>NC_139608.1:8847412-9447412 GCF_964270895.1 Podarcis filfolensis
AAATAAAACGTGTTTTCCTGCTGCAATGTGAAAAACCCAAAAAACTTCCGATCAAGTTGCTGCCTTTTACGAAGGATCTCGGCAAAAGCTCCCCAGCCCATCTCCCGAAACGAAAAGCATTCTGTCCAACACAGTATTTTAAAAAATCGGATATGTAATTAATTGAATGACTTACCTTCGCAAAGGCTCCAGAAACCACCCGGCTGCCAAGGGGACTCTCCTTCGGCCTCTCTTTGGGAGCCCCAAAGCAAAGGCGCGCCTGCGAAGGACCACGCGCGGAGAGAGAGGAAAGCCGGGGAAAACCCCGCATTCACGCTCCTTCTTCCTCCCGGCCGGGCGCGCCACTGAGCTCCATTCGCTCCTGGGCAGGATTAGGCGAGCTCTGGGGAGGAAGCTGATTGGCCAGAATCACTTTGTAAAAGCGGAGGCAGTTCCCCCGCTTTATACAATTCGCATTCCGCCCTCTTCGAAACCGGCAGCCCTGGGATGTGGGCGCCTGGCTCAGGAGTCGGCCTCCCCGGCTGCCACTTGCCTCCCGGAAAATGCACCCCAGGACTTCACCCTCTCCAGCTGGATCTGTTTGCCCCAGACGCTGCTTGTTTCATCGTTTTCTCACGCTGAGAAAATCGCCTGCCTTTGGGGAATGGCTTAGCTCGTTTTTGTTTTAAAGATGCTCGAGAAGTTAAATCTCAGAAGACAATTAATTTGCAGTGTCTGTGCACGCCCAGGAACCGATACCAGGGCATGGTTTGCAATTTCTCCCTCCGCAGTTGCGGAGGCACATTCTGAGCTGTTGGTCAACCTGTGTTACGTTTTTCTCTAGTATCTTTAACCGAGCAAGCACAACGTCTCCAACTCGTTTATTTCTGGGGAATATTCTGGGGACATTTATTTCTGGCGTGTAGCTCACCTCAGATGCTCCCCATGCAAAAAGTCCCCAAATTCAATCCCTGGCATCTCCAGGTAGGGCTGGTTGAGACTACTCTCTAAATCCCTCTTGAGACCTGCTGCCAGCCAGTGTAGGCAGTACTGAGCTAGATAGGCCTGTGCTCTTTTCGACAGCACGTATGCTAAAACTGGATAGCCCAGTGCTCTGACTTAGGTTATGCACATGATGCCACCTTAAAACAAAGCCTGATCGTTCTTTTAGCCAGTGTGGATCAAAGCTGGAACACGGTAATTCATAAGAAATGACAATATATGGATTGTCATCCCAGTGGTGCACTGGATGCAGCTTAAGCACAGGTGGTTTCCTGTGTTTGAGTAGACCTTTTTGAGTGGCTTCCAAATGTTGTTGGACTACAACTCCCATCCACCCACGGCTGGGGAAGATGGAGGATTTCAACAGCATCCAGAGGGCTACAGGCAGGTGTGTACTGTTGGGAAAAGGTCAGTGATCTTAGCTTTGAGGCTGAGATGTAACAAGCGCATCCCTAAATTCTGGTTCAGGCAGTTAAAAAATGATGGCCGATTTGATGTGGAGTTTGGCTTCCCAACTGGCAATTATAAACCCACACACACCTTTAGTTTGGGTTTATGCTGGCATACAAGTGTACAACCAATATAGCAGTCAGTGTGCTTTATATAAGTACTAAAACAATTTGGATAATGAGGAAATCGTTCAAAGCCCAATTAACAGTTTCATTTGTCATCCTCTTGCTAGTAGGTTTGTCCCACTCCAGGTATGTAGCACACAAACAAGGTCCACATTTGCATAGGTTCTTCCTTAATAGGCTGACAATCACTGACATCATTTTCTATTGATGGTTAACTTGCATTCTGCCATTGTTTCGCCTTTTCCAGTCCCTTAATCTGTCTGTCTCTTCTGCTTCTTTCAGTCTTGTCCTGGCTTTTCCTTCCCTCACACTCAGGCACTCAGCAGGCCACTTTTCTGGTTAGTTTTTCTCTCTGTGTGTCCTTCCTTCCTCTCCAATTTAGCATGCCACAGGCTCTCTTTCTACTCAACTCCTGTTTTCCATCTCTGTGTACTACCTATGTAGGGCACCTGGTGCTGTTAGGCTATATAGAACAGCGGGAGGGGTTGTGGTGCCAAGGCCCATCTGAAAGTGGGTTGAGGTCCAGACTGAGAAACGCTGGCCTGGGACATAATGGAATTGCATCTTTTCCCTACCACGCACAACCCAGCACAAATAATAATCTGTTTTCCACAGGTGAGTGTGGGAAATTTTGCAGGCAGTTGTATTTGGTATGCTACTGCAAACAAGGATCTATAATCCCAAAAATAGCCATAGAAGATGAATGAAACGGGATTGTTCTCACCAGCTCCTGAAGTCAAGCATAAGGAAATGTTCCCAAAAGTTCCAGAAGCGGGCAGAATATTTACCAGCAATGACAAACCTAGACAGCATCTTAAAAAGCAGAGACATCACCTTGCCAACAAAGGTCTGTATAGTTAGAGCCATGGTTTTTCAAGTAGAGAGGTATGGAAGTGAGAGCTGGGCCATAAAGAAGGCTGATCGCGGAAGAATTTATGGTTTTGAATTATGGTGCTGGAGGAGACTCTTGAGAGTCCCATGGACTGCAGGAAGATCAAACCTATCCATTCTTAAGGAAATCAGCCCTGAGTGCTCACTGGAAGGACAGATCCTGAAGCTGAGGCTCCAATGCTTTGACCACCTCATGAGAAGAGAAGACTCCCTGGAAAAGACCCTGATGTTGGGAAAGATGGAGGGCACAAGGAGAAGGGGACGACAGAGGACGAGATGGTTGAACAGTGTTCTCGAAGCTACCAGCATGAGTTTGACCAAACTGCGGGAGGCAGTGGAAGACAGGATTGCCTGGCATGTCTGGTCCATGGGGTCACAAAAAGTCGGACACAACTAAACAACTGAACAACAACTGACAGAATGGTTTGCCAACAGCCACAACTGAAAAGCTTTACAATACTCCCCTTTCTAAATTAGGCTGCTGAGATGAAAAAAGGGAGGAGGAGATCTGGAGTGGATTTTGGTGTGACATTATTGTAAGCTCAGTTCTGATACTGATTCCTTGGCTGAGAATATGCTGAGAGGGACCCTGTCCTTTAATTTGGTGTGCTCTTCCTTACACCCCCCCAAGCCCATATTTTGCACCTGGCTCCAGTTAGTGAATCTTGAGGTTCTAGCCTGAGAGCTATAGGTCAGGGCATTTTGTTCTGGAATTAGCAAATCCCATATTTGTCGAGTACCGCTAATGTAAAAGATGCAATCTTTGCCATTTCTGGGCTACAGATATTCAAGATACACACAGTGGCCATTCAGAACAGCAGTAACTGATGATGACACAGTTAATTGGCCTTGCTGATCACATTAAAAAAAATAAAAATCCAGCTATCAACTAAGATAATTGTGCGTCTGATGAAGTGGACTGTACTCCAGCCTTAGGGTTTTTTTTTTAATATACCACAATACTCTTTACTGTAGCGGACTTTCTTGATTCTGTATTTAGGACACTGCAGCTCTTTGTCCAGTCTCCCGTACCTCTTTCGTTATCCCTGCTCACAGTTTTACCTGCTCAGACTTCCTCTTCTGTGCAGCTATTAAAAGTCCAGGAACCCAGCGCTTTTTTGCACACGGCCTCATTGACTGTGGGCACATCACTCTAAGTGACACTGCCAACTGACTGCATGGGACGAAAGTGGATTACTTATCATACCCCTGCCAACTCTATGAGTCTATAAAGCAAACCTTCAGGTTTGGGGGTGGGCGGTGGATGGGGAAGAGATTTAGGGAAGGGCTGCATGCAAAAGGTCCCTGGTTCGATCCCTGGTGTCTCCAGGTAAAGCTGGAAATCATTCCTGCCTGGAACCTTGGTGGGTTGCTGCAAGTCAGTGTTGACAATACTGATCTAGTTGGACTAACTAGGTATAAAGGTAAAAGGTAAAGGGCCCCCTGACCGTTAGGTCCAGTCATGACCAACTCTGGGGTTGCGGCGCTCATCTCGCTTTATTGGCCGAGGGAGCCGGTGTACAGCTTCTGGGTCATGTGGCCAGCAGGACTAAGCAACTTCTGGCGAACCAGAGCAGCGCACGGAAACGCCGTTTACCTTCTTGCCGGAGCGGTACCTATTTATCTACTTGCACTTTGACGTGCTTTCGAACTGCTAGGTTGGCAGGAGCAGGGACCGAGCAACAGGAGCTCACCCCGTTGCGGGGATTCGAACCGCTGACCTTCTGATCGGCAAGTCCCAGGCTCTGTGGTTTAACCCACAGCGCCACCCACGTCCCTAACTAGGTATAAGGCTCCTCTCAAGCTAGGGACTGGGGGACTGGTGTCTGAATGGTGCAGAAAGGCTTTTGAAAGTGCTCCCATTTAGAGGAGGGAGGTATTTGGGCGCTGCTTCTTGCAAGAATTAAACTACAGTGGTACCTCCAGTTGCAAACTTAATCTGTTCTGGAGGTCCGTTCCTAAGTCGAAACCATTCTTAACATGAGGCTCGCTTTTGCTAATGGGGCCTCCCACTGCTGCCGCGCGATTTCCGCTTGCGTCCCGGGGCAAAGTTCGCAACAAGGAGCATCTACTTCCGAGTTAGCGGAGCTTCTTACCTACAGCAATCGTAAGGAGGACAGTACATAACACGAGGTTCCATTGTAGTCCGCTTCTTTTAAAGAGCAGGTGAAGCTCTTCGTAGCAGGAGATGAGCATTAGGTAAAGGTAAAGGTACCCCTGCCCGTACGGGCCAGTCTTGCCAGACTCTAGGGTTGTGCGCTCATCTCACTCTAGAGGCCGGGAGCCAGCGCTGTCCGCAGACACTTCCGGGTCACGTGGCCAGCGTGACAAGCTGCATCTGGCGAGCCAGCGCAGCACACGGAACGCCGTTTACCTTCCCGCAGGTGAAGCTCTTCGTAGCAGGAGATGAGCATTATCCCCCTCCAAAAGTCTGCAGATGAAGCAGCTTTTAATGCTGGCTGGGACTCTTTGGGCTCAGTTGGACTTACATCTGAGTAGACCTGCAGAGGCTTGAGTTGCCCATAGGACAAACCTCAGGATTAATTAACCAATTACATTTCTATCCCACCATTTTCTCCAAGGAATTCAGAACTGGTGTACATCCTTCTCCCTTTCCCCATTTTATCCTCCTTGTCAGGTAGTAAAGTTAAGGTCACCCAGGGTCATGCCGTGAGCTTCATGACTGAGTGAGGATTTGAACCCTGGTCATCCGAGTCCTGCTCCAACACTCTAACCACTACACCATGCTGGCTTTCCCCTGGAGATCAGTACATGCGCATCGCTCGTTGTGATACATGTAGAAGGACATCATTAAACTCTACTAACTTCATCATTTGCAAACGCTACCAACTAAATTTGACCAAGCCCTCTCAAATATTTGCAAAGTAATATCTTTGCATTTGGGTGTTGCTCAGTTTTGAAACCCAAATCCGTTTGCAAACTGACCCAGACTGATTTCCCTGCTTAGGGGATTTAAGGGTCAATACATACTCAGTTTGGGCTTTAAGTACCGAGTTTCTCCTCCACAAAACTATTTTTGTTATTTTTGTGGTCAAAAGGAATGAATGAATACCCAGACACTCTGAATCTGAAAGATGCAAATATAAGGCTGGTAGCCTTGTTATTGAAACCTACCATCAGCGTCATTTTGATGTTCCTGAAAATCTGAATAAGAGCCAATGGCCTTTATGCAACCCTGAGATTGCAGG
This sequence comes from Podarcis filfolensis, assembly GCF_964270895.1. Classification (NCBI taxonomy): domain Eukaryota; kingdom Metazoa; phylum Chordata; class Lepidosauria; order Squamata; family Lacertidae; genus Podarcis; species Podarcis filfolensis. The sequence continues at coordinate 8,853,069 of NC_139608.1, forward strand.
TGCTCAATTTAGTTGCAAAAGGACAGCAAGGGGATGGGGAGTACCCACCCCACAATTCCCATAGCCTCATCTTAAGAGTTTACACTTTTTCTGTGATTCTGAATGCTTACCTGTATCTCCTTATGCCTGATCCTTATAAAGAACCCTGCAAGATACGTCAGTTTTATTAGTCCCATATTGCAGATGAACTAAGGCCATTGAGTCAGCAGTGCAGCTCTACAGCTGAAGTGAGATTTCAACCAACAACTTCCAGATAGGTTAGCCAAATGGGAAAGGGAGAGGAATCCTGCACTTTTAAAAGAGGGGATTTTAGCAGATGCACAGACGACACCAGCTGGAATTATCTTTGCTACACAACTCTTAAAAGACCAGCAGCCTTGTCCTCTCTTGTATCTGCCCACCCTGCGATCACTTCCACATTGCCTGTTTTGTTAAGCATTCATCCTGATTTGTTTGCACAAAGTTTGTGGGGACAGTGGACTCTCCTTCACTGGAGGTTTTAAAACAGAGGTTGGATGGCCACCTGCCATGGATGCTTTAGTTGCAGTTCCTGCATTGCAGGGGTTGGACTAGATGACCCTCAGGGGTCCCTTCCAACTCTATGATTCCATGATCTATTAACTGAGAATTCGTTCTGATTTGCTTGCAGGGAGGTTAGACAGCACTCCATCAAGCATTATCCCACATTTTTGCATTTCTTCTTCATTTTTGTAATCTCTAAAAGTATGCTTGGGGGTGGGTGTTATTGCAAAGCAGCACCAATTCAGCTTTAGCTCTGCAACCTGGATTTTTGGGTGTATGATTGAATGATGCCCAAAAGTACTTACAGACTAGAAATGACTTGTGCTTCCTTGCCCCTGCGTTACAGCAGTCAGGCTCAGATTCTTAGTCAATTTCCACAGAAACTGTGCAGAAATTGCCTGTGTAATTGCCAACATTCAAACCATTTACACTAGAAAAGCCTCAGAGGTTTCACTGACTGTACTCTGTCACACTTGATTTTGGGAAAGGGAAATTATATAGGTACCCCTTGCCTGAAATAAAACAATAGATACAAAGAGAAACAGGATATGGAGAATGCTGCTGTGCCGTGTTCTTTTTCTGAGTCATTGATCATAATGTTACTGTCAACCCAGACGTCAAGAGTGGAAATTGCTAAATTTAGTGTGGGACCACTTCCTGAAATCAAGATATCTTGTGACATCATCATTTACAGCTCAGAAGCTTATGGTTCTGCAGAAGGCTGCAGTTGCTAACCACACTTTTCCAATCTGTCAGCTGTTAACTTGAAAAATCCCTCTGCGCTATATTTTCAATTCAATTTTGATTTGTATGCTGCCTTAGAATATTGCTGTGCACACGGCAATTTACACGCTACTCAGAAAGAACAAAATATGCAACAGAGATCACGCATCCTGTTGCAATCCAATCAAATGTGAATGTCTTAATGAAAAATGAGACATTAAAATAAGCAACTTACATCAAATTAAGTAATTCAGTAACCCGGTTAGAATATAATATTGTGCAATAATATTAACGGTCAAAATGCCAGCAAATAATAATTAAACAGAAATTCACTCTCAACAATGACAACAAATCATTACTGCGCCATGATCCGTAAAAAATAACAGCAACGTCACAATTCATAAAATACCGCAATACATAAAAGACCATGCAGAAATTTACTTTTTTTTAATAAATTTTTATTGATTTTCCAACATGAATTAAAACACATTACAACTAACAATACATAGACAAACAAACATATAAACACATATAATTTCATAACCTCTTTTTCTTAAGCCTTATTTCAACGACTTCCCCATACCTCCCTTTTCTGCATCCCTGTTTTAAACTTTTTCAGCAACCCCTAATTTCAATTACTTATGATTCACTTTCTTTCCTTTTTCTCTTACCCAATCATTTATCGCTGCAATTCTGTTTTACATTACCCATGACATTTTAGCACTCATTAATTTTACAACAGTTCTTAAGATAAACTTTAAATTTCTTCCATTCTTCCTCCACCGTCTCTTTTCCTTGGTCGCGGATTCTGCCAGTCATCTCAGCCAGTCCCATATAGTCTATCACCTTCGTCTGCCACTCTTCCAGCGTGGGTAGTTCTTGTGTCTTCCAATACTTTGCTAAAAGAACTCTTGCTGCTGTTGTAGCATACATAAAGAACGTCCTATCTTTCCTTAACACCAATTGGCCCACCATGCCCAGGAGAAAGGCCTCTGGTTTCTTATGAAAGGTACACTTAAGGACCTTCTTAATTTCATTATAGATCATTTCCCAGAAGACCTTGATCCTTGGGCACGTCCACCAAAGTTGGTAGAAAGTACCTTCAGTTTCATTACATTTCCAGCATTTATTATTGGGCAAATGATAGATTTTTGCAAGCTTGACTGGGGTCATGTACCACCTATAAATCATTTTCATAATATTCTCTCTTAAGGCATTATATGCCGTAAACTTTATACCGGTGGTCCATAACTGTTCCCAGTCAGCAAACATGATGTCATGACCAATGTCTTGTGCCCATTTAATCATAGCTGATTTAACCGTCTCATCCTGTGTGTTCCATTTCAACAGCAAGTTGTACATTCTTGACAAATTCTTAGTATTGGGTTCCAAACCATGCAGAAATTTACAGCTCTTCACTCTTCCTGTCTTTCCTGGATGGGGGTGGAGGAAAACACCATTTTGTGGTTCACTTCAGGTGCCAAAATGTCTTGGGTACAAATGTACACACACTGTTCTTGTTTCACACTAGGCTGCCATCTGCAGAAGATGACTGGCCCTGCCCACTGGTTCTGCCCTGATCTCCATTCCTCAACACTCTCTTGTTGAACTTTCACCTGCCTTCCCCAGAAAAGACTTGCATGCCTTGCCAGATCCTGCTTCCTTCTATCCCATCTGCAGGCACCCAGTTCCCACAGGAGGGGCTTCACTGCCCATGAACCTTGACTTGTAACCGAAACATTATCTCCCTCGGATGGTGATGGACTCTCCTTCCTTGGAGGTTTTTAAGCAGAGGTTGGATGGTCATCTGTCCTGGATGCTTTAGTTGCAGTTCCTGCATGGCAGAGCTTTGGACTAGATGACCTTTGTGGATCCCTTCCAACTCTATGATTCAATGATTTATTAATTGAGTATTCATTCTGATTTGCTTGCAGGCAGGTTAGACAGAACTTCATCAAGCATTATCCCACATTTTTGCATTTCCTCTTCATTTTCAAAATCACTGAAAGTATGCTTGCGGGTGGGTGTTACTGCAAAGCAGCACCAATTCAGCTTTAACTGTGTAACCTGGAATATCGGGTGTATGACTGAATCGTACCCAAAAGTACTTACAGACTAGAAATGCCTTGTGCTTCCTTGCCCCTGCTTAGCCCCTATGTTACAGCAGTCAGAATCTTCTGCCTATGTAATTGCCAACATTCAAACCATTTATACTAGAAAACCCTCCCAACTCTCCAATTCAATAATAATAATAATAATAATAATAATAATAATAATAATAATAATAATAATATATTATTTCTACCCCGCCCATCTGGCTGGGTTTCCCCAGCCAGTCTAGGCGGCTTCCAACAAAAGATTAAAACTACATTAAAACATCAGTCATTAAAAACTTCCCTAAACAGGGCTGCCTTCAGATGTCTTCTAAAGGTCAGATAGTTGTTTATTTCTTTGACATCTGATGGGAGGGCGTTCCACAGGGTGGGCGCTGTTAGGATCGTCCTACTCGCGTGTAGGACCCTGGTAGAGACACATGCCCGACTGGTATGTTCTCTCCCTCCTGACCAGTCGTTCTAGAGCTTCAAAAGCTTTCTCCAGCCCGAACATCACAGCAACTGATACCAAGAGCCATCAGCACACTTACGGATCCTGCAGAGTATTAGCGGTTTGCGTAACAGAACTCAGTAGCACAGTATTTTGGCTAATCTACTTTATTTACATATAATATATTCGGAGCGTTCTGACATAGCTCCTTCCTCCTTCTCATCAGACAGCAAAGAGAAAGAACAAAGGACGATAGTCCCACTTCACGGAACACAGTAACATAAATATCCTGTCTCCGTCACTTCCCACACTGTGGAATGAAAACATACACCGTCATGTGATAGACAACAATCCCATGACTGCAAAGAATCCTAACAGGCGCCACTCCCGATAAAAAGGTGAATCAGTTCATGCACCACCCTGCTGCACTTACAGGATAGTATGCACTGGGATTGGCTTTCGGGTGGATGCATGTGCCCATATCAGATACTTATTTACAAACACATGCTGCTTTCATTTTTAGGTGTATACCTAAAACATTAAGGAACATGGGTGGAGCTGTGGGTTAAACCACAGAGCCTAGGACTTGCCGATCAGAAGGTCGGCACTTCGAATCCCTACGACGGGGTGAGCTCCCGTTGCTCGGTCTCTGCTCCTGCCAACCTAGCAGTTCGAAAGCACATCAAAGTGCAAGTAGCTAAATAGGTACCGCTCCGGCAAGAAGGTAAACGGCGTTTCCATGCGCTGCTCTGGTTCTCCAGAAGTTGCTTAGTCATGCTGGCCACATGACCCAGAAGCTGTACGCCGGCTCCCTTGGCCAATAAAGCGAGATGAGCGCCGCAACCCCAGAGTCGGTCACGACTGGACCTAACGGTCAGGGGTCCCTTTACCTTTACCTTTACCTAAAACATTATCATGTGAAGTGTCCCACATACACAAAGCCTCAAATTGTTTCTTCTTTAACCAAGGGAGCTTTGCAATGGAAAAATCTGAGAATCTGATGTAGTCAGCAGTACTCACAATAAGTAGATGCATGTTTGTTTTCTCGGGCATTTTCTTGAACCCTGATTTGGTACAGCAGGGTGGATCCTTTGCTGTATCTGTGGAATGCAGCTTTGCAAAGATAGTTTTTTTGTGAGGCTATCAGACAAATCTGTTTGTTTGTGGGGGCTGCAGCAAGAGGCCTTTGCCCCTTTGCCAGATACCCTTGGAATGTTTGTCTGCAAAGAAAACAGAAGGACCCAGAGTCATTGATCCTCTGATTTAGCCAATTGTGCATGGTATCAATAGCATGCTTACTGAACTTGAGAGCAAATCCTTCTACACATGGGGCACACTTAGCTGAGAGTTAAGCTACAATGGATATAGTGGGGCTTTCTTAGGGGTAAAGATCCGTAGGACTGGGCTGGATGTCTGATTGTTTCAGATAATCTGGATCCCAGGCACATGATCACATAACTCAGGTGGAGTCGAACACTACCGATGTTATTATGTGAACATATAAATCAACATATATATCAACAGGTTTGCTTTTTCAAACAACAGGAATTAAGTATATTAACCTCTCAGTCTCGCCTTTCCTCAATCTTTAGACTGAGCATTTGTCCTGATTTGTGTGAAGGGAGGTTATATGAGGTCAGCTGTTGATTGAGCATTCATTCTTATAAGGCCAAGTGAACCAGCTATTATCCTATAATAATTTATTATAATAATAATTTATCACACACACACCCAATCTGGCTGTGCCTCCCCAGCCACTCTAGGCAGCTTCCAGCAAAATATTAAAATACAATAATTCATCAAATATTAAAAGCTTCCCTAAAGAGGGCTGCCTTCAGATCCTACATTTTCCAGTGCATTTTCTCAACACTTTCTGTACCGGGGGGAAAAGAAAGAGTGTGATTTTTAAAATGTGTTTGTTGCACTTTAATTGTGCAACCTGAATTTGCCAATGTGGAATTTAATCCCACCCAAAAAACAGTGAAAGTCGGGGGGGGGTACTGAAATAAGTGAAGACTGTAAGACTTTCAAACGACAGGCACCAGGAGCAAAAACAAACTGCCCACTCACAGTAATCTTAACCTTTGCACAGTTGCTTTCGGATATTCGGATATACTGTTACACAAGCTCCAAAAATATAACATGAGCTATACCTCAAGGAAAGCTTTGGAGCTGTTTATTTTTTAAAAAAAGAAGAAGTGGAAGCTGGTTTTAGTGTTTGTGCCAGGGTTAAAGAGCCAACTTTTTAAAAGAGTTACAAAACTTTTTGGAGATGGAGCCAAGACAGCTCCACAGGAAGGAGACAGAGGCAGAGCTTAATGAAGATGCTCAGCCAAGGGCAGGTTGTTCAAATTTCCCCCCGAGGGTTTGGAGCCAGCACAGAAACAGATGGTTTGAAGGTGGAGCCTACGGAACTTGATGAAACACAGACAGAGAATGTTAGTTGTGGGGTGTGTTGTTCGTAAGAGTAGCAGAGTAACCAAACAACGAAGGGAAAGTCCTGGCTCTTAATCCTCGTTGCTGTTGTTGCTGCTTTCAGTGAGGATTATGAACAATGGAATATATAGCACCATCTATGTCCGTCTTATCCAAAGACATGGGGGCAAATCCCTGCCCCAAAGCGTTTACAATCTAAAATCCAACACAGTATAAGGTAGCCGAGGGAGATGAAGGCAGAGGAAAGACGAGGGTTGTATTCAAAGCAGCACCAGCAGAGTTACGCGGAAACTTCTGTTTTCTTCTCCCCTATTTCCTCCCCAACTTATCCAGAGGATCCCCCCACTTCCAGAGCTGATTTTGAGGGTAGGTGGGGGCCTGCAGGGTTGAGGAGGGGGGAAAGTTCCATTCCACAAATCCACATACCTTGTACTGGCAGAACGGGAGTGCCAGAGACATTTTTTTTCAACTATGTGTACTTAGGTTTATTTATGGCAGGTGACTGAAACCAAAGGATTGTACGAAAGGCTTTGAATATATATATATATGGGGGGGGGTTAGAAATAAAGCTTGAAAGCAGATGTTCTGGAAGGGTGTTCTGGGAAAAGCAGCAGCAAGGGACCGATGGCAGATTTGTTTAAGGGCTTAGTGTTAAATACCACAGAGCTCTGTTTTCCAAATATTGCTTTCTCAAAGTCAAACACTTGTGTCTCTTAATTGAAACTTTGCTATGATTGTAACTCAAATACTGCATAAGTTTCCCCTGCTGGAAAACAAGGCTCTGTAACAAAAGATTCGTGTACGGTTCTGTTCGTTTAAGCCGTCTGCTGGCAGGTGCCCTATCCCACCCTTATTTTATTTATTTCTATTGATTATTACATTTATATCCCATTTCTTTCTCCAAGGAGCTTAGGGCGGCGTACAAATTTCTCCCCCTCTCCTTCTTATCCTCCCAAGAACCCTGTGAGGTGGGTTAAGCAGAGAGATAGTGATAGGTCTCCCAGGGGGCTTCATGGCCAGTGGGGATTTGACCCCTAGCCCAGCACTAACCACTACTCCACACTGCCTCTCTTGGCAAACCTCCCCTACTGACCGCATCCACTGGTTCTCTCAATTACCCATGCCATCATTTACCCCACCGCGCAGCAACTTGCTAAAAGAAGCACCAGAGTTTGCCTACATTTCCATCAGGCTCAAAATAGAAAATCAACTTTCATGCAAAGCAGGCACGCATCGTTGAGTTAGAAACACATTACGCAAAGCACAATTTTTTTTCTTTAGTCTGTCGCAAAGAGCTGTGACCCTGTTCATCCCACAGCGAGTGGCTGGAACTTTGATTGTCCTCCTTGCCAGTACTGCCCCTTGGACTTCAGGGTTGCTATTTACATTGCCTCCGCCTGTGAAAAAAGCAACTAACTAAAGATGCTGTTGACTAACCCAGAGTTTTTCATGTGTTTGGGGCATTCGCGTCTTGCTTCCCTGGGGACTCCATATCAACCAGGTCTCTCCCCCCCTATAGAGTCACAATAAAGTGTCAGCTCAACAGGCTCGTAGTTTGATTTACAGAGGACACACAACAGCATGTACAGTTCTTAAGTGATGAAACAAGAGCTGGCAGAAGACTCCAGCGTGCTTAGGAAGTAGCCAAGATGATCCCAGAATAAATCTGCAATACAATTTAATATTGCAGGGCACTTGTGTACACACTGCATGATCATGTACAACCAGTCCTGGCGCCGTTTTTGAGGTGCTGCAGACACAACGTCATCCCCCCTGTTGTCCCTGTTTATATAGAGAATTGGCTTATAAACATAGGCATGTTGCGTGGAAATATTAACATTTGGACTCATATTTTTGACACACTAGAAGTTATTGTGATTTATTTCCTTTCTTGTTGTTGTTGTTTAGTCGTTTAGTCGTGTCCGACTCTTCATGACCCCATGGACCAGAGCACGCCAGGCACTCCTGTCTTCCACTGCCTCCCGCAGTTTGGTCAGACTCATGTTTGTAGCTTCGAGAACACTATCCAACTATCTTGTCCTCTGTCATCCCCTTCTCCTTGTGCCCTCCATCTTTCCCAGCATCAGGGTCTTTTCTAGGGAGCCTCAGCTTCAGGATCTGTCCTTCCAGTGAGCACTCAGGGCTGATTTCCTTAAGAATGGATGCGTTTGATCTTCTTGCAGTCCATGGGACTCTCAAGAGTCTCCTCCAGGACCATAATTCAAAAGCATCAATTCTTCGGCGATCAGCCTTCTTTATGGTCCAGCTCTCACTTCCATACATCACTACTGGGAAAACCATGGTTTTAACTATACGGACCTTTGTTGGCAAGGTGATGTCTCTGCTTTTTAAGACACTGTCTAGGTTTGCCATCGCCTTTCTCCCAAAGAGCAGGCGTCTTTTAATTTCGTGACTGCTGTCACCATCTGCAGTGATCACGGAGCCCAAGAAAGTAAAATCTCTCACTGCCTCCATTTCTTCCCCTTCTATTTGCCAGGAGGTGATGGGCCCAGTGGCCATGATCTTCGTTTTTTTGATGTTGAGCTTCAGACCATATTCTTTCTTATTTTAAGCTTCAGACCATTTCCTTTCTTATTTTAGTAATATCTTATTATATTTTATTTATGTTATTAAATTTTATTAATAAATTCTAAATTCATAAATTATTCATAAATTAAATTTATTAAAGTTTCAAAAGTTTCACATATACACTCCTATACATAATAAGTTTTTCTTTTACTTTGTCGACTTCCCACTCCGTTTTCCAAGGTGGTTTTTTTTATTTCTCTCCCTTTGCTGCACCCTATTTTCTATCTCTTATACCATATCAACAATACAATAATCTCTAATTCCTTCTGTTGCTTATCGTTCAATTCCTGCTCAACCAGTTCATCATCCTATAGTATTAGTTTAGGTAGTCTGCAAAAGGCTTCCATTCTTCCACAAAACAATCATCATTAGGTTCTCTTATTTTAGCTGTTAATTTTGCCAATTTTGCATAGTCTGTATCTTTACTTACGGTTTATTTCCTTTCTGAATGGCTTCCCACGAGACATTGCAAAGTGGTTTACAATAGGATAACATATAAAACCGTTACATATATAAAAGGAGGGTCTCCACCCCCATCGTTCAGTTCCTAGGTCCTTCTGGCCATTCACTCCCTGCGAGAAGAGAAGTTACAGGGATCCAGGCAGAGGGCCTTCTCGGTAGTGGCACCCGCCCTGTGGAACGCCCTCCCTTCAGATGTCAAGGAGATAAACAACTATCTGACTTTTAGAAGATATCTAAAGGCAGCCCTGTTTAGGGAAGGTTTCAATGTTTGATGTTGTATCATGTTTTTAATATTCTATTGTGCACACACACAGAGAGAATCATAGAGTTGGAAGAGATCTTGAGGGTCATCTAGTCCAAACTCCCTGCAATTCAGAAACCCTGACATGCCATCTCCCATCCAGTTTGAAACCATACCGGGTCCTGCTTAGCTTTAGCAAATGTGCTGGCAGTTATATCGCTCCACCAGTTTAAAAACAACAACATAATGACTCTAGCAGGCTTGTGGGAAGAGGCACACCGTAAGAAAGCTCCTGAAAATGCAGTAGAGAAGGTGTCTGTCTGATATGTCAGAGACATTTTAATTCATCCAGCCTTAATCACTCCAGGATGTATTTACTTTTATAAGGAAGAAAGCTGCCATAGAAAGGATAGTGGGGCGTTGTCCTGTTTTCTGCAGTGGTACCTCAGGTCAAGAACTTAACTCGTTCCGGAGGTCCGTTCTTAACCTGAAACTGTTCTTAACCTGAGGTAACACTTTAGCTAATGGGGCCCCCTACTGCCGCCGCACGATTTCTGTTCTCATCCTGAAGCAAAGTTCTTAACCCGATGTACTATTTCTGGGTTAGCAGAGTCTGTAACCTGAAGTGTCTGTAACCTGAAGCGTCTGTAACCCGAGGTACCACTGTACTTATTTATATTTTCAAGCAACAAGAAAATAAAACAAAGTCCATTATAACCATCACGCACCCCACCCAAGTTCAGGATCAAATCACAAAGATGCAATTAATCAGTTCAGAGCATGAGCGAGATAGGGGCGCCTGCCATTGAAGCCATGCCCCCCGGGGTCTGTGCTCGGCCTCCTCCCAATGATGCGACTTTGCTACACCCTCCAACAGTTATCTGATGAAAATAGGGCTGTCCCATTCCATAATGCTAATTTTACTATTATACATATTACTGGGTTTCCCCAACCACTTTGGGCACGGGTATAGGAAGGTGGGTGGGGGGGGTGCGGTCCGTCCTGGGTGACAAAATGGCGCACCGTGGGGCACGGCACTTACCGCGGGGCCTGCCCTGCAGTGCACCCAAGCCACATGTCTCTTCTGGGAGTGACACGGTGGCTTGCAGCGCGGGGCTTGCATCCGCCAGGCGGACTCCATGGGCAGCCCCCCGGGCAGATCACTGCAGTGCCCCCCTGCACAGATCACGCCCCGCCCCCGTATGTGACTCACCCCGCCCCCACCGCTCCAGGTGCCAGAGCAGCTAGCTACGCCCCTCTCTGGTCAGCTTCCAACATATATAAAAACATAATAAAAGATGAAACATTAAAAAACTTCCCTATACAGGATTGCCTTCAGACGGCTTGTGGGTCGGATAACTCCATACCCTCCAACATTTCTCCAATGAAAATAGGGACATCCTAAGGAAAAGTGGGACATTCTGGGATCAAATCAGAAAGCGGAATGGCTTCTCCAAATCAGGGACACCCCTGGAAAATAGGGACACCTGGAGGGTCTGCATTGCATGCGTGTTGCGTGCATGACGTCACTCGTGTGCAATGCACCCAGGATGTCACGTGTGTGCACTGCACACCGGGCCCCCTCCTGGATGAGACCTTCCTCCCAGAAAACATCTCCATCACCCGGCCCCCTTTACCCAGCATGCAGTGGCATTGATCTAGCCAACAGGCTGTGGCACAGCTAGTGGGCAGGAGGCACTGGGCAGCCTGTGGCCCTGAAGCTCACCTGAAAGTGTCCAAAGGTCCACCAGTGGATCTTGTCCCGTTGTTTGAGAAGCACTGGTTTATACTGGCTCTCCAGGGTTTCTATCAGGGGTCTTTCCCAGCCCTAGCTAGAGATGCCAGAGTTTGACCCTGTGACCTTTTGCATGTAAAACATGGTCTGTACCACAGATAGGGCCTGGTGCACACTTGGGTCTGTACCACAGATAGGGCCTGGTGCACACTTGGGTTTGTTGCAGAGGGAGTCTTATTTCCACTCTTCCAGTCTTATCGTTGCTGTTCAGGGAAGATCTGCTACATTCTTTTCTCCCTCATTCTTGCCTCTGAAGCATCACCGAGCAAACTTGTGTTAAGGCTTGAGAAATGTTTGCATGGGGAATTAGTCTGATGCTTAAACATGAGTCAGCAGTGCTTGCTGCTACTGTTCATATGGACAGGACTTGGAGTTTAGGGCTAGGCAAATTTGGCAGAAAGGGATATTTCCTCATATTTTCTCTGCGTCTCTCTCTCTCTCTCTCTCTCTCTCTCTCTCTCTCTGTGTATTTACTCATCCATTTTCATATACTTCCTCCTCCCACACCACAACTTCTCCCTTTTCATTCCCTCATACAAACCCGCCCAGGTTTTGAGGTCTTCAGGAGAGGCCCTTCTCTCAGTCCTGCCACCCTCACATGGGGGTGTTATGTATCCAGTGGTCTGAGCTTGAGTCTGGACTAAGGATTCTGAGCTCCTATGTTCTGATTCGATACATGATGCCCAATCACAGAACATTTCAGGATTTGGGCCTCTGTCATTGGCCCTTGAACTCTGAGTCGTGATTCGCAGCTTGGGAGTTTAGACAGCCAATCGCGTTGGGAGTGGGAGTGGCCCAGGCTTTCAGGAATGTATATGAGCAGTTGCTTTGCCCCTGTTTCCCAGTTATGTAGTTCAATAACGGTTCTTGCTGTTATCATTGTGTCTTGCCTCGTGGGAACCCACCTACCCTTCAGGTGGGGACATGGAACTCCCTCCCCGGAGAAGTTAGACTGGCTTCTTCCTTGTAGTTCTTTCACCAGTGAAGACCTTCTTGTTCCAACAGGCTTTGGGGGATCAACTGCTTTTAACGAAAGAACAGGCGCCATGCTGTTCTTATTGTAATTATTTGTATGTTTTAAACAGATTTTATATACAGTTGTACCTTGGCTCCCGAACGCCTTGGCTCCTGAATGATCAAAACCTGGAAGTGAGTGTTCCGGTTTTTGAACCATTTTCAGAAGCCGAACATCCAGCATGGCTTCCGATTGGCTGCAGGATGCTCCTGCAGCCAATCGGAAGCCACGCTTTGGTTTCCGAACGTTTTGGAAGTCAAACGGACTTCCGGAACAGATTCTGTTTGACTCTCAAGGTACGACTGTATGTTGTAATACTATTAATGTTTAATTGCTTTTTAACTATAGTCTTTTCTATGTTTTTTGTGATTCTTGTTTTTTGTTTGGTCTGTAAGTCACCTTGAGTTCCATCAGGGGCAAAGGCAGGGTATCAATAAATATATCATCATCATCATGCAGTTCACGTTGGGGCTCCATAAAGAAACAGGAACTCCACCTTACTTGCTAACTGTCCATACCTCCCTGAGACCCCCCCAGGTATAGAGTGGTATGTATAAATAAATAAATAAATAAATAAATAAATAAATAAATAAATACTTTTATCAACACCACCATTCAGTCCATCACTGAGACTAAATGGAGATAAGTGGAAAATATTAACTGTTAATCTGACACTGATGCTTTAGCTGAGATTTCTGCATTGCAGGGGGTTGAATTAGATGACCCTGAGGGTCCCTTCCAACTCTTAAGATTCTATGATTCTATGAAATGTGATTTATAAGAAAAACCCTCCTCTCCTCCTTGCCTCCAGTTCATGAATGCAGCGGTGAGCTTGCGGAGCTTGACCAACCCCCCTCTTTCCTCTGAGCGGGGGCCTGTTCTGCTCATGCGGTGCAATTCCGGCATTCTGAGCCCATACCGTTCCCTAGCGTGGAACAGAACAGGGCAGCTGTTGTGCGCAAAGAGCTCCATGTTTGCGCAGGAGGTCCAGGGAGCTTTGGGCTATGAGTGGTGTTGCTCCTGCATAATGAATCAGATGCAATTCTGTGCTCATGTTACGCCTGCATGAATGAGCTGCAATTTCCATAGTCTGTGTCACTTGCAGAATTTATTTCTATGTCTGGGATGCCAAAGTGCGCTTGTGTTTCTTGGACAGCAGAACCGCCCCCTCCAAAAAAACCAACAACAACCAAAAGGCAAATTTGCTTTGGCAATTTGCTGAGATCATAGTTCCCTCAATACAGGCAGTGAGGTCATCTGCAGCAAGGAGCAAATCTCTCCTTCCCCACCCCCCCACCACGGAGTGGTCCCAGTGCAGTAAAATAACCTCCTTTGAAAGCGTGATTGTGTACCTCTCAGACCCTCCAAATGTCCCAATTTTTCCAGGGACAGTCCCAGATTTACGGAAGCCGTCCCAGTTTGATCCCAGAATGTTCCGCTTTCCCTTAGGACGTCCCTATTTTCATCTAAGAAACGTTGGAGTTATGCGACTCCCGAGCCAATAAGATAAATACTATGCAACCTTTAGAAGACATCTGAAGGCAGCCCTGTATAGGGAAGTTTTTAAATGTTTAATGTTTTATCATGTTTTTATATGTGCTGGAAGCTGCCCAGAGTGGCTGGGGCAGGCCAGTCAGATGGGTTGGGTACAAATACCAAAATGAATAATATTATTATTATGGAATAAAGGTAAAGGGACCCCTGACCATTTAGGTCCAGTCGTGACCGACTCTGGGGTTGCGGCGCTCATCTTGCTTTATTGGCCGAGGGAGCGGTCATGTGGCCAGCATGACTAAGCCGCTTCTGGCGAACCAGAGCAGCGCACGGAAACGCCGTTTACCTTCCCGCCGCAGCGGTACCTATTTATGTACTTGCACTGGTATGCTTTCAAACTGCTAGGTTGGCAGGAGCAGGGACCAAGCAACGGAAGCTCACCCTGTTGCGGGGATTCGAACCGCCGACCTTCTGATTGGCAAGTCCTAGGCTCTGTGGTTTAACCCACAGCGCCACCCGTGTCCCAGTGTTATGGCATAGCACCTCCCTATTTTCACCGGAGACATGTTGGAGGGTTTGTTCTCTCCTGGCCTTGATGCCATTGTATAAAGGCCACCTAAGATCATGCAGCTTATTATGGGCAGATGTGTAGACACCACAAACCCACATCTTCCCAATAATGTGTACGGGGTGTGTGTGTGTAAAGATGTCGCCCAACATCACCATATCAGCTCTTTCCCACCCTGCTTCACGCAATTGGCTGCTGCTTCCGATGAGTATATAAACTCAATAAATAAATACATGAGTCTGTGGGTGGTCTTCCCATTGTTTGTTTGCTTCTTTCAATTACTGTATTTTTCGCTCCATAAGGCGCACTTTCCCCCTCTTAAAATCTAAGGGAAAATGTCTATGCGTCTTATGGAGCGAATGTGTGGTCCATGGGGCTGGATGGGGGGCTTCCCCCGCCAGCCCCGAACTGCTCTGTGGTGCTGGGGGTGGGGGAAAGCTGGGCTTACCGCCAGGCCCACAAGCTTGAGAAGCAGTGGAAGGCTGTGCGCAGCCTTTCGGCTGCTCCCCGACCTGCTCTTTGGGGCTGGCGATGGGGGAAAGCAGCACTTCCCTCCGCCAGCCCCAAAGAGCAGGTCGAAAGGAACCCGAAGCTGCCGGAGCACGGCGGGAACTCCCGCCACGCTCCGGAGGCTTCAGGTTGCCTTCACTAAAGGCGACTGAAGGCACTGAACGCACCTTATTTTAGAGGGGGAGAACAAGAAAAAAAATTCTCCCCCTCTCTGCGTAGCGCCTCCTGCCGCTTCGCTGAAGGGGCGCTGCGCAGAGAGGGGGAGATTTTTTTTTTCTTGTACTCCCTCTCTAAAACAAGGTGCGTCCTATGGTCGGGTGCATCCTATAGAGCGCAAAATATGGTACATGTTACGATAATGGCACGTGGGGCAGGGTACGCCATGGGAGCCATCAGACCCCTGTGTAATGCATGACTGTAGGCAACCTAATTCAAGGAAATAATTGGGGCATTTTTCTGGGGGTTTGGGGCAGGGGTTTGGCCTACTTTGGGTTACAATTGGTGGAGTAACCGGGAAAGAGAACAAGAGCTGCCTTGCAACAGGCTCAAGGAGACTGCTTTCATTGCTGATTTGTTTGTGTTTTATTATTATTATTTTTTATTAATTTCCAATAAAAATAATTTTTAGTCATACATTTTCAGTACAATCACAAATACATATTTTTGACTTCCATCAGTTCATCCGTGAGTCTTCCGTATTCTCGTCTTTATACTGCAAGTTCAAAATTTGTCATTGTCTTTTATCTTAAAATCCACCTACTCCCCCTCTTCCCTTGTATGTATTTCTATACATATTTCTTCACAAAGGTTCCTGTAAACCCACAAACGTTATTTGTTCATCACATATGCTTTTCATATAACCCACAAATTTACTCCAGTCCTCAGTGGTTTCGGACTTTCCCTGTTAATTTATCTAGTTCTGCGTAGTCTGTTAATTTCATTCTCCACTCTTCTATAGATGGTAGTTCCTCCTGTTTCCATTTTTGGGCCAGTAGTATCCTTCCTGCCGTCACTGCATATAGAAATAATTTCTGATCTTTTCTATTTATTTCATTTCCAACTATTCCTAACAAAAAAGCCTCTGGTTTTTTAGCAAATGTATATTTCAACATCTTTTTCAACTCATTATATATCTGTTCCCAGAATAAAGGTAAAGGTAAAGGTACCCCTGCCCATACGGGCCAGTCGTGTCCGACTCTAGGGTTGTGCGCCCATCTCACTTAAGAGGCCGGGGGCCAACGCTGACCGGAGAAACTTCCGGGTCACGTGGCCAGCGTAACGAAGCTGCTCTGGCGAGCCAGCACCAGCGCAGCACACGGAAACGCCGTTTACCTTCCCGCTATAAAGCGGTACCTATTTATCTACTTGCACTTTAATTCTGTTCGCTCTCTCCTGCAGGTATATTCAGTCCAAAACTTTCCCCCTCTTCTCCTGCCACCAAGGGGGTTTTGTATTTTTTACCAATGGAAATTTAGTCCTTTACAATGGGCTTTCCACGACTTCAGCTGGCATCCTCATTGCTTCAGTCTATTTACAGAAGGGGAAGGTGGACTTCCTGTTTTGGACCTCCCCCGTTTCAACACCAAATTAAGACGTTTAAAAATCCAATTCTCCGCTCTACTCACGGGTAGTTGCTTTAAGATAAAATTGTCCACAGGAAAAAGTCAGCGCTCTCCGGCAACAGCTATGCGGCTTCGCTCCGTGGAAGAAGCAGTCAATTCGAAGCACCGCGCCACTCACCCCACGTCACTCCGGATCCCCGAAACCGGGTTTCCCCACGAGTAGGGGAGGCGCAATAGGTGCCAGTCGAATCCCACGTTCACAGGCTTTACCTGCCTGTGATTTGTAGTGGGTCTCCGCCTTCGCCGTGGCGGCCAGACCCGAATTTCCACGAGGCAAATTCTTCCCGATCAGAGGAATTCCGCCATTACCGGAGGCGCCAACCCGGAAGTCGAACAGAGGACAACCCTGTCTTGTGCCTTTAGCTATTTTAACCTTTTCTGTTAGTACATTATTTACTATCAACTTTGCTGTTTGTTCTGGATATATCGCTTTGATACCATTGAAAATCCCTTGACCTAAGTCCATCATCTCTAAATTCTTCAACATAAATTCCCAAGATATATTATCAAAGGCCTTTTCAGCGTCCACAAATATTAGCATAGCTTGTTTATCATTCCTGGCAGTCAGATATTCCACAATGTCTATTATATTTCTTATATTATCTTTCATTTGTCTGCCAGGTAGAAAACCCGCTTGATCTTTATGATCAAGTCTTACAATATTTTTTCCAACCTTTGCTGATTTGTGAGCCACCTGGAGATTTTCGGAGAGGTGGGAGCAAGAGGGGGAAATGCTCCAAGTCATAAACAACTTTTGCAGTCACCTTTTGTCCCCGCAAGCAGTGTTGACAGTGGTAATCAGCGGGTGAACAGGATCTCCTTTACAAGGAGCATTGGGTTACACTCATTTGCTCATCGCATTCAGGACAGAGGAAAAGTTCCACACACACCCCCAGCTGCGTGCCTAGCAAATGGGATGACGTGATGGCAGATGTGTTCTGCTTGGCTAGATGCATCTCAGGTGTCCCTCAGTCCTGGACATCCGTTCTGAATTAATACATAGGCCTAGTTATGCGACGAGACCCCTTCTCCCCGATAGGCAGTTGGGAGGGAAGCGCCCTTTGAAATACTTCCCTGTGATTCTGCATGCTTTCATGTTGCTGTGGGGAGTTCCTGTGAGTCAGAAGCGGAGCATGGAATGGGAGCTGTTTACAATACAGCATTTCTATAGCACCACACCGTTAAAAAAATTCTGCGAAAGGTTGCACTTTTGCTTTGGAAGATCAGGTTCAGCAAGATTGGTAACCAGATTGGCTGGTGATGACGTTTGTCTTCTACCTTGATTTGTGTCGCAGTACAAATAAAGTCAGGGTCTAACCTACCTGTTACGTTAATGGTGTGATTTAGCAATCCAATTTTTTTTTTAATACCAACCATGCTGGCAGGATTGGGGAGAAATTGTTCTTGCCAATTCAGAGTAGAGATGTAAGGTTTAAGGTTTCCTTTTCTGGCATGACAATTAGCATTAAAAAAGAGGGGGGAATCCCATTGGCCCCAATAGCAACTTTCCCCCCAAATGTTAATTGTCACATGGCAGGGTGGTTTTCAAGAAGGTGGGAAGCTTAAAAGCTTCAAGTTGTGTTTCTAGGGCCAATGATAATACAGTAGTACCTCAGGTTACATACGCTTCAGGTTACATACGCTTCAGGTTAAAGACTCTGCTAACCCAGAAATAGTGCTTCAGGTTAAGAACTTTGCTTCAGGATGAGAACAGAAATTGTGCTCCTGCAGCGCGGCGGCAGCAGGAGGCCCCATTAGCTAAAGTGGTGCTTCAGGTTAAGAACAGTTTCAGGTTAAGTATGGACCTCCGGAACGAATTAAGTACTTAACTTGAGGTACCACTGTACACTCTTCAGAGACTCTTTAACTGTGGTTCCTTCTCTGCTTGGCAGGGGTTGGAGAAAAGCAACTACCAGACTTTTAGAAGACATCTGAAGCCAGCCCTGTTTAGGGAAGCTTTTAATGTTTAATAGGTTATTGTATTTTAATATTCTGTTGGAAACCACCCAGAGTGACTGGGGAAACCCAGCCAGATGGGCGGGGTATAAATTATAAATTATTATTATAAATGACACTTTGGGTCCCTCCAAACTCTACAATTCTATTATTTTATTCCAGTGCTTTCCGTTAGCAGGAACAAAAGTGCACCCTAATAGCAAAATAAATAAATAAATGGATTTCTCACTACCTTAAGAATATATATATATTCTGAGATCTTCCTGGTTTTCAGAAAGAAAAGCAGCCCCAACCAACACACTAGCCCAAAACAGCTGGAGGACATCAGGCTGCGGAAGCCTGTGGTGTAGCAAAAGCTTTGGTTGTGTGCACGCCATTCATTTAAAACACATTTAAAGCAATCCTCCCCCCAAATAATCATGGGAATTATAGTTTATCCTTCTCAGAACTACAGTTCCCAGCACCCTTAAGAAACTACGGTTCCCCGGATTCTTTTGCAAGTGTTTTAAATGTGTAATGCGCGGACAGTTAACTTCCCATAAAACAAGCTTCCTTGCCTTTCTCTGTCAAACGTTAAGTTTCACCATATGCGAAGCAAGATCCAGTTATACTGGCTTTGGCAGGCCTAATTAGGGACTCGTGCAATGTTCTGAAGCTTAAAAACCATATCATTATTATTTGTGGTATACCTGCCTGCTCACGCATATCTCGTGTGCCTATAAACAGTCAGATTAGCTCTAATTAAGAAATGCTGCAGTTCCTTTGAGCTTCCCTGGCAAGCGCATGTTGCCAAAACAGCAGTGCTGGGGTGGTTGGACAGTCATGGTTGTTGGATGAATGAGGAGGTTTCATAAAGAGCTTGGAGAAGAAAGAGAGCCAAAACAGACTTCTGACGACTATGAGCTTTTTTGGTGCGTGTTGTTTGGGTCAAATGTCCCCCCCGCCCAATCGCTCAGAGAAAAACAACCACACACCATTGCTGTAAGTGAGGGATGGCAGAGCAAGATGATGTTTGCGGAAGTGCACTTGGTTGGAGTCGCAGTGGTCACATGGCTTCCTTTACAAGTCCTCTCTGAAGATGTAATAAGGGAGAGCAGCAGGGCCTTTGAAATGGCCCATCAACAGCACCTGAATAAGCAGGCTGAGCATGAAGAAAAAGCTCACCTGGACACAACCTTCCTCCTCATAAGTCATTCATCCAAGAATCCAGGTCCCATAGGTAAAGGTAAAGGGACCCCTGACCATTAGGTCCAATCATGGCCGACTCTGGGGTTGCGACGCTCATCTCGCTTTATTGGCCAAGGGAGCCGGCGTACAGCTTCCGGGTCATGTGGCCAGCATGACTAAGCCGCTTCTGGCGAACCAGAGCAGCACACAGAAACACCGTTTACCTTCCTGCTGGAGTGGTACCTATTTATCTACTTGCACTTTGACGTGCTTTTGAACTGCTAGGTTGGCAGGAGCAGGGACTGAGCAATGGGAGCTCACCCCATTGCAGGGATTTGAACCGCCAACCTTCTGATCGGCAAGTCCTAGGCTCTGTGGTTTAACCCACAGCGCCATCCGCGTCCCATGCTTTCCCCATAATAAGGACTGGTGGCGAGAGCTGTTCATTGAGGGTCGGAGAGTCCCTGCACTGTTGCCGCACAGGCAAAGCCTCATCTCAAGAGCAGGCAGAAGCAACATTTGGGGAAAGAGAAATAGAGAACGCAGTTGCACACTCATTTCAAAACATGCCCACCCACGTGCACAAACAACATGGACCATAGCTTTCACTTTAGATCATTTTATTGCAAACCACTATGTACAGAAGCATGCTGTGAAACCACCCCACCCCCACCGGCTCCTGTGCATTTCAAGGGCAACATGTTTGTACACACACAGGTAATGCCAGATAGCTATATTTGGGCAAATTTGGGTACAAAGTCAACATCCACAGCTCTATCCCTGCAGCAAGACAATTAAATGTTGCAATCGTTCTGTTGTGTTCTCTGACTTATCTCTTAAACAACAACCACCACCCAGCCTTTTGTTTTGCTGAGCAAGGGTTACTAAGAAACCAGGTGGCAAATGATGGGTTTTGTGCGCCCTGGTTGTTATCAGCATTAGGCTATAAGGATGAGACACCATGGCATGTTAATCACACGCAGTTCCTCCCTGCTCAAACAACAGCTGCTCTGCATGTTCCTACAAGAGACTTCACCACCATTTCCCAATCTATTCCTGCTCTCCCACTTTGCAGCTACTTTTGAACCCACTGGGCTTTCTAGAAGCCCGGCACCCTGGTGCTTTCTGGCTGAGAGTCAGCCTGCTATTGCTGCTCACATTTACTGTGCCACTGAATGCCACTCCTAGAATCATATATAGAGTTGGAAGGGACCACGAGGGTTTTTGAATTCTGAATTTTTTGTTAGTCACGTTTTATACTGTATTTTATGCTGTTTTTTGTTGCATCAATTAAGTGTTTTAAATTTGTTGTTAGCCTCCCTGAGCCCGGTTTTCTGAACTGGGAAGGGTGGGGTATAAAAATATTATTATTACTGTTATTATTGTTATTATTATTATTATTATCATCTAATGCAGCCCCCTGCAATGAAGGAATCTTTGCCCGACGTGAGGCTCAAACCCACGACCCCAAGATCGGCCTCATGCTCTGCCAACTGAGCTATCCTTGATAGTTTACGAAATTTACCAGCTGCCCTTCACCCAAAACCAATTCTAGGGCATGCATATACCAGATAAAAATATACAAGCAAACAACAAAGCATCAACATGCATAATGAGTATTTTCCTCCCCACAAGATTAAAGGCGTCATGATTGTGCAAATGAATCTGGCTGAATGCTTAATAAAGAGGTTTTCTGGAAGCAACGTCAGACTTGCACTCCAGCAGTTGCACCTGAAACCAACCTCGCTATAACCCTCACAGAAGCTATTTTCCTTTGGTTTGATCTGTAGACTCTCACATATCCCTGTTTATTTCTTTACAACTGGGAAACCCAGGAAGATGGGCAGATCTTTTGTTCTTCCTCTTGGTTGCGCCTCCCTGGGATCTTCCTTTTATATTCCTTTATTTCATAAAAATATGCAGCTTGACTGCAAAAATAAACAAGGCACTTTACAAAAAGAAAAAAGCAATAAAATTATCAATAAAAGCAGTTACAAACAGCAATTTAAAACATTTTAATGAAGAATTAAAGTCAGTGATGAGCTCAAGACTGATTAAGACACATGGAGATGTTAATCCATATCTGCATAATCTTGTCTTAATGAAAAAGATTTAAGCAGGTGCTAAACAGAATAGACACAGCAAACTATGGCAAGTTCTTAGAAAAATGTGAGTGCCTGATCACCTCATCTGTCTCCTGAGAAATCTCTATGTGGGGCAAGAAGCTACAGTTAGAACTGGATACGGAACAACTGATTGGTTCAAAATTGGGAAAGGAGTACGACAAGGCTGTATATTGTCTCCCTACTTATTTAACTTATATGCAGAATTCATCATGCGAAAGGCTGGGCTGGATGAATCCGAAGCCGGAATTAAGATTGCCGGAAGAAATATCAACAACCTCAGATATGGAGATGACACAACCTTGATGGCAGAAAGTGAGGAGGAATTAAAGAACCTTTTAATGAGGGTGAAAGAGGAGAAAATATGGTCTGAAGCTCAACATCAAAAAAACGAAGATCATGGCCACTGGTCCCATCACCTCCTGGCAAGTAGAAGGGGAAGAAATGGAGGCAGTGAGAGATTTTACTTTCTTGGGCTCCATGATCACTGCAGATGGTGGCAGCAGCCACGAAATTAAAAGACGCCTGCTTCTTGGGAGGAAAGCAATGACAAACCTAGACAGCATCTTAAAAAGCAGAGACATCGCCTTGCCAACAAAGGTCCGTATAGTTAAAGCTACGATTTTCC
This sequence comes from Podarcis filfolensis, assembly GCF_964270895.1. Classification (NCBI taxonomy): domain Eukaryota; kingdom Metazoa; phylum Chordata; class Lepidosauria; order Squamata; family Lacertidae; genus Podarcis; species Podarcis filfolensis. The sequence goes on from NC_139608.1 coordinate 8,875,464, forward strand.
CAGTAGTGATGTATGGAAGTGAGAGCTGGACCATAAAGAAGGCTGATCGCCAAAGAATTGATGCTTTTGAATTATGGTGCTGGAGGAGACTCTTGAGAGTCTCGTGGACTGCAAGAAGATCAAACCTATCCATTCTGAAGGAAATCAGCCCTGAGTGCTCACTGGAAGGACAGATCCTGAAGCTGAGGTTCCAATACTTTGGCCACCTCATGAGAAGAGAAGACTCCCTGGAAAAGACCCTGATGTTGGGAAAGATGGAGGGCACAAGGAGAAGGGGACGACAGAGGACGAAATGGTTGGACAGTGTTCTTGTAGCAACCAGCATGAGTTTGACTAAATTGCAGGAGGCAGTGGAAGACAGGAGTGCCTGGCGTGCTCAGGTTCATGGGGTCACGAAGAGTCGGACACGACTAAACGACTAAACAACAAACAGAATAGAGCGATGAGCTTGCCTGATATCAAGAGGCAAGGAGTTTCAAAGTGTAGCTGCTGTGACACACACACAAAAAGATTTCTTACAAATGAGGAACAAGTATTAGGTGGCACCTGTTAAGTGCCGGTTCTGCTAATCAAAGCAGTTGAGTGGGGTAAGGTGATCTCAAAGGTAAGCTGGTCCCCAGTTGTTAGGGGCTTTATATACTAATAATAACACCTTGAACTGGTAGCAAACTGGTAGCAAATTAGCAACCAGTGCAGGTCTCTGAGCACAGGTGTTGTATGTTGGCCAGATCTCACTGCTGTCAGTAATTGTGCTGCAGCATCCTGTGCTAATCCAACCCAATGCTCCTCCGTAAAAGGAAAGTGGGTCTCCAGGGCCCCAAACTCTCCTGCCCTTTTAACTTTGTCAGTTCTGCCTCCCGGCCTGTTCCCAGAACATATTCTCCAACACTGCACAGACACTTGTGTGCTTGGGACACACATTCCAGAGGGGTAGCTGTTATTAGCCTTGTTACAACAAACAGAAGGATTGCGACGCCTTAAAGACAAACATATACATTCTCTCTTCTTATTCTTCTCTTGGTAGCAGCTTCCTTGGAATCAGAGCCTAATAGAAAAATAAAATTGTAGAGTTGAGAGGGATCTCAGGGGTCATGTAGCCCAACCCCCGCAATGCAGGAATCTCAACTAAAGCATCCATGACAGTTGGCCATCCATCTTCTGCTTACAAACCTCCAAGGAAGGAGAGCCCACCACCTCTCGTGGAAGTCTGTTCCACTGCCAAACAGCTCAGAAAGTTCTTCCTGGTGTTTTAGTTGGAATCTCCTTTCTTGCAACTTGAATCCGAGTTGGGTCTTATCTTCCAGAGCAGGAGAAAAAGAGATTGCTCCATGTGACAGCCCTTAAGATATCTGAAGATGGCTGTCGTATCTCCTCTCAGTCTCCTCTTTCCCAGGCTAAACATACCCAGCTCCTTCAACTATTCCTCATCAGGCTTGGTTTAAGAACCCTTTAACATCTTGGCTGCACACACATTCCAGCTTGTTGTCAATATCCTTCTTAAATTGTGGTGGCCGGAATAGGACACAGTACTCCAGGTGTGGTCTGACCAAAGTAGAATAGAGTGTACTATGACTTCCCTTGATTTGTGCAATTTACTTCTGTTAATGCAGCCTAGAATAGCATTAGCTTTTTTTGCTGCTGCACCACATTGTTGACTCATGCTCTGAGTATAGAGACAGCTGAAACCACAAGTCTTTCCCTCCAGCTGCTTCCTTCTTGTGGTTTCCAGCCCTTTAGCAGGTTTCCGTAGCACCGCCTCCAGTTTCCTGTGCATCAATGAGGTGATCATCCCCAATACTAAGTAATATTGTCTCTCTCCCCACCAGGACTTAGTTTGAAGCTCTCCTGATCAGGTTCATGAGATTCTGAGGAAGCACATTTTTTCCAACTGTTGTGAGGTGCAACCCATCTATCCCCAAAGCCCTTCCTCAACGAAGTAGAGACTATGGTCCCAGAAGCCAAAACTTTCATGACAATGCCACCTGTACAGCCAGTGGTTTTACTTCCAGTATTTTCCTCTCTGTCCTGTGTCATGACCTTTAACAGGAAGGAGTGGTGAAAAAGGCCCTTCACTTTCCTACCCAGAGTCTCTTAGTCCCTAAGACTAGATCAGATGCAAGATAAAGTATTTGCTGAGGAAGTGAGCTCCTGGCAACAAAACGCCAAGACTATCATTGCCTTGCATCTTTGCAGCCTCTCCACCCCCTTATCAAAGATCGCTGCCTGCACCCGATTTCCTCCCCTTGCCGCAAGCGCCTCTCCATTCATTTGCTCTGCAAACATCTCCCTGCATAGGCTTTTGAGGCAGGGTGTGTGAATAAACTATTTACCCAAACAGTTTGCTTATATAAAAAAAGCACACAAACTTCGGTGTTCAAATAGAATGTCTGATTCCACAAGCCCTGTTCCCACATTCCCTTCGTACACCACCATCTCCTGCCCCCATTGTCTGTGGGCCTAACCAGTTCCACCCCTCTGACCTTGGTGCATTCAGAGAAGGTCTGAAGCAGGAACTGGCTATACATGTATCGGACCCACCTCCATGTGAATCTGGAGCCCCAAGGCTCCACTATTAGGGCCAAATCCCACTTCTGGTCTTTGCTGGGAGGTCAAAGGGGCAAGAGCCAGCTGGCTCTGCAAACATCTGGGCACTAGGAAATGCAGCCCCTGCAACTCCCTCAACGCATTAGCTTTTTTTTTTTTCAATGGAGGGAATGCCTGCAAATGGGTGAAGCAGGGCACTGACATAAGGACGAGAATCATGTCCGCACCCTGGAGATTTAACAGGGCAGTTTTACAGTTCAGCCTAAAAGTGTCAGACCAAGCAGCCTCCTTCTCTTCCACAGCTCTTCTCTATGAGAAGCCAAGTTACAGGGAACCAGGCAGAGGGCCTTCTCGGTAGTGGCACCTGCCCTGTGGAACGCCCTCACATCAGATGTCAAAGAGAACAACAACTACCAAACTTTTAGAAGACATCTGAAGGCAGCCCTGTTTAGGGAAGCTTTTAATGTTTAATAGGTTATTGTATTTTAGTGTTCTGTTGGAAGCCGCCCAGAGTGGCTGGGGAAACCCAGCCAGATGGGCAGGGTATAAATAATAAATTATTATTATTATTATTTAAACACACCTCTCCCTACCTCTAACCCACACTCTCCTTCTTTCATCCCCAAACCCCCTCTTGATCCTCCATAGCACCACAGATCCCACCTTTAACCCCAGCCACTTCCACCTGCCCCCTCCCCAATTCCTCCTCCTCTCTGGCTCCCCCCCCCTCACTGGAGGCTTAAAACTGCCATGCTTAAAACCTCCCTCTCTCCCATATTGCCACTCATTCCCCCTTGACTCCCAGCCAGTTCCACCTTCCCCTCCCCAGTTCCTTCTCTTTCCCTCCCCGCCCACCAGAAGACTAAAACTGTTATATTTACCTGCCCTTGCTCACTTTCCCCCCCACCTCCCAGCATCACACTGTTTTTACAAGAGCAACCTTACCCTGCCCCTGCCTTTATAACCTTGGGAAACAGCCAATGAAAACAGACTGATGGCGCATTGCAAATTTATTATACAGTAAGATAAATCATTTATGTGACAAAGTAGAGAGCCAGTCCAAGAAACAGAAAGCAGAATTGTTTATATTAAATCATAGTGGTGTGTACCTGTCGCCAAATCATATCATATTGAAAATGATCACATGCACACATGCAGTTACCGTATTTTTCGCTCTATAACACGCACCCGACCATAACACGCACGTAGTTTTTAGAGGAGGAAAATCCGTAGGCATGCCACCCGTAGGCATTCCCTCCATAACACGCACAGACATTTCCCCTTACCTTTTAGGAGGAAAAAAGTGAGTGTTATGGTGCAAAAAATAGGGTAAGTTAAATGTTGCTTATTTGTGTCACTTGTTAATGTTTCTTTGTTGTGAAGAACGGTGTTGGGAGTCCTGGAAGTATTAATTAGTGCTGACAATGAATGGGGGCCCAGCTACTCATATAAATGTTTTAAGAAGGCATACCCAAAATCCAGGCAAAACAGGGACAAAACTGAACAATGATTTGCCAGGGTCAGGTACAATCAGGACTGCAGAGGGAGATGACTGATGACATTTACCACCCCAAACCTTTTGTCCTTGATTCCCCATAATCCACAGGAGGTCTGGAGGGTTGCAACATGAGAACAGGCCATTTCAGTGGTGGTTCCCTACTTGTGGAATGCTCTCCTCAGGGAGACTCGCCTGGCACCATCATTACATAAATTTAGATGTTTGTTTTCCACCAGGCCATTGGCTTTTAATTATCTGTGACCTCCTTCAATGAGTGGGATTTTTTAATCCTGCTTTAAAGGGGGGGGGGAGAACCTGTTTTAGATTTTTCTATGTTTTGCTTTATGCTGGTTTTAATGTATGCTCTTTAGTTATTGTTGTAAGATGCTTTGTGCTACATTGGTATTTTTTTTAAAAGGACCAATAAGTTTAATATAGATCAATTCATTGGATGTGGCATGGCAGAACAGGATCTAGAATTTATATCCCAATGTGAAAAGGGATCCTCTCTTTTCTTTGGCTACTTCCAAATCTGGAGTACTTTGCATCAACAGTGTGGTGTAGTGGTTAGTGTGTTGGACTGAGATTCTAGTCACGACTCAGCTACCCACGGAGTGACTTTGGGCCACTCACTGACTCACAACCTCACCACACAGGGTTGTTGTGAGGATAAAATGGAGAAGAGGCTTGGGTTCCTTGAAGCGGGAGGGGAAAGGCAGGATATCTGAGCCTTTGGGCTTGCCGATCAGAAGGTCAGCGGTTCGAATCCCCACAACGGGGTGAGCTCCTGTTGCTCTGTCCCAGCTCCTGCCAACCTAGCAGTTCGAAAGCATGCCAGTGCAAGTAGATAAATAGGTACTGCTGCGATGGGAAGGTAAACGGCGTTTCCGTGCCCTCTGGCTTCCATCACAGTGTTTTGTTACGCCAGAAGTGGTTTAGTCATGCTGGCCACATGACCCAGAAAGCTGTCTGTGGACAAATGCTAGCTCCCTTGGCCTGAAAGCGAGATGAGTGCTGCGACCCCATAGTTGCCTTTGACTGGACTTAACCATCCAGGGGTCATTTACCTTTACGTATAATGTTTTTAAAATACTGTGCAATGCTCAGCCTTGAATTTAAATTTATTACTTCACCTTCTGCAAAGCAACATGTATTTTAGCCGAAGAAACTACTATAAATCTCTCTCTCATCTTTCTCTTTTCTTTAGCCATATAATAAATGAACTGATAGAAACAGAACGGGTTTATGCAGAGGAACTTCAAAGCATAATAGAGGTAAGTTGAGTATTTGCGGAAACTGAGGGTGAAGACAGATGGGAGGGAGCTTTCACATACCCTCCAACATTTCTCCGATGAAAATAGGGATGTACTATTCAATAATAGTAATAACAATATACTATTATTACAAATTAGATTATTATAGATTGTGGGTGTGATGCTTTGCTCAGATTCATGGTTGAGCTTTATATGCAAACCATTGCTTTTCTTAATTGGCAAAACAGCAGCAATAACAACATCCTAACCTATATTATTACCCTTTTGTTCTCACCATGTAACTCTTTCCCCCCTCTTATCTTAAACAGGGCTATGTATCTGAAATGGACAATCCTGATTTAATTCACTTGATCCCAACGGCAGTGTCAAACAAGAAAGAAGTTCTTTTTGGAAACCTCTCTGAGATTTATGAATTCCACAACAGGTTTGCACACTTCCTGACATGCTGTTCTGTTGGGACCACACATGGGTGCTTTAAAATGGAAGTTGTGGAGCAGCCCACATGGATCTGTAGCCTTTGATATGTGATAATTTTGCCTTGGGTCTGCAGCCTTTGATATGTGATAATTTTGCCTTGCAAACAATCATCTTCCAGCACCAGTCCCCAGGGCTAACTTCTGATCATCCTTGGCTGAAGCTATAGACCATGGGTAGGCAAACTAAGGCCCCGGGGCCGGATCCTGCCCAATCGCCTTCTAAATCTGGCCCATGGACATTCCGGGAATCAGCATGTTTTTACCTGAGTAGAATGTGTCCTTTTATTTAAAGTGCATTTCTGGGTTATTTGTGGGGCCTGCCTGGTGTTTTTACATGAGTAGAATGTGTGTTTTTATTTAAAATGCATCTCTGGGTTATTTGTGGGGCATAGGAAGTCGTTCATTTTTTGTTTCAAAATATAGTCCGGCCCCCTGCAAGGTCTGAGGGACAGTGGACCGGCCCCCAGCTGAAAAAGTTTGCTGACCCCTCCTATAGACCAACCTGGTGCTCTCTGGATGTTTTGAACTACAGTTCCCATCATGTGTAGCCAGCAGGAGGGGGAGTAGCAGGGTGGCACCCAAACATAATGTAGACTCCTTTACAATATACACAATTGGCTTCTGATAGATATTTCCCACCAGGCCTGGATCCAAATGGGGGTTTGACACACAAATGCAGAATGACATAACTTCTCCTCATGCCTCTTTTGCTTTTATCTCCATTCCAGAATCTTCCTCAAAGAGCTGGAAAACTGCATTGAAAACCCAGAGCTTCTCGGTCGGTGTTTTTTAAAAAGAGTAAGTGAATGTCAGCTGCTCGGTTAATCTGGTTTGTGAGGCAGGTGTGTGAATTAGGCTTCTGCAGCATTTGGTCACTCGGCAGACAGTGGCCATTAGCCAGATTGTCAGGGCTGGCACAAGTAATTATTTAAGTTATTGTTATTTAGTGATAGTATTCCGCAGGGCCTGTAAGACAGAGTTGTTCCGCCTGGCCTTTGGCTTGGAGCCAATTTGATTCTTTCCCCCTCTTTCTTTTTTCTTTTTCCTTTCTCCTCCTGTGATGAGGCTGCATTTTAATATTTTAATGTTTCAGTATTTTAATTGTTGTATTTTAATCTTGTTTTTAAGTTGTATTCATTCAACTTGTTTTTATTATTGTTTGTTAGCCGCCCTGAGCCTGGCCTTGGCTGGGGAGGACGGGGTATAAATAAAAAATATTATTATTAGTAAGGGTGGGCCCAGATGTTCTGAGGGGCCACTGGCTGCCCCCCTAACCAGGACATCAACTGGATGCATGGGTGGCCGGCACCGTTGTTGCACCAGGACTTCGCTGTCCACCTGTCACGAGCACAGAGTACATCCTACCAGCCAGGCCCCTGGAGCCCCGCGTTTCAAAAGGCAGTGTGAAAGCCCTGCCAGAGGTGTAGGAAAGTCAGGTGGTACCCAGTGCAGAAAATTTCTTGTCCCCCCCCACATTGATTTTTTTTTTTTTTTGCCTGCAAAATTGGTTTTACGTTATTTCATATTTTCTTACAAAGGAATAATTATAAGTAGTAGTAATAATAATAAACAACTTTTGTTTATATCCAGCCCTCCCTGGCCGAAGTCGGGCTCAGGGCGGCTAACATCAGATACATAACATTGGTATAAAATCAAACAATAATTAAATTACCTCCTAAAAACATGTCAAAATCAAACTGAAGTCTAATCAGATGGCTTTCCGTAGGGTTAGGGTTGGGAACAATCAATGCTCCACTGAATTGAAATTTCAGCCTTCATGACAGGAAAACGGCTAAGTAAAGAGCTATTTTCATGGCGGACGGTGAAGAAATTAACTGATATGCATGAAATTTCATATACAGCTATATAATCCCTAGGGTAGTAAGGTAAGACCTTTGGAGCTAAATTGACAGGAAAGATCAGATATATAAGAGACCAAAATTTCATCGAGGACTGGGGGAAATTCGTGGAATATCTGGAAAGTATAAGTAATGGTCAGATAACGCTAAGGGGATTTAAAGAAGCACTGTGAAAAATTAAGAAATATTGTCTAAAGGGAATAAATTGATAGATATAAAGAATGTCAATATAAAACTAAGAAATGCGTAATTTAAATGATGGCTACGAATGATTTACGGAAAAACTGAAGGAAGTCTAGGAAAAGAGTAAACTGTGAAACAAATGATGTGAACTAATTTGTTTATTGTTTTGATGTAAATCAATAAAAATTATTTCAAAAAAAAAAGACCTTTGGAGCAGGCATTTTCTAAAAAAAAGTTTTTTATGAACAGGGCAGTTATTGTTCCTTGATAATTTGTCACCCCCCTCCATGATGGAACCTGGGGCGGACGTCCCCCCCACCCCCTTCCTTACACCCCTGAGCCCCACACTGCTTTTTTTGTTGCTCCTGCTGCATATGTTGGAGGGATGGTCTCTAATGCAGAACACAGATTGGCAGGAACATAGAAGCATAGAATTGTCGAGTTGGAAGGGTCTCTGAGGGTCATCCAGTCCACCCCTGCAGGCATAACATGGCCAGGGCTTTGGTACACTGTATGCATTAACACAGATGACACTAGTGCATTCCTTTTTCTGTGTGGAAAGCGTTATATGTTGACAACGTCTCTTGTTGCACTGGGCTGCAAGAAAGGTCTGTGGTCAGCTGTGTGACCTGCGTTTGGATTTCTGTTCTCAGTTCTTATGTTGAGGGGTCCCACTGCTTGCACAAAAGCAGCATCAGACAGTGTATAAATTGGACTCGCAGACTGTCTGTCTGGACTTCATATGCAATGTGCTAAAAGACAACCCTCACTTTTGCAGGGAGAAACATGAGCATAGATGCATTTGTCATCCTGTATCTTCATAAAGGCTGTTTTGCACCATAAATGATTTAACCTAGCTTGTGAAATAAATACACTGAGGGACGGTTATCTGATCTCCACCACTCCAGCCTTCCACCCCCTGCACTGATCATGATCCTTTTATTTTATTGCAGCTTGATATAAACAGGTAGCTTGTGAAGCTTCTCCCAGGATGCATCTTTCTGCCGGAAAAAGTTCCCCCATTTACATTCTTGTGTCAGGCAGCTGTTGAAATTACAGAGCCAGTTTTTAAAAATGCAAGTTGTCCAATATTAGGAATAAGTTTCATTTGTTGTCGTTTAATCGTTTAGTCGTGTCCGACTCTTCGTGACCCCATGGACCAGAGCACGCCAGGCACTCCTGTCTTCCACTGCCTCCCGCAGTTTGGTCAAACTCATTCTGGTAGCTTCGAGAACATTATCCAACCATCTCATCCTCTGTCGTCCCCTTCTCCTTGTGCCCTCAATCTTTCCCAGCATCAGGGTCTTTTCCAGGGAGTCTTCTCTTCTCATGAGGTGGCCAAAGTATTGGAGCCTCAGCTTCATGATCTGTCCTTCCAGTGAGCACTCAGGGCTGATTTCCTTCAGAATGGAGAGGTTTGATCTTCTTGCAGTCCATGGGACTCTCAAGAGTCTCCTCCAGCACCATAATTCAAAAGCATCAATTCTTCAGCGATCAGCCTTCCTTATGGTCCAGCTCTCACTTCCATACATCACTACTGGAAAATCATAGCTTTAACTATACGGACCTTTGTCGGCAAGGTGATGTCTTTACAGTGGTGCCCCCGCAAGACGAATGCCTCGCAAAACGAAAAACGCGCAAGACGAAAGGGTTTTTCGGTTTTTGCGTCGCTTCGCTAGACGATTTTCCCTATGGGCTTGCTTCGCAAGACGAAACGTCTTGCGAGTTCTTGCGAGTTTGTTTCCTTTTTCTTTAAGCCGCTAAGCCGTTAATAGCCGCTAAGCCGCTAAGCCGCTAATAGCCGTGCTTTGCAAGACGAAAAAACCGCAAGACGAAGAGACTCGCGGAACGGATTAATTTCGCCTTGCGAGGCACCACTGTACTTTTTAAGATGCTGTCTAGGTTTGTCATTGCTTTTCTCCCAAGAAGCAGGCTTCTTTTAATTTCGTGACTGCTGTCACCATCTGCAGTGATCATGGAACCCAAGAAAATAAACTCTCTCACTGCCTCCTTTATAAGTTTCATGGCGCAGGATTATTGCTGCATTGTTAGGCATGGTTCCAGTAACTGCTACTGGTAGCAACTACAGGAAACAGGGGATGCCATACTGCAGGTGTGGGGAACCTCCTTGTCTTCCAAATGTTGCTGAACTACAACTCCCTCAATCCTTGGTCCTTGTCCTACTTGCTGAGGCTGATGGGAGTTGTAGTTCTGCAAATATCTGGCTGGCTAAAAGTTCCCCACCCCTGTCATATTGTTAGTTTTAGGAGCAGGACCAAGAGGGTTGAGGAGGGGAGGGAAAGGAAGGGAGAGGCCAAGAGCCCCCATAAACCTGGAGCCTGCCAGGCATGTTTGGATAGCTCAGTTGGTCGAGCATGAGACTCTTTATCTCAGGGTTATAGGTTCAAGCCCCACGTTGGGCAAAAGATTCCTGCATTGTAGGCTTGAGCAAGATGGCACTTGTGGTTCCTTCTAACTGTGATTCTATTACCACAAGAAGGATGGGGGTGATGAGAATAACACTCTCTTTGTGCTAGTCCCAAGCATCAGGCAGTCTGCTGGCTTTCGCAGATCCAGAGGCTATTGCCTAGGCCTAGACCAACCTGCTCTTCGCACAGCCTTCTCAGTGGTGGCACCCCATCTGTGCTGTTCCATTGTCAGAGAGAGGCCTGCCTGGCACCAACACTGTTTTCCTTTCAGTGCCAGGCAAAGGCATTTTTATTCTCCCATACTTTCCAACATATTTTAACGGGGCAACCCTATCTATCTGTCTATCTATCTATCATCTATCATCTATCTATCTATCTATCATCTATCATCTATCATCTATCATCTATCATCTATCTATCTATCTATCTATCATCTATCTATCTATCTATCTATCATCTATCTATCTATTTATCTATCTATCTATCTGGAAGTAAGACTCAATGAGTTCAATCAGACTTACTGTATCAGGTATGTGAGCATAAGATTGCATCCTCAATGTACTTTTATTGTTTTAATATGTCACTTTTTAAGTGCGGGGTTTGTTTTGATTTTGTAAACCTCCACAGAAGCGTGGACATTATTTATTTTAAATTTTAAATGCATAAACAAATTGTTACGTCCAATGAGCAGACCATACTGCTCTCCCCCAACTCTGATAAGTTGGCAACTGTATGGAATGATTTATCTCCTTATCATGTAGTCTGGATTCATTTATCTCCTTTCCCCTTTTTTTTCTTATTTCCTTCTGCACATTTTGAGAAACTAATAGAAGCCTCTCTCTCTCTCTCTCTCTCTCTGTGTGTGTGTGTGTGTGTGTGTGTGTGTGAGAGAGAGAGAGAGAGAGAGAGAGAGAGAATTCTGAAGGACAAACCTTCCTTCCTTTTGTGCGCAAACGGCAAAAAATAAATGCAGAGAATTGCCTGCAACTGTTGTTTCATTGAAGTGAGACAGTTCCAGTGTATTCCTGCTCATTCAGCGGAATATTGACATCCATGCTGTAGATTTCCCCGTTCATCGTAGCCAGAGACAAGTGCTTTGCTAGAGACAGAGAAAGGAACAGCATGGGAGGGCTGGACAAAGGCTTGCTCGGACTGGAAACTCCAGCTCTGCAAAACGATGTTGCCTAGGAAGAACAGCTTGCTTTTAAAAATAGGGCTCTGCTATCTTTAACTATATTGTGTCTATTTGTGCAGATGGAGACAACCTCCGGCCTGGGGGGCTAATTAAGCCTGCCAGACCTCCCAGTTTCGGCTGAGGTAGACACTGCTGGGCCAAAGGGGGTTTGCAGGCACCTGCAAAACCCGTGTCCAGCGCTTCTTAAGTGCTGGCAGCTCACTAGCCATCAGGGCTTGCATAATATGGTGCCTGAAGCGTTAAGCATGCTCCCACAAGGCAAGACACAGTGATAACAGCAAGAACTTTTATTGAACGAGCAGAACTGGACAACAGGGGCAAAGCAACTGCTTATATACATTTCCGAAGGCCTGGGCCACTCCCACGCTCTCTTTTTTATAATTAATTTTTATTCAGTTTCCAGTATACATTCTATCCATATTTAACATCCATTTCTAACATATACATCTTTTAAACTTCCCTTAGCCTATCTGGCAATTTTCCATATTATCACAATTACTCAATTTCTTAAATTTCAATAAATTTCAAATATTTCAAAATTTCAATAAATTTCTTAAATTTATATTGCGCTTTAACAATCTTAATCTTATCATATCTTTTAAGCAACATTTCTACCAATCATTTTCACAGAGCTTCTTGAAAGTCAACAAGCGTTAATTGCTCCTCACATAAATTTTTGATATACTCTGTAAATTTATTCCAGTCCTCGGTGAATCTCTGATCGCATTGGTTCCGAATTCTTCCCGTTAATTTGTCCATTTCTGCATATTCCATCAATTTCATTCTCCATTCTTCCCTCATCGGCATTTCTTCCTGTTTCCATTTCTGGGCCATCAAAATTCTAGCTGCTGTCACTGCATACCTAAATAACTTCACATCCTTCTTTTTAATTTCATTCCCTAATATTCCTAATAAAAATGCTTCTGGTTTCTTAACAAAAGCATATTTCAACATTTTCTTCATCTCATTATAAATCATTTCCCAGAAACCTTTCACTTTCTTACATTCCCACCACATGTGATAAAATGTTCTTTCTTTTTCCTGACATTTCCAACATTTATTACTAACTTTATACATCTTACCAAGTTTCACTGGTGTTACATACCATCTATATATCATTTTCATAACATTTTCTTTTATTGTAGTGCATGCAGTGAATTTCATTCCTTCTTTCCACAATTTTATCCACTCATCAAATTGTATATTATAACCAAAATCTTTGGCCCACTGAATCATAACTGATTTAACTTCTTCGTCCTTTGTATGCCACTCAAGTAATAATTTATACATTTTTGATGGGCCACTCCCACTCTCAATGTGATTGGCTGTCTAAACTCCCAAGCTGCGAATCATAACTTAAGAGTTTAAGGGCCAATGGTTGGAGCCCAAATCCTGAAACGTTCTGTGATTGGATATCATGTTTTGAATCAGAACACACGGGTTCAGATCCTTGGTCCAGACTGAAGCTTAGGCAAACATAGTCCACTAGATACAGAGCAGTGCCTTTGCCCCTGACATCATTTTGACATCAGGTGCTGCGTCAGGAAGATTTTGGGCATCACATGGCAGGACAGAGTTTCAAACAAAGCCCACATTCCCAGCATGTTCACACTCCTATCTCAGCGATGTCTACGCTGGCTTGGTCATGTGCACAGAAGATGGCAGGATCCCCAAGGATGTCCTCTATGGGGAGCAGGCTTTAGGCCTGTTGGCAGACCAAACCCGCATTACAAAGATGTCTGCATACACGACGTGAAGGCTGGCAACATCAGCCCTGCCATGTGGAAATACCTTGCAGACGACTGCAGTGCCTGGAGACAGACAGGTTGTGTGTCCACAGCAGTGACCAGAGGAGGAAGGACCATTGGGAGGATCCCAGAGAGAATAAACGCCATGGTGCATCTCTAACAGTGAAACCAGACGCCTTCATCTGCCCCAGCTGCAACAAAACATCTCTCTCCCTTATCATCCCCTGCAGCCACAGCAGGCGCTGTAACTCTCCAATGGTCTGACTTCACCCCCAAAAGCGCACTCCTCCATTGTCTGCTAAGATAGACGGATGCCAACAACAGATTGACATCAGTGTCAAACTTGATGCACAGGGAAGAGCAGACAAGGATCTGACTCGTTGGCTGAATCTAGCTCCCCATCCCTGTGATAGGGATGTTTTTAACATGCTTATGGTTTTAGCAGTTCTTGTTTTTATCTGTGAGTTGCCTTGAGTCCTGTCGGGCGAAAAGGTGTGGTATAAATAAACAAACAAACAAGCATTATTATTATTAGATTTTTACGATTGCATTTTTACTTTCGTTGTGAATCGCTTTGGGACTTTTTGCAGTGGGAATTAATATATAAATAATAATAATAATAATAATGATTTTTTATTTATAACCCGCCCTCCCCAGCCAAGGCCGGGCTCAGAGCAGCTTACAAGCAATAATAAAAACAAGATGAATGATTACAACTTAAAAACAAAAATAAAAAACAACATTAAAATAATGGAACATTAAAATATTAAAATGTAGCCTCATCACAGGAGGAGAAGGAAAAGAAAAAAGAAAGAGAGGGAGGGAGGGAATCAAATTGGCCCCAAGCCAAAGGCCAGGCGGAACAACTCTGTCTTACAGGCCCTGTGGAAAGAAATCAGATCCTGCAGGGCCCTGGTCTCATGAGGCACGGCGTTCCACCAGGCCGGAGCCAGAGTTGAAAAGGCCCTGGCTCTGGTTGAAGCCAATCTAACTTCCTTAGGGCCCGGGACCACAAGGGTGTTGTTATTTATGGACCTTGAGGCTCTCCGTGGGGCATACCAGGAGAGGCGGTCCCATAGGTACGAGGGTCCTAGGCCGTGAAGGGCTTTAAAGGTCAAAAGCAGCACCTTAAATCTGACCCTGTACTCCACCGGGAGCCAGTGCAGCTTGAAAAGCACTGGGTGAATATGCTCCCATGGCAGAGACCCCGTGAGGAGCCTCGCTGCAGCATTCTGTACCCGCTGGAGTTTCTGGGACAGCTTCAAGGGCAGCCCCGCGTAGAGCGAATTACAGTAGTCAAGCCTGGAGATGACCGTCGCATGGATCACTGTGGCCAAGTCGGGGCGGGAAAGGTAAGGGACCAACTGCTTGATGTGGCGAAGGTGGAAAAATGTCGCCTTGGCTGTTGCTGTAACTTGCGCCTCCATGGAAAGGGAGGCGTCAAGGATTACACCCAAACTCTTAACGGAAGGCAATGGCACTAATTGGGCCCCCGCAAGAGAAGGGAGTTGGTCCCTCATCCCCATGCCATCCCGACCTAGCCATAGGACCTCTGTCTTCGAAGGATTTAGTTTCAATCGGCTCCCACGAAACCATCCAGCCACAGCTTCCAAGCATCTGGTCAGTGTGTTCGGGGCCGAGTCGGTGTGGCCATCCATCAGCAGATAGAGTGTCATCAGCATATTGGTGACAGCCCAGCCCAAAGCTCCGGATAATCTGGGCAAGGGGGCGCATAAAGATGTTAAAAAGCATCGGGGAGAGAATTGCGCCCTGCGGCACTCCACACACCAAGGAGTGGCGCGACAACATTTCCCTCCCTAGTGCCACCCTCTGTCCCCGACCAGAGATAAAAGAGCACAGCCAGTTACGGGCTATGCCCTGTATCCCCACGTCTGCGAGGCGGTGGTCCAGAAGATCATGATCGACCATGTCAAAGGCTGCTGACAAATCTAAAAGGATCAGCAGTCCTGACCCGCCTCGATCCAGTTGTCTACGGAGATCATCTGTTAGGGCAACCAGAGCCGTCTCCATCCCAAAACCAGGACGGAAACCGGACTGAAATGGATCTAATGCCGATGTTTCCTCCAGAAACCTACCAAGCTGTTCAGCAACTGCTCTCTCAATTACCCTACCCAGGTATGGAAGATTTGAAACTGGGCGGTAATTGGATAGGTCTAAGGGATCTAATGAAGTTTTCTTTAAGAGTGGACACACCACTGCTTCCTTCAGTTCCCCTGGGAATGTCCCCGTGTCAAGGGACAAATTGATAATTTCAACCAGGGCGGTCCGTGCAACATCTGGACACTCCCTAATCAGCCAAGACTGGCACGGATCAAGGAGGCAGGTGGTGGGTCTACCAACTTGGAGGTATCTATCCACATCAGTAGGGAGTATCCGATCGAAATGGTCCAAAACTGGACCTGAAGTCAGTCGAGGGGCCTCCAGTTCAGTCACTGTATCTAAATTGGCAGGGAGGTCACGGCGGAGCAACAAGACTTTCTCTGCAAAAAGCTCGCGAATGCCTCATAGCTGTGGGTCGAATACAGTCATACCTCGGGTTACAGATGCTTCAGATTGCGTTTTTTCAGGTTACGGACACTCCAAAACCTGGAAGTACCAGAACGGGTTACTTCTGGGTTTCGGAGGTCGAGCATGTGCAGAATCGCTAAATCGCACTTTGCGCATGCGCAGAAGTGCCAAATCGCAACCCGCGCATGCGCAGACGCACCACTGCAGGTTGCAAACGTGCATCCCGCATGGATCATGTTCGCAACCCGAGCGTACACTGTACAGTGGTACGTCAGGTTAATAACTTAATTCGTTCCGGAGGTCTGTTCTTAACCTGAGTCTGTTCTTAACCTGAGGTACCACTTTAGCTAATGGGGCCTCCCACTGCTGCCACACAATTTCTGTTCTCATCCTGAAGCAAAGTTCTTAACCCGAGGTACTATTTTTGGGTTGTTTTTGTTGTTTAGTAGTTTAGTCGTGTCCGACTCTTTGTGACCCCATGGACCAGAGCACACCAGGCACTCCTGTCTTCCATTGCCTCCCACAGTTTGGTCAAACTCATGCTGGTAGCTTCGACAACACTATCCAACCATCTCGTCCTCTGTTGTCCCCTTCTCCTTGTGCCCTCCATCTTTCCCAACATCAGGGTCTTTTCCAGGGAGTCTTCTCTTCTCGTGAGGTGGCCAAAGTATTGGAGCCTCAGCTTCACGATTTGTCCTTCCAGTGAGCACTCAGGGCTGATTTCCTTAAGAATGGATAGGTTTGATCTTCTTGCAGTCCATGGGACTCTCAAGAGTCTCCTCCAGCACCATAATTCAAAAGCATCAATTCTTCGGCGATCAGTCTTCTTTATGGTCCAGCTCTCACTTCCATACATCACTACTGGGAAAACCATAGCTTTAACTGTATGGACCTTTGTTGGCAAGGTGATGTCTCTGCGGAGTCTGTAACCTGAAGCGTCTGTAATCCGAAGAGTCTGTAACCTGAAGTACCACTGTAGAGCTAAACCCAAACCTTATAATCACCTCCAAGCTAAATGCCTGCTCAATCCTCTTACCTAGGGAAGGTTTCCTAGCCCTGAGTAGAGCTTCTTCCTGGTCCCATACTTACATGTATCTGTGTATGTAAGTACACGTGATGTTAACATGAGCCTCATCTCTCTGAATGGTGATAAGCTTCAGGGGTGCAGTGCTGGACCATGGCTGGCTTAGAAGGTCTGCTGCTCAGTGAGTAGAGCATTTGTTTGGCACGCAGAAGATCCTTGGTCCAATCTGCAATATCTTCAAGTAGGGTGGGAGAGACTTGCTGGCTGAAATCCTGGAGAGCCACTACCAATCCGTGTAGGCTAGGGCTTTCCAAACTGGGGTCCAAAAGCTTCATTCAGTTGTTCCGTGGCATGTCTGTAAGAATACAATTAAAAACCATACAGCATCTAGCACAGGGCATTGCAATGGCTGCAACAGGCAGAAAAATCATTTAGTGGCTCTCCAAGACTTCAGCCGTTTTCATGTGGTCCATGGTGGGGCGGGGGATAGTTTAGGAACCACAGTGGGGAGGGCAAAACTGATCTAGATGGACTCAGTAGAAGACTGAAACTTCTTCTTGAAGACCTTGTTCCAACAGGCCTTGGGGAACTGTTTGCTTTTAAGGAAAGGGCTGCTTTAATTATAGCTTTAATAGATTTTATATATGGAGATAGGTTTAAATCTGTCACTGTTTAATTTTTTAAATAAAGGATTCCCTCCATGTGTTTAGCAGTTCTTTTTATCTGTAAGCCGCCTTGAGTTGTGAACCACCCTGTGATCTTTGAATGAAGGGCAATATACAAATTAAAGAAAAAAAAGAGTCCCGTCAGGGAAAAAGAAAGGATATAAATACATAAATAAAATAAGACTGTTCCCTATGTTCCTTCAGAAGGAGGAAACTGGAGACTTACTGGCATTTTGTAATGCTGGTGTTTACTTAAAAACAGGTTGAGCAGATCATGTAACTTTTCTGATGTTGGATCTCTTATCAGATCAACCAGCACCTGAAGATGTTTACAGGACCCAAATCTCTGTGTCTTTTCTCAGTCTCTATCAAAGCTACAGCCTCTTGTTCCTCTTGCAGACACCTGGGTCTCCACATCCCCACAAGGAAGAGGTGTTAGGGTGGCCAGGTGAAAAAGAGGGCTGGCCCCCTGTGCTTTTAACCAGGCAGAGGGCCTTCTTGGTGGTGGCACCCACCCTGTGGAATGCCCTCCCATCAGATGTCAAGGAAATAAACAACTATCTGACTTCCAGAAGACATCTGAAGGCAGCCCTGTTTAGGGAAGTTTTTAATATTTGAAGTTTTATTCTGTTTTTAATGTTCTGTTGAAAGCTGCCCAGAGTGGCTGGGGAAACCCAGCCAGATGGGCGGGCTAGAAATAATAAATTATTATTTAATTTTATTTAATTTTACTTTATTTTATTTTATTTTATTTTAATTGTGTAAAAAATTGAGTTTCATCTGGTGCAGCTGGGCACAACAAGTTCTACACTACCTGCCCTCCTTTCCATCTGGTCTCCACCATGTGGAGGGTGGATGAGAAAATCATGCCCATTTTTCAAAATGGATCCCATCTTCTAAAACAGTTTCAGCGTATTTTCTATGCCTTGTGGACCATTTGCCTGTCATTTCCCCAGCAAATGAGATACTTGCTAGCTAGTAATCTTCAGTGGAGGAGACTCTTGAGAGTCTCATGGACTGCAAGAAGATCAAACCTATCCGTTCTGAAGGAAATCAGCCCTGAGTGCTCACTGGAAGGACAGATCCTGAAGCTGAGGCTCCAGTACTTTGGCCACCTCATGAGAAGAGAAGACTGCCTGGAAAAGACCCTGATGTTGGGAAAGATGGAGGGCACATGGAGAAGGGGACGACAGAGGACGAGATGGTTGGACAGTGTTCTCAAAGCTATCAGCATGAGTTTGACCAAACTGTGGGAGGCAATGGAAGACAGGAGTGCCTGGTGTGCTCTGGTTCATGGGGTCAAGAAGAGTCGGACACGACTAAATGACTAAACAACAACAATTTTCAGTAGTCCTATGGGCTCCATTAATCCTCTTTTTTGCGTATTAATATAACAAAGGTGTTTGTTTGTTTGTTTTTAATCAAATGAATGTCGGTTGGGGGGGAAAGCAGCATGTTTTTATGGTGCTGTTTTATTGGGGTTTTTACTTTCAGAGATTTTAAATATTAAGTGGTTTACAAATACATACAAATTAAATAAATACATACAACCATAGCTGTCAACCTTCCCTTTTTTTTTGCGGGAAATTCCCTTATTCCAGCGCCGTTTCCCGCTGCTATCCCGGATTGTTAGATATCCCGTAGACCGTCCCCCGGACAGGTGAGGCTGCTGATCCCTTATTTTCAAATCTGAAAGTTGACAGCTATGCATACAACTGATAACATGGCAAATAAAACAGGCTGTGCATACAGTTTCAGCAAATACTAGACATATCCCTGTTCATTAAAGACTCGGAATTAAAAGGTCGTAACTAACCTAAAAATCGACAACGAAGGACCTAGATGTGGGGACAACAGACACTGTTTCCTAAAAAGGCTCTTTCCTCGGTCAACTGCCTGAGATCTACGGATGAAGGGTGGTATACAAATTTATTAAATAATAAAAATAAACAATAATAGCCATGACACAAGCATAGTGGTGGGGGTATATTTTACAGGGTCCCAGAGATTCCAAGGTGCCCAGCTCAGGATTGAACCATATTACTATGAGGAAAGAAACTGAGTCTACATTGTTGACCGTGCTTGACTGTATTTACGGAAACTTATTTCCACGTAATCTGCTTTACAGAT
This sequence comes from Podarcis filfolensis, assembly GCF_964270895.1. Taxonomy (NCBI): domain Eukaryota; kingdom Metazoa; phylum Chordata; class Lepidosauria; order Squamata; family Lacertidae; genus Podarcis; species Podarcis filfolensis. Next base: position 8,895,018 of record NC_139608.1, read on the forward strand.
CTTGTTATATTTGCTGGAGTCAACCAGGAGTATTAGAGCAGAGCAAGCAATGTTCCTTACATTGCTTGTCCCAGGCTGAAGACTCAGAGAATATGCCTGGGCGGTTTGAGATATACAGATTTGTGCTTTTCCTATGTGACATCATCTCTCAAAACCGCCAGCTCCAGCGTTCCGTGTGCAGAGCGAGGAAAATCGGTCAAAGTGAGGGACAGGGCATCATAACAACCCAGGCAGACATTCCTGGGATGCAGCTTGTAGGATCTGCAGAACCCAAATATAAATGAGTAGATGTCTGTTTCAGAAACAAGCTTTTTCAGAGAATTTTCCATGTGATATCTTGCATCTGGGAAAGAAAGAAAAAACCTACTTCTGGAAAAGGGCATGAGCTATCTTCACTGGTGTTATTTATACATAAATAAATCCTGCAAGTAACATACAAGGAGGTCTACATAGCTCTATGGGGCAAGGATATTTTTTTCCGTCAAGTGTGTACCTGCAAGAGAAATTAACATCAATTCCTGATTTTGCTAGAAAGAGCACCAGAAAAGCAAAGCTTTAAAGTTAATTATTTATCAAATGTTTGTACCTGCATTGGTCCAATAGCATTTAAAATAAATAAATAAATAAAATGACAGGGCCATGCCTTTATTAGGACCAACTAAAAAGGTTGCAAAATAAACAGCAAGCTCTGTAGGGTTTTCTCTAAGCTGCTCCATAAGCAATAAGTGCCTTTGTGTTTCAGTCTAAAAAACAGTTTGAAGGGAATTAGCACATTGATTTTATTCAATTGTATTTATCCGAGGGGACGCGGGTGGCGCTGTGGTGTAAACCACTGAGCCTTGGGCTTGCAATCGGAAGGTCGGCGGTTCGAATCCCCTCAATGGGGTGAGCTCCTGTTGCTCAGTCCCAGCAACTGCAAACCTAGCAGTTTGAAGGCACGTCAAGTGCAAATAGATAAATAGGTACCACTCCGGTGGGAAGGTAAACAGCGTTTCCGTGCGCTGCTCTGGTTTCACCAGAAGCGTCTTAGTCATGCTGGCTACATGACCTGGAAAAAGTGTCTGCAGACAAACACTGGCTCCCTCAGCCAGTAAAGCGAGATGAGCGCCACAACCCCAGAGTTGTTCGCGACTGTCAGGGGTCCTTTACTTTTACCTTTACCATTTATCCGAAAAATGCATGCATTGCCTTCTGCTAATTTATTTATCTAGTTATTAAAAGTTGCACCCCACCCTTTCTCCAGGTAATCTCAAGGGTGCCAGTAGTAGATATGAAAAGGATCTTGGAGTCTTAGTGGGCCACTACTTAATATGAGTCCACAGTGTGATGAAGCAGTAGAAAGAAGGAAGGAAGGAAGGAAGGAAGGAAGGAAGGAAGGAAGGAAGGAAGGAAAGAAAGAAAGAAAGAAAGAAAGAAAGAAAGAAAGAAGGAAAAAGAAAGAAGCTCAAGCTATTCTAGGCTGCATCAACAGCAGTATAATGTCCAATGAAGTAATGGTAACTCTATTCTTCTGCCTTGGTCAGACCACACCTGGAATACTGTGCCCAGTTCTGGGCACCACAATTTAAGAAGTATGTTGACAAGCTGGAACATGTGCAGAGGAGGGCAACCAAGATGATCAAGGGTCTGGAAACCAAGCCTGATGAGGAATGGTTGAAGGAGCTGGGTATGTTTAGCCTGGAAAAGAGCAGACAGAGAAAAAAATTGATATGGAAGATGGAACAAGCTTGTTTTCTCCTGCTCCAGAGGGTAGGACTCGAACCAATGGCTTCTGTTTAGAAGAAAGGAGATTCCGGCAAAACGTGAGGAAGAACTTTCTGACCGTGACAGTGGATTAGTCTCCCTCTGGTGGCTCTCCTTCCTTGGAGGTTTTTAAGCAGAGGTTGGATGGCTATCTGTCACGGATGCTTTCGTTGAGATTCCTGGATTGTAGGGGGTTGGACTAGATGACCCTCGGGGTCCCTTCTATGATTCTATCTGCAGAGGAACTGAACCCTCAGAAAAAACAAATCTAGCTGGAAACCTGCAAGCATCAGAATCACGGACATGATCTGGTTCGCGTTGCCTTTTGTGTTTGTGGAGCTCCTTGTTTTATTTTCCTCGTTGCTTTGGTTACTTTTGTGGTCTGTCAGGCATGGAAGAGAACACGATGAGTTATTTAGATTCCTGAAACAAATTTACTGTTAATTTTGCATTAAACCAGACCATTAATTTTGATGCACTGTGTATTTAAAAGTCCCGTGCGCTGTCTTCGCCCAGCGAGCAGAAACTGTGCAGCTATTTTTCTCCACAGAGGGGAAAGAAAAATTAGGGTGTTGTGTTTGGGTGTTGTTGTTTTTTTAAAAAGCCGTTAACATGGTCCCTCATAAATTGGGCAAGGCTATAAATCTTGCAGAGGCAACGAGAATTGCTCACTTGTGAAATCCTTGCAGCTCCTGTGAGGAATAGCCTTTTTTTGTTTCTGACCATCTTCTCTGAAGCATTAAAGCATTCCTGTTTTAACGGCGAGGCCGAGGCACGAAGGCCCGATCTGCGACAACCTTCTGCCACAATTCAAGCTTTGTTTCCAGGGAGTGAAGAAGGGCCCGGTGCTCATCCCAAAATGTAATTCTCTTGGATTCTCGTGCTCTCCCTGACACAGCACAAAAATCCAAGCTGAGGGAGACATGTCCGCTCTTGAAAGATTCTTCTTTTCTTGAGGCAGCAGCTGGCAGAAAAGAGGAGGCTGGGTTCTGTTTATATGGTTCCTTTCCCAGAGCGTTTGGTGCTGCTTTTAACCAAGGTGGCCTTCTGTCTACTTTGGCACAGATTGTTCCCCATCTGTGGCTGTGAGCGACAAGCTTGATTTCAGACAGAAAATGAGCATCTCTTTTTGTCCTGAAGCATTCCCAGGGCTTTCTAGGTGTTCTTAAAGTTGAGCCGTACCTTGGTGTGATTCTGGCCTTTGCTGTGATGCAAGGTTTAAATATCCGTCCTTTTGGTATTATTGGACGAGCGCTTTTTAGCCATTTTGTCCTTTTCTTTACTTACTTTTTCATGAGGTTTGGTTTTTAACTGCCTTGTATTTTATGGCACTGTAAGGACTCAACTACATTAGTCAAGAAACAGCTTTCTGATTGTGTTGTAACTATGCAATGCCGGGTGGCACCAGAGAGCAAAAAAATAAAATAAAATTCTAAGCTATTTTCCATAGCATTTTTTCCTTTTGTTATAACAATTTAATTTCTGAATTATTTATAGTTTTTTCCCCCTCTGTGTGTAGATCCACCCTAAGTCACTTTGAGAGATTCTTTGTGTAAAGGTTTTTAAATCAAATTTTTAAAATTCGAACTAAACTAAAAGAGAATTTAAAAAATAGTATATCCAACAGAAAAAAAGTATAGAAAAGAATACATTAATAAAAATCCTCATATGATTCTCATAAAACACAAAGTTATAAATATGTCTATGTAGCACTCAGGCACCATTTTATCTTAATCTTCACACAAATGATTTTGTTGTTGTTGTTGTTGATGATGATAGAATGATAGAATTATTATTTCATAGCGGCTGTTGGATTAGGACCCCTCTCCCATGTTCCGGCAGCCTGTGGAGGCCAGAATAAAAACGACTGCCTTCATCAGAGTGGCCATTTCCTTTTTTCTTTTTTTTTGAGAAATATTTATTAAAGTTTTACAAAAACAAATATACAAAAACACATAATAAAAGAAAAAAAGAAATAAAAATAAACACACAGAAAAAATAAGAAAAATTAAAAACAATTCCATTTTTCATAACTTAAAACTCATTTGCTTGTTTCTTTGACCTCCTCACACCTCCCCTTCTTGTATTCCCATTTAAATAATCAAATCACCAAATCCTTACCCTCTTTCATTTATCTTATCTCTAAACTTAACATTTTATAACTTTGTATTTTCATCCATTATCAATTCATTTTTGCATATTCTTATTAACTTTGTTGCTAATACCACTTATTTCCAATCCAACATCATTTTAATTATGTTTTTACCTATTTATAACCCTTTTTTCCATATTCTCTTAAAGCATTACAGCTGGAAACCACTTAATTTCTATCCAACATCATTCTAACATTCATTAATTTTACAATATTTCTGTAGATAGTCTTTAAATTTCTTCCAATCTTCTTCCACCGCCTCTTCTCCCTGGTCTCGGATTCTGCCAGTCATTTCTGCCAATCTCATATAGTCCATCACCTTCATCTGCCATTCTTCCAAAGTGGGTAGATCTTGTGCCATTTCCTTTGACTACATCCACACCACACAGTTAAAGTACTTCTATTCCTGCTTAACAGTCATGGCTTCCCCACAACGAATCCTGGGAACTGTAGCTTGTTAAGTGTGCTTACAGTTGTTAGGAGACCCCTATTTCCTGCACATAGATGTGATTCTCAGAGTTCCCAAGGATCAAGGATAGACTGTTAAACCCCTCTGGGTTTTGTTCTCTGTGAGGGGACTAGGGGTCTCTTAACAACTCTATACAGTGGTACCTTGGGTTACAGACGCTTCAGGTTACAGACTCCGCTAACCCTGAAATAGTACCTCGGGTTAAGAACCTTGCTTCAGGATGAGAACAGAAATCGTGCTCCGGCGGCGCGGCAGCAGCAGGAGGCCCCATTAGCTAAAGTGGTGCTTCAGGTTAAGAACAGTTTCAGGTTAAGAACAGACCTCCAGAACGAATTAAGTTCTTAACCTGAGGTACCACTGTAGCACCAATGGTAAACTCTAGTTCACATTTTGGCCGAAGAAATGACTGCTATAGTGGTGCTTTAAATGTGTGCTGCAAATGCGGGCTGATTCAGAATTATTTTGGGTGAACATGCCGGGAACATCACCACAAACCTGTTTGGTGTAGTTTGGAAAGTGGCATCTAGGCTAGCCAAGATTTCCCCTCAAACAGCTCTGAAATTTTGATATGAATGTGGTTCAGATCTGAATTAAGGGGAACCCTGGTTAGCCTTAGCCGTGGTTGACACTGGACTTTATAAAGAGAGCTGAGGTCGGGGGAGAAGACATTAGTCTGCTGGAGGGGCCGTGCAGAGGAAGCGCGTGTTCCTCAGCCTGGTTTCCTATTTGTTAACTATGGTTAGAAGGCAGGCAGAATTATGACACACCCCCATTCCTTGCAGATTTCATTTGAAATATGAAGTGGTATACAAATCACCTAATTTAATAAAGAATTTGGGAAAGAAGATGTTCGGTTGCTTATTTTTTGTCGTTTAACATTTGCTTTCTTTTTGATTCAGAAAGAAGATCTCCAAATATATGAGAAATATTGTCAAAACAAGCCACGGTCGGAAGCTCTCTGGAGACAATGTGGAGACAGCCTCTTCTTTCAGGTAGGGATTATTATTTAAATTTACTAGATGCTGTTTCTTGTTGCAGGCAACTCAGAGAGGCTTACAAACTACTGTCCATCCATCCATCCATCCACCCACTAAAACCAAGAAGAAGAAAAATACATTAAAAGCACACACACACACACACACACACACACACACACACACAGAGGCAGTTAGGTCCAGGCAGTCAAGCTCACACAGGCTTCTCCTATTTCTGTATTCATTAAGCTCATACTCTTGAACCAAGTGCTTATAAACCCTACAGAGGGAAAGAACTGCTGAGCGGGTTCATCTGTCCTTCCTAAGCTCACACCTTCCCTTTTCTCTTATGGAGGCTGCTGTCAAACGACATCTTTATTGATTGGTTTGCACAAAGTTTGCAAAGAGATTATATGACGTCTGCCATTTATTGAGCATTCATTCTGATTTGTTTGCGAGCTTGCAGCAATAACTTGTTATCCCACACTTTTAAGTGCACTTTCCTGATCGCAAAAAGGTCTCCCCTTTTCTTTTTGGAAAGCAAGTTTCTTGCACAAGAGTACTGAATCTAACTTAATAACACACCCTAAATGTGCTGGTTTGAGTTAAATCCCACTTGCAAAATAGCCACAGTCTGGAAGAGGCCTGCGTGAAAGATGTCATCTCATCCTTGTTTGCTTCTTTGAACCTCTGTCCTTCCTACATAGGGACATACTTTGTTCCACAAGGCTTCTCAGCTTTCAGAAGGAATGTATAGACCCCAAAGCGCACACACCTCAAAACACAATATTTGTCAGGGACCGTGCAGAAGAGGGCTGCACCGAGGAAGAATGATGGGAGCCACCCCCTTCCCATGAACCTGAATCTTCCCAGGAGCAGGAGGACAGTATAGATTTGGAGCAGTGGTTTACAGAGGGGCATAGTTCCGAAGGCAGAAGCTGGGAATTACTGGGTGGGGAACAGCTAGCAGAAGAAACACTAAAAAAGAGAGAGAGTTAACAGATTCACAGTCTCCGTACAGCATTCACCCCCCTTCTCCAAAGGCACAGAGAGCTCAGAAAGTGTTAGAACAGAAAGCGCAGAGGGTACAAGCTCAGATTACAAGACCCAGAAGTGACGTAGATTGACAGGGACGGAGGAGGGAGGGACCACCATTTCTAGGAGATGTGTTCTTTGTTCTCTCGCTGTGATTATTAAAGATTCTAAGTGGTAAAACATTCCTTTCATTTGATCTTCTTATCTACTGCCATGGTGTGTGTGTGTGGGGGGGAAGAAGTCGATTCCCCGAAGCCTGACAGTATTCCTTTCTTCAGATAGATAGATAGATAGATATCTTTATTGTCATTGTCCCATACAGAACAATGAAATTGAGAAACTACATAAAACATTCAAAAAACCCCTAAAAACTCTAAAACCCCATTTTAAAATACTCTATACTATACTATAAAAACCCCCCAAAACTCTGAAACCCCATTTTAAAATACACTATACTATACTATAAAATACACTATACTATAAAATACACTTAAAATGCTGCGTTTAGAACCAGAATTGCATTTGCATAGAAACTGTTTCTCAGGCGGCTAGTCCTGGCCTTTATCACCCTATACCTTCTTCCAGAAGGCAGAAGCTGAAATAGATCATTTCCGGGGTGCGTACTATCCTGTGCTATCTCTGCCGCTTTCTTATGGCACCTGGCAGCATAGATTTGATCTAAGGTGGGAAGAGTGCACCCAATTATTCTCTCTGCAGTCCTTACAACCCTGGATAACACTGTTTTTTCCCTGGCTGTGCAGCTCCCAAACCACACACAGAGACCATAAGTTAATACGCTCTCCACAGTGCAATAGTAAAATGCCATCAACAGGTCCTTTGAGAGATTGTTTTTCCGGAGGATTCTCAGAAAATATAACCTCTGCTCTGCTGTGCTTCCTCTCCTCCACCCTATATTTTCCACATAGGAATGATTTGTTTTCTACGATCATATGTCCCAGAAGTCCCAGAGTTATAAAGCCAGATATAAAAGCTATAAACAAAGCCATGTTTATCTTAAATGTCCAATGGAGGTGTAGGGAAAGCCCAACTTCTAGACTCCGACCTCCCTCATCCCTTACAGGATACGCACCCTCTTTTGGAAAAGTGTTTAGTAGATGGTGACTGCCCTTTTAACCTTCGTAGATGGTGACCCAGAGGGTGGATCCTTAGATGGCGAATACATTGTTCAAAAAGGATCATGTTTTAAAGGCAGTCCTTTTGATATCTGGAGCTGTTATCACGTCCCTTAGATACAGAGAGGTGGTACTTTTAGCTTGGGCTATTTATTCACTCTTAGTCAACCTTACATTATCACTGGAATAAGCCTTCCAGATGATAGTGATCGCCCAATTCCTATCAGCCTTAGCCAATACAGCCAAAGGTTGTGCACAAAGAGAGTTATCCAGTTTTTCGGAGAAGGAAACAGAAAATCCACTTCAATTTTAGTGCAAGGATGGGGAGCCTTGCAGATTTTGCTAGAATATAGCTCTGCTCATTGGTGATGACCATTAGCCATGTTGGTTAGGACTCATGAGAGTTGGAGGCCACGACGACTGGAAGGCCACAGGTTTTCCATCCCTGTTCTAGTGAATGATCGGAGGAGGAGATCCATTTCAATTATGGCACCAACTATCTCTATAGGGCCAAACTCTGTTGAAGCCTAAAATGAGAATACGAACCCTTAGAAATAAGGGACATGATGTTTTCTGAATTGATCACGTTCTTTTCACAGGGTATCCACTAGCTCCTGATCTTTAAAATAGGCCATGGACCTCCTCTCCATGTTCCCACAGCCCGGATAATGGGTTCTGTGATAATGGATTCGGCGTCCCTGTGGAATGCCCTCCTGTCAGATGTCAAAGAAATAAACAACTATATGACATTTAGAAGACATCTTAAGGCAGCCCTGTTTAGGGAAGTTTTTAATGACTTATGTTTTAATGTATTTTTAATCTTTTGTGGGAAGCCGCCCAGAGTGGCTGGGGAAACCCAGCCAGATGGGCTGGGTATAAATAATAAATTATTATTATTATTATATTCTCACAATGGGTTCTGCTGGAATCAGATGAAAAACAGCGTAAATGAATCAGAGATCTTAAGTAATCTGGGATAAATGATGAGGAACTTTGAAATAATCCTTTCTTGCTGTTAACCATGAGACACTCTGAGCATCAGTCTTGGGACAGACAAACATAGTCCTTACAGCCTGCGAAACAGGCATTTGGACACTACTGCTAAAAGGGAATGATTGTCCTAATGGGCCCTTTAAGATATATTTACAAGATTCTAGTGTTGGCTAATGTAAATCTAGTTCCTAATTATGCTTCAAAGACACAGGGACATAATTTGAATTGTATTACAGTATTCCAAGCTGCATGAAACCTTATTTTGAAAGCTACCAAAGGACATCTGTGTTTGTGAACCGGAAAGGATGTTTACCTCATAAAAACAACAAGCTTCTCACTTGTAAAAGCCATTAAACTGTAATTCAGTCCTGACCGTTGTGTTTAGGGCTGCCATACGTTTGGGTTTTCCCAGACCCGTCCGGGTATCGGGCAGCCATTTTGAGTCCGGGCGGATTTTCAGCAAATTGGCAAAACAACAACAACCTCGCATCATTTCATCCCCACCTTTTGCTTTGTCTTTTCCAGGAGTGCCAGCGGAAACTGGACCAAAAACTCTCGCTTGACGCTTATCTCTTGAAGCCAGTCCAGAGAATTACCAAGTACCAGCTGCTGTTGAAGGTATGTCTTCAGCTTGTCTTCAGCTACTCTGCAGCCGGCCCACAGAATCCTATGACTGCTCAACCTTGAAGGGGAGGGGAAAGCTGGTGTTAGATAATGGTACCCGAGAACACTGTGCAGTTCTGCGTGGGATTTTATGATGGACTTAGCACTGGTCACGCTTGCAGGTTTTGTGCATGATGTTGCCCTCGTCAAAATGCTCTTCTGTATTATTTCCCTGCTTAATTTGGATTTACTGCAGATTTGGAACACCTTAAGCATTGCGACCCCACAACTGAGGATTAGCATATAGATTGCGTAGAAAGGCCTGGGATTTGGGGTGTGTGAAAAAGGACTCGTGGCTTTAGAGCAAGAACCCCCAACCTTCGGCCCTCCATATGTTTTGGACTACAATTCCCATCATTCCTGACCACTGGTCCTGTTAGCTAGGGATCATGGGAGTTGTAGGCCAAAACATCTGGAGGGTTGGGGATGCCTGCTTTAGAGGCTGAGCCGAAAGCACTTGCTGAGTAGCTGAAACCACCACTTTTCTTTCTAGCAATGCTATGTCACGGGGTAGCGCTGCTCCTTCTAACAGACTGGTCCTTGCTGACCTTGGGTGGGTGCAAATACTTCCAGGACAGCTATGCCATGTTTGTTGTGAGATAGGGCTGACCTACGCCTGGAATTTCCTGGACATAACCAGGATTCGTCCGTCAGAAATATGTCTGGAATTGTCGAAAATCGTTGAGAATGTCTGGGAAGAGCTCAACAGCTTTTCCAAAAAGTTGCCAATAAGCAGAGACCTGGGTAGTGGATCAGGGGGTCTGCAAAAGTTAGCTAATTGGAAACCATTGCTTTAAACCCTTGTTCATGGCCTTGTTACGGTAAAATCTGGGTGCGAGGCTGCTCTGCCACCCAGCTCGTCGGACTAAGTCCGCGGGTCCCTGCGGAGGAAAATGAGCTCAGCCGGAGACAGGAGCAAGCTGCAGAAGATCCAAGTTTATTGCGCAACAGGTTCAAGGCGAGATTGAACAGCGAGAAAGGGGTGACATAAACTTTTGAAACTTCCCTCCATGCCCCAGAATACAGTGCAAAACACATCCCAGTTACATCATGAATACATTAAGAAGAGGTTGGGTTACACAGATTACATCATGAATACATTAAGAAGAGGTTGGGTTACACAGGATTAACATATGGAGGAGGGAGGGGGGAATATGCAGAGCTGGAGATATGCGCAGATAAGCACATCCTGATGAGAAGACAATGGTCCATGTACTGGCATTGCCTGGAGGAAAGGCTTGGCAGAGTGATTTGACAGGATTAGGGTCTTGACACCTTGCTTGAGGGATTTTGGAGGACAGGGGAGGTGTGGTGGAGTCCTAGAGAAATTGAGCAAATTGGCACGTTGATTTTCTATGAATTTTATAGATTTTAGTCCCTTTTGACATTGACAATTGGAAATAAATTGATATATTGTAGCGAAGAAGAAGGTGAAGAAGACATGCCCCCCCTCCGTATCAGCCTCATCCTGCCTCTGTATTCTCTTCTTCCTTTTCTCTATGGCAGTAAGCTTGCTTGCTCCTGCCTACAGAATTGCAGCAAGGTGAAGCCTTGGTCTCTGATAGCCAAGCTACAGATTACCTAGGGAGGCTGTGAATTGTCTTCAAATACTATACTTTTATCTTTCTTTTTTTAAACAGACTTCTTTTTTGGGCTTTATAAACAGGGATCGTAGAATGAGAAACGATACAAATAAATAGACCACATCTTCTCATGCCATTTGTCTATCACAAAAACAACAAATTTGCAGTAATCTCTACAACATATGGTTCATTATTTGTGGTCATTGTACAAGTTCTTGGTTCGTGGAGTGGTTTAAATAAAAACAATAACAGTAACAAAGGGGAAACAGAACAGAGTTAACATTCAACATTGCATAGCTAAAACACTTAATCCGGAGTCCTTGCGGTTGTGCTTAGATTAAGTATGAGTAAATACTTTTATCTTTTTTAAACAAAGGATTGCTGCTGTGGGAGACGTATCTGTTTGAGCACAGGAATGGCAGTGGGGTTGGGGTATCTTTAGCCATTTCTCTTGGTTCTTCAGCATATACAGAGAGAGAGAAAAAATCAAATTTTCAACAAAAGCATTTGAAACTTTTATTTCCTGCCATCTGTTTGGGAACTAATGTTTGCTCACTAGAATATACAACTGAATCTGAATTTGATTAGTATGCTGAGTAGTGATAAGGAAACCTTCTGCCAATTCATTCCCCACTACTATCTTTTCCCTGTTTATCTATCACAGGGGTTAGCAAGGTTTATCTTGCCTGGGCAGGATCGGTCCGTGGAGATCCCTCCGTGGGTCAGATCATGTGTGAGAGAGAGCCTGCGTTTTTTGGCATCTGCGTCTGCGCAGACGTGGTTTCTGGCGCCGCGCTGTGCTGGTTGAGCGCAGTGCGCAAGCAGGCAGCTCAGTTCAGGGGTGGCTCGTGGGCCAGTCAAACGAGCTCCGTGGGCTGCTTCCGACCCATGGGCCTTAGGTTGCTGACCCCTGATCTATCACAACACGTTTTTATCTTTGTTTTAACTGAGATCTTGTATCTTTTGTTCGGTGGCTTTTGTATATCTGCAAAGCAAATTATTTTAAAATGGAAAAGAAGAACCAGACACATGCACCCAAACTGCTTTTCTACCCATAAGGAAAAAGAGGAGGAAACTTTCCTCTTTTCTTTCTTTCTTTGTTTGGGAGTGCATTTTTCATTAGTTTGTATACATTAGTACTGTCAATTGTTTTAATTTTTTTTATGATGTATTTTGTGTTTTGTGAAACTTTGTGTTTTGAACTGCCCCAAGAGCTATGGGCGTAGGGCAGTATACAAATGAGTAAAATAAATCGTTTCAGCTCATACTACCTTCTAGTTCACCTCCTGAGTGTGAAAGATGTATTTAAGTTAGTCAGAATAATAGAATCGTAGAATTGGAAGGGGACCCTGAGGGCAATCTAGTCCAATCCCCTGCTGCGCAGGAATAAAATAGTTTTAGTACCATTGCGCTACACTAACCAGGTAAGCAGAGTCACTACTTATTTGCTAGCAGTGTGTTTGATATAAAAATATATATTGGTTGTTATGGTGTTCTTTGTTTCATTTCCCCGAAGGCCATTTGTGCCTCTGTAGCGAAGCATGCATTGCAAATACCTTTCCTACTTGGGGTATTGTGGTGCTTATAATATCCCATAGAGCAGAAAGCAGTGGGAAATGTGAGCAAACATAGACTTACTGAGCTGATGGAGGATGAGACGCGAATGTCTTTGTCTTCTCACCTGGCAACGAGCAAATGTGGACTTTTCGTAAACAGGTGAGCACCAGGGTCAGAAAAGGGAGTGGCCTGAACACCAACTTAAAGTGGCATAATAAATTATAGTTTGCTCTCTTGCCCTTGTTGGTGAAATGATATCCTTTGCAGTTCTGATCAGACAGATGAATTTGCCGCAATTTACAGGGGGTGCAGCAATTTCATAAGGTTATAAGAAGGGTGATGCTGGATCAGACTAAGTCTCCCTTTCTGGGGCTTCAGATGCAGCGCTAGCTGTGCCCATTTATCAGACGAGGGTTGGGTCTGTATCCTCAGTAATTTTTCATGGAATATAATGTCAAGTTGGCAGAAGATGGCCCTAACTCAGGTGATCATTTATTTTAGCGTGCATATACCCTCTTGATTGTACCGGCCTGCCAAAATGGCAAGGAGAATCTTAGCACTCATCTGCACCCCTGGATTTCTGATCCAGTGCAGAAACACAAGATTTTCCTCGCCGTTCAAGCTGGAAAATAAAACTTGACAAGCGTCTATACTAAGGTAAATTCCACGGCAGCGAGCGGTTGCTTTGAATGCACTCAACCTTCTGCCACAAATCTGTGCCTAAAGACGTTTCCGTGACGGGAGATGTTAAAGAGGTCTCCCCGGGCATAATCAGTCTGTCTTTTGTATCCATTTCAAAAACAGGAAATGTTGAAATGCAGCAAGAATTCAGAAGGCACAGCTGAACTGGAGGAAGCTCTAGCCACCGTGATTGATATCATCAAGTCGGCAAATGACTCCATGCATCAGATAGCAATTACAGGTTATGAGGTGTGTCTTTTAGCCAACGTAGAGTATCATATTGATCAACGGCTTTCAAACCCTACTGTTCTTTGCAAGCTTGTTGGTTTCCTCCATGACAAGATAAATCTCTAGGGCCCCAAATCAGAGCTGCCTAACCTTTGACTCCAGACCCCAAGATGTTGCTAGACTACAGCTGGTAGCATCCCTGACCACTGATCAGGCTGCCTGGGGCTGATTGGAAGTTGGAGGCAGTGACGGAGGAAGAGGAGAGCATGATCCTGGTGGGGTGCCATCGTGGTTGGCTCCCCCGCGCGCTGGGCACCACGCCCCCGCAGACAGTGTGCCACGCCCCCAGGCGGCATGTCACGCCCCTGTGGGCGGTGCGCCTCACCCCCAGGATGCCCATCACGCCCCTGTGGGCGGCACACCATGCCCCCGGGATGCACGCCAGCTCCGCCCCCACCTGCTCTCCGCCCCCCGGTGCTGGAGCATGAAGCTCCGTCACTGGTTGGAGGGCCACAACATCTGGAGGGCCAACTCTGCCCTACCCTAAATAAGCTTGGAACAGGATATCTGAAATGCCACCTTGTCTCGTACAAACTTTCCCACCCTCCTAGGGCTTCATTAAATGCTCAGCATCCCTGCAACTTTGGGGATCAGGTGGGTGGATACACAGAACATGCCTTTTCTGTCGTCTCATCCAGACCTTGGCATTATTGTTTCAGGATGCTTGCCTGCCTGCCTTCCAGAGGGTGCAAACATGAGAACGGGCCTTTTTTACAGGGGCTCCCCGCTTGTGGAATGCCCTCCTCCAGGAAGTTCGGCTGGCGCTTTCATTATACACCTTTAGGCACCAGCCAAACAGTTCCTCTTTAACCAGGCCTTTGGCTGCTCAACATCCTCCACCCCTTTTAAATGTGCTTGTGGGAGAGGGTTATAGGAGGGGGTTATTGATTTGTTTGTTGCTCTTATTTTTATCATGTATTTGGTGTTTTCATGTTGAATTTTAGTGTTGTGAACCGCCCTGAGATTTTCGGATGAGGGGCAGTATACAAATTTTATAAATAATAACGTAATAATAAAATAAATTTTAAAATTGTCCTTAGAGACCAACTAAGTTTGTTCTGGGTACCAGCTTTTGTGTGCATGCACTTTTTAATAATAATAAAATATTAAGGTATTTCCATTTTAAATAGCACAATTTGATTAAGCCAATCGTTTAATTTTAAGTCATTTGTATGATAGCTCTTTTACCTCTTTGGAAAGCGGACCCCCATCATTATTAAAAAGCTGCCGCCCTTTTGCTTTTTAACCTTTCTACCCAGTACAAGGCCAACCCAACTCAGTATGTTCTTCAAGCTATGCAGTATAAATTCCGTGTTTGTAGGCAGTCGTCTAAGTGCCCCAGGTACTTTGATGTCAGCAGTGTGTCAAATCAGCTCAACATTCCACTTATGCTGGCTGACAAAACAGGAAGTGATTTCCGTCAAAGGGATCATGACCCAGGGGATAATTAGAAAGTGGAACCAATAACCTTTTTTCTTGGTGGTGGGGGTGTGCAGGAACGGAGGAAGGGGGTGCGGTGGGGGCAGACCGCCCTGGGTGTCTTCGCTGAGGGGGGTGACACTTGGCAGTTGTGGGTGGGCAACGCGCCGAATGTCCACCATCAGCGGCTCGTTCCGCCCCCAGCTGCAAAGCGCGTGCACCACTCTGTGTACCTGAGCAGCTATTCCACGCCTGGGAGGGCACCCTCTGTGCCCCACCCCTGCCCCCCTTGGGAGCACGCCTGCCCTGGGCAGCACGGGCATATGCTCTGCCGCTGGGTGTGTGGAGTCTGAATATAAACAACAAAGACTCATGGGGCACCTTAGAGGCTAACAAATGTATTAAGGCATATGTTTTCATGGACTATAGCTATTTAGTCAACTGACTTATATACTAAAGGTTAGTATCTTGTTTCATACAATTCCCCCCTCTCTTCCCTCTTTCATTAGGGAGATGTGCACGAGCTTGGGAAACTGCTCCTGCAAGGCTCCTTCAATGTTTGGACGGACCACAAGAAGGGTCACAACAAAGTGAAAGATTTAGCCAGGTTCAAGCCAATGCAAAGGCACCTCTTTCTCTATGCAAAGATCCTGCTGTTCTGCAAGAAGCGCGAAGAGAATACTGATGGCCACGAGAAGTCTCCTTCATACAGCTTCAAAAATTCTCTAAAGGTAAGTGGTTTGTCATGGTTGAAAACGATGTGGAAATCTGCAAGCCACCAACTGTTTTAAAGTACACATCTGGAATACCACTGGGATATCGGAAGCTGCCTTCTACCTTGGTTATTCTAATGGCATCACTGGCACTGATCAGCAGCAGCTCTTAAGGGTTTCAGACAGGGGTTAATTCCGGGGAGATGGCAGGGACTGAACCTGCAAAGTTCTGCGTGCGAAACAGATGAGCCTACCACTGAGCCTACCAAAATGGCCTGGAATAAACTTGTGCCTACCTGATGCCTGTAGAGAGCTGTAGATGGGAGGAATACTGTTATGTACTGAGATTGGGTCCTAGAACAATAGGCAGGTAGGATCCTAGAATGCAACAACCGATTGGACTGCAGGAGCAGCCCAATCAGGCTCCAGTAGGGAAGCAGAATCAGCCAATTACACAGGACCTATTGTGTAAATAATGTATACAAAGCCAGTGGTTTGGGGGGAAATTCATTCACTGTTCTGACGAGCTGCAATAAAGAGCATGAAATCACTACGCAACTCCAAATATATTTCAAATACCGTCACCTTTTTTGGAGGAGAGTACTGGAGACTTGTAATGGTATTGCGAGATCTGTGTTTATCTACAAATTCAGTAGAAAATAATGGGAAGAGATCCCTGCAGCAGCCAGTGAAACTGCTGGTCCTACATCAGATTCCACAAAGCGAGAGCAAGCCAAGCCGAAACTGGGATTGATCGGGGTAGGGAACCTCTGGCCCTGGTCCCAACTTGACCTGCCTGACTTCATTTGGTATGCTCACCTGTCCCACACCTGACATCATATATGATGCTCCTAACCCGCGGAGAACTCATTTGCACACCCAAGCAGAAAGTAAAATATTGGTAAGAATCAATAGTGCTCCCTCCAGCCCTCTCTCTATAAAGGTGATTGATCAGGACAACCAAACCAATTTATGTGCTGAAACCAGGGTGGAATCTGGATTGAAAAAGACCCAGATACTCAGCTTCATCCAGGCACTACTACATTTGCTCAGACACCATCCTCTCAAATCCCTTATCCTTGTTGTTGTTGTTTAGTCGTTTAGTCATGTCCGACTCTTTGTGACCCCATGGACCAGAGAACACCAGGCACTCCTGTCTTCCACTGCCTCCCGCAGTTTGGTCAGACTCATGTTGGAGCTTCAAGAACACTGTCCAACCATCTCGTCTTCTGTCTTCCCCTTCTCCTTGTGCCCTCCATCTTTCCCAACATCAGGGTCTTTTCCAGGGAGTCTTCTCTTCTCATGAGGTGGCCAAAGTCTTGGAGCCTCAGCTTCAGGATCTGTCCTTCCAGTGAGCACTCAGGGCTGATTTCCTTAAGAATGGATAGGTTTGATCTTCTTGTAGTCCATGGGACTCTCAAGAGTCTCCTTCAGCACCATAATTCAAAAGCATCAATTCTTCGGCCATCAGCCTTCTTTATGGTCCAGCTCTCACTTCCATACATCACTACTGAGAAAACCAGAGCTTTAACTGTACGGACCTTTGTTGGTAAGGTGATGTCTCTGCTTTTTAAGATGCTGTCTAGGTTTGTTATTGATGAGCCCCTTATCCTAAAAAGGGGCATTTGCAACCTATTACCTCTGTGTCCCGAGAGGGCTTTTTCTGGAGGGGATGTGCTCCATTCCCTCTCAGAATGCAGCATTCATCCCTCCAGCCAACCCCACTATGCAAGCCAAGATGTGCAGGGGTTGGCAAGGTCTGGTCTGCTGAACCCTGCAAATATTCTGTCCACATCAGCAGGCTATACGAGAACTCAGACTGATCCCACAAGATGTAACTAAACAGAACTCTAGGGATAGTGCCAGGATTTGCATTAACTGCAGTGTCATTCATGCCAACCAAGTCAGTGAAACTTTCTTTGCCTCGGGGCAAAAGAAAAGTGCTCAGACATGGCACTTTAAATCATGGGTGTGAGTCTAGGAATGCTGCACAAAAAAGTCTTTTACTTCAGCTCTAGTAATAGGGCACCCAGCTTGTGGGTGTGTGTGCAGGGCAAGGTGCCTGGCATAGACACCTCTGTCCTTCAACACCTTGCCATTCCTTTCCGCCTCCCAGTATCTGACACCTGAGGCAGCTTTCTCACCCTGCCAAACAGTAGGACCAGTCCAGGGAGGGTCAGTAAAGCCTTTGAGCTCCAGTGCTACTGAAGCCATACCTCTTTATACGCGGGTGGCGCTGTGGACTAAACCACAGAGCCTAGGGCTTACCAATCAGAAGGCAGGCGGTTCGAATCCCTGCAACGGGGTGAGCTCACGTTGCTCGGTCCCTGCTCCTGCCAACCTAGTAGTTCGAAAGCATGTCAAAGTGCAAATAGATAAATAGGTACCACTCCGGTGGGAAGGTAAACGGTGTTTCCATGCGCTGCTCTGGTCTGCCAGAAGCGGCTTAGTCATGCTGGCCACATGACCTGGAAGCTGTACGCCGGCTCCCTTGGCCAATAAAGCGAGATGAGCGCCGCAACCCCAGAGTCGTCCGCGACTGGACCTAACAGTCAGGGGTCCCTTTACCTTTTTACGTCTTTAGAATCCACCCTTTTATGATTATAAAGTGTTTAAAACTGTTTTAAATGTTGTGTTTTAATTGCTGTAACCCACCCAAGAGCTTAGATTGAAGGGCGGGTAATACAGTCAGTTAAAACAATAGCAACGGTGACAACTAAATTTGTCTTGCAAACTCTACATAGTCAAGGAGGATAATTCTGCATCTTTCTTATTTTAGAACTGATTTTAGCATTGCATTTCCACGCTTGCCTTTGGGTTGCTGTGTTGTTGTTTTTATCGGAGTGAGGGAAACTGTACAACTTCTGCCTTCACATGAAAGGAAAAGGGGGATTGTACACTGTAAACAAGCAATTTCAGCTTTGTTTTCGCTGGTGCTTGTAGCATTTCAGTGTCACTTCTTGTGTAAGACTTTTGGTAATACAGCAGGCTCTGCCTGCTTTTGAAGTATTTTCTTGGCCCCAGGAGAAAAAATCCAGTTTCATAAACAGTCTGACCTGCTAAGCTAAGATTTGAGGCATATTCCACCATGCACTTGCCTGTGATCAGACCTTTTGTAGATTCCCATCGTTCAACCCGGACACTGAGGTCCAGCGCCGAGGGCCTTCTGGCAGTTCCCTCACTGCGAGAAGTGAGGTTACAGGGAACCAGGCAGAGGACCTTCTTGGTAATGGCTCCTGCCCTGTGGAACGTCCTCTCATCAGATGTCAAAGAAATAAACAACTGACATTTAGTAGACATCTGAAGGCAGCCCTGTTTAGGGAAGTTTTTAATGATGGATGTTTTAATGTATTTTTAATCTTTTGTTGGAAGCCGCCAAGAGTGGCTAGGAAAACCCAGCTAGATGGGTGGGGTATAAATAATAAATTATTGTATTATGATGATTTAGATTTATATAGATGATTTAGATTTATATACCACATTTATCTTCCAATGAGATCAAGATGGTGCACATGGTTCTCTTCCTCCCCATTTCATCCTTACAACAGTTTATATATAAACTGAGGCAATGATACATGGTCTCTGTGCGAGTGGGCTTGGTTATCGTGGAGTCGACAGGCCAGGCACATTCATTGAATTATAGAGCTGGAAGGGATCATGAGGTTCTGTCTAGTCCAGCCAGTGTGGTGTAGTGGTTAAGAGCGGTGGACTCGTAATCTGGTGAACCGGGTTCGCGTCTCCGCTCCTCCACATGCAGCTGCTGGGTGACCTTGGGCGAGTCACACTTCTCTGAAGTCTCTCAGCCCCACTCACCTCACAGAGTGTTTGTTGTGGGGGAGGAAGGGAAAGGAGAATGTTAGCCACTTTGAGACTCCTTCGGGTAGTGATAAAGTGGGATATTAAATCCAAACTCTTCTCTTCTTCTTCTTCTTCCCCTACAGTGCAGGAATCTCTTTGCCCAACCCATGACCCTGAGATTAGAGTCTCCTGCTCTACCAACTGAGCTATCCTATTTGCGCTCTTACCTTGTCTTTTTATCTTGTGAACTGCCCCGAGATCTTGTGATGAAGGGCAGTATATAAATCTAAACAACAACAACAACAACAACAACAACAACAAATGCATGTTGTACTGATTTCATGTGCTCTGTTACATGAACTAAAAAGGGTTAGGGAAGGCAATATCATTCTATATTGCGGAGGCAAAATATCGCGTTCTACATTCAAGGTTCTCTTTTCAACAGATGAGCACGGTTGGTATTACTGAAAATGTCAAAGGCGATAACAAGAAATTTGAGATCTGGTACAACGGCAGAGAAGAAGTCTATATTATTCAGGTACTGTAAGCCATGCTTTTTCTTATCTCCACCTGCCTTTCCTCTAATCTACTCCCAGGTATTATTAATTCCACCGGTGTGATAGTTGGGCAGGTGTGGAGATGACAGAGGGAGTGAAAGAGAACCTGCTGGGAGTCACACATGGCTCCCAAGACATAAGACAAGTCTCAAAAGAGCGTGAGCCGAGCTGTTCCTAGCTGAGATCTCCACAGCTGCAAATTCACTAGACAGTGTTAAGTAAGCCACTATTCGCTTAGGGTTAAATGGCACATTCCATCCCCACCATACGCCTTTTAATTTATTTACTTATTTATTATTGCATTTATATCCCACCTGTCCTCCGAGGAGCTAAAGGTGGCGAACACAGCTCTCCTTATCATCACAACAACCTGCGAGGTAGCTAGGCCAGACTGAGAGACAGTTGCTGTCCCAGGATATCTCAGGGAACTTCAAGGCTGTGGACTCTTGTCTCCTAGGGCTCAGTCCAGCTTCCCCCTCACAAATTCTCCCCGCTCCACACACCAGTTGCCTTGCTCCTAGCTGTCTGTGATGGAACATGCTCATTTACCCCATGCTTCAGGTAGGCTTAAAAAAAAACATTCCCCAGGTGCCCGAATATTCATCCAGCCGGATTTTCATCCAGCACATTTTCTTTTTTAAAAAAACAGCAACACACAATATTCTCCTTCCTCACTGAAACACTGCTCCAAGCCAAAAGACGGGTGGGGTTAGCTTCACCACCGAACCTTTTGCCTACAGAAATCATTTTTTGAGGACGGATGTCATCAACAGAAAGGGAAGGAATCGTATATCTGTGGGTGCAGATTTCCTGGTGGAGGAATACTCTCTTGATCTGAAAGAGGGCATATGGCAGCGCAGATGAATTCACATGAACTATTCAAGGCTATTCAAGGTGACTGCCTGGATCACTTGTGATTTACATCTGTCCTTTTATTCCTCCCCTAGGCTGCTTCCGTGGAGCTGAAGAACACCTGGGTTTCTGAGATTAGAAAGGTCCTGACGGGACAGCTGGAAGCTTGCAGAGGTAGGGCACTGCGGAGAGAATGGTTTGATATGTGTGCGTCACAGCTGTGTTCCCTATCCCTCCCTTTTCCAAGGGCTTAATATTTCCCAAACTGCCTGTCACAATTGTTCATGCAATGAACAATAAATTAATTGTATTTTTATAGGTCCTTTTGAGCTCACAGATCCACCCATTGCTGTGCCTGCCCACTCTGTCTCTGTCTGAGTCACTGTTCTGGCCTTGCCGTCACCTAATCAGGCTCCTTGGGGAGGTTTGTTTTGCTGCAGCTCTGCCTTGATCAGCTCATTTAATCTCTCCTGAATTTCCATCAATCTCAACTCATAGTTTTGCCTGGTGGGGCTGATGGGAGTTGTAGTCCGAAATGTCTGGAGGGCACCAAAGTTGGCGCAGGCTGGGTTAAAGCTGTGTGCTGGATGCTTCCTAGGAACGACACAGCTCTGGCACTTGCTGTTGACATTATTGACACTTTCTGCATTTATACCATCATGAATGTGTACACACTATGCATTTGAATCCTATGGCCTCCCCCTAAGAATCCTGGGAACTGTAGTAAACCCCTCAGAGAGCTACAATTCCCAGCACCCTTAACAAAAATACTGTTCTCAGGATTCTTTGGGAGAAGCAATAACGCTTCTCACGTATGGTGTGTTTGGTATTACTGAAAATGCCAAAGGCGGTAACAAGAAATTTGAGATCTGGTACAACGGCAGAGAAGAAGTCTATATTATTCAGGTACTGTAAGCCATGCTTTTTCTTATCTCCACCTGCCTTTCCTCTAATCTACTCCCAGATATTATTAATTCCACTGGTTGGTCCTCAGCTATCAAAAGAGGAGGAAACATTGACATTGTGGAAGGGGCTGTAGGCGGGCTTTCTTGCAGAGCATTCCAACTGTGCTTTGCTCCTGAGAAACTATTTTACAGTGGGTGGGAGGGGAAGCACGTGAGGACAAAGTGCTTCCTGTCCCTCTCTTCTTGCGACAAATCACTCAACTGACATTGAGCTGGGTGACGTTGGAGGATATCTCTGCCAGATACAACTCATATGCCTGGAAGACAGCATCCCTGTCCTTCAGGTACACCTGTCTCCTTCATCACTGGATTTCTATCCAGGGTGTAACATTCAAATCCTGCCTATGTGCGTAAAATCTGGTGCACAGAGATCTAGTTCACACAGTCATGAATGGAATCCAGCAATTGGCCACATGATCTGGGCCTACGCATATTGCGTTTTACATGCGTAGGTAATATGAACTGTAACCTGCATTCGGCGTCTGAAGATGCCACAGGCAAGAGAGGCATGCTCACAGACGAAAAAAGGAAGAGGTTATTCGCACATCGCATATTAAAACTATGTGATTCACACCATTTTGGTAGCCGCCAACAAAGGATGGCTTTAAAAGTGAGTTAGACAGATTCACGGTCTTCAGCGGCGACTCGCCGTGATGGCTGTGCCTTTGCTGTAATTGTTGCATGTTGTATTCTCTAATGCAAACGAAGATATATCTCAGTGCAGCCATGTTAAGCGGTTTGAAGATGAAAGTGAATAAAAACAATGTTCCAAGAAACTTCAAACCTGCACAAGCGGGCAAACAGGAAGGGGGGATTAAAAATACATTAAAGCATTGGTCATTAAAAACTTCCCTAAACAGGGTTGCCTTCAGATGTCTTCTAAAAGTCAGGTAGTTGTTTATTTCCTTGACATCTGATGGGAGGGTGGGCACCACTACCGAGAAGGCCCTCTGCCTGGTTCCCTGTAACTTGGCTTCTCGCAGTGAAGGAACAGCCAGAAGGCCCTCAGCGCTGGACCTCAGTGTCCAAGCTGAACAATGGGGGTGGAGATACTACTTCAGGTATACTGGGCCGAGGCCATTTAGGGCTTTCAAGGTCAGCACCAACACTTGAATTGTGCTCGGAAACGTACTGGGAGCCAATGTAGGTGTAATGGCATTAGGGGTTGCTTGTGCGTAAGTTACCGCCGCTCTGGGCTAGGTTGCCTGGTTAAACCGTTTCTCGCTGGATAGCCATCCACTCCGTGGCTGTTCAGTCGCTGGCAGAATCCGTCAGTGGGCGTTTCTTGAACTTCTTCCAGCAAAGAAGTTCTTTGACGCCAAGTCTACGCCTACTTTCCCCTGCGCGGAAGTCTTCTGCGCAGGGTGGGTGTGGGTAGCGGAGGACCTGTGCTCTCCCCGCTGGTCTCCAGCGAAGAGTCCTGGAGCCCTCTCTCCGATTCCCCCCTCCGCCCCCCTTTATCCCTGGTGTTACGCTGATTTCCTTCCCCAGCTGATGAGTCCCCTCTCTCCCTGCTTGGCCCTTCTCTGGCATCGCTTGGGAGACCTGCCTCCACTTCTGGCTCCGATGTCAGTTCCCTGACAGTAGGTCTTTCAAGATCAGTGTTATGTGGTCTCGGCGGCTGCCCCCAGTCACCAGTCTAGCTGCCGCATTCTGGATTAGTTGTAGTTTCCGGGTCACCTTCAAAGGTAGCCCCACATAGAGTGCATTGCAGTAGTCCAAGTGGGAGATAACCAGAGCATGCACCACTCTAGCAAGACAGTCCAGCAAGTTGCTTTTCATTTGGCAGATGGAGGGCACCGTCCCCTGCCCTTCTGCACCCACCACCTGAGGCACATGGCCCAATGAGGTTCATGATTCATCTGGCCCTGTTAGCTCAAGAACCTGGGCATGGTGTTCATATCTGCCTGGTTCACGCATACTACTAAAACTGCGGGTTATTGTTAAGTGTGAACCCTGCCCAATAGCTTAACTAAGGTTTCTTTACTGTCTGGTGATCTGAAGCCATGGGTTGTTTCTGGCTTAGAAACCTTGGTTTGTTTTAACCATGGTTTGATGTTGCATGTGAACACAGCAACCTTCATTAACCATGGTTTGCTTGGTCACCTGGCCATGAACTTAGACTGGCTGGAAGACAAACTTTGGAAAGCCATGCTATGATTGATTTGATTGCCTCTGGGGCAAGTCATAGTTAACTTGTAGTATGTGTGATCTAGGTCACACTCTTTCTGCTTGTGCACAACAAATCACATAGGGCGGCACTTAATAATATTTTTTATTATTTATACCCTGCTCATCTGGCTGGTTTCCCCCCAGCCGCTCTGGGCGGCTTCCAGCACATATAAAATCATAGGAAAGCACATTTAAAACTTCCCGATACAGGGCTGCCTTCAGATGTCTTCTAAAAGTTGTGTATTTCCTTATCTCCTTGACATCTGATGGGAGGGCGTTCCACAGGGAGGGTACCGCTCAGAGTGAACTTATTAAAATTAATAGACCTAACTTAGTCATGGTCATTAATTTCAGTGGGTCTATGCTGAGTAAAACTTCGTTGAAAGCTGCACAAATCCAACCTTTCCTTGTTTTCTTTAACAGAGGCAAGCCAACTACACCAAAGAATCACCGAGAGTGTGTATCATGCACCCATGAATTCATTCAGCTCCTCCAGGTAATTGCTGTCTAGTATGCTATTTTATAGTACAGTGGTACCTCGGGTTACATACGCTTCAGGTTACATACGCTTCAGGTTACAGACTCCGCTAACCCAGAAATAGTACCTCGGGTTAAGAACTTTGCTTCAGGATGAGAACAGAAATCGCACAGCAGGAGGCCCCATTAGCTAAAGTGGTGCTTCAGGTTAAGAACAGTTTCAGGTTAAGAACGGACCTCCAGAAAGAATTAAGTACTTAACCCAAAGTACCACTGTATGCTGTTTCATTTTTGAAAGCACATGGGTGCCATACAATCCACCTTCACTGCAGAGCATACCAGTTATACATGCATACATATATAATTTTAGGGTGGCGCTGTGGTCTAAACCACCGAGCCTAGGACTTGCCGATCAGAAGGTTGGCGGTTCGAATCCCTGCGACGGGGTGAGCTCCCGTTGCTCGGTCCCTGCTCCTGCCCACCTAGCAGTTTGAAAGCACATCAAAGTGCAAGTAGATAAATAGGTACCGCTCCCTCGGCCAGTAAAGTGAGATGAGCGCCACAACCCCAGAGTCGTTCACGACTGGAGTTAACGGTCAGGGGTTCTTTACCTTTACCTTTTTATGCCACCTTTCTACAGTTCAAACCATTCTCAAGGCTGCTTACAACATGGGGGAGGATGCTTATTGATTTGTTGTTGTTCATATTATGTATTTTGTGGTTTTATATTGTATTTTAATGTTTTGGACCACCCTGAGATCTACAGATGAAGGGCCGTATACAAATTTAATAACAAATACATAAATATTTAAATGCATAAATAAAAAAATACGGAACTGCAATGTGACAAAAAGTCATGCCGTAATAATAATAATAATAATAATAATAATAATAATAATAATAATAATAGAAGATATAAATACATAAATAAATAGTACAGAAACTGAACAATTTTCACATAAATCACAAGATCTGAAATACAGATACAAAAAACCACCACCAGCAGCCGCAGCAGCAGCCGCAACTCTCCCCGCAACAAGACCCAAACCTAAGCATCTTTAGCAACAGCCTCAGGTTTTGTAGGTGGAGTCAGTCGGGGCTCCTTCCTCCTGAGCCAAGTGGAACAAGACCTGCAAGGCAAGGAGCAGCTCTTCCAGGACTCACAGCCAAGATATAACCAGAACAACAGGAGAATAGCACCTTGGGTGGGGCCGCTTTGCATCTCAAATTACTTCACACCTAGAGGCTCCTGCAATATACTGAAAACCAGGAAGTCTGATTAAATTGATTAGCAGCCTGGTGTGCTGTGGGAGCCTGTTGCCACCTCCTCGTCCTGCTTGCTCAATCCTATCTGCCCACTATTGCTAAACTGTTCCTCACACAGTGCAGGCACCTTTCCTCTGCTGCCTCTGGTGTTCCCTGCTAATTGCTCCATATATTCTGGAGTCGTTGCCTGATTCCTCCCTTCTTTGCTCATGTACAGTGGTACCTTGGTTTACGAACTTAATCCGTTCCGGAAGTCCGTTCTTAAACCAAAGCGTTCTTAAACCAAGCTCTGCTTTCCCATAGCAGCGAGGGATTCAATTTACAAATGGAACACACTCAACAGGAAACGGAACATGTTCTGCTTCCAAGGCAAAGTTCAAAGACCAAAACACATACTTCCAGCTTTGCAGCGTTCTTAATCCAAGTTGTTCATAAACCAAGCTGTTCTTAAACCAAGGTACCACTGTATCTGCTAGGGGCTCTTTCAGAACGCCACCTATCTCAGTCTCCACTTGCTGCCCCTTTCCCCAGTAGTCACTTCTGTTAGATCCCAGTTAGATGCTGGTGGCGCGCTCGGTGGCTGTGCTGGAGCAGCTGGAGGGCAAGCTGCGTGCCCCTGCCCAGCGTTCTGCCTGCCGACCTGGCCTCGGACGATGGGCAGCAGCACGTCGTGCACGCCACCTGGGAGCTCCGCGGGGACGGGCCGATGGAGCGGCTGCTGCTTGTCAACAATGCCGGTGAGCGGGTGGTGCCGAGCCCCGCTCCTGAGCGCGAGCAGAGTGCATTCCTCCTCCAGGTCTGGAGACAGCTGAGGGACCGGCTTGCAGGGCAGCTTCCGGCAGGGGCTGCTCTGCTTCCTTAGAAAGGCCAGATCTCCTCGGAAAGGGCTAAGGCAGGGCTTTAGGAGGATATACCACTAGGGATCAAACCTATCCATTCTGAAGGAAATCAGCCCTGAGTGCTCACTGGAAGGACAGATCCTGAAGCTAAGGCTCCAATACTTTGGCCACCTCACGAGAAGAGAAGACTCCCTGGAAAAGACCCTGATGTTGGGAAAGATGGGGGGCACAAGGAGAAGGGGACGACAGAGGACGAGATGGTTGGACAGTGTTCTCGAAGCTACCAGCATGAGCTTGACCAAACTGTGGGAGGCAGTGGAAGACAGGTGTTATGTACTGAAGTTCTCACCCTGGGCCAGCAGGGGGATACTGTAGATAGTTCAGGTCCACATATGCAAATAAGGGATCGAAAGTGATGTTCAGCTTGCGTCGCGTAGGCAAGTCGGTTTGTCCAATCGTGGTTCCAGACGGGCAGTGGCAGTTGGTGAGAGTGAAACAGCTTTCCTTGGCGGACTGGAGTGAAGACTTGGAATTGCGAGTCGGTGAAGGGGGGGTGTCAGATGGAGCCGATCGACAGACCTTAGCGATGTGGCCCCTTCTGGAACACTTCCAACAGATGGCGTCTCTGAATCGACACTTGGCACGGGAATGGTTGCCTCCACAGCCGGCACATTCCGGTTGGCCCTTGGACTTCTGTTGGAACTTCCTGCGCTCCCGCTTTGTCTGGTGCACGTCGTCTTCACTGGAGGATGCCTAATCACTGCTCGCCTCTTCATGATGCACTGGAACTGGCTTCCTAGCAAGACACGGGCTGCTGGCCTTGCGGATCTCCTGGGCGGAGCGTTCAGCAGCTTCTGAGGCCACGGCCTCCTCAATGGCTTTATGCAGTGTGAGGTTCTGGCTTGGCGAGGAGACACCGTTGCAGACGGATGTCCCGGACCCCACAGACGATTCGATCCATCAGGGCATCGTCTAAGTCTCGGATATCACAGTGCATTGCAGCCTGTCAGAGGGCAGCAGTGTAGTTGTTAATTGACTCCCCCTCTGCCTGGCCGGTGGTAGAATGCATGGCGGGCAGCAATCTTGGACGGCTTTGGCACGTAGTGGTTGCGGAGCTTCTCTTGAATCAGGAGTGCCTGGTGTGCACTGGTCCATGGGGTCACGAAGAGTCGGACACGACTAAACGACTAAACAACAACAACAACACTAGGGACATAAGCCACACATTAATAAATCTTTCTCCCAAGATCTGACAAAAGCTGCATCCTACAGATTTCTCTCCCTCTCCCTCTCCCCCTCCCCTTTCCCACCCACTTCTCCCTTTAATAGCTAAAACTTGGCATCTGCTATTTATAGGTTTTTTTGCCCCAGTGCATCAGCTTGAAGCTGCCAGGTACTTGGAGGTAAATTTCGCTGTGTGCGTTTGTAAATTTATTTGGAAAGATAAAGTGTAATCAGTGGATGGTGGGATTTTTTGGGGGAGGGGTGAAGGGATTTTCTTCCTTCCTTCCGGGAAAGAGATTTATTTGAACCAGGAGAAAGCCAGACGCCAGATCGTATTCTCCTCCCCTCCTCACACTTCAAAAATTTTAATTTTGATGGGTTTGTTCTCTTCCGATCCCCACCCCCTTTCCCTCCCCAGTTGCTCTGATATACTCATAAGACCACTGTGCATTTTAAGGAATCTATATTTTTTTAATCCTGATTATATTTTAGGTAAATCACATAGAGATTTATTTTGTATATAATTGTTTACAGATCTCTTTTTTACATCAAGACGTGTATTAATTATATAGATAAATATAAATGATATAGATATATTCCATGCACGTGGGCACCCAGGGAGCATATGACCAACTAGGTGCAGTAGTAATAAGTTCATATACAATCCTGACACACCATCTCAGAAATGTACAGGTCTGAAGAGGTGTTTAAATGTACGCCATTCCTCTGAAATCATGCTCTTTGGGACCATATGATGTCTGGCACCAGCCGTTTTATTGCTGCCATAAATTCTAACTGGGTAACATCTCTTCAGGGAAAGTGTCCTCGGGTTAGCAAGTTGGAAGAGCAATAAAGTAAAATAAGAAGTAATCCCAGTTTGCTTGGACTTTGAATATATATTTATTTTGGCGGTGGTGTTTGCAAAGAAACTGAGGCAGGGAAATAGCATAATAATAATAATAAATTTTATTTATATCCCGCCCTCCCCAGCCGAAGCCGGGCTCAGGGCAGCTAACAACAATAAAATAATACAACATTCTAAAATCATTTCATTATAAAATTAATTCAAATCAAATTGATGGCAACCATTGGGCCAGAGTTCTGTGAAGATTGCCAAAGGAGGGAGTCAGGCTGTGCTCTGGCCAAAGGCTTGGTGAAACAGCTCTGTCTTGCAGGCCCTGCAGAAAGATGTCAAGTCCCGCAGAGCCCTAGTCTCTTGTGACAGAGCGTTCCACCAGATCGGAGCCACAGCCGAAAAAGCCCTGGCTCTGGTTGAGGCCAGCTTAACCTCTTTGTGGCCCGGGACCTTCAAGATGTTTTTGTTTGAAGACCGTAAATTCCTCTGTGGGACATACCAGAAGAGGTAGTCCTGTAGGTACGAGGGTCCTAGGCCGTATAGGGCTTTAAAGGTTAAAACCAGCACCTTAAACCTGATCCTGTACTCCACCGGGAGCCAGTGCAGCTGGTATAGCACTGGGTGAATGTGATCTCGCAGCGAGGACCCTGTAAGGAGTCTCGCCGCGGCATTCTGCACCCGCTGGAGTTTCTGGGTCAGTCTCAAGGGCAGCCCCACGTAGAGCGAGTTACAATAATCCAGTCTGGAGGTGACCGTCGCATGGATCACAGTGGCTAGGTCAGGGCGAGAGAGGTAAGGAGCCAGTTGCTTAGCTTGGTGGAGATGAAAAAATGCCGCCTTTGTTATGGCTGCAATCTGCGCCTCCATGGAAAGGGAGGTGTCGAAGATTACACCCAAACTCTTAACGGATGTAAGGAAACATATGTAAGGAAACAGTTGGTCAGGGTGGCTCAGAGGCAAAGGGTGGAACCAAAGACCAAAGTGGCCAAGGCAACCCCCGCAGGGGGTTGGACTAGATGACCCCCGGGATCCCTTCCAACTCTACAATCCCATGATTCAAAGTTGGGGTTAACTTCTTATTAGCAAAAGCAGGATCTGCACAGGAGCATTGGGCCTGATGAACACAGCAACTCATCTCTGGCAGGCAGGGCCATTTTAAGCATATCCTGCGCCGTGGTGCAAAGATCACTCCCCCTGTTTCCCAGAGTTGTTGACCTTTTCCCAAGCCTCTGCAGGGATCGCTCTTCTCCCGTGGAGGCTTGGGAGGTAAGCTGCACGCCCGCCAGCCATATGGTTGATGGGGCACAGCTGGCGGGCGTGCAGGGAAAGGGGAGACCGCTGGCAAAACCGCGCAGCTCCCCCACTCGCCCCTGAGAGGCTAGCGCCCAGGCGCAACGCGCCAGTAAGCTCAATAGGAAAGACGGCTCTGCTGGCAGGTCTTGTCCCCAGGAAGCAGTTGCGAAGGCTGAAGGTCCCTGCCTGCCCATGTCTGCCTAAGTCGCCTCCTCTTCAGGGTTCCCCACAAGGAATCTGAGACTGTGTCTGTGCGTCGCCAATATTGCTGCTTCACCAGCCTGATCATCTTCGATGCTGGCCGCCGCTGAGGAAGTGAAGCCTGCAGTGAGTTTTCTGGGCCTAATTGAAATCAAGAGCTTAGCTCAGTCGGTTAGAGTGTGGTGCTGACGATGCCAAGGGTGCAGGTTCGATCCCCGTAAGGGATTCGCCAAAATTTTGTGCTTGCACACAAAAAAGTCCCAGATCCAAACCTGGCATCTCATCCAGATGTTGTTGTTTAGTCGTGTCCGACTCTTCGTGACCCCCTGGACCAGAGCACGCCAGGCACTCCTGTCTTCCACTGCCTCCTGCAGTTTGGTCAAACTCATGCTGGTTGCTTTGAGAACACTGTCCAACCATCTCGTCCTCTGTCGTCCCCTTCTCCTTGTGCCCTCCATCTTCCCCAACATCAGGGTCTTTTCCAGGGAGTCTTCTCTTCTCATGAGGTGGCCTAAGTTTTGGAGTCTCAGCTTCAGGATCTGTCCTTCCAGTGAGCACTCAGGGTTTATTTCCTTAAGAATGGATAGGTTTGATCTTCTTGCAGTCCATGGGACTCTCAAGAATCTCCCCAGCACCATAATTCTCATCCAGATAAGGCTGGGTATAAGCTTTTGTCTGCATGAACACGAAAGCTTATACCTAGAACAAACTTAGTTGGTCTCTAAGGTGCTACTGGACAATATTTTTTAAATTTATTTTGACTGCATCAGACCAACACGGCTACCTACCTGAATCTAGATAAGGCTGGGTAAGACTTCTGTCCGAAACCCTAGACAGCCACTGTTGGTCAGTGTGCATACACTAGATGGAACACATCCATTCAGGTTTACATCCCACATTCCCATGCAGTTCGTGTGAGCCACATTGTACATGGATCAGGCAGACCTGTGAGCCACAGGTGTCGTTCTCCCTGCCACGTCTGCTTTGCCCCTTAGTTACCTCTGGTGACTAACTGCAGAAAAGAGCAGGAAATTTTGCAGCAAGACACTTTCCCTTCCTACCTACCATTCCAGAGAGCGGCTATTGTGCTGGTGAGAGCAAGGTTTATGCAGCCTTTATGCAAACGAATTGGGCGTGAGTGAGCCAAACTGCCTGTGTGAGCAGTTCAGTAGTAGGGGTGTTTTCCTTTAACTCCGAAGCAGTAACTGCTGTTGATTTGCGCATCCTGCACTCTGCTGAGAGCACCGCTGGCATTTGAGCCCTGCAGTTTGTAAAGCAGTATAATGGATGCATGTTCCAGAAGGCTGGCTGCGTTTCTGGTATCTCTGCACTATATGTTTAAACTATTTTAAACATTCATTCCCTTTCACGAAAGAATCATGCAGCCTGTAGTTCCCAGAGGGAGGCAATAGAGATGGGCAAATATGCCAATTTAAGTTTCTCTCGTTTCTCCAGATTTAAGTTCAGTTTGGCACATCAGTTAACAAGAAAGGTAAAGGGACCCCTGACCATTAGGTCCAGTCATGACCGACTCTGGGGTTGCGGCGCTCATCTCGCTTTATTGGCCAAGGGAGCCGGCGTACAGCTTCCGGGTCATGTGGCCAGCATGACTAAGCAGCTTCTGGTGAACGCCGTTTACCTTCCCGCCTGAGCAGTACCTATTTATCTACTTGCACTTTGATGTGCTTTCGAACTGCTAGGTTGGCAGGAGCAGGGACCGAGCAATGGGAGCTCACCCCGTCGTGGGGATTCGAACTGCTGACCTTCTGATCGGCAAGTCCTAGGCTCTGTGGTTTAACCCACAGTGCCACCCGCGTCCCAGTTAACAATAGAGTTGCCATATTTCAAAAAGTAAAATTCCTGACACCCGCGAAGTTGTTGAGTTTTTTTAAGGAAACCCAACCCTAACATCTTTTTGAGCTGTTTCCGCTGCTTTTCCCATCCGGTTTTTCCCCTGCTGTATATTGGTGTTTCCCCTGACATTTTGCTGATTTGACGTATGGCAAACCTACTTAAAAAAAAACTAAACCTCATGAAAAATTGTCAGCATTTTCATGCATGTATCTCCTTGTCTTCACATTTTTGCAAGCAATCTCCCTTATTTAATGCATTTGGGTATGCCATTTTCATTTATATGTGCATTTTTAAAGTCACACTTTCCTCTAATATATGCTTTTTTTGTACACCTTATTGGTTGGATAAGTTTTGCATTGCGAGATTTGGAGAGGTGCAAATTTCAAAGGATAGCTTCATTCCAGTTCGTGTACTGTATCAAAAAAATTGGACTTAGGGAAGTTTGCATTAAAATCTGAACTAAACCCAAATTTCTTCCCTATCCGCTAGTGCAATCTGCTAATTTTGTGAATGGTTTCTTATCTAGTTGTTTGGTCCACAGATGACTGAGCCTGGCTTGCTGCGCTTGTTTATATTACCATGCTCATTATATGCCCAGCAAATTATCTTCCATCTCTCATTGTACATTTTTACAATCCAAAGCTCACTCTGACAGGAAGGTTTTTAACTGGGGTGACATTCATGGTGAGATGGGGAAACTGCAACAAGAGGACCATCTCTGATGGTGCCATGAGGGCTGGGCTTTAGGACAGAGGACCTGGGCAGGAAGGCCCCCAGATGTAACAGGGCATGTTGAAGCAAGTGGAATAACAGAAACACGACACTCTGGAAAGTACCCTCCCTATAAGAGCACAAAGTCCAAAGTCTAGAAATCGCCTCAATGCACCATTGCACATTGATGCCCTTTTAGTGCCTATTTTAACAACGCTTGTTGCATTTCTTTTGTCTCTAAAGGTACGGCAGGAAGTCCATGAGTTTGTGCGAGAACAAATCTGAGCTCTCAGGCCTGGAAATGTCCAATAACCGGGACAGGAACATCAGCCCCAACGCCAGACAAAAAAGAGGTAGGCAGTGCAGAGACGGAAGAACTCTAAGGCAGAAACCTAGAGGAGATGGTGCGCATGCCGTTTCCCTCTGCAAATTTCTCCTTTCCCACACCAGCAGTTTGACAAGAGGGCAGAAATTTGGGCTTCAAAGTGACCTGCATGAACTGCAGGGTGCCTTCTGGTCCTGATCCACACTTTGCAGGCACAACACACACAGGGATTTCTGAAAACACATTTGAATGACAACACAGGGCTTGCCCTCACTTCTGCTTGTCCCATGCCTAGAAAGCACGGGTTCAAGTGGTTTTCCACTTGACCTGCTCCTTTCCCAGGGGAAACCCACACTTTGGTGCTAAATCAGAGCAAGCATCAATCCAAAGAAAACTTGAATTGTCGATTGCTCTTGGGGGAAGTTGCAGGACAAGAAGTGTGAATGAGCCTTTACTGAACTTGCCTTGGCTGTTATGCAAAGTGCTGGGCCACTTCACACAAGAATGGACAGGACATCCTTTCATCTCTTATCACTTGATTGCATGATGCTTGGGACTTCTATCACTTGGAACATCAAGTGATGAGTGCAAAATCAAGCGGTGGCTTGGGCACATAGTGCTGGACTTTCATGTCACATTGTATGCAGGCAGGCTTTCCCACTCAAGGCGCTTTTTAACTGGAGTTGCTGAAGATCAAACCTGTGGCCTTCTGTGCTCTGCTACTGAGCTAACACTACTCCCTGAATGGTTACGATTTTGACACAGGGGCCATACAAAGCTTTGACAGCAAGTCAATCGACTGATGCTCTGTATTATCTCAACCAGTATTGTCTCCCCTGACTAGCAGTGGTTCCTCAGGACCTCAGATAGAGGACTTCTGAAGCTAGCTGAGCATCCTTTTAGCTGGAGGTGCCAAGGGAGCAGAATCTGAATTCAACTGGCAGCTCATTTGCATGGTGGAAAGTTTATATCAGGCAAACATTTCTCTAGTTTACAGCAACTTGTTTTGCAAATGCTGTTATGCGGGGAGAGGGCGCAAGGCAAACCACTCACCGTGTGGTCGTGTGAATTCTTCATTCATTCTCCAGTGAAAAACATGTACTGCAATTCTATTCATCTGAAGCATTCTGTAGATTTGGAGAGCAAGAGTGCTGTTACCTTAGGATTTTTCAAAATATCAGGCTACACATTATGCATTTAGTAAGCTAGCAGTTTCAGCCGTTTGAGGTTTGGTCAGTCTTGCCAAGTAGCAGATTCCAGACCATTTGAATAGCAGGAAAGCTGCTCCACAGTGTTAACATTATTTTTCAAACCACCCGTCCAATAGTTTGTGTGCACCCTCTGCTGGCTGAATTGGGATTTAATTTCATGTTCATGTCAGGGATCCTCAGTCATTTTGTGGCTGAAATTCTGCAAAAAGTCGTGAAAAGCTTGAACCTAGTTCACAGGTGTGTCATAAGGAAAAGCAATATGTTTCTTTAAAAAAGGGGGGGGGGTAAATTAGTGTGCAAATGATGGCACTCTGGCATGAGCTAACCTAGATGACTCATCTCTTGCAGAAAAACAAGGAGGGGCCATGGCGTTTTGGTTATAGTTGCTTTATGGCTCCCCAAGATAGTATTGGCAGGCAATGCTGACTCCAGGATATGGGGGGGGGGGCTTGGGCAAGACACCTTCAATGGACCCCACTTTTCCCCCTGGAATGCAGAACCTGTGGCCCTTCCATCTCTCATCAGCCCCAGCCAGGATGAAAGCCAGAGTTCAACATCTGGGGGACGGAGGGAAGAGCACAGGTTCCTCATTCCTGTTCCGTCCCTTCATTGCCGTTGTTGTCTGTTGATGCTGCTCCTGTGCCGCGTCGTTGACCCTGCTGCTGGCAACGCCATTTCAGATTTCAAGGTAGAAAGCATTTCTCGGGGAGGGGAGAGTTTATGGTTAAATTACATGGAGATCCCCACTACGACCCAGAAAACCCCGTGTCTCAAATGTATGAGCAAGTCAGGTTAGCCAGAGCAGATCCTTGATCTTCTTTTGCCAGCAGTCAAAGGCAACCAGCCTCCCAAAGGGGGCCAGCTAATGGAACACCCACCAGATGTCAAAGAGAAGAACAACTACCTGACTTTTAGAAGACATCTGAAGGCAGCCCTGTTTAGGGAAGCTTTTAATGTTTAACAGACCACTGTGTTTTAATATTTGTTGGAAGCCGCCCAGAGTGGCTAGGGAAACCCAGCCAGATGGGTGGGGTATAAATAATAAATTATAATTATTATTATTAACACTCCTGCAGGCCCCACGGCCTCCTCCAGCACTGGAACAGCTATGCAGCATTCCTGGGAAGGAGTCCTAGGGTTCTGGGACTCACAGCTGCTGTCTTGTGAGCACCCGGTATAGCAGAGTAAAAGCAGCTCAGACGGAGATGAGGAGGTATCTGGGCATACCTACTTTATTTCTACTAATTACAGATTAAAGAACATAACAAACACATATGAGAGGAGCAGCCCTCATACAGACATCCCATCTCGTCGCAAGACAGAGCAGAAAGAAAAAATACAATAGTACCAGAGACAGAAGTCACACAGACTAGCTTCCTTTCTCACGGTATAGAAAATAAACAAGAATCAGGTGATCCTTGCAATGGGAGGAGTGAAATGCTAACACCAGCGTGGTGTAGTGGTTAAGAGCAGTGGACTCGTAATCTGGTGAACCAGGTTCGCTTCCCCGCTCCTCCACATGCAGCTGCTGGGTGACCTTGGGCTAGTCACACTTCTCTGAAGTCTCTCAGTCTCACTCACCTCACAGAGTGTTTGTTGTGAGGGAGGAAGGGAAAAGGAGATTGTTAGCCGCTTTGAGACTCCTTAAGGGGAGTGAAAGGCGGGATATCAAATCCAAACTCTTCTTCTTCAACCTTTTCGTATGCAGAAGCGTACAACATGGACACTGTGGTTATACAGATTTGTAGATATTTATCTTGATTTCAGTTGACAGATTCTTCTTCTTCTTTTTTTTGGTATTGAGTTTTCCCCGTGATTTTTTCTTTCAGCACAATATTATTTTTTGTAAGTAGCATTGTGAAAAGTCACTCAAACATTTGTAAAAATAAATAATACTTTGGGAGGATTTCCTGCGCCAGGGGCACCTGCAAAGAGACAGCTTTACTTGGGGATGGCTGCTGGTGAGCGCATCATGAAGGAGGGCTTTCACCTTCATACTTGACATGCAGCTCATATTGTTACACTGGAAGCCCTATTTCAGAACAATCCCTGCATTGGGAATGGGGAATCTCAGGCCCTAAAGATTCTCCCCCTAGGCTACAACCCTCACCAACCCTACTCCTCAAGTGCCCTCCTCAAGTAACTGTGACTATGCCTGTTGCTTGCCTGGTTGGAGGATGGAGAGGTGTGATCATTTGCAGAAACCTCTGGCTTTAGCGTGGTCTACTGCACAAAGGTAAGAGCCACACCCATTGCTCCACCCACTTTTGATTCTGGCTCCGCCCACCCTGGATGGTTGCCGGCAAGGGAATGTGGCCTTGATGCTTTAAAGGGTTCTACTCAATGGTCCATAATTCCATGAGCAGCCTTGGGTGTTTTGTGGACTCTAGGGTTTTTTTTGGTCTTTTTTAAACTATTTGCTTTTCACCTACTTTCCTGCTGACTTGTCTTCCTTTTGGAACTGTGTGTTCCCTCCCTCCCCAAAAAGCACGTTCCCGCCTTCTCCATTTTGCTCCCAGGTGAAACCTAGCTAGTCAAATCTATCCCTTGCATAACAAGAAGGATGTTTGGCTCAGCTAGTTTGCTTCCTTGTTTCCACAGCCACCTTCCCAGCTAGTCACTTGCTGCGCAAGCTCACGGCTGGCCAAGCATTCCAACTTTTTAATCACCTCCCCCTTTCGCCCCCCCCTCCACAAGCTGCAAGGCTGACCCCTCTGCCCTGCCTCACCTCTCTCTTCCCTCTGCCTCTTTCTCCTAGCTGATTATTCCACCAGCCTTAATCTTGAGCGCTCAGCTCTTGCTAGAAAGCGGTTCACATTGCAAGGTCTTTCCAACCGCAGAGCTCCACCCAAAGGTAAAACCACCGCCACTCTCAGCGCTTGATCGCCAGCCACACGTCTCCCGAGCACGGTGTCCATCCCATAACGTCATCCATCGCACCCTGCAAGGGTGACCGCATCCCATCATAATGTCCTCGTCCGTCGTACCCATCCCCTAGCTTCACCCGGGCTGTGTTCACATGACCTGCTTAAAACACAGTGAGGCCATTTCCCAACGCTGCGTTTCAAACTGCATTTGCATGCTGTTGCACAAATCGGTACGGCAGGATACATTTCCCCCAAAATTGCCCACTTTTCTGTCTGTACCACCAGTGGGTGGAGAAGGGGTGCAGATGTCTTCATAGGGCTTACGTCTCCAAATCGTATTGAAGCTAGTTTGCAGGGAAATGCATCAAAACGCAATATTTCTCAAGGAACTACAGGATAGATGTGGATTGTGGCTTCAAAGCAATGGGAGCACTCTGGATTCAGAGAGAACAGGGGTGCACACAGCCTCAGTGTTTTCTTCTTCTTGATAGCTACTAGGTGGTGTTTTTCAAAGGTAGCAGCTCTGCATTTAGGATGGTGCAGGTGGTTCCTCACCCCCCACAGGGCCCTGAGCCGAGAGGATGCAAAACTGAGAAGATCCAAAATTGAGATGATCCATTTGTGGGTGCCCATTTTTGGCCTCGCTCAGGGCGCCATATTACGAAGGATTGCCAAATCTGGGGGCACTCCCTGGTTTTACTCACCTGCCTCCGACATACACATTAACTTTGCCTTCTCAATTTCTGTTGTCAGGCTGCTGTTAAAGGCCTGTTAAGAGGAGCGGCAACCCAAGCTTTTAAACGAATTCCCTCCTTTTTTTAAGAGCTGGAAAGAGCAACCAAAACGATGGATGCCCCTATGAGGAAACGTTACAACTTCTGGGGACATTTTTAGTTAAAGGAGGGGGGGGAGTAAGAGGAGACACAGTAGAGTTCTAGGAAACCATGCATTGGGGGGGGGGGAAATGAATAGAAAAAAAGTTTTCCTTTGTCTCTCATAACACTATAGCCTAGAGCTGTCCAACGGAAGTGCTTCTTTACAAAGTGTGAAGTTAATCTATGGAATTTGCTCCCTCAAGAGGTTGTGATGGTAACGAACTTGGATGGTTTGAAAGGATGATTAGATGAATTTAGGAGGTGTAAGGCCTGTTGGGATGTTGCTGGGGAGACGGGGGGCATCAGGCAGGCCCCCAGCTAGCTCCAGCCACCGGCCGGCAGCCGGGCGAACTCCGGTCTCCCTTGGAACAGCATCAATCAGTGACTCATAGCTTCAGAAGCCTTCAGAAACTTGAGCACACTTTATCAGCAGAGTGAATAAATCTTCACAACGGAAGTGGCGGACAGAGACATGTGTAAGCATTATTTACAGGCGTTTATTCAGCATAGTTCAGGAACAAAGGGAAAAAAATGTCTGCTTCCCTTCGTGTTCAAGCACACAGCAATAGAGCAAAGGCAATATACAAACGGAAGGTCCCAGCAAGCCTGTGCTGGAAGTAAACAGGCATGTGACACACAACAGTCATGCTTGTTCCTTTTAAGGTGGAATGGAACTATATCCCAACATCCACCCGTGACTGTGAGCCACGATAGTCATGTTCCACCTTCACTATCAGAGGCAATAAGCCTTTGAATACCTATAGCTGGAAATCGCGGGCGGAGTGTTATTGTGTTCAAGTCAGGTCCTACCTGTGAGCTTCCCACAGGCACCTGGTGGACCACTGTGAGAACAGGATGCTGGGTCCAGCAGGGCTGTTCTTATGTCCTGGAGATGTTCTAGAAACGGTGCAGAAAAAACTGGAGCAACTGCTATATGAGTCAAGACTAGAGCTTTTGTATTAGATCCACTTGCAAGCCGTGCCGTATGTTATATTAGCTGTGTACCCTAAAGCCCCAATCCAGATTGGAACTCTGGCATGGGGGTAGTGGAGCTCTATGGAAAGGGCCTAGCTCAGTGGCAGAGCTTCGGATTTACATGCAGAAGTTCCCTAGGTTCAATTCCTGGCATCTCCAGGGAAAACCCCCGTCTGAAAGTCTGGAACATCACTGCCAATCAGGATGGACAATCCTGAGCCCAGGTGGACCACAGAATCTTAGAATTGTGGAGTTGGAAGGGATCCTGAGGAGCATCTAGTCCAACCCCCTGAAGTGTAGGAATCTCCACTCAACTTCTAGGAACGGTCTTGGTCAGTATGAAGATAGCTTCCTGTGTTCCCAGTCTGTATTGGACTCACTGTACCTCTAGTTTGTATATGGAGAGGAAGCTCACATTGATGCAAATGAGAGAGTCGTCATCGTCCCCGTCCCCCCCCCCCGATGCAAATCACAAATATGCAGGGAGGGCTGATCCAGAATAAGACCCTCCCTCCGTCTCCCAGCTACCTAGCTAATCTAACACATCATTTTGCCCTAAAAGTGATGGCCCAGCCTCCATGGTGGCATTGCAAGGTACAATTGTGTAGCATTGTATGAATTTTACAACTTAGGGTCCATCTCATGGGAGATGCAGGGTCAGATCTCTCAACATCCTTTTTTTAAAGCCTTAAGAACACAATTCAAGACTTAAAAGCACCATAAGAGGGCGTTCTCGGTAGTGGCGCCCACCCTGTGGAACGCCCTCCCATCAGATGTCAAGGAAATAAACAACTATCTGATGTTTAGAAGACATCTGACGACAGCCCTGTTTAGGGAAGTTTTTAATGACGGATGTTTTAATGTATTTTTAATCTTTTAATCTTTTGTTGGAAGCTGCTTGGAGTGGCTGGGGAAACCCAGCCAGATGGGTGGGGTATAAATAAATTATTATTATTATTATTATTATTATTATTATTATTATTATTATTATTATTATTCCAATGGGAGACAACAAAGACAGGCACAACACGGACATTTGCCTTCCTCTTATATGTGGCTATTAGCAGCTTTTTGGGTGGGAGAGGGGTTGATTTCAGTCACAAAAAAGTCACAGGGGGTAGGGAGAGAATTAACCTCCTCTCTCAGACCTCTGATCAAAATGGATTTATTTAGAGGTGTGCCGGCTGAGGCCAATGCGAGTTGTAGTTCAGCAACATCCCAAGAGCACCAGGCTACTGAAGGCAGATTTAGGACACTTTCAGCTGGCCTTTCGTGAAAATAAATTCCAGAGTGGGGAAATAAACTTGTGGCTAAAAAGGCATCGAGAGATCTAAGCAAGGGATCTCCTGTGCTAGGCGTAGTTTGCAGCTCAGATGCTTCAGTGCTTCACTGGTGGTAGTGCAGGATGCTACCCAAGATAAGAACTGAACCCTTTGGCCGCACTCTGTGGAACTTTGTCCAGCGTAGTTGCCTTGGGAGGCAAAACATGGTGGGTTGGTGCTGGGAGCTCACTGGACAGTAGATGAACGCAGGGCTCAGTGACAGAGGATGGAGGGGAGACAGAAATAACTTGACCTACATATTTTATTTTCAGAACTCTCTCTTGCCAAAGGCCTGTAATAAACCCCGAGCCAATTTCTATTTGGCCTTTCCAACATTCCAAACAGATACTAAATCCAGACCACTAGGTATAAACATGCATGTGGAGTGTATTCAAGATCTTGCATAGATACTGGGCTGGCACAATAACTCTTTTTAAGTTGCCAGTAAATATGAATCCTCGCGGTGGTACTGCGAAGATGTTCGTTTGCTGTGCTGCACAAATCCTGCAGTTGATAAGCTTTTTCATGGAGCGCCTGTGGACAAGGCTGCGATCAGGCGACTTGTCATTTAGACTGCAATAAAATACATTTCACCCTGGGGAAGGTTGTCATCAGGTGAACTGAGTGCCTGCTCCATCTGCTGTCAGGGTACTAACTGTTGATGAGCAATTTCAAGGCACCATTGCTCCCCCTCTTTAGGGTCTTTACCTTTAAACTGGACTGGATTGGCCAGCCCTTCTGGAATGGCCAGCCCTTCAAACCAAGAACTGTAAAGTAGGACAAAAGGCCATAGAGGCTGACATTTCAGTGACACAATAGGTCCTTCACCAGCAGAAATCAGCTGGGCTGAATGGAGAGATGCCTTTGTATCATCTAAACCAGTGTTTTTCAACCTTTTTTGGGCAAAGGCACACTTGTTTCATGAAAAAAATCACGAGGCACACCACCATTAGAAAATGTTAAAAAATTTAACTCTGTGCCTATATTGACTATATATGAAGTAATTCTCTTGAATAGGAATCAAATAAACACAAAGAAAGTATTTTATAATTACTTTATTATGAAATAGTAAGTAAACAGAAATATGAAAAATTATAAAATACTTTATTCAGTGTGCAACCTGGGCCTGTTTGGCTGAACACAAAGCTGATATTCTGGCTGGAATCGAAGAAAGACACACACGTAGCTCTTCGTCAACAGCTGTCAGTCTCTCTCTGTATTTAGTTTTTATAGCAATCATGCTTGAAAAGCTCATCTCACACAGATACGTAGTGGAAAATGGGAGCAATGTCAAAATAGCTTTGTTTGCCAGAAGGGGGAACTCCTTGGCAGTATCCAACCAAAAACTGTCCAAAGGTAGATCAGCAAATCTTAGCTTGAAACCACGATTTTGTCTCAGTTCAGTTAGTTCCTCCTGCTCCTGTAAAGTCATGTCCTTTCCACCAACTGATGCTGAGCTATAAGGGTCCCTAACCCAGTCAAGGCATTCAGTGGAGACTGAAGAGAAATAAAATGACAACTTCTCTGGTCCTCCTGGTGACTCGAGTCGCGCCGTCTTCTTCTCTCCGCTGCTGTGCACACTGTGCTCGGGCGGGAAGGAAGTCGGAAGGTGATGTCCTACTGTGATAGGTCCAGGCTGGAGTCTGGACCAATCACAGCCCGGACATCAGAAAAGTGGAGGGTGTCCCCCTGAGGAGCGCCAATCGGCGCCCCTGCTGGCCGAGGGTGGGATCAAAAACCCCACCCCACCCATACCCAGGACACAGTCTGGCGCCCGCCTAGTGAACGAAAATTTGAATTATTTTTTTAAAAAAATCTTTCGAATTTTTCAATTTTTCCCACGGCACACCAGGCAACATCTCGCGGCACACTGAAAAACACTGATCTAAACCACGTCCAGGATTGCTCTTCCCAAACTTCTGGGAAACCACAACAACTAAACTGGCATGAAACTGATACAGATCTGTAGTGTAGGTAGGCCTGCTTATGCTGATCTCTAAAGATCCTGCTCAGAACTGATTTTGCAGGCTTACTGCTTTCAGACGTTCATTTTCTCTCTCACACATGCATGCACAAATAAATCATTAGAGTTTTCAGTACAGGCTTCTGCGCCTGCTAGATTTCCAAACTCACAGCTCAGTGTGTTACAGCATAAAATTTG
Source organism: Podarcis filfolensis (assembly GCF_964270895.1). Taxonomy (NCBI): domain Eukaryota; kingdom Metazoa; phylum Chordata; class Lepidosauria; order Squamata; family Lacertidae; genus Podarcis; species Podarcis filfolensis. The sequence continues at coordinate 8,937,222 of NC_139608.1, forward strand.
ATAGTATCTTAATGCTCACCAGAAAATGGCTTGTTTAGAAACTTTAGATGTTTGAAGACGCACTGGTGGTAACAGGATCGCCTGCAATCGCATTGCATCCGATTCTCTTGTTAGATTGTGCTTCATCAGCTTTGAAAGGCCAGAAAGCAAACATTCCCGCTGGCAAATTTTGAAACCTGCATGCAGCTGTGTTACAACATGTATCATCTTGGCTGTCATGCTCATCTTCATGTATTTAATAGGGCTTCACTCATGTTTAACACAAAGTTCTGCCTGCTGTGATCTCCTTTCAAATTGACCATGCCTATGCAGATGGCACAAGTGCTGACTGTTTTCAGAAGTAATCTTTTACCGTGATTGCTACTCCTAGCACTTGTTTACATGGTCAGTTATTCTGAGAGATGAATCCAGCTCACTTCGATTGCAAAGCAAGGGCCATATCAGAGTTCAGAGATGGTTGTATGTGTAAAACAGAGCTCCGGTTCATTGTGAGCGCTCCTGATTCTGGTTGTGAAAAATGAGAGGAATTCGGGATTCAGTGACCTGTTAATGACCTGGCATTGGATGAAACCTGGAACCATTTACCCAAATGGTCCAGATGTTGTTGGGTTACAACTCCCATCATCCACTGACCATGCGGATTGGAATGAGGAGTCCAACAAAACGTCTGGAGAACCTCAGGTTCCCCTTCCCTGCTCTACATGAACTGAAATGCAACTCTCCTACAAAACATGGGCACCTCCAACTTTTGTGAAGCAGTTCTCCAACCCCAAAATAGGTATGGAAAGTCATATATGAGGGGGAAAGATGTACGTTAGTGAAAGTTAGAGGTTGTGTTCAAAGTAGTGCTAAGGAGATTGTTCTGTCGGCCCAAGTGTCTCTGCTTGCCCGGTGGAATAATCTTCCCTCTCCTCATAAGAACAGCTGCATCAGGCCAGTGGCCCATCTAGTCCAGCATCCTGTTCTCACAGTAGCCAACCAGATGCCTGTTGGAAACCAGCAAAGCAGAAGATAAGCACAATGGCCCTCTCCCTTCCTGTGATTTCCAGAAACTGGTATTTCGAAGCATTGCTGCCTCCAACTGGGGAAGCAGAGCAGAGCCATCATGGCTACTTGCTATGAAAGCCCTTTCCTCCTCCATGAATTTGCCTAATTCTAAAATATACTCGGAGTCGAGAGTGAATTTCATGCTCTTTATTCAGCTCATAGTGGTGAGGAGGAATGGAAGTTCCCCCAGAATATCTGCTTTATAGACATTATTTACACAATGGGCCCCACGTGATTGGCTAATTCTGGGATTCTCCTGTAGGCCAATCAGGTTGCGGATTCACTTCCACCTGGAGCTGGATTGGGTGGCTCCTGTGGACCAATCAGACTGCTGCATTCTGAATCCTATTGTTTTAGGACCAATCAGACTGCTGCATTCTGAATCCTATTGTTCTAGGACCAATCAGACTGCTGCATTCTGAATCCTATTGTTCTAGGACCAATCAGACTGCTGCATTCTGAATCCTATTGTTCTAGGACCAATCAGACTGCTGCATTTTGGATCCTATTGAACCCCGTACATAACAAAAACCATCCAAGTTGATGGTCATCACTGCCTCTTGTAAGAGCGAATTTCATAGCATGACTGTGCGCTGGGCGAAGAAGTACTTTTAAAAATCTGCCCTAAATCTTTCAACGTGGATGTCTATGAGTTCTAGAGTTTGGAGAGAGGGAGCAAACCCTTTTCTCTATCTACTTTCTCCACGCCAGGCGTAATTTCATACAATTATGTCACCTCTTCCTCGCCTTTTCTCTAAACTGAAAAGTCGTGATCGCTGCCGCCTTTCTTCCTAGGGGAGTTATCCCATCTCTCTGATGCCCCCCCCCCCCGCCATGCAGGGTTCTCCCAACCCTCTGGAACAGATTTGGGGAGGGTGTTTAGGGCACATGCAGGGCTAGGAGAGGGACAAGTCCCTTTGTGAAAACAGGAGTCATTCTGCTTGCTCCCACCTGCTGAAATATTCAGTTGAATATGACCCAATGTGTGTATAAAAGCCTTGTATTCAGGAACGATGCTTGCAAAACTGCGAATATCAAGACAAAAATGTATATGTTAGGAGAAATGCACACAAAACTGCACTCAGAGTTTTGTTTGGACTTTTTCTTTTATAATGGAAAATTATGCGGAAATGGGTCAAACTAAAGGATAGAAAAATTAGAAAAGGAAAGAAACCAAAATGGACATTCATCTCCGTACACACAGTGTGTGCCAGTAATTGCGCGAGAAAACGGTCATTTCTGTTATCCTGACTAGTGGATAGGAATTTACACACCCAGCCACTTTAGCACCTCATTAGCAATCTCAGGAAACGAAAGAGTTGCAACATTTGGCAGGGCAGCTGATCAGTTTACCAAATGACCACAAGCAAACGGTGGCAAGTTACCACTTGGTAACTGCAGGGGATCATGCTGTATCTGGTCATTAATAGGCCATTGATGACCTCCTGCATCCCTCCATGGCAAACCAGGGGGTGGGGTTAGAACTCCCAGGGACTCCTTGGCCACGTAGACCATGCATGTTTTAATACAACAAGCCCTGAACAGAAGTGTGATACAGTTTGCTGCAGTTTTCCATGGAGACAAGCTACCTTTCTCCAGCCTTCTCCCAGTTGTTGTTGTTGTTCTCCTCCTTCCTCCTCGTTTGTTTGCTTGCTTGCTTGCTCACTTCTAACCCTTCCTTGACCTGACTCTATCTGTCCTCCCAGATCCAGAATCTAAAGAGAGAGATGTAACCCGCCGCTTTTCCCTAGCTTCCTCCATCAGCACCACAACTAACACATCTGCTCTAACCAAAGGTACAGTCCTATTAACACTTCGCTGCCTTCCTTCCTCTGCCGGCGTTGGTGCAAATGTGGCGGCGCTTGGAAACCCTTGCAAGCCTGAACCTGTGGTGTGCTCTGCAAGGCAAAGAGCAGAAAGGGTCAGGTGCACGACCCCCTCCAAACATTGTGCGCTATGGAGTTGCACCACCAGGATGCGAAGCAAGTCAGAACGGTTCAGTCTCTTGGTGCAAACAGACAGGCATAATTTCAAAGCCTGCCTGGTGCAGAAATGCACTCAACTGTGCTTCTGAGAGCAGGGCTATTGCCTCACCTGGACTGAGCTCTTTGCGGGGGAGGAACCCCTTTTCTGGTTTGGAGCAGAAAGTGAATGTGAACACTGCTGATTGGTCAGCTTTTGTGTCAATCATGAAGTGACCCTCCTTTTAGAATAGGGCTTTGCTCAGCACTGATTGGCTGTCTCCTGAGTCCCTATGCCGACTTATAACTGTGTTTCAAAGGGGGTGGGTGGGAGATGAATGATAATAATAATAGAGAAGGGGGGGCGAAGGTTATGTTCTTTTGCTTCTCACTATGGAATGCTTTTTGGTTATTGCAGCATATCAGATGTTATTTTGGGATGGATTTCCATAAAGTTATTTCAAGATAGAAAAGTTATTTCAGCGAAATCAACACTGAACAAACCTGAGTAGATAAAAATAATATTACGGTGGGGAAATGTAACATTTGTCAACTTGAGTTATTTTCAAAACCATAGTAGACACCCTTGCTGGGTTGTTGCCTATGGTCAGAGAGAATGATTTGTCATCATACTCAGATAGGTGTGTATAGTTTTCACGTTAACACAAACTCATCTCTGTGGGCATCATATATGCATTAGGAGTGGTAATACAAGTCCATTATTGGGGGGTGGGGGCTCTCTGCTTTCCTTCAGAATCACAGTTATTTAAAAAAAGCAAGGTTTTTGGTGCTTTTGTTGCAAATCACAAGTATGTTCCCCCCCACCTCTCGACAAGCTGACTTTAAAAAACATTAGGATTGTGTTGTATGCTAAGATAAGCTAACCATTGCCCTCTGCTGCAAATCCTGTTCTTTTCCATGCCAAGAGAGCCAGGTGAAACTCTAACTATATTTCGATTCTTGTTATCTGCAAACTCCACACAGGTCCCCTTGTTCCTGCAGTTAAAGTCAAGAGGCATGAAATTAAAAGCGATCCAACTCCTCTGGGTTTCGAAGGTACTTGATGCATGGACCATTTTGGTGACAGTCCCTTGATTATCCTTCATGGAATGCCTATACTTTCATCATCACCGGCATATGACATATGAGAGAGTTTGTAAGGACTCTCGAGTCAACGTATCAGCCCATTTTCTGGTTTCGGAGTTAATCATCCTTTCCTGTATGCATATGTCTGACCTGCCTGCCAAGTTCCAGTTAGGGCATATTGGAGGCTGAAATGAAGAGAATGAGAAAGCCAACTCGACACGCTCTCTTCCCTCTCAGACACGCAATGCTTCCGATGGCTATTGGGATATTTAATAATAATAAAAATAAAAAATTATTTATACCCTGCTCATCTGGCTGGGTTTCCCCAGCCACTCTGGGTGGCTTGAATATTAAAATGATTCATCCAGTATTAAAAGCTCCCCTAAACAGGGCTGCCTTCAGATGTTTCCCACGAACCACAGGATTGCAGGGTTAAACCACTGTTTTCCATTTCCCTTCTTATGCAGATTGAATGCGGAAGCTCAAGAGACCCAGATGTACATTTGATTTTAAAACTGGCCCCTTTCTGTACTATATATTCACAACGGTCCCAATCCTGCTAAACGGTACTCATAGCATCATTGGTGAAAACAACAGCTGTGGGCTTGGCGCAGTCCGTTTACGGCCATTTCTTCATTGCTGCATCAGTTTCTTCTGTTCCATTATTTCTCTCTTGAAAGCATGTCCCGCAATTGTCTCGTGAGTTTGCTGTTGGTCGTGTTTAGATGGTTCCTGTGTCCTTTGCTGCATGCCAGTGTAAGCTAGACCTCTTTTTCACCTCAACCTTCTTTCCTTTATTAAATGGCTCTAAAATGAGCATCGCTCTGGTATCAATGGTACTCTGCATGCACCCTCTATCATGTAACATCGATGAATGGTCTCCTTGTATACTTGGCCTACCCCTTTTATGCCAGGGGAGGCAAAAGCAGTGGGCACCCTTCTTTCAGCGCATGCCATGTAGGTAATTAATCCAGACCTGAGATGAGGAATCTGGACTACCATTCCCATCAGCCCCAGGCCAGGAGTTGTAGTTAACCTCTGGAGGACCAAAGGTTCCATACCCCTATCTAGGTCAAACAGGGTTAAAGTTTTCTGTTCCCTTGGGAAAGAGGGGTGGGGTTCTCCCATTGCGTTGGGCTAACGTCATGGGCAGCCAGGCTCCCACTGTGATGTTTTAGGCAAATCTGGGGCGCCCTATTTTCTTTCTGGATCATGCCCTCTGTTAGCATGGTGAGCTGGCCATAAAAGAAGGCCTAGTTACTTTGGGATTCCCAAAGTTGCAGAAATCCATCCGATTGCACCATCATAGGCAGATACTTAGCGCAAAGGCAGGCACATAATATTATGAGTGGTGGAGGTAGCTTGTACGTCCTGTTACTGCCATCTAAACCCAGGCATATTTGTTTCTGTCCTATGGCAAGCTTTGAAGAGACCTGTCTGAACCAGGGAAAAGCTGGGTGTGGTGAGCTCTGACTGGTTAGCGCCAATGATACCATCAACACCCACTGCAGCAGTCTTGCAAGCGATGTTTAAATGCTTGCAATTTTGTTTTAATTAGGCAATGAATGACTGTATCTATGAGCAAACGCAAATTAAAAGGTTTGCAGGCTTATCTGATGCACAGTTAGTTCTCCTTGCTGTGATTTGCCAATCCGGTTTGTTGGTGAGGTATTCCTGCAGCACAAGTTGCAAAATCAGGTACACACCGTAAGTGAAGAACCTGGTAGGAAGTTGCCTTACGGTGAGTCAGACCATCGGTCCACGTAGCTCAGTAATGTCTACACAGACTGGCACTGGCTCTTCACGTTTTCAGGCAGGGGTCTCTTTCTGAATCCTACCTGGAGATGCCAGGGACCGTCTGCCCCTCAGCTATGGCCCATCCTTGTGGTACTCATCATTCGAACGCTGCATCCGCCTTCATCCTCAGCAGCAAAATCCTGCGTATGTCTAGTCAGAGTAAATGTGTATGAGTGCAGGCCTTGACAGGAGAGCTGGTCCCAATTTCAGGTTAATCCAAAGGGACGATCTTGCGTACGTAGCGTCGATCGCATTACTAGCAAGGAAAATCTTCTGGGTGGGGTTGCATGTTCGGCCTGACATTTCTGAGATCCCAACTAGCACCCAAACAAACACCCTACTTCCTATCACAGATGCCTTTGAATGCAACCTCTTGGCTCAAGCTAAATGCAGCGCTGTTCGCTCTACGAGGCCAGTCCCTAGATCTGCTTCACAGACAGGTAAATAGGAATCAAAATGTGTTTTGAGATGCAGTGCCTGTGCTGCTCAGAGCATATCTGAAGACAAAGGGCGCTACTAGTATGTACTGTGGGTTTTTCCTGTGCACAGCTCTGCCAAAATGAATGGGAGCCTGTTGCTAAATGAATGGGAGCTTACACAGTCTAGCGTAATGCCCAAGCATTTCACTGAAGCTTCCTGATGTCTTGTGCCTGAAATGTTTTTTTTAATTAAAAAAATTACTTGATTCCAGCTGAGAGTGGAATTCTTTGCTCCATCCTCATTAGTTTTATTTTGCTTCTGCTTATCCTTTGTTCACCCTTGTACCTCCCTCTTTCTGCTCCCTTTCCCCACTTATTGTTGGCATCCGTCTGTCTTGAGAGAAAATGGGGGTGAAGTCTACACACATCTCAATGTAGGTTGTAAATCGCCTCACCCCCTCCATACCCAGCTGATCACTGCATCCCACAGGACAGAGCACTTTGCAGGTATCATCCTATCATGAAGTGCGCTTATTACATTGTCAGAATTGAGCCATTAGTGTGGTTTCACCTACCCACCACTGCATATCAGACAGGCACCTTATCTGATGTCTTCCTAGCACCTGCAGAAGATGCTCATCTTTCATCAAGCCTCATAAAATCTCTGCCTCGTGTTTCTTTCTTGGATAGAGGTTGATTTTATGCATGCGCTGCTATCGTTAAACATTGTTTTTCTATATGCAGTTGTTTTAACTGATTTTTAATATATGTAACTGTTTTATATACAGCAGGGCCAAAACTTGTACGCTGTTTACTTACATGATATCAGCCTTGTTCACTTCATAGCAAAATAAAGAAATAAACAGAAAGAGGACGGGAGGCTGGGGAAAAACCCATCAGAGGGGGCTATGCCCGATAAGAGAGGTGGAGGATTTTAATACTCTTTCTGCAGCAGGAAAACCCAGTGTGGAAAGAGTTTTTTAAGCCCTCTGTCTTGCTTACTGGCCTCTAGGAAGGTTGTGTGAGGCTTAGTGTGCCTTCGGACAGATAAGGATGGTTGCATAAATGTATGAGTGATTCGGGGGGGGGGGTGTCTTTGTGCAATTTTGCCTTTGTGAACGGACCCCTAGAACATAACCACTGGGTGAGTTTCGGGCCTACTGTATGTTATTGCAAATTGCTTTCAGGTGCCTTATAGGAAGCAATTTATAAATGATGTTTAATGATGCTGATGCTGATGTCTTCTTCAGAGGAGGGAGCTATACAGTGAAGGCTGGTCCTTCTTTTCTACAACTAGTCCAGAGTGTGACCCTGGCTGTCAGTTTCATCCTCTGTAGCGTCAGTGTTGCCAATCTTTCGCAATATGGCACCCTGTGCTAGGTCAAAATTTGGTCCCCCCAAATGGATCTTCTCCCACTATGGATCTTCTAAATTTTGCACCCCCTCAGCTTGGCGCCCACACCTAATCCTAAATCTGATGCTGGTGCTGCTACTGCAGAACTCTGCAGGGAGGAGGGTGGAAGCAAAATTAGAATTACGAGGCTCTGCCTATCATGGACTCTGGCTCCACCTACTGGTGGGCTCCCTGCTTTCCACCCCATCAGCCACCATAGGTTACTTACCGGTATGTTCCTCTGTAAGACAATATGCTGCTCATGATGCTAGCTAAATTATCATGAAAACAAACTTTCATGATTTGCTCTGCTGGAAAAATGTAAATCCACAGGGCTGGGTCTTACCAAGCTTGGAAACCTGCATATAATTTGATCCTGAAACGTTGTGAGACAGATTTTAGAGATGTATGTTGAAATGCAGATTTTGAAGGCAAGTTCCCACTCGCTTTTTAGGTGGGGTGTTGTTGTTTTGAACTGAATTGTTTTAAGCATCTGCACCACTCCAGTCAGTCCCACAACTTAGCTTTGCTTCTCCGAGGGCCAAATTTCACACGCTGCTCCTGTCAGGATGGGGAGCGGGGAGATAGAAATCAGATTCAATGCTCATTTAAGGGCAAAATTACCTAAGTCATAGGGGCGTGGGTGGCACTGTGAGTTAAACCACAGAGCCTAGGACTTGCCAATCAGAAGGTTGGTGGTTCGAATCCCCGTGACGGGGTGAGCTCCCGTTGCTCGGTCCCTGCTCCTGCCAACCTAGCAGTTCAAAAGCACGTCAAAGTGCAAGTAGATAAATAGGTACCACTCCGGCGGGAAGGCAAACGGCGTTTCCATGCGCTGCTCTGGTTCGCCAGAAGCGGCTTAGTCATGTTGGCCACATGAGCTGTACAGCTTCCAGGTCATGTGGCCAACATGACTAAGCCGCTCCCTTGGCCAATAAAGCAAGATGAGCGCTGCAACCCCAGAGTCAGTCACGACTGGACCTAATGGTCAGGGGTCCCTTTACCTTTTACCTAAGTCATACATTCCCCCAAAAATGCATGAACCGAAACGCAATACATGAGCCTCTGAATTCGCACTTCTCTGAACTTCACAGCACAGTTCTTCAGCTAAATAAAGTATATACTAGGGTAAAATGTGGGTAAAATGCATATAATGGTGAAAAGAACATACAAAAATATTAGTGAGTTTAAAAAAAAGTGTGTATATTAGGAGGGATTGGCACTAAAATGCTTAACGATGTCCATGATGGCTTTAAATAAAATGTCACCAATTGATATGGAAATGTGCAGTCCTGGTCTGGCAGTTGGCGGTTCCCTATGCCTTAGTCCTTATTTGTCAGGATCAGATGAGATTTTAACTGGGAGCTTCTTGAGGCCAGTGAGTGGAAGCCATAATGCTGAATGCCCATGCCTCACTACCGTGCTTCACTTCCAATAACCCTTTGCATCCACTTGGCCTCCCTTGCAGGTTAGGTTTGAAGCTCTGCTGATGCTCCAAGCGAGCTTCTTGGAGGAAGGGATGTGACGCAGATGCAATAAATTAACCTCTTTGAGTGGGTCTCCTCCAGTAGAGAGCTGCTCATTTGTTTTTTAAAAGGCTGGATTTTCATGCTGTGCAGTGCCATCAATATTCTGTCTAAAGTATGCCAGCTGCTGATGCCAAACGCTCTCCTTCTTTGCAAAGGTTGGCCCAGCAGGCAGATGCCGTCGCTTGATACGTTTGAGGATTTTGAAGCCATCCCATCCAGCGCTGAGGAACTCTCCAACTCTTCGGATATGGAGGAAGAAAGCCAGCCTAACAACGTAGGTAACACCTTCCAGAGCTTCGTAATGCTCTCCTTAAGCTTAGCTCAAGCTGGGCGTAAATGCAGCAGGAAATGCAGTTTTGCATTTCCCCAAACTATGGGAATGTTTCAGAACAAGACAAGGGACAGTCTCCAAGTAGCCCTTTGTAGACATCCTATCAGTGCAAGGATTCCTGATTGCACAAGGAAACATTTACCCCCCCCCTAAATCTGTTCTAGAGATTCCCCCAACCATCTAGAGCAGGCATAGGCAACCTCGGCCCTCCAGATGTTTTGGGACTACAACTCCCATGATCCCTAACTAACAGGACCAGTTGTCAGGGATGATGGGAATTGTAGTCCCAAAACATCTGGAGGCCCAAGGTTGCCTGTGCTTGATCTAGAGATTTGGGGAGGGCATGAGAGGTGGGGGAATTCCTGTCCTGCAAACAGAAATCCTTATACCAATGGGACATGTTAGTTGAATACCACCCATGGCATTGGGTTGGGTGGGTTTCTTAGGGTACCAGCAATATTTGGCTATCAACTTGTGCAGTTTTCTTAAATCCTCCCTATAGTTGTTGTTGTTGTTTCTCAGGCTGGGCAATAGGTGAGGAGATAACGTGAGTTCTGTCTATCTAATTACTTTTGATTTATAACTTGTCCCACATTGAGGGATCAGCGTGCAGACCAGCTTTGCATGTTCTGCAGCTGCACCACACAAGTGGAGAAATACTAAAGTTAGCATTCAGCACCCTCAGGTCCTTTGATTCTTGTTAGTTAAAAACCCACAATGTTTCTAATCTACAAGGCCTAGGTCAGCTTTTTCTGACCTGATGCCCTCCAGATGTTTTAGACTACAATTCCTATCAGCCCCAGCTGGCATAGCCCAGTTCTTATACAGCGTCTGCCACCCAGCAGCAACCTTTTTGCCTGCCAAAGCACTGGCCACACTCTGTTGGACAAAGCTTCCTTGCTTTTGTTTGTGCCACTGTATTTGGTTTTAATCTGGTTTTGGAAAGAAAGAAAGAAAGAAAGAAAGAAAGAAAGAAAGAAAGAAAGAAAGAAAGATAGATCATGATGGTTCGATATTTTGCTTTGACCACTTTGTGTTTCTGGGAAAGCAGTTCAGGAATTTAAAAAATAAATTGGTAAGATTTCAAAGTTGAACTTTACAGTGCAGTCCTATATTTAGAGGTAAACCCCACCCAATGCAGTGGGGTTTCTCTCCAAACAACTGTAAATAGGGTTACATGTGCGCTTTTAATGTGAAAAAGACTACAGACGTGCTTTTTAAAAACAGTGAAAGCAAATGCTTTTGTGTTGCCCAGTCCTTTGCATGATTACTTTTGCAGAGCTCTGCACACCCCATACCTTTAAAACACATTTAGAGCACACACATCCCCCCCACAAAGAACCAGAGGAAATGTAGTTTACCCCTCATGTAACTACAATTCACAGCACCCCTAACTGTAGTTCTCAGGAGTCTTCGGAGAGATGGGCTTTAAATGTATGGTGTGTGCACAGAACATTAGGAAAATTAGAGTGTTTGAAAACCACAGCAAGTGCTCCTTTTCTGGATACATTTGTCACTCTGAATGTCTGAAAGGCATCCCTTGGGCCTTTTAGTAGACTATATTCCTGTCTTATCCCTGCCCATAATCTTTCCTTCTGCAATAACATCACGTACCACCTTGTTTCATTTGTTTTAGGGATCCAACCTTTACCGGGTAGAAGGCAGTTTTGACACTTGTTTCCCAGATTCCCTCACTCTAGAGGATGGAGATTTAGTGCAGTTTATACAGGAAGGCGAGGATGGACAATGGTAAGTATAGCTGCCAGAGAGAAAGGCTACAGTGGTACCATTTTCCAGCTGTTAGTTGAGTATTGAAACAAACCTTGATAAACAACAGCCAGAAGAGAATAGGGTGTGTCAATTTTTATGCGAACTCCATTAGTACACAAGCTAGCTTTGCTTTTATTATTATTATTTGCTGCAGAGATAAATTTATGTTGGGTGAGTTCAGAAACATACCCATAAAGCTTAGGGGAAGACTCTCCTCCCTTCCTCCCAACATGTGTTGAAAGCAATCTTTCTCAGTCCAGCATCCTCCAGCTGTTTTGGACCACAATTTCCATCAGTTGATGAATTTCCGTGAGGGCTTTTTAAAAAAAATAAAAAAGAATAAAATTCCGCAAACTGAAATGGAAAGGTGGAGATCTGAACTTATGATCGGAAGAGCGAAAAACTGAGAGAAGTTGAAATGGACAGATTCCTCCATTCCTAGTGCCTGCATAGAGTTCCCCAGGACACCCCTTGCCTCTGCTCTCAACAAGCAAATCAGTCAAAATGAAACATCGTTCTCTTATGTGAAACAGCTTTTCCATGTGGGAAAAGCACAGGATTTGAATGGAAGAGATGGGAGCATCGTGGGAAAGGCTGTACAGTGGAACCTTGGTTCTCGAACGGCTTAGTTGATGAACAAATTGGCTCCTGAACACTGAAATCCCGGAAGTAAGTGTTCTGGTTTTTGAATGTTTTTCGGAAGCATAACGTCCAATGTGGCTGCCAGCCATTGTTTCCGGGGTGCCTGCACCACGCCTTGGTTTACGAACATTTCTGGAGTCGAACGAACTTCTGGAACGGATTAAGTTCAAGAACCAAGGTTCCACTGTATATCCCATTTCCCCAGATGATGATGATGATGATAATAATAATAATAATAATAATAATTTGTTATTTCTACCTCACCCATCTGGCTGGGTTTCCTCAGAGGACTCAAGATACACAAGTTCCTCCAGAAACAAACTGGTGAAGGAAGAACAATTAGGAAAATGGGGATGGGGGAGACCTTCCTTTTATGTTCTTAACAGGTTTTTTTTAAAAAATAAATAAATGATGATTTAAAAATTTATTGTAAACCCTTTGGAGGTTTTACTACAATCAAGGGGTATATATATTTAGTTTAATAAATGTCAAGGATAATTTCTTTGCTCCCCCAACCCCACAAACTGGCTCTTTGCAAAAGCAGACAGGTGGGTTTCACAATGCCGATTTGAAACCAAAGGCACGCCTCCAAGCAGTACAATGCAAAGCCAGGTCAGTGTTGTGAGGATAAACATGTACTGCACTGCTATGCAACATCACCCTGTTGCAGTACACCTGTTTGTGTACATCGCCACATCTCCTTCATAGGTCTGTAAGACCCTACAGTGCTACACCTGCCCTAGAAGCGAGCAGCAATTTTCCATGGGTGTTCAGCCATTGCATGAATTGCATCACCCAGATAGCATCCAAGGGAAGAAAAACAGTTGAGTGTGCGTGTACTCCCAGTTTCAACCCATTTCCTGCTTTTGCCCAGGACAGATGCATTTGAGCTTAGCTCCCGGATAGCTTGTGTTTTGTGTCCATGGCCCTTGGGTTTTCAACCTAGAGGGAGGAGAAATGGAAGCAGGAGGGCATTTCACACTTTTTAGTTTTAGGTGTACACAGGGCACACTTCTGAATATTACGTGCATGTATAATAAAAACCTTTTATTAGCGTAAATTTATTAGCTTTATTAGCTTTTTTAGCGTATATAGCTAAAAAAGCCAATGCAATTCTGGGCTGCATCAATAGGAGTATAGCATCTAGATCAAGGGAAGTAATAGTGCCACTGTATTCTGCTCTGGTCAGACCTCACCTGGAGTACTGTGTCCAGTTCTGGGCACCACAGTTCAAGAAGGACACTGACAAACTGGAACGTGTCCAGAGGAGGGCAACCAAAATGGTCAAAGGCCTGGAAACGATGCCTTATGAGGAACGGCTAAGGGAGCTGGGCATGTTTAGCCTGGAGAAGAGGAGGTTAAGGGGTGATATGATAGCCATGTTCAAATATATAAAAGGATGTCACATAGAGGAGGGATAAAGGTTGTTTTCTGCTGCTCCAGAGAAGCGGACACGGAGCAATGGTTCCAAACTACAAGAAAGAAGATTCCACCTAAACATTAGGAAGAACTTCCTGACAGTAAGAGCTGTTTGACAGTGGAATTTGCTGCCAAGGAGTGTGGTGGAGTCTCCTTTTTTGGAGGTCTTTAAGCAGAGGCTTGACAACCATATGTCAGGAGTGCTCTGATGGTGTTTCCTGCTTGGCAGGGGGTTGGACTCGATGGCCCTTGTGGTCTCTTCCAACTCTATGATTCTATGAAAACCGTGTAGAGACATGTGGCAGATTTGAGTTGACTAATAAATGTGTTAGCCTGTTGTAGTTTTAAAATATATGGATAGCGTTTTTGGAGATCTAGACAGGATATAGTTCCATGCTGAATATATACTTGGTAGCAAACTGTCCCACACATTTGCTGCCGCACTGTGTGTAAAATGGGCCATGGACTTTTACAGTTCTTTCCAGCAACTGGTTATACTGGCAAGACAGTTTTACTAGGGGGTGAGGGGTGCCGAGCCAATAAATCTTCTCACCTTGCTTTCTCCACCTCTCTCCTTCGTTGACAAACCGACCACTGGGGACATGCAGTGGAATCTAACATAGGACTAAGTCTCCCATTCAACTGTCACAAATAAATATCTCCTTGGCGCAAGATAACATTGTCCCCCTCCCCTCCATCAGCACACCCTTTAAAACTCTTCCAGGGGTTCCCCCTACCCTCTGCAGCACGTTTGGCGAGGGCACGAGGTCCACTTGGGGAAGAACGGAAAATCCATTTGCAAAAATGGAAATCCTTGCGCTAATGAGATGTGGAGGTTGAATACCACCCACTGGGGAACAGGTAACATATCTCAGAGTGCTGGATATGGCAAAAGGGTGTCTGTAAGTTGATCCCCTACCCCTAGGGTCCTCAACATGGTACCTCCCTTTGTGCTTATCAAGCCTCACTGCCCTTTCCAATTTTATTTAGAATTGAGGGGTTTGGGCTTTTTCTTTCTGGTTGAGTGTGGAGTTGCGGCGAGTGTTGCTTGCTCCCTCCCCCCCCCAATAAATAAATAAAAATTGTATATGCACAAGCCCTCCAATTATTTTCACGGAGAATTCTTGATAGGGGGTTGTGAAAACAAACTTGCAAAATGTCACAATTGGGGGCATGTTTCCGAAAGCATGAAAAACGACTGATCAGATTTGCCCTGTTTTTGTCCTCCAACGCCTCTCTGTAACAAGCTTCTTTGTCCAAATCCGGGGATATTGTAGGAATTTCCTTGGAGGCTACAGCAGTAGCGGCATTACTGAGGGAAAAAAGATGGTGATTCTATATATTTCCTTTGAACGTTCAGGTTAGTGAAGAAGTTGGTTTCTGAGAAAACAGACTGGGTCCCTTCCAGTCTGCTGCAGCCGGCAGATGGCGACACCAGCAACATCCGCAACATCAGCAACGCAGGTAACCAACATTTCGCAGTGTTTGGAAAGCTCTGTGCTGTTCCCTTAACATTCACTGCCATTAACTCTGAACATTCTTGTGCAGTAGGAAATTGCAGGAGACCTTTAAGAGCTGTGTTTCTTAGCTAGGAGAGAGAACTATAGTCTTACGGTTTTGTTTGTTCAGGCATGGCCAAACTTGGCCCTCCAGCTGTTTTCAGACTACAATTCCCATCATCCCTGACCACTAGTCCTGTTAGCTAGGGATGATGGGAGTTGTAGTCCCAAAACAGCTGGAGGGCCAAGTTTGGCCATGACTGTGTTTGTTTATTGGATTTCTTACCCACTCTTTACCATAAAGTCCCAAGACGGGTTACAGCAATATAAAAGTAAATCAGCTAAATCAGAAAAATTGAGTGGATGCTAAAAATAAATCCCAGGTTGTTGTTTTATGCATAGAAAGCTAACTAAATAAATATTATAAAAGAAAAAGAAAAAAGCAACCAACAACAACAATCAGGTGTCAAAGGGCAGGATAAAAAGCTGTGTCTTCAGCCTATGCAGCGCAAGAGATGAAGGTGCTAGACACACCTCTTTGGAGAGGAAATTCCACAGCTTAGAGCAGGCGTCAGCAAACTTTTAAAGCAGGGGGCTGGTCCACTGTCCCTCAGACCTTGTGGGGGGGCAGACTATATTGGGGGGAGGAATGAACGAATTCCTATACCCCACAAATAACCCAGAGATGCATTTTAAATAAAAGCACACATTCTACTCATGTAAAAACACGCTGATTCCTGGACCGGGCCGAATTTAGAAGGCGATTGGGCTGGATCCAGCCCCTGGGCCTTAGTTTGCCTACCCATGGCTTAGACTTAGAGGCTCCCTCAGAGAATGCCTTTTCCCATGCCCCTACCACTTGAACTTCTCAGGGCAGTGGCAATACCAAGAGGGAAATGGAGAGATGTTAATCAGAAAATGCAGAATCTAGAACTTAAGATTCAGATGCAGATGAGGTCTGAGATGATTGCAGTGGCCTTATCTTTCGTGAAACTTGGGATCCATTTGGTGGGTGGAAAATCATTATGCGAATATGCACACACCATACCTAGCACCTCTGCAAGAGTTCCTCATTACCAATAGAGATGCGTTCCTCTTTCAGATATCTACGGTGGTACCTGCAGCACAGCACCCTCAAATTCAGAAATGAAGGAGAGTGAGCTGACAAGAAGCTTAACAGCTGAACAGAAAGCTGGGAGTTGAACACACCTTGACACATTTCCTCAGGACTCCATCTTCTTCTCTACTTACTGGTGGACGCTGGACCAAATCGCCTTTCCCACAAGCTCTGAACTTAAGAATTCTGTGAAATTTCATCAGCATGGAACATATTTTTTAAAAATTAAAAAAAAACCCCAACAACTCGCTAATCTAGGAAATATGGAGGATAATGGAAACTTCAGAGGTATCTTAGAACTTGACAAATGAATCAACAGTTTGCTTTTTTATACTGCATTTTTGGAACCATTGAAAAGGGTGTTGCCTAAATTAGGCTGACAGCATTGAAGGCCTTCAGCTTTGTGGCTATGTTGGTTAAATACTGGACTATTTAAAGAAAGGTCTGCAGATTCCACAGGTGATATTCTGTTGCAGAGGCCATCTCAAATTCCTCCATCCATTCAGATCAGCTGCTCAGCCTCTCCTCAACTGCAGGCTTGATTTCCTCAAGACAATCATGGTCGGCAAGAACAACGGAAATAGGTTGGGTGAAGAAAATACCGTTCCTGAACCTGAGCCAACTAGGACGCCTTTGCACAACAGCAAAGGATGCGACCTGCTTTGGGATACGATCTTCTGTCCACAGAATGTTTCGAGTGGTGGCTGGGAAAAGATGGGCATCTTGGGACGAGTTAGGCAAAAGGAAGGATCGGTGACTGTGAAGGCAGTTATGGGGTTTGTCTGTTGTTTCAAGAGGGTGCCTTTGTTTCCCCCAGTTTGTGACTGAGGGAACATATCCTCTGCATTTGGTGCTGACAATTCTGTCTGATGCTGCCGTTCAGGGCTCCACACTTCATTTTGGAACATTGTCATATGCTGGGCTCTTGAACAGGATACATTCCCTCCCCCCCCCAAAAAAATTAATCCTTCCCCCATGCGATGTCCTCTACTTGTTTAGGTGCTTGCAAATGGACCTACGGCTGACGAGAATGTGTGGTCATCTTAAAGGTCTGTTGCCATGCCATCTTATTTCGAGGAAGACTGTGCCATCCCTCTGCTGCAATGGACAATGTCACCATTTCCCCCCTCCCTCCGCTTTCAAATCCCTGAAACAGAAGGCACTTCCAGAAATATATAAAGGTGTTTTTGCATGAAGGCATATTGATGGTGATTGGGAAGCGTAGGTCCCACAAAGCTGCTATAGTTGTGTGATGTTTGAAATGAATTTTGGTCTAGGAATAGGGCTACTTGATGGATGCTGTATGTAAGGCTGGTAAACAGAGAAAAATCCATATAAAGTCACCTCCACTTGGCGTCTGGTCAGTTCCCCATGCAGCTGCACCACATGATCTCTGGCAATGGTGCAAAGCAGGGTTGGGGTGGGCATGTGGTTCTTGTGTTGTTGGACTCCAACTCCCATCACCCTCAACCAGTGTGCACAGCGATTGATGGGACTTGCAATCCAACAATATCTGTAGGGCCACGTGTTACCCATTGCTGGTGCAAAGGGTGCTGGGATGCAACTCTCAGACTGCATGCTGCTTGACTAACCCACCCATCAACTGTTTGTGCAGTTGGGCTGGCTCTGGCTGTGCTGTGGGGGAGCAGCCCAGAATTTATGTGAGTGTTACACCGACAGAAGGGCTTTGCAGAAAGGCTTCTTTGCGTTGCGGTACTGTGACTGAAATTTTAGGCCATTTCCACAGAAAATTCCTCAGCAAAATAATTCCAGTTTAAAGTGTCTGTTCTGCTCCCACTTCTGAGCAATTTTCAGTTTGCAGATTGAATATCTGATATGCAGCCCTCAACCAGTGGAAGTGGTACACTCCAGCACACAGTTTTTAAAAAATCAGAAACAAAGATGGAGGAGCAAATTAGCCTCCTGCTGGTGAGAGCTGGCATGGCTTTGGATAATGCAATTTGGCCACCTTTGGATTTCCTTGCATGTAAACACAACAGGGGGCACAGGTGGTGCTGTGGGTTAAGCCACAGAGCCTAGGACTTGCCAATCAGAAGGTCGGCGGTTCGAATCCCTGCGACGGGAGCGCAAGTAGATAAATAGGTACCGCTCCGGCGGGAAGGTAAACGGCATTTCTGTGCGCTGCTCTGGTTCGCCAAAAGCGGCTTAGTCATGCTGGCCACATGACCCAGAAGCTGTACGCCAGCTCCCTCGGCCAATAAAGTGAGATGAGTGCCGCAACCCCAGAGTCGGTCACGACTGGACCTAATGGTCAGGGGTCCCTTTACCTTTTAAACACAAGCCTAAAGATGACACAGTTAAGTGCTGGTTTCCACATGTAGCAGCAGCAGCAGCAGCAGCAGCAGCAGCAGCAAATGCCCTAAAAAGCTTGCCCATGATGCCCACATTCTCATGGCGAGAGCAGCCTGCAAACAACTGGAGTTACACAGATATCCAGCTGCGTGCCATTACTGTGATTGCAATAGCCTGTTTTTTGGAGGCTACAACAGCAGGACTTGCATGCAAACAGGTATATGTGTTGCTTCCGGTTCACACGGCACTTCACCCATGCAGATGTGAGCCCACAAATGATTTGTGTAGCAAAGTCAGTCAAATGGCCATATTTAATAAAGTAGTGCTCCTGCAAAATTGCAGTCGCTGATTGGGAGATGTTTATGATCATCAACACACCACAGTCCCAGACTTCTAGAAATTCCATTGAGGTGTCTTCTGATTTCTGACCCTTTAGTTGAAAACATTATTGGCCCCCACCATGTTTTCCCTCTCAGCTGAAGGAGTCTCAAAATATGAAGCTTGATTGTTGAAGTGGAGACAGGTTTTCAAAAATGCAAGAAAGCTACCAACTTCTGCGTATTTTCTACAATGCTCCATAAAGCCATATTACATGATTAATTGCACATCATAGCAGCGGTTCATACTCCTAATCCCCCTTGCTGTCAAGGGACATATGCATACAAATTTGGTGCCCCAATTGCTTTAAAAAGAAACTTCCCATAAATTGCTCCCTCTTCCCTACATAAAAGAAAGTGTGTGTGTTTGTACTGGGGGTGATATGGAGACATCTGGTGTCCAGATCTGATGTTAAGGATGGGTTTAGACTAAATCAGAGTTGCATTTCATTGGGATTCTTATACATGTATACAGACACAGGTGCCAATAGAATTTCAACAGGGTCTTCAAACAGTTTTGTGCTGTTGCTTCTTATCCTTGCCCCTCCACTATCAAGTGCAGCCATTTCATTTGCAGCTGGGATTCTCCATGCACAGCCAAACGAACTATAGACAATCTTTCTTTCTGAACACCGTAAGCTACTATATAGTACGCCAATTGTGTGTGTGTGAGTACTTTATTTTGCAAATAAATTATAAGTCCTTTTCTGTTTTTATAATGTACGAGAATAATACTGGGATGTATTGAAAAGGGGGAAATATCTACCCACAGAGAGAGATCTGTGTGCAAGAGCAGGCTTTTGTACACACAGCTAATGCCACCCACATCATTCTCATTATCTGAGTCTCAGTGAATGGATTAGGTAGAACTTTTCGTGTGTCATTGTTGCACACAGCTAGTTGCACATGACTCGAGCTGGATTGCGACCTGAAACTTTATGGTTTGGGCTATTTTTATTTTTTAAAGAAAACGATCAGAATTTTTTTATATTAAAAAAATCATGTTCCAGGTGGCCCATGCTAAGATTTGCCATATGTGCTGCTGATAAATGCTTGGGGAGGGACACAAGCAGCCCACAGTTCCTATACCACTTGCAAACATCAACCTTGGTGGTTTGCCAGCAATACAAGGAATTTGTATCACTACAAATGCTAAATGTCAGGTTAACATAATCAAAACAATTAAAACTTAGCACAAGATACCTTTTCCAGTAGTATTGAGGGTGTGTGTGGAATAGGCACAGAAGCCTTTTCCAAAGCAAGAAAAATATGTGACATCACTCTTGCTAGGGCACTTCCAGTCTAAAGATATTATGTGCATTACCCCAGGGAGTCTACGTAAAAATGAAAAATAATATTAAATACGGTTGGGAGGAAATATGCACGTTTGATTTTTACTTTTGAAATAGCATGGAGAAAATGATGTAATATGTAGATTGATTAAAACCAGCATACTTACATGCATTGGTTTTAATGAGTCTACTCTAAGTATGATTTAGTTGGATATTGCCTAATCTACTTGCCCTCTTTTGGAAAAGACAGGTTTGTAGAATGTGGTTTGACAGACTCCTAAAGCAATGGTTCTTGGACTTTCTAGTAGCTTTAAAGTAAAGGTAAAGGTACCCCTGCCCGTACGGGCCAGTCTTGACAGACTCGAGGGTTGCGTGCCCATCTCGCTTAAGAGGCCGGGGGCCAGTGCTGTCCGGAGTCACTTCCGGGTCACGTGGCCAGCGTGACAAGCTGCATCTGGCGAGCCAGAGCAGCACACGGAAACGCCGTTTACCTTCCCGCCAGTAAGCGGTCCCTATTTATCTACTTGCACCCGGGGGTGCTTTCGAACTGCTAGGTTGGCAGGCGCTGGGACCGAGCAGCGGGAGCGCACCCCGCCGCGGGGATTCGAACCGCCGACCTTTCGATCGGCAAGTCCTAGGCACTGAGGCTTTTACCCACAGCGCCACAGGAAGCCTTTAATTTACCAGCTAGAATGCCACAGGGAGGCATGTTTGAAAGCAGGGGTAGGGGACATGTGGCCCTCTGAATGTTGCTAGACTACAACTCCCATCATTCCCTGACCATTTCTGCCAGGGCGGATGGGAATTAGAGTTCAACATCAACTGGACAGCCACAAGTTTCCCACCCTTATTCCAAAAGATTCTCCTGAGAGATGTTCTAGGCCAAACACTCGTGGAATCATATAATTGTAGAGTCAGAAGGGACTGCAAGAGTCATGTAATCCAATCCCCACCAATACAGGAATCCTTTGCCCATTGTGGGGCTCAAATCCACGATCCTGAGGTTAGGAGTCTCATGCTCTACCAACTGAGCTATCCTGTTGCGTCTCACCATCATCCTGCACAAACTGGGACTGGACCCTTGACCACACCACTTTCCAGTAAATGCACATTGCTATGAACAGGGTCTCCTGGCAAACATTTGCCATAATTGATGTTCTGACCAAGAAAGAAGAACCCCACAGTCCCTCGGAACACAATCCGATAACCACTGCTCCAAGGCATGACACCATGTTATGGATTCTCAGAAACGGCATTCCCGTGTGTTTCTCTAGGAAAGGCAAGCAGATGTAGGAAGGAATGTCTCTACTGCGTTTCTCAAGAGTCCAAAAAACAACAAGACCCCAAATCTCTTAATCTCTTTACACCAGTTGTATGGTGCAGGACCACTCAACAAGAGGGTCAAAAACAATGGGAGATGTGGGGTTGAGGTGGCTGCCCCTATCATCACACCTCTCACTAAGCATAATATTTGTGTGTTTCATTTCGTACTGATTCAGGGCATTAAGCACACACACATACACACAGCATTTCCTTAGGTATACCTAAGAACTGTGAAAGACATCTGGAGGCTTGAACAATCTCATGAGTTGGTTTAAGATTGTGGTGTTTCAAATAATCCTGTGCTGTATTTCGTACAGCAGCCAGAGATATTGTACTGGAACCGCTGCTAAAAAAACAAAAAACTTTCTTCTGCAACTGCTACTTGGTCTGAGACGTGTAAGTTACCCCTTTTCCACATTGAGGGTAATGATGTTATTTGTAGTTTGTGGTTGCTGGAGGAGAGGCTGGTGGCGAATCACAGAAACTGCTCTTCTCTCTTTCCTACTTTCTTGTATCAGGACCGAATGTATGAATGTACTACAGAATATGTATGTTTGTGTGTGAAGCTGGACTTTCTGTAAATAGACCATTATGAACTGTGTAAAACCAACCCTTTGTTTGAACTTTATAAGATTATAAATACTGTATTACAAAATTGCCTGCAAAACGGGTTTTTCAGCCTTATTCTGATTATTACTTGTTTTTAAATGCGTAACAATAAGGAGTGCAAGTTTGCACATGAGACTAGATGGGACATTAACAGTGTAGATGCAATTCTTGGTTATTTAAATTGCAGGTGGGAAGCCTTCGCAACCTTGGGAGTATGGGAGTCAGATGGGGACGGGAAGTTTTAACACTTTCATGGTCATGATTCTGACAAAATCTCCTCTCTGAATCTGATATTTGCCTTTTAATGGAAGCCCTGTTGGCATCAATGCATGTGCAGAAGCGGCTGAATTGCAAACCGCACGTGCGCAGACGCGGCGCTACGGGTTGCGAATGTGCCTCCCGCATGGATCACGTGCGCAACCCGAGGTTCCACTGTATTAAAATCGCCAGGACACTAGAAGATCGCAGAGCAACATGGATATCTTAGGAACTGGGATAGCAGAGAGATGGTGCAAATATAAAGCACCCATACAATAAAAAAGAAACACCAGCACAGAACTTGATAATATGGAGACAACTTACAAGTTCTGGTCAGCTCATCTGAAAAGGGATATGGGACAGCTGCAAAGGGTTTAGAAAGGGGGATCCAAAATGGCCAAAAGGTTTAGCAACTCCCGTGTAATAAAAGGACATTTGGGTCCTTTTAGTTTCAGGCTGGGGGGAAGGCAAGTAAGAGGGAACATGACAGAGGTATAAAATTATGCTTGGTGTCGAGAAAATGGACAGGGAGAGATCCCACCTTGCCAAAACTACTAGAAATCTGGGCCGTCCGCAGAAGCTGAAAGTTGGAAGATTCAGGACAGACAAAATTAATAAATAACTATTTGCACGCATTCATTTACACATGCAAGAGGTTATTTATTGTTGTTGTTGATGATGATGATTTATTAAATTTGTATACCGCCGTTCATCCATAGATCTCAGGGCATTTCACAACATAAAATACAATATAAAAACACAAAATACATGATAAAAACAAGAACAAAAAACGCAAACCAATAAACCTCTCTCCTCCCCACCCCTGAACCCATTTAAAAGGGGTCTGTGATGTTAATCAGCCAAGGCCTAGTTGAAGAGGAATGTTTTCCCCAGGTGCCTAAAGGTGTCTAATGAATGTGCTAGCCAAACGTCCTTGGGACAGCATTCCACAATGCGGGAGCCACTGCAGAAAACAGTTAAAACTATGGGATTTGTTTCCCAAGGTGTAGTGATCGCCGCTAACTTGGATGGCTTTAACAGAGGATTAGACAAATTCATAGGGAATAATATCTGCAATCCACTCTGGCTATGCTCTGCCTCTACAGTTGGAGGCAATAGGTCTCTGAATACTAGTTACTGGAAATCACAAACAGTAAGAGCTGTTGTTGCACCCAGACATGGGCATAGCCAGGATTTTTGTTAGGGAGGGGAGACCTTTGGGGGGGGGGCAGAACCTCAGTTAGCTATGTATTTTTATTGATTTTTTTTATTGATTTGGGGGAGGGCAGCTGCCTCTCTCTGCCCCGCCCCCTTGATGCTGCTACTTTCTATATGTGCCAGATTTACTGTAAGGAACAGGCTACAAAAGCAGGAGAATTAAGGTTGCTTCCAGATGACTAGTGTGTTGAGCATTTATCCCTTTTGGTTTGCATTGCACAAAATTTGCAGGGAGGTTATACAACACCTGCTGTTTATTGAGCACATATTCCGATTTGTTGTGGGGCAGGGAGTGTTAAACGAAGTTGTGTTAAGTAGTTGTTATCCCACACTTTAAAATGCATTGTCCCATCACTTTCTTTTCTGTCATGTTTGGGGTAGAAGCAGGTTTGTTGTGCAAGAGCGCCAAATCCAGTAGGGTGAACCCCAGCTGCAAAATAGCAAAAGCCTGGAAGTGTGGATTTCTATGAATAATAATAATAATAATAATAATAATAATAATAATAATAATTTATACCCCGCCCATCTGGCTGGGCTCCTCCAGCCACTCTGGGCGGCTTCCAAAAAAATATTAAAATACTGTAATACATCAAACATTAAAAGCTTCCCTAAACAGGCCGCCTTCAGATGTCTTCTAAAAGTCTGGTAGTTTTATGAATGTCGTTACTATTACAGTGGGTGTCTCCGGTTATATAGACTCTGTTCTGAAACCATATGCCATCAGTGCTCCCAGCTATGTACGTGACACCACAGATTTTCTGAGGAAAATACAATCTTTAAATAATCTTCCCAACAACACTATACTAGCTACTATGGATGTGGAATCTCTGTATACCAACATCCTACACAACGATGATTTACAAGCTATAAGGAACACCATTTCAGATAAAACCACAGCGGACTTTGCCACCAAACTCTGCCAATTTGTCCTTACCCACAACAACTTCAAATTCGGTGATGACCTGTTCCTTCAGATCAGCGGCACAGCAATGGGCACCCGCATGGCCCCACAGTATGCCAACATCTTCATGGCAGATTTAGAACAACGTTTCCTAAACTCCTACCCACTCAAACCTCTCTTGTACCTGAGATACATTGACAATATTTTTATCATCTGGACACATGGTCAACAGACCCTGGACACCTTCCACCAGAAATTCAATGATTTTCACCCCACAATCAACCTAACAATGAATCAATCTATGCAAGAAATACATTTTTTGGACACTACTATAAAAATACAGGATGGACGCATAGACACCACTTTATACCGTAAACCAACTGACCGACAAACATATCTACATGCCTCTAGCTACCATCCCAAACATACCAAACAGTCCATTGTATATAGCCAGGCACTACGTTACAGCCGTATCTGTTCCAATTCTACAGACAGAGACTCTCACCTAAGAGATCTACAGCAAACCTTTTTAGAACTAAAATACCCAGCAGATGAAGTTAGACAACAGATCAACAGAGCCAGACAGATACCCAGAGAGAACTTGCTGCAAGACAGACCCAAAAAAGAAAATAACAGAACACCTCTAGTCATCACATACAGCTCCCAAGTTAAAACAGTACAACGCATCATCAGAGATCTACAACCTCTCCTGGACAATGACAGTTCTCTTTCTCAAGCTCTGGGAGGAAGACCTTTCATTGCCTACAGACAGCCACCCAATCTTAAACAACTCCTAACCCACAATAATACTACAACCAGACGTAACACGGACACTGGCACCAGAGCCTGCAATAAACCCAGATGCCAACTTTGCTGCCACATACACCCGGACAACACCATTACTGGCCCCAACAACATCACACATACCATCTCGGGACTATTTAATTGCTCATCGTCTAACATTGTATATGCCATCAAATGCCAACAGTGTCCTTCAGCTCTCTCTTTGGACAAACAGGCCAAACCTTACGCCAAAGAATAAACGGACATAAATCGGACATCAAGAATCACAAGACAGAGAAACCAGTAGGAGAATGAATGAATGAATGAATAAGTTTATTACGGTCATAGACCAGAAGGAAAAAACATAAAGACAACAGTAGTTTACGAGGGAATGATGGTGTCAATTAAAAGTTGTAAAATTATACATAAAAACAATACACATATGCACTCACACCCACACACAAAAAAAAAAAAAAAAAAAAAAAGGGGGGGGGCTTGTCCAAGGGTCAGATCTTTTACTTTTTTACAACTAATGCCCTCCGCTTGATCGCGGCCGCAGAAAACTTGGCCACTTTCAGTGTTACTTCTGGGTTTTTATCTCCTAGTAGGATTTTCAGCCGCTGAGATTCAGATCGACCTGGAAATTTCTGAACGATAGGAGAGATAAACAGTGACCTGATATCCCCGTAGAGGTCGCAGTGTAACAACACATGTGAAGCCGTTTCCACCTCCTTCAGACCACATGGGCAAACTCGTTCGGTATAGGGTGTGCCCTCGTATCTGCCCTTTAGTAAGGCAGATGGCAGTACATCAAATCTGGTAAGGGTAAACGCCCGCCTATATTTTGCGATTTGTAGATCCAGCAAATATGGGGTTAAATTAAACCCTTTCCCATAATCTTGGATAGCTGGGTATTTATCTATCTTGCTCATATGGTCCTGAAGCTCTACATCTCCTATTCGCTGGCTCACCATCATTTTAGCCTTTTCAAAGCCTGCGGCTATAAGTTCTTGTAGGGAAAGCCCCAGGCCCTTCAATTTTTCATAAAGCGACAATCTCCATTTAGACTGAAACGGGTCTAATAAAGTCAATGGAGCCACTCCCACTGGGAAAAATATGAGTTTTAGCCAGAAGTGAATCTTCAGGATCCATATCCTGGCATTAATAGGGAGTTGACCTACCTCCAGCCTAATGGCAGTGTTGGAGACACAGGTAGGTAACCCTAGTAGGGAGCGGTAAAATTTAGTTTGTACAGATTCCAGGGACTTAAGTTTTTGGCAGTTAAATATCTGGGTGCCATACATCAGTTGTGGAAGTATTTTTGCAACAAAGACCTGGGAGGCGGCAGGAACATATTGACCTCCTTTTCTGTAAAAGAATCTTATGATAGCTCTAAAAGATCTTTGCGCATTTGCAATGGAATTCTTAATCTGATGGCACCAAGATCCCTTCTCATCAAAAATTATTCCAAGATATCTAAAAGATGTTACTTGCTCAATAGGTTGGTTATTGATTTTCCATTTATGTCGGAGTTTTCTCTTGGGGAACACCATAATTTTTGATTTAGTGTAATTTATTATTAGGTGTTCAGCTTCGCAATACTCTGTAAGAGCTCGTAAAAGTTTTCTTAGACCCACACAAGAGAAGGAAATAAGTGCCGCATCATCTGCGTACAAAAGGACTGGGATTGGTATATTGTTTAGGTTTGGGGAGTGAGTACTTGCTTCCTCCATCTTTCCGACTAAGGAGTTTATATAGAAGTTGAATAAAATGGGGGCAAGGACACAGCCTTGCTTGACACCATGGAAACTTTGGATTTCCTTTGATAGGTTCCCATAACGGTCGCATCTAACACGGATCCGAGTATTTTCATGTAGTCTACGGATAAGAAGCAAAAGACGTCTATCGATGTTTGTGGCATTTAATTTTTCCCAAAGTCTATGCCGGGGTATCGAATCGAAAGCTGATTTGAAATCTATAAAGGCTACATAGAGAGAGCCTCCTTTCTTTGAGGTGTATTTCTCCACTAGATGTTGCAATACCAGTCCTTGGTCTAGAGTTGATCTATGTGCCCTGAAACCAGCCTGGGCTTCCTTTAGGATGTGCTCCTGTTCCAGCCAGTCCGCAAACTTTTCACGTAAGTGAGTTGCATAAAGTTTGCTAATGATGCTTAAGAGACTGATTGGTCTGTAATTGGCTGGATCAAGTTTACAGCCTTTCTTGAATATGGGAACGATGATTGCCAGTCCCCAGTCCTCTGGTATTATTGCTGTTTGATCTATGCTGGTGAAAAGGGTGGCAAGGACTGGGGCCCACCAGTCAATATTGGCTTTGAGAAGCTCAGGAGAGATATTATCTGCTCCCGGGGCTTTTCTATGTTTGAGTGCCTGAATAAGCCTCCTAATCTCCGCAACCGACACCGGAGGCCACTCATCACCTGCCGCACACTGTATTAGTGGCTGTGTCAAAGGCAGAGCTGAATATAAAGATTGAAAAAATGCCTCCCAAGTCCCTGCAGGTATTGTATACTCCACTTCTGAGGAAGTAGATCGCACTCCATTTGCTACCAGTCTCCAGAAGGTGGCTGAATCTCTCTCTCTGGATGCATCTATTAGGCATTTCCATTCTCTTTTCTGTGCCAGGAGTTTTTTGTTTTTGATCAGAATTTTATAGTTTCGTTTATCTTCAAACCAGCCCGTGGGGAGTTGGGGTAAATTGGCAGATCTATAATTCTTGTATTTTTTCAGTAAGTTTAGCTTCATGTCCTGACATTCTTGATCAAACCAGGGTTTGGAGTTTTTATATGCTGAAGATTGCCTACTTGGCCTGTTCCTTTTTTCCTTCAGGGAATCTTGAAGGAGTGAAATTAACTCCTGAAATAAATTTATCTTTAGTTCATGTCTAGAGGAAGTTATAAGGTTTTCTCTCTTAGTGAGGAATTCCTTTGAGCATAGCCTACTTGAAATTTCCTTATGCAGTTCATCTGTCCATCTGATACGCGAATATCTGAGCTCCAGAGCTGTAGGACTCGAATGCTCGATTTTCTCAGCGCAGGATAAATCCTTTCCCGCAGCTACGAGAGCACTTAATGGCAGATGGTCACTGTCTAAGCGCTCCTCCACTTTACATTCCAGAACTTTGTTTTGAAAATCATACGACACGATTATATAGTCAATTGTGGAGGCGCCATTGTTAGATATAAATGTGAATTCTCCAACCTTCTCCCCCTCTGTACGGCCATTTAGTATAACCAAGTCCAAGTTGTTGACCAAGTGTAGTAGGCATAAGCCGGCATAATTGCAGCCTTTATCCTTTGAGACTCTAGCTGGTATTGGGTGGGTTTCCTCTATAATGGGGACTGTTTCGTGGAAATGGGCATACAAAGCCTCATCAGATTGTCCAGTTCTGGCATTTAGGTCGCCTGCCACCACTACAGAGGCATCAGGAAATTGATTTAATAGTTTGTCAAGATACTGTTCTAACTGAGCCCAAGTGTTTCTTATCAATCTTTTCTCTCTTTGTGGGGGTAGGTATACGTTAATCAGCAACAAGCTGTGGGTTCTCCACTGTACATGCACAGCTGTGGCCAGATGGTCTAGTGGGTCTAGTTCTTTAAATATGGCCCTTAGCCTTGTTGAAATTAGGGTAACTAACCCACCTTTAACTCGCCCCCCTCTAGTACTTAAAAGACCTGGGAGGGAGAACGCAGAAAAACCATTTAGCTCCACTTCACTTGTGCTCCAGGTCTCCTGGAGGAACACAATGTCATGTCTCTGGATGTATTTAGCAAAGGATTGGTCAGAAACCCTCTTTTGCCAACCTGCAATATTCCAAGTTAGCAAGGCAAGGTTGCACGCTGTCTTGCCAAACATTGATCTTAGTCAATTTGCCTTTAAAAGATTTTTTGGGCCTATCTTTTTATCTGTTAATTGGATTTCATTCATTTTGGCAATGTCCATAGATGTATTGTCGCCCAGGTACTCAATGGAATCAATTGAAGGGTGCAGCGTGCTAACATTAGTGATCAGTACTCCTTTTTTTGGCGAATCTACCTTGAGGTGTTCTATTTGACTGGTACCAAGTTCATCCTCATCCAGGTATCTCATGCTGGTCCAAGAGCGCGTTGTGATTGTCATAGGGATGGTTTCCTTCTTAGATGGTAGATTGTTGCTGTCCCTTACGCACTGTGTTAGATCTGTTGCTGTCAGGTTTATCTCTGCAACTGCAGAGGTATTATAAAGGTAGTCTTTCATGGTTGCCATAGGGATGGTTTCCTTCTTAGATGGTAGTTTGTCCCTTGCGCACTGTGTTAGATCTGTTGTTAACAGGTTTATCTCTGCAGATGCAGAGGTATTATAAGAGTAATCTTTCATGGGGTCTGTCTTGGCTTTTTCAGAGAGGTTCTCTTTCTTTAATTGGTCCGTTGCCGGTTCTTTCTCTCTTACTTTTTCCGGAGCATTCATCTCTGTTAGCTTATTTCTAAGGGTCTCCAATCTTCTCAAGATCTCAGATTGGGCAGGGAAAGGCAACAATCCAAACTGATTTATTAATGCCTTTTCTTCTGGATAGAAGTTATCCGTCCCCTCATTAGGCAGTCTCATCTCCTGTCTTAGTTTCAAGGACCCTTGCTCAGTATGTTCCAGTTTGTCTTTTGAGTGTCCTCTCTCCACCTTTGGTTTACAAGAAAATCTTATCTCAGCTGTCGTAAACTCATCGGGAAACAATTTCAAACATGTGCTGTTTTCAAAGAATCTTGTTACCGTTATCCTTTTCTTTAACAGCAAATGTCTTGATCTATATATATATTTAGCCAAGTTTTGATCTTTGAAGGAGGCAATCACTCGCAGAGAGTATCCATTGTAGAATATGAAATCTACTGAGGTAATGTCCTTTAATTTTATTTTCCCTGGCAGCATGTCATCTAAAGTATTCACAAAATGCACCGAGCGTTCTTCCTGTGTAAGGAAGCCCTTTGGCTTCGGGTAGTTAAGAAATGCTAACTTCCTATCTGCCAACATCAGTTTCCATACTGGCTCAACTTGAGATCTGCCATGATCAATGGTATGGGGTGAGTCTTCTTTAATATTTATGGATCCTTGGGGTTTCAGCATAGAGCACCCGGGTTGTGATTCCGTTTCCTCACTTGTTTTGTTAGGCAGCGATGATGTTTCTTTCAAAGACTTCAGCTGGATCTTTTTTCCTGAATCCACACTGTTGTTCTCTCTGCTACCATGTATAGCAGGTTTGTTAGAGTTTGTTTTTGATTTTGTTGGGATCAGCTTATATAGTCTTTTCCAGCATACTTTACATGCACGTCGATTTATAACAGATTTCCTTGCAATTTTTATGTTCTTACTTTTCTTTTTAGTTTCAGCTTTCTTCTTATGGGATCTCTTACTGATGCCTCGCCTCTTTTGATTTACTTCGATAGGAAATTCAGTTTTAGGGACAGGTACATACAACCCTATGTCCTTTCCTTGGTGTAAATGATTTTCCGCTGCTGATCCTTGTGTGCACTTGCTGGTTGCTGGTTGCTTTGTATATTCTGGCTCTTGAAGGGTGGTTGGTAGATCGGCACCATGAAATTCTGAGCCTTTAGCTTGAAGGGGATAATTTTCCACTAATGTCAGGAGCAGCCCATTTGTTATTGTTAAGTATTTTTTCATAGCTGCCAGATCCAGATTTATAGAGAGCAGCCAGTCCTGAGGATAGCAGTCATTGTTTTCCGTCTGGGAGCCCATAGATGAAGTCTGGGATTTCTGGGAGTTTCGGGATTCTTCCTGTAGTTCTGAAGATAATATCTCAGCCAAGACTATTTCGTGGGCCAGGCTCATTGTGTTTCTATTTTGGTTGTTATTCTCCGTGTCCTGTATTCCTCTAGAGGAGGTTGAGTGATCTTGAGCAGCAGAGGGAAAAAGAAGAGCCTCATCCTGCTTCGACTCAACCATCTCAGCCATCTTTTGCCCATTTCCATTTCCATTCTCATTGTCCCTTGTATGTAGAAAGTATTGCGTGATTTTACTCTGTTTCTCATAACACTCCTGGAACAATGGGCTTGTCACTATCCCCAGGTCCCTACATTTCTTTCTAGTAAGTACCATTTGTAAATCTTTGTTACCAATCAGGGTTATTCTTCCTATTTCAAAAACTATGTCTCTTAGGAAGTCGGAAGCTCCACCCAGCTATAGGCTAAGATCCAAGTTGAGGCAAGATTTGGGATAGCTGTTTATAGTTTGTAATAATTTGATAGCTTGTAGTTCAGGGCATAACACGAAGTTGGCAATAGATCAGCCGTCGCCCGTTTTCCTTATTGTCGGTCAAACTTGAGGAGCGTAGCAGCGCGGGGAGCAAACCCTCCGGACATCAAGATAACAAGGCATAAAACGTTAACTAAGAAAAACAGAGGCAGTGGTGAGGTGATAAGGCAGCCAATAAATCATTAAAACTATAAAATTAGAGTCCAGGAAGAATAAAAAACTACTTAAAATCTTAATTGAAAGCAGGCGAACCTGACTGTGCTGCTATCTCCGTCGCCATCCCAGTAGGAGAACACTTCAATCTCCCAGGACATTCTATACAAGATCTCAAAGTAGCTGTATTACTACAAAGGAATTTCAGAAATAGACTGGAAAGAGAAGCTGCTGAATTGCAACTCATTACCAAACTTAAAACCATGGAGAGACCTGGTCTGAACAAAGACATTGGATTCTTATCTCATTATACATGACAAAGCCATTTTTCACCTTCTCACCCCTTGCTTTTTCCTGTAAGACCTATTGCAGTCGTTAAGAGTCGTCAACAGGCTCATCACAGCTATCTGCCAATCACCCATTCCCACCACCCTTCTGAGTAATACCCCTCCCCACCTTCTCACTATATAGAAGGATCTGGCAACTTCTGTTTCAGTGTATCTGAAGAAGTGTGCATGCACACGAAAGCTCATACCAAGAACTAACTTAGTTGGTCTTTAAGGTGCTACTGGAAGGAAATTTTTTTTTTTGTTAATACAAAACTTTGTCCACTAGGGGGCTACAGAGTTCTTAGGAAATATCTTCTCTTTGTCAACAGGAGGGCTTAAATAAGAAATCTGTTTCTACCTCTCAAAATGCCCTTTGCCTCCTGTGCTAAATTCTGGCAAAGAGAGATTTCCGGACTACAAGCAAGGTAGCTGGTTGTGGGAGTTGTACTGCAACTTGTCTCTCTTTTTTAAACAACAACAACATTTCATTTCTTTTCCAATTTCTGAAAATCCCTGCCTTCCAAGACTTCTGGGTATAGAAGAAAAACAGGTCAGTGTGATTCCAGTTTGAAAACTCATAAACTCATAAACTCTTTAAAGGGGCATTAAAATGGAGAAAGAGATTGATAATAACTTGAAGCGCATTTATGAATTGCATCACATATTCTCCAATTGCCGCTATTTACCAAAGATAAGGGAATGGGAAGAAATTTGATTCAATTTACATTCAAAGGTGAACTTATCCACATTTTCTGAAGCCATTTGTCAAAACGGTCTTTTATTCAGAGGAATTCACACAAAATTGAAGAATTTTCCTCTGATTTTTTTTTTAATTGCAGATTGCAGAAGTGTAGAGAAGCAAATTTAAAACTGCAAAAATAAGAAACTAAGAGAACTTTAAATTGACACCATTTGTCCCATTTTTTTTCTTTTGGGGAGATCTTGCTGAAATCTTGTCTGCGCGAATGTGTGCACACCAGAGTTGTTCAGTTTTTAAGTCCCCTTCTTTGGGTCTCTAGAAATTACATCTCCAGGGAAGGGGAAGATGAGCTGTGGCTCTAGTGCACATGCATGGGAACCAGGGATTGGGATCCTCTGGCTCACGTGCCAGAAGTGGCCCATGGATGTCCCTCCTCTGCATACCAGCCTGTCTTGGAAACAGCCTGCATTTTTATAGCAGAAGTACACATATAAAGATGCCTGTATGATCAGGCCAAAGATGCATTAACTCTTGCATCCGGTTCCCCTCATTTGCTAGCCAGATGCCTCCAGGGAGCTCAAAAACAGAGCAAGGTAGCAAAGTGTGTTGAGCATGCTGGCATTCAGTGGCATCCTCTGAACCTTGAGGTTGCTGTTGTTAGCATCTGTCTGTCTCAGGAGACAATGGAGGAGTGTGCCTTCAGGGGCAAAGTCAAACTGCTGGAGAGTTACAGCGTCTGCTGTGGCTGTAGAGACCGATAAAGGAGAGACATGTTTTGTTGCAGCTGGGGCAGATGAAGGTGTCCAGTTGTGCTGCTGCAGATGCACCATGGCCTTTCTTCTCTCTGCACTCCTTCACTGCACTCTTGTCACTGCTTTGGGATGCATGACCTGTCTGTCTCCAGGCACTGCGGTCGTCTGCAGGGGATTACCATATAGTGGGATTAATGCTTCTCACCTTCATGTCATATTTGCAGGTATCTTTGTGTCGCAGAGTTTGTAACTTGGAGTGCCACGTAGTCATCATGACTTAGGGTGCTTCCAGATGACCTGTTTATTGAGAATTTTTCCTGCTTTGTTTAGTGGGAGATTAGACAATATTGGCTATTTAATTAGCATTCGTTCTCACTGTTTGCAAGGAGGTTAGATGATGTCACTTCAAAACAAGTGTTGCCCATTTTCCCAGTGCATTTTCCCAACTCCTTATCACAAAAGGCCCAGTGTTTGGGGGGAAGTTTGTTGTGCGAAACCTCCCAGTCAATTATCATTGCACAACCTGAATTTGCCAGTATGTGATTGAGTCCCGCCCCAAAATAGCTACAGGTCTGATGCTTCCCTTCTTCCACTCCATCCCTGATGACCTCCTCCCGATTGCAAAAGTTGCTGAATATAAAGTGTGCAATACCACTTTAAACAATCATGCTTTCCCCCAAAGAATTATGGGAGTTGTAGTTCATTAAGTGTGCTAAGAGCTGTGAGGAGACCCCGCTATTCCCCTCACAGAGCTACAACTGATTGCAGTCAACCCCTCTTCCCATGGGACTCTGGGAACTGCAGTTCTGTGAGTGGAAAAGGTGTCTTCTAACAAACAACTCTCAGCACTCTTAGTGAACTACAGCTCCCATGATTCTTGTAGGTAGGTCAGGACTGCTTAAAGTGCTATCACAGTGTTTTAAATGTGTGGTGTGAATGCAGCCCAAGGCACGTCAGGGAGAATTAAAATGCACTGGGCGGAGAACAATGCTAATCTTGCTTCCACTTTCAGCTCCACCAATGTTCTTCAAGCACTTTCTCAATGGTTCAAGGATGCTTCCCCACAATCCATTCTTGCTTTGCATGTAACATTCCAGTTCTTGTGCTGGACTTCCCCTTTTCTCGGAGCTCTTTGCAAGAGATCAGCAAACTTCTTGTCTCCCAGAGGAGGAGGCATGCTAGGCTGGTTGTAGGGAAGAAGAAGAAAGAAGCAACGCGTACAAAGGTTCCTTGGGGCATCTGATCCGTGAATATTACTCTTTAATTCCTTCACCATGAGCTGGAGGAAGAACCTGTTTGTGGAACTCCTCCTGGTTGCAGCTGGCGGTGAGTAGATCGGTATACCCAGTTATCACTGTATTGTGTGTTGCTTTGTAAGGATACAGGGATGCAACAGACTCTCTAGCTCTTCTTTGCCTGTGTTAAAAGAGATAGTGTTTTCTACAGGTTTGTTGTTTAGTCGTTTAGTCGTATCCGACTCTTCGTGACCCCCTGGACCAGAGCACGCCAGGCACTCCTGTCTTCCACTGCCTCCCGCAGTTTGGTCAAACTCATGCTAGTAGCTTCGAGAACACTATCCAACCATCTCGTCCTCTGTCGTCCCCTTCTCCTTGTGCCCTCCATCTTTCCCAACGTCAGGGTCTTTTCCAGGGAGTCTTCTCTTCTCATGAGGTGGCCAAAGTACTGGAGCCTCAGCTTCACGATCTGTCCTTCCAGTGAGCACTCAGTGCTGATTTCCTTAAGAAATCAGCGGTACAGCTTGTTAAGAAATCCTTAAGAAATCTACAGGTACAGCTTGTTAAAAGCTGTGTTAAAAGAGATAGTGTTTTCTACAGGTACAGCTTGTTATGCAGGAGTAGGGAAAGCCTGTACAGGATCATCTGGTGACAAGATCCACTCCCCACAACCACATTTGAGCTTTTCCCTGAAGAGCTTTGCTGCCATTAACCTTCCTTGCGGCCCTGAATCAGGTGTGGCAAAGCTTTGACTCTCCAGATGTTGTTGGACTATAACTTCCATAATCTTTGGCTATGCTGGCTGGGGTTGGTGGGAGTTGTAGTTCAGAAACATCAGGAGGGACCAAAGTTCCCCAACCCTGCCCTAAACAAGGCATGTGCAAAGAGGCTTTAGGGAGTACCTGCATGGGGTTTCTTACTGCAGTGTTTTTGATAGAAAATCTAAGTTTCTGGGTGGTTTGGTCTACTAAAGAAGCCTAAATATGAGGACACCTCAGTTGTGTTTTCTGTTTTGTACCAAATACACATGTTAAAGATAAATACGGAGAGTATCAGGCTACTGCAAGGTTACAAAATACTGTGGAAACATCCCAAGAAATAAAATGTAGAAGAATGGATGCATGGGATTTGCAAGGCAGTCTTGCCCATTTTGTCAGACTCCCTGACAAAAGGTTCCATGGGAAAAGAATACAGTGGTACCTCAGATTAAGAACTTAATTCGTTCCAGAGGTCTGTTCTTAACCTGAAACTGTTCTTACCCTGAAGCACCACTTTAGCTAACGGGGCCTCCTGCTGCTGCCGCGCCGCCGGAGCACGATTTCTGTTCTCATCTTGAAGCAAAGTTCTTAACCTGAGGTAATATTTCTGGGTTAGCGGAGGCTGTAACCTGAAGTGTATGTAACCTGAAATGTATGTAACCCAAGGTACCACTGTAGTTCTTTTTAGATCTAACTGGCAATTTTATTCTACTTAAACATTGGAAATGCAGAGGTGTTTATGGTCCTGAGTTCAATCAGCAGTCCTATTGATTTTAGTGGAAGAGTTAAGTACTGTACGTGTGCACCTTTTCCCTCCTGGAGTCAGTTTTCTTCTACCTATCAGCAGATCCTTTGCAGGGCTGCAAGTTCCTTAAGTGGGGAGTGATAGTAGGTTTATTAGATAAATGTGTCCCAGGAGGTCTTATTCACTTGAGACAGACAGGACTCATACATACTTCTGTTTGCCCCATTGCTTTCTCTTGGGGAAACCTGCTGTTTACCATTGGATTGGAACAAACATCAACAGCTTTATCTGCAGATTGGTGGGACAAATGAAAAGCCACTCAGACCCATGCCTAGAAAGACAGAAACCTATTGGACTTTCTAGTCACGGGGCAAGTGGGAAGTGTGGATGAGCCCTAAGAGCAACGCATTTGAGGAGGAAAGGTGTACAAGTCATCACTGCTAGGTCTGGGCGATATCTGGTTTTCAACATCACGATATATCACCAGCTAAACATTGCAATGTACTGATATAGCACGACGTCTGAAGTAAAGATAGAGCTATTTTTCAGTTTTGTGATGTATTACCGGCTACATATCACAATGTCTGAAATAAGGATGAAGCTATGCAAAGGCATTGGCTGGCTTCACGGTTTTCCCCACATGGTGATTGTTGCATAGCACACGCGCACAAACATACATCATAATTTGCAATATATTGCCAGGTCAAAAATTATGAAACCGATATCATGATATGGACTTGAGACTGGTTTTGGATGATATATCGCCCAGCCCTACTCACTTCCCATGCCTCCGTCTTTTCAGAGACATGACTCGGGCTGAGAGATGCTTAGAATGGAAGGGATAAACGAGATTAAAATTACTCTCTGCTTGTTTGCAGCTATTTTATCCTGCAGTGGAGAGGTGCAGGTTGAAGCAACTCCACAGCCCATTTCAGTCTTGCAGAGAGCCAATCAAACGATCACGACTCTTCCATATGGTCATTCAGAAGTTTCAGTCACACAGATAGGCAAGCAATCTGTACAAGAGGCTACCCAGAGAACCCAGTCAGTGTCAGTATTACCTGAAGATGCTAAGATGGTAAAAGCAGATTCTATACCACCAGCCAAACAAGTTTCAGTCCACAAACAGGCAAACACAGCAGCCACTCCTCTAGAAACATCTGCAAACCCCACAAGTCCAACCAGTCAAGCTGCAAGTCGCAGAGTGATTAAAACTACAGTTGTTGCCAGGACCAGAGCTGTGCTATCTGAAACGCAAACTGATGAAGCTGGAATCCACGGAGCCGTAAAAACGACAGCGGCTGCTCAGAGGACAGCTTCACAACCTGCAGCCCCAAATAGCTGGAACACTGCAGCTCCTGCCTTGCCAGCGAAGGCAGGAAATGCAAAGAAGACTGTAGCTGGAACAAGCGACAAGTGCATCACACAACATGTGCCAGCCGGAACACCAAGAGCAAACAGTACAGCCCACAGCAAGATGCCATCTGGGCAAAAAGCCACTGTTCCTGAGCCAACAGCCCCAGTTGGGCCAACCCTCACACCCAAACCATCGCCAGCTGCAACGGGGGCTTATAGTGTTTCTAATGGAACTGCGGAGTGTATTAAAGCATCGGTTGGCTTGACAATGATAGCTAAAAATGGGAAAACAGTAAGCTGCAGCTTCTCCCTTTTCCATTATTCCCTCCCCCCATGTTTTTTTGTTCAAAAGATCAAAACAATCAGTTAATTCCAGGAATTGTGATTCTGGGTTCCAAAAGCTATTTCAGAAAAGCCTTAGGTTTGCATCTATAGCATGGGTAGTATCTGATGCCGCCATGCAGTCAGCGCAAGGATTTCTGTTCATGCAATGGAACTTCTCCCTTCTCCTTAACAACTACTACTACTACTACTACTGCTACTGCTATTACTACTACTACTACTAATTTCTTATTTGTACCCTGCCCATCTGACTGGGTTGCCCCAGCCACTCTGGGCAGCTTCCAAGATATATAAAAACATAATAAAACGTTAAACATTAAAAAGCTTACCTATACAGGGCTGCCTTCAGATGTCTTCTAAAGGTTATTTAATTACTCATCTCCTTGACATCTGATGGGTGGGCATGAACCCCCAGAGCAGATTCAGGGGGTGAGCCGGGGGAGAGATGGAGGAGATTCATTGCAAAAACCCTTGCACTAATGGAACAAGTGATTTAGTGCTACTTAGTGATACATGCCTTCCTCCCCCCCCAAAAAAACACAGGAATTGTAGTTTACACCTCACAGCACTACAATTCCCAGCACCCAGGACTCTTTTGGAGGAAGCTATGTGCTTTAAATGTATTTGAATTGATTCAATTCATACCCCAGGAGCCCAGGGCAGCAAACAAACAATTAAAAGATCTTAAAAGCAATTCCAGTGCAGATGCAGACTGGGAAAGAGCTCAACTTAAAAAAGCTTGGTGAAAAAGGAAGGACAACGAAGACAGTGCCTAATATTCAAGGGGAGGGGGTTCCATAGGATAGATGCCACAACTTTGAAGGGATGGTTCCTATATTGTGTGCAGTGGACCTCCTGGCAAGAGGGTATCTTCAAGGTGCCCTCACCTGTAGAGTGCAGTGACCAGGTATATAACTAGGTACCTGAGGGGCGAGACAACCTTTCAGGTGTTCTGGTGCCAGGCTGTATTGGGTTTCATATACCAAAAGAAGTATCTTGAATTAAGCTCCATAGCTGATTGGCAGCCAGTGAATGCTGCGGATGTGACCAAACTCTGACGTAAGTCATTGGTCAGACATAGCACCAAATCAGGATAAGGGAGGTATGTGGAGGAGGTATTGGGAAGGGGTGTGTGTGTGAACCTGTAGCTCACTTCTTTGTCCCCATTAATGACCAGCAGCGCCAGCCCACTCAGATGGGGAGTGTCAAGAAGGGACTGTGCAAGAACCATTCTGACCTGAGCTATGTGATGGGTCTAAGAAAAGGCTCCCAGAGGTGCTGCTGGAAGCAAGTGTCGTGGAAATAGATAGGACTTCTAATAGTTAGCAAGGGACTATAACTCTCATCATCCCTGACCATTGGCTGTGCTGGGTGGGACTGATGGGACTTGGGAGCCCCCCAACATTTGAGTGGGTTAGCCACCCCTGTTTTAGAAAGAAAGCATGTGTCGGGCTGTGTTGGGATTCATGCGCCGTTTCCCTTTTACAGAACCACCTGGAATACTTCAATATCAACCCAAACACCACGCGTACAGTTGGAATGTGTGGGGTTTGGGTGTCAACTCTGAGAATCTCATTTGAAGGTGGCTTCATACGTTTTACTTTCACCAAGGTAAGCATTTCACCAGAGGTTGTTTTGGGGGGAGTGAGGAGGGGATCCCAGAACGTTGGGAATTTTCCTTGAAGAGAGTGATTTGAGATTTGGCTTTGGCTCGGTTTCAGTGGTCGAGCATGAATTTTACCTTAGTTCAGTAGGCTAGTTTCTATACATGCTCCCCCCTATTTTTTCGGGAAGTTTTTAACGTTGGCCTACTAATAACGTCTGGTTTGTGCATTTAAAGTGGATTAAAAAGCTTTCTCTGCCGCACTAGAGCAGCAAATCCACTTCAAAAGCAAAACAAAGAAACGGGAATGTGGCTTAAGTAGGAAAATGCATTGAGAAATACGGGGTAAGCAAATGATTCACGAGAAGCTGTGTAAACACGCTGCAGGCAAATTGGGATGAAAGAAGCAAGAGGGATGTTTATTGTTGTACAACTGCCCGTTAAACATGTCAGGGGATGTGTGTGTTCTGTTTTCTCAACAGGGGACATGTGAGAACTCCTCGTTTGGAAGGGCCCCTTGCCAAACCAAACCAACACCCTAGTTGTCAAACAAAGACCCAATTTCAAGTGTTTGCTCCGGCTGC
Organism: Podarcis filfolensis; assembly: GCF_964270895.1. Taxonomy (NCBI): domain Eukaryota; kingdom Metazoa; phylum Chordata; class Lepidosauria; order Squamata; family Lacertidae; genus Podarcis; species Podarcis filfolensis. Next base: position 8,977,120 of record NC_139608.1, read on the forward strand.
TCTTAAGAGAGCGGTGTTGTTTAACTGAAGTAAAAGCCTTAGAAACTGTTGTGTCCTTGAGAGCCACATCACAGAGTGGCTTCGGTGAAGATGCCGAGGTAAAATTTTGAGTTGGCCACCCCAAGCAACACCCTCCAGAAGCAACGCAACTATTGGTGCAGCATTGCACAGTCCAGCCTCCTCTTTAAGATAAGCATTCAGAGGCTGTTGAGTTTGAACCTGCTCTTTGAAATATATGCAGGCATGAATTCGGCTGCCAGATTCCCAGTGTGTGTGTGTGTGTTTGCCTTTCAGAAACTATTATAGAGGCCTTATTCTGATCATTTAGATGTGATTTTGTACAGAGTGTGCCTTCCATTAGAGTGGCTTCCATTCCCCAGAGTGGCTGGGGAGGCCCAGCCAGATGGGCGGGGTATAAATAATAAATTATTATTATTATTATTATTATTATTATTATTATTATTATTATTATTATTATTATTCCATTAATATGTCGCATGCATAACCTGAGATCAGGTGCTGTGTGCTACAAAAATTGGATTGTGAAGTGTGTGGGAGGGAGAAGCTGCGTACTTGCTATACCATAGAATAGAATCATAGAGTTGGAAGAGACCACAAGGGCCATCGAGTCCAACCCCCTGCCAAGCAGGAAACCTTTAAAGCATATTTGAAGCACATTTTCCCCCTCAGGTTTGTTAAGTGTTGTTGGGAACTGTAACTCTATAAGGGGAAAACTCATGTTGCCCAACTTTTTCAGATCAAAAACCAGGATGCACGTCTTCCAGGGCACATCCCAAGGGAGTTACGTAAGCTGCATGGCAATCTCACCCTGAAAAAAACACTTTTGGGGGGTGCCATCTTGCAAGGTGCCCAGAAGGCCTTTTGGGGGGGGGGGACAAGAACGCATGAGGTCACTTTGGCTGGGGAAACCCAGATGGGTGGAGTATAAATAAAAATAAAAACTTTTTCCGGGACACTTGGTGGGTATGAAAACAGCAGTGCTTAGAATTCTTTGAGGTAAAGAACGTGCTTCAAATGTGTTTTAAAGTTACAGTGTAGACACAGCCAGAGAGAAAAAATTAAAGCGTCAAGCCTGCTTTGGGGCTACTCAGAAATGGCTTTCAGGAAGCTTCCATAACAGGAATGGGGAACTTCAGGCCTGGGAACCAAATACAGCCAGCCTTCCAGTCTGTTGGCCCCTTGGGACTTTCCCTGGGTCACAGCCCTCACCAGCCATGCCCTCTGACTGCTTTCGCCTTGGCAAGGATGGAGGATGGGGAGACAGTGTGTGGTAGAAAGGTCAGGCTTTTCTGTGGCTCAGAGTAGCCTACTGCACGTAGGTTAAGAGTCATATCCGTTGCCTCTGGCCTCACCCGCCACTGAAACGTGGCCCTCAGAAGATTCTCCATGAGGAAGGTTGCAACAGTTGGCCTTGGTAATAAACATTGCTAAATGAAAAATATTCTGATGTACCCTGGAGTCCTCAGGAGAGTACTTACCCCTCTTGCACCCTGGCACCTCTTGGATGTCACAAGAAATACCAAATTCGCCGGGTGTCTGAAGGATTTCCCCTTGCTTTACCTAATGGTAGGGCCAGCACTGACTTGGAGGCTTTGTTATTATATGGGCAAAGGTTCCAGTTCTAAATGTTTCGCTCTAAAGCACCCGAGGAGCATGGCTACATCCCTGCTGCAGGTACCCTGTGGACCAAGGAACTGCTTTTACAGACATGCACATTGTACTTCCCAACTACAGAGCATGAGTCGAACACTCCAGTCCTCTATGAAGGGCAAATACACTTCGCAAGCAGCTAGCACAAAAGAAAGCTCCCTTCTGTTGTATTAGAGGAGGATATGTGGCCTGAAATAATAGGAAAAGGTTTTAGTTGGTTTCCACTGAACTCCCTCTATCTGCCCTTGGTCATGAACCTTCTATGCATCTTCTTGTGTTTTCTAAATTGTAAGCAGTGATATTGGATAAAACTATGCTTGCTTGCTTCCTCCCCCACCTTTTTTTTTCTTCCCCAGAGTGGAGAAGTGTACTATGTCAGTGTGATTGAAGCTTCTTTAACTGTACCATCTGAGGGTAAGTGACATGGTGATTCTTCCCCTGCCTTTGAACAGTTAGCAATTACGAAATCTTGAAGCTTCTCTTAAGAGTCAAGGCACTGGGTCACGCAGAGCCACCAAAACTCATAGCTGGCATTTGAGTAGCATGTAAAGGAAGTTGTCTTTTTCAGCACTTTACTGTGTGCATTGATTTAAGATGTGCTGGGGATGAATCAAGCTTTCCGTTTCATTTTCTCTCAGCTTCTATTTTCTCTAGCCTTCAGTTTGACATGTTTCCAAATCAATTTGATTTTTAAAAAAAAAACAATTCATGAAAATTTGCATGCATTTTGCTTACATTTCTCTTAATATACACATTTTTGTGTACCAAACTGAAAACATATTTCCAAGCAATTTTCCCTAATATTATGCTCCCCACCCCATTTTTTTTTTATATTGGGTGGTATTCAACTAAATTTTATCCGCTGTTGACATGCATCTGTCTTCAGAGACAATGGAGTGTGCCTCTGGGGGTGAAGTTAAACCACTAGAGGATCACAGCGCCTGCTGTGGCTCAGGAGCATAGCATGGGCAGGGGCTGCCAGAGTGATGGCCCTGAGAGCATTTTTCTGGGGGGCGCTGCTCATGCCACCCTACCAGCCCTGTGCCACTTTGCAAGGCTAGGATCAAAGAGTGCATGGCTGCTGTGTCCTTCATAAGCCACCCTCCCCAAGCCACTTTGCAAGGCCGAGATGATATGGTGGGAGCTGGGCTGGCAAGACAGGATCCCTTAGCCCTCTGTGCCCTGCCCACCTGCCCTAGGCACCAGCTAAACATGCTCCACCACTGCTGGGGCTGCAGAGACTGGTAACTTGTAACTACTTCCTCCTGCATTATTTCTGCTGTGTGAGTCATTCCATGTCAGTTCAACGTGGTCATGCGACCCACTGTCTCGGATTTTGATGAAACTTGGTGTACACCCTTCCCCTATGGTTGAAAGAAACCCTCTTACTTTTTTCCCCTCTATCACAAACGGTTTTGATTTTATAGCACTTCAGAGTTTCATGAAATCTGCGTTTCTGTCCCTCTTGAGATCCTCGGCCTTGTGTACATTTTATTTTATTTTTCCTCCATAACCAATGATCAGATCTCTGTTTTTTTACAGAGCTCAATAACATGATGAGGATTTCAGAAAAAAATACACCAGCACTCAAAAGATTTTATAAATGCCTAAAAAATGTATAAATGTAGTTTTTTTGGCAGAGACAAGAGGCAAGAGGTACCCTCTTATTTTAGACGGCGGAGGGGGCTGAAGCTGCTTGCCTTGCATTATGTATGTAATGAGTTTGTGGGAGAAGTGAGATTGCATTTAAGGATTCCTGGGTCAAGACTTTCCTTCTTGCCACCGCACTGCACTTTTTCTGGATTGCACTTCTGAGGCTTATTTTATGAGGATAAAAAAATGCACTCATGGTCACCTTAGGTGTACTCAAAATCAGTGGAACTTGAGCATACATTTCGAGTACTTCTTAAAGTACTGACTTCAAAGAAGCCGACTCTCTGCAGAATTTAGAATTGTAGCAGGCTGTTCTTTTCCTGAATAATCATCCACTAAGAGTCAGTTGAATAATAGCAACACATGAAACCCCCCCTCCAATCCTGGGAACTGTAGTTTACCCCTCACATAGCTATAATCCCCAGTACCCTTAAGAAACCAGTTCTCGTAAGTCATGTGCTTTAAATGTATAGTGTGTGCACAGAGCTAGTTTGACGCTAGTTCTGCATGAATTTGCACAAATGTCTAATGACCAGGTGGAACAGGCACTATAGGAGACAGCTCCAGAAGAGGAGCCAAGAGAAAGCTGGTCTTAGCAGAGCCGGTGGAGGGTCCTCACTGTCTTGTCTGCTGTGGTCAGGTGGAACTAGTGCTATGGAAAGACAGTTCTGGGACTGGAGGAGATGGATGAACCTGTAGCCTGCCGTATGTGGAACATATTTGCCTTACACCGTCAGGCATCCAGTTCTAAATAGAAAGGGGTGGCAGACTGGCCGGCCAGTTGGCAGGTAAACAGTCTGGTGAGGATTTGTATGGTGGTTTTGGGTCGCTCTTGGGGGTTATCTCGCCCCCTGAACAGATCTGAGGTCTTAGTGTTTGCATTTGAACTGCCTGCAATCCATCCTCTAAGCAGCAGACCTAACAGCAAACCGAACAGGGGAATGTGCTTGATCTATAGCAGGGTTTCCCAAACGTAAGTCACCAGCTGGTTTTGGACTACAACTCCCACCATTCCTAGCTAGTAGGAGCAGTGGTTGGGGATGATGTGAACTGTAGTCTAAAACCAGCTGGAGACCCAAGTTTGGGAAATCCTGAGTTATAAGATCACAGCTCAAGCTATGCAGCGCCTACTGCACATCAGTTGGCGACCCTTCATCCAAGGAAAGATTTTGCCTCCAACAGCACCATTTTTCGTTTCTTTTATTTCTGTATTCTTCAGGTGCGCTGTACAGTGGAATTAAAAGCGACCAGCTCTTTTCAGTGCCTTTAGGGAATTGCTTCAAGTGTCTCAGCATGCAAACCATAGAGATGTCCGACAACCTTCAACTCCTGCTTTCCAGCTCTCAACTTCAAGCCTTTAATATCGTTGGCAACCAGTTTGGGAAAGGTTGGTAGCAGTGCTTGTCACTGGACCTGTGTTGAGGCACTCCTTCTCATTCAGTTTATTTAAACACACCACTGTGAGCAAGTCCAGGCCAGTAGCATGTTTTTAAACAGCTAGACACTCCTGTTGCAATCAACACTGTGTGAAGCATGGTTCAGTTTCAAGTTATTATCAAGGACTTTCTCTCAAAAAACATATGAAATGCAGGCTTTCATTTGTAGCTTAACTGGAATAGCTAGTTTGTTCATTTCAACAGCAAGCACATAGCAACCCGTGTGACTGTGGCAGATGGCAGCTCTTTTCCCAAGGCAATTGACAATTGCATGGGGATTGCAGGTAACCTGAATGCATGAAAGGGGATTCCACTTGCTATTCCCAGCCAATGTGCCTTCGGCCAATGGTTTGAACAAAACCAGTATGCATGCAACTGTGGGTGCAATCCGTGACCCTGCCATTTATTTGCAGGATTCCTAGCTGCACAGAGATGTGCCATTCACATGTTGCAATTTATAGGCATAATCCACACCTTCAGTTGAACAAGTGAGGACCAAGAAGATGGGATCCAGATCCTCATACCCACACGATGGCTGATAGGAAATGTTCAGTTCACATTTCTGCACTGAGCTTGTAAATTTCCATTTAGTCCTCCTGAAAATTCATCAACATTCTAGTGTGCATATCTCGGCACATTCACACTATTACGCAGCTTTGCCCAACATACATCTTTGCAATTCATGTAATGAATTGTGTTTGTTATTTTCACATACTTGTGCATTATTCTCAGTGATGTGGGGGTGGATAGTTCTTTGGGGAAGTGCAGGCTCAGAGATGACTGACTCATGAGATTTCAATTCGGTGATCATTGACAAGCTCTAGCTCAGATCTGACCATGATGCTGGCATCTTGGCCTGCACCGAACACCTCTGCCTCCAATACTGTTGGTCCAGCTACCTCAATGACCGTTCCTTGTTGCAGTCAGAGTCCAGGCTGTTGCTCAGGGTGGGGTTCATGGCACAATATTGTAGACATGTGAAGACTTGGCAGAGGAGTTTCAGTCCAAAGAGTCTTCCCCTCCACTCTTGCTTACTGACATCCTTTTAACTGGGGATGCCAGGGATTGAACCCAGAAAGGTCAACCCCTGGGCCATAGCTTCTCCCAAATGGATTGGGGAGCGACTGTCAATTAAAGTATTTAGTATCAGATAAGAGGGACCAATATGTAAGGCATTCAGGCAACGGACAGGTAGAGGGAAACCATACATCTAGATGTGCAGAGAGAGACCCAAGCAGTCTCCCCACACTGACAAGATTCAGGGGCAGACTTTGGTAATCTTTCATAATATAGTGCCCTGTGCGAGGCCAAAATCTGGCGTCCCCCAATGGATCTTCTCAGTTATGGATCTTCTCAATTTTGCGCCCCCTCCGCTCAGCGCCCTCTTCAAAGGAACTGCCCATCCTCCCTAAATGCGGCGCTGCCAGACTGAAAGAAGTTTTAAAGCTCTCCATTGCACCAGACTGGCCTGCCAGCATCATCTAACTTCTTAGGCCAAGAGGATTCTGGGTCTCTTGTAAATTCCTAGCCAAAATGAACTGTAATTCCCAGTGCCTGATCCACAGAATTCCCAGTTTGCAGCCCTGCCATGCCCAATATAGTGGTTTGAAATGGACTATAGATTGATGGCTCAATCCTTGATTAAAGCTAGGAAAAGTTCCAACCTACCTCACAACAATTAACTTTTTTAAAAAAAGTTGCCTTCCATGAGGATTTGGGAGAGGATATGCTATGCATCAAGAAATTAAAACTGACCAAAATGGCATCTCTACAGATAGTGCTTGTGGGTTTTTGTATAATTATCAGTAGCTGTATTTTCTGAACAAGAAACTGATGAAAGCATGTGATAACTGTGTAATACGCCATAACATCCTGATTTTTATTGCAGAGGAAGAATGTGCTCTTGACAGAAACAAGAGATTAATTCCAGTTACCGTGGGCCTCAGTCTCGCAGGATTATTTGTCATTGTCTTTGTCACCTGTGTGATTTACAGAAAAAAGCGCACCTCAAGCTATGAACGAATCTAAACCACTTCATTAAAGATCTGTGCAGCAGCGAGTGAAAAGGTTGTAGATAATGGAACGCTCTGCTTCTGCCTACTTATTCGATTGTGGCAACTACAAATGTAAATTGATTGTGTTGTGTATTTACTTGTGTGCGCTTGAAAATTGACACTATTATGTTGTTATTGCTATATTCATAACTTGCGTTTCTGCTTAGACAAGAGCAGATATATATATATATATATCTCTAGGGCTATGACCTTTAAGGAGGATGCAGCAGATTTTTACAATTTTTTTTCAGGTTTCCATCTTCAAAAAAGCATTTCCCCATCTCTCATACAACAGGGAATGCTTCCATTCTATCTTGTCTCATCTATAAACTAAGGGTGTATGCTTTGTGCTTCAAACTATGGTTGTTTTTACTCATATGCAAATGTAATTAAATTAATAAATTAATCAACTAAAATTTATTTAATTGTGTCCTATCCCTAATAAGAATAATCTCTTTTTCTCTATCTTTCACACATACAAAAACATATACACATCTCACCCACATCTCTGTCTTAGGCCAGAGTGGATCTGGGAGAGCCAGAACAGAAAATGGTCCAAGGAGTCCAGTTTTTACACCCTTCTGGACAAAGGCCTCAAAAGAAAATTCCAGCACAGCTTTGATTAAGGAGGTGCCACTCCCCATGTCCTAAGCCTAGTATGGACTCATGTAGACAGAGCGATGGGAATTTGTTTTTGTGGATGCAGGTGGTAGCATTTATTATTCTGATAGTTTGATTAGATCTAGACTTGAGCAATGTAAATACATGCAACTATTTTTGGAATGCAATGATTGCATTGTGAAATCCTGCATATATGACTTGCAACATCACTTCCACTGCGGTGACTCATTTAACACTTTCCCATCGGGTCTCCTGAAGCCTCTTTACCAAGAGAACCAAACAAAAGCCATTCTTATAATCATACATGCAAGACATAGTAGGGTGGAGTGTCTCCCAGGTTCGTAAGTCCCCCAACATTACATGGAGCCACTGGTGGAGGAACAGGAGTGTGGAGGGAGTGTACCGCCCCCAGACCACTATTCCAGTAGGGTGCCATTGTGCCGGCCCCCCCCCAGACACGCACCGCCTACCCCCTTCACGCACCGGGTGCCGCGCCCCCATAGGCACCTCGTCACGCCCACAGAATGCGCACCACGCCCATGTGGGCGGCATGCCACACCCCCACCTGCTCTTCACCCCCGGCAATGGAGCATGCAGCTTTGCCACTGCTTGGAGCTTCCCAGAATGGTACATGGAGACATCTCCTCAGCTTTCGCTGGCCCTGGGAGCAGATCCTGTCTCTAGACAACTGTAGGGGTTTGTCAGGGGTCATTTGGGCCCAAGAAAAGGCACACCAGGTTAGCCTCACAATTTTAACACTGAAGCAACCTTGCGAAAGAGTTCCCTCCCACCCCTCAAAGTGTTCGATAGATGTGATTTCCGTAGAGGAAAAAACAATTACTGCTACTTGTGAAGTGTGGCATAGTATCTGCTTTACTATTACAGGAGTCGTGAAAGTGCTATAAAATGTTACCATTGTGGGAAGGGGCATAATGGCAAGAATATATTTTTTAAAATAATTGAAGTCATTAGGCCTTAATTGATGCCTCAACGCCTTCCACATGTGCTGTGTCAGGAAGATTTTGGGTGTCACATGGCAAAACAGTCTGTGCTTTCCCAGGCCCACATTCCCAGCATGTTCGCACTCCTGTCTCAGCGACGTCTACGTTGGCTTGGTCATGTCTACAGAATAAAGATGGCAGGATCCCCAAGGATGTGCTCTAGGGGGAGCTGGCTTCAGGCACCAGACCAGCTCCGCACTACAAGTATGTAAATGTGGCATGAAGGCTGCCAACATCAACCTCGCTGTGTGGGAAACCCTTTCGGAGGACCACAGTGGCTGGAGTCAGATTGTCAGGTTGTGGATTCACAGCAGCGACCACAGGAGGAATGACCACTGGGAGGAGCGCAGAGAGAAGAAATGCCATGGTGTACCTGCATTAGCAGAACTAGGCGCCTTCATCTGCCCCAGCTGCAACAAAACATGTCCCTCCCATATCGGTCTCTACAGCCACAGCAGGCACTGCAACCTTCCAACAGTTTGACTTCACTCCCAAATGTGCACTCCTCCATTGTCTCCAGAGACAGACGAATGTAAACAACTGACGTTATGTAACCCTATTTATATAAAAGGTCATTGGGGTTTTGTTTTTTAGGGTTGCAAGGATCTCATCAACTGGGACATTCCTAAATTCTTCACAGCTTTCCCCGCCCTCAGCTGCTTATAGTGTCTTCTTGTTTGGAATCTTGGCTTCCACATGATCATATGTCTCACAAGGGATGCATTTTCTATGGTGCTTGCCTCAAATGCAAACCATCAGTTTATGAAGAAGCCCTGCTGATAACTAAACAATTTCAGAAAAAGGAATGATAGGGGAATTAACCTTACTAGATATTGTAGACAAGCTGTATGTAAAATGTGAAAATGCTAACTCCTCCCTCCCTCATGCGCCTAATTAAGATGGCACCACCAGTGTATTCATTACATTACCACCAGTGTATTCAATACATTTAATGTATTTTTAATCTTTGTTGGAAACCACCCAGAGTGGCTGGGGAAACCCAGCCAGATGGGCGGGGTACAAATAAATTATTATTATTATTATTATTATTATTATTATTATTATTACAGAGTAACACGCAAAAAGAACAGGTCTCCGCCCTGAGAAGATTACAATCTAAAATTCAACAGAGAGTGGCTATTTACAATTACAGGTGCCGCATAATACTCATTCCACAGGGGTAAGAAATTGATATTTTAGTGTGGCAGCAGCTGCTCTTTGGAACTCCCTGCCTCCTGACATTGCCATCAAGTGCTCCTATGGAAGGAAGGGTAGGATGTAAATTCAATAAAAGCTGAGGCTTTTGCTCCTTAGCTGTGAAGATACATGGCAAAATTGCGTGTCACAGTACTTAATCAATTATCACTTAAGTGTATGGTAAAGAAAGCAGTCCTGTGACTCTTGTCTGACTGAAGCATAATAAATGCATTATACAGTTTGTTTCTGATTTTGGGTTAAGTAGCAGAGCCAATAATTTTGACAAAAACATGATTCAGAGGTCATTCTTGAAACACTGTTCTTTGTTTATAAGAGAAATACTTACCAAAATTGGTAGAGTCCTTTTCCTTTAGCCCGACTTTCTCTGAAGGTAGAATATTCTCCAATCCTGTAGCAATACGTCAAATTTATTTTGGCATTAGAGACATTTTACATGCATGCAAATATTCAGCCCCATGAACAGGACTACTAATTCCCATAGATAGGAAATAGTTTCCTAATCACACTAAAATATGTGTCCTCTTAATGTCAGTAAAAACTCCCATTTATTGGCTCATTAAAAACAACAACGCTGCCTTTTTTAAAAAAATTAAAGCTTAATAAGAACAAATTCTTGTGATGATTCACATTATTAAGATGCATATTGTTATTTTCTAATCTAAATAGACAAGTAACTTCTACACATGTTAAATGCTATTTAGCAACCTCTTTTTCAACAAAACTCAGCATTGCTTTCCAAGACTGCTAAATGATTACATAGGTTGCCACCTAGTGTACAGAAGCACATATTACCCAGTCACCAAGGAGTAATACTGTCAAGACAGATACCCAGAGAGAACTTGCTGCAAGACAGACCCAAAAAAGAAAATAACAGAACACCTCTAGTCATCACATACAGCTCCCAAGTTAAAACAGTACAACGCATCATCAGAGATCTACAACCTCTCCTGGACAATGACAGTTCTCTTTCTCAAGCTCTGGGAGGAAGACCTTTCATTGCCTACAGACAGCCACCCAATCTTAAACAACTCCTAACCCACAATAATACTACAACCAGACGTAACACGGACACTGGCACCAGAGCCTGCAATAAACCCAGATGCCAACTTTGCTGCCACATACACCCGGACAACACCATTACTGGCCCCAACAACATCACACATACCATCTCGGGACTATTTAATTGCTCATCGTCTAACATTGTATATGCCATCAAATGCCAACAGTGTCCTTCAGCTCTCTATATTGGACAAACAGGCCAAACCTTACGCCAAAGAATAAACGGACATAAATCGGACATCAAGAATCACAAGACAGAGAAACCAGTAGGAGAACACTTCAATCTCCCAGGACATTCTATACAAGATCTCAAAGTAGCTGTATTACTACAAAGGAATTTCAGAAATAGACTGGAAAGAGAAGCTGCTGAATTGCAACTCATTACCAAACTTAAAACCATGGAGAGACTTGGTCTGAACAAAGACATTGGATTCTTATCTCATTATACATGACAAAGCCATTTTTCACCTTCTCACCCCTTGCTTTTTCCTGTAAGACCTATTGCAGTCGTTAAGAGTCGTCAACAGGCTCATCACAGCTATCTGCCAATCACCCATTCCCACCACCCTTCTGAGTAATACCCCTCCCCACCTTCTCACTATATAGAAGGATCTGGCAACTTCTGTTTCAGTGTATCTGAAGAAGTGTGCATGCACACGAAAGCTCATACCAAGAACTAACTTAGTTGGTCTTTAAGGTGCTACTGGAAGGAAAATTTTTTTATTTTTTATTTTTTGTTTTGACTATGGCAGACCAACACGGCTACCTATCTGTATTGAACTTGATCTGGCTCTTTGGAACAATCCATGAACACTCAGTCACACCTACAGAATGGGGATAATTGGCAAGGTTTTTGTTGGTTTGCATTTTGGGCAAACCTTGTCTAGTAGGGTGCTTTCCTGTTTCTGCAATGCTCTCGCCAGGGAGGCTCATCTGGCGCCTTCGTTGCATATATTTAGGCGCCAGGCAAAAACACTCCTATTCTCCAAATATCCCCTATATAAGTAGAAGCACAGAAATTTCTTTTCACCAAAAATTTTAAAAAATGCACAGGTTGCCACAAATAAATATTGATAAACTATATTTTAATTCTCTTTCTTTCTTTTTCTTTCTAGTGCTCTGCGTTTCTGCCCGTTGTCCTCTTGCCTCTGCATTCCTTTGCTTCTGGGGAATCGGGTAGATTAACGGCCTGCCCAATTTAAAATTTATTTTTAAAAATATTAAATGTATACACTGCCCTCCGTCCGAAGACTGCGGGAATTGTACTCTTCGCAAATGATACAACAGGGTACGTACTTGGTTTTGACCGATAAACTTGTACAAGGCTGGGATGTGTGGGGAAACCAGGAAACATAGTTTGATGCTGACTAGCTTATAGTATTTTTCTTTTGTTAACAATCACTGGAAGGAACCCCCACCCTGCCCTGTAACTCATCTTTTCAGCTTGGTGATTTAACATGCTGCTATTATTTTCTGCTTTATACACATCATGACTATCTATCTATCTATCTATCTATCTATCTATCTATGCTGCCTTATTTTCTGCCTTATACACATTATGTCTATTTCTATATATATGCGCGATTTTAGCTGTTCTTATTTTCATCTGTGAGCTGTCTCGAGTCCCCGACAGGTATTTATATGTGTTATAAATACAATTATCATCATCTTCATTTTGCTTTGTACCTGGTGACCAAGACCCATTATTTGTTGTTTTGCGTTGTTTCATATTATTCTTACTATAACTTCTACATAGAAGGCTCGCTTGTAGATATATATATTTCACATTATTATTATTATTATTATTATTATTATTATTATTATTTAAAAAACACCACTTGCAGACAAATAACAAGTGTTCGTGTTTCTGAGGTGGCCACAAGCAGCTCTCTGCTTTCCCCCTCAGATAGACTACAGCCCTTCACCTTCGCCGCCTCAACCTGAGGCGGGAACGGAAGAATTCGTTCCCTCGGCCGGGAGAAGGGCGCTCCCACTTCCCGCGTCCTCCTCCTCCTCCTCCTCCTCCTGGAGCCGCCCATGCCCTGCCTCCTCCCGGGCCCTCCTGATAGGCCCCTCCGCCGCCGCCGCCGCGGCCCAGCCTCCCGTCCCCGCCCAGCCCACCTCCCTCTCAGCAGCCATGGCGGCCTCTGCTCTGGCGGCGGCGGAGTGGCGTCTCCAGGCCCTGCGGGGGCTGCAGTGCCCGTGAGTGCGGCTGGGCCCGGCAGGGAGGACGGGGCGCGGAGCGGGAGAGGAAGAAGGGAGGCCCTGCAGGAATGGACGGGCAAGGCCGACGCCTCGGGGCCTCGTCGTGGGTGCGGGGCGGAGGGGAAGCTGAGCAGCAGCATCCCTCCCCCTCCCCGCTTTTTCCTTGAGGGAAAGGGACGAGGCTTCACCCCGGGGCTCGGCGGCCCCAGAGAAGAGGGCGCCTCTGAGCATGTGCAGAGTGCATTTTTATACCACCCTCCAATCCGCAATAACAAGCAGGACACTCCCGCAATGTCTTTCGTCCGAGGCAGAGTAGAGCAGGGATACTTCCACTGTTAATTTCCACAAAGTTGCTGGGTTGGTATTTGGGGGGGGGTTATGTTTGTGTGCGAGGGGAATGGGAACTCTTCATAATAACAATAACAATAACAATAATAACAATAATAATAATTTATTATTTATACCCTGCCCATCTGCCTGGGTTTCCCCAGCCACTCTGGGCAGCTTCCAGCAAAATAATAAAATACAATAGTTCATCAAATATTCTGAAAACAGTGCTCGCATTTAATAAGAAGTAGCTCTGGCTCCTTCAGATCTTCCAGATCTTGAAATAAATAAATACAGGTGTGCCAGGGCCAGATTTCACCTGACCAGCTGGCAGCTTGAATGGGCATTGGAGGAATGTGTGTATGTTGTCCGGAAGGAAGCAAGATCTGTTTTTCTCAGGCAAAGTGTTACTCAAGAAGTAGTGGAGGGAAATATTTGAAAACTGATGAACGACTACTATAGATAGATAGAAGAGGATTTACCCTACTTGACTATTGTGCGGACAGGTTATAACAGGCATAGGCAAACTGAGTCCTCCAGATGTTTTTGGGATTACAACTCCCATCATCCCTAGCTAACAGGACCAGTGGTCAGGGATGATGGGAATTGTAGTCTTAAAACATCTGGAGGGCCAAGTTTGCCTATGCCTGGGTTATAACAATGTATAAAAGCCATAGCAGAAATTGGTAACTGAACAGGTGATGTGTAGGGGGGAGAAGGGATGAATGTATTTTGAAATGATAGTTGGAAAAGTTATTTTACTGGGAGCAGCAAAGGAAGGGGGACATCTGGGGTGGGCAGGAAGTCAACTTTTAAATTTGTATTTCATTTGGTGACAATTTGTTAAAAATTGTGGAATATCAATAAAAAATAATTGGCAAAAAATATAGAAGAGCATTGCTTTGTGGCGGCAGTGTTACTTATGCGATATAAGCGGTTTGCGTGTGGAAAACCATGCTCCGCCATTGGGTCCCGGCGATGCCACAAAGCATTGCTGCCAACAAGTGGGTTAAGTTTTTGTGTTTTTGTCTGCAGAGGCTGGCTTGCATGGGAAACTGTTGCACGAGGATGGCACAGCTGCATGGAGCAGCTGGAAGAAGGGTGGTGGTGTTTGGACAAAATGGACCTTAGGGCTGTACTCTTAGGTTGCTGGATCGGCATGGGTAAACAGTTCCCGTCATCTGTAAAGAGAGCCAAGCAAATTCCTGCATTGCAGGGGGCTGGACTACAGGACCCTTGGTGGTCCCTTCCCACTCTACAATTCCATGATTCTATATACTCTTCAAGGACACAGTGGGGGAGCTTTTGTGGGATCAGGCCAGAGGCCCATCCAGTCCCACCATTGTGTCCTTACAGTAGCCAGCCAGGTGCCTATGAGAAGCCCACAAGCAACATGAGCACAACAGCGCTCTTCACACCTGCCATTCCCAGCAATCGGTCAGAGGTTTACTGTCTCCAGCAGTGGAGGCAGAAGGTAGCTATTGTGGCTAATAGCCACTTATAACCTTATCCTCTGTGAATTGGTCTGAACTTCTTTTAAAGCTACCTGCTTGCTGGAAGGAACCAGACACCCCGAATGGCTCGTATTTGTGGAAATTGTTGAGGGGGTGTGGGATTTTGCCCTGGGATGGCCGGTCCAGTAACATATGAATTCAAAACAACTAGGCAGGGGTGTAGTTGGACAAGGACCTAAGTAGCTGCACCCCGTAGGTGAGACAATATTGCAACCAAGCTTGGTGGGACAAGCCCCATCACTGGCTTTCAGACATTTGATAAGGCAGCTCCCTGTGCTTCTAATTGAAGTCATTTGTTGTTGTTTAGTTGTTTAGTCGTGTCCGACTCTTCGTGACCCCCTGGACCAGAGCACGCCAGGCACTCCTGTCTTCCACTGTCTCCCGCAGTTTGGTCAGACTCATGTTTGTAGCTTCAAGAACACTGTCCAACCGTCTCATCCGCTGTCGTCCCCTTCTCCTTGTGCCCTCAATCTTTCCCAACATCAGGGTCTTTTCCAGGGAGTCTTCTCTTCTCATGAGGTGGCCAAAGTATTGGAGCCTCAGCTTCATAAAACATCAGGCATACTTTTTGAGATGGCATAAACAGTCTTTCCAAATCTGGCCTCACCACAGAAAAGGCAATTCAACACTGACTGTCTTGTTCTCTGTCCTGGGGAAACCTAGCCAGATGGGCAGGGTATAAAGTTGATGATGATGATGATGATGATTTGCTTCCTAGCCTGGAATTTCATACTTGATGCTGTATACTGAGCTGACATTTCTGTTGACTCCCAAGATTTCTCTTTCGGTTAGTTACCATCAGTTCAGACAACCCCATCAGCACATAGGTGAAGTTAGGGTTGTCCCTATGTCCATTACTTTACACTTAACTTACATGGAACCACACCTGACACTTCCTCTATGTCTTGTTCTCAGCCATGTAGATATGGCCAAGTGTACATTTTAAGTGCTGCATTCACACAGCTATGTTCTTCAGATCTGTTGTTACCATGTAGTAGCTCAACTGCAAAAGGAATTGTTATAGATCAGTCAGGATTTTTTTTTCTTATTGGGTTCCTCTACCCTTAACAATTGTATCCAGCATTTTATTTCCACCCCAGGTATAGCTCAGTCGGCTAAATTTCTACTTTTGTTTTATACTATTATGTTTCCCTCTTACAGAAAATGGATCTGGACAGCAAGAGTCAGAAAATACTCTTCTGCAAAAGGTGAACTGTTTAGATTATTGTATTTACAGAAAAAAAATGTATTTAATGTTAAATGTGTATTTAATGTTCAGAGCATCAGCTCTGCTTTTTTAAAAAAATAAATGCTCACCCTGGGTGCTTGCATCTGAAAGTTTTATTTGCAAAGAGCTTGCTGAAGTTTAGCAAGCAGGTAGATGGCAACAGTGTTTCTTTACGTATTGAGATTTCCTCTAGAAACAGTAAATCCAGATTAAATGGGAGAAATACACAAGCTGACATTTCGATGGTAACCATATTGTGTTGATGCTGCAAAAAACTTGCATGCACGAGGAGCACCCATCTCACACAAAAAACCCCACCTCTGTAAGCACCCACTTCCTTAAGCGAAGAAGCTTTTATTCATGATGTGGAAGACATGTTAAAAATAATAATGGGAATGAAGTTGTGTTACTGTTAGCAGTAACAATCATGGTTTAACACTTTTGAAACTTACTTTCTCCTTTTTTAAAACAAACAAACAGGACAAAGGAATATTGAGAAAGTCCTTGTGGCAAACAGAGGTGAAATAGCATGCCGAGTGATGCGGACTGCCAGAAAGATGGGAGTGAAATCTGTGGCCGTTTACAGTGATGCTGACAGGAATTCAATGCATGTAGCAATGGTAAAACACACATTCGTTAAAACATGTAAGGGGCCAACCCTGAAAACAATTGTGAAGAAGCGGAATTAAGTTGAACATGCAAAGCTGATTTAAACTGAGTCAGATTGTTGTTCCATATGAAACTGGGTTGTCTGCTCTGCCTTCTCCCCTCCATGTGGCAGATTTGTTCCCCAGAGTTTGTAGACGTCAGCTTTCCAATTGTAAATTGAAGTGACATCTTTTCTTTTAAAAGAAAGGGACAACTGAACTTGGAAGAAACAGAAAATGCTTGTGCAGTCATACCTTGGTTTTCAAACAGCTTAGTTCTCAAACCATTTGGCTCCCAAATGCCGCAAACCCGGAAGTGAGTGTTCCAGTTTGCAAACTATTTTTGGAAGCCGAACATCCAATGGGGCTTCTGCAGCTTCCAATTGGCTGCAGGAGCTTCCTGCAGCCAATCAGAATCCGTGCTTTGGTTTCCGAACATTTTTGGAAGTCGAATGGACTTCCGGAACGGATTCCGTTCAACTTCCAAGGTACGACTGTAGTAATTAATGCAAACATTTCCACATCTGGAAACTAATGACTCAGTCTTGCTTTATTTGTATCTAGCCTTATTCCAGTTCCCTGGAATATGTTGGAAAGCCAATATACAGATTTATTCTTAATTATATTGCAGACTCAAGTTAAGGGCTCTTTCTTTAAAATTTTCAGACCTACACAGATTCTTATGTATAAGTCTCTGTATACTCAGTGGAACTCAAAGTAGTCTATAAATTCTGATTCAATTGCTGTTCTGCTGTTTAAGGCCCCCCTCAAAGGTGTTTTGGAATGTAGCTCTAAAATTAGCTGTTCTGCAATTGTCTGAAATGTAGCCAAATAATAATGTAAACACAGGTCCCTTTATTTCATTACAGGCAGATGAAGCGTATTTCATTGGCCCAGCACCATCTCAGCAAAGTTACCTGTCCATGGAAAAGATAATGCAGGTGGCCAAAAAGTCAGCAGCGCACGTATGTATTATAATTCACTTCTTCATTCAACCTGCTTATACATGTATTTTTAAATAGATGTCAACTCTGGATGCTATTCAGTATTGAGTTTTCCGGGGCAGTCAAGGCCTTAGGAGCAACTTAGGAGCACAGAGTTCTGTTGAAGAGATTCTCAACATGGTAAATGTGGAGTCCTACATGCATCATTTCGACAGTTAGAAAGACATGAACTTCACTTTAAATCAGATAATTTTCCTTGGATCCCCCACAAGACATTAGGGGTTGCACTCCTGTTCGCGTTTGCCTTTCTCCACTAAAGCTACTTGTGTGGCTCATCTGAACTTTACAGGGAGTGTGTTCTTTACAGGGAGTGTGCTCCTCCTTGTGTACCTAAATCAGCAGGAGAGGCCCTGCTTCATAATGCCTTGCGCGTTGCTGAGGGGAAGTTGGTGAGGATATGGGACGGGACTTTATTCGTGATGGCACACACATTGTGGAATTTGCTTCCACCTGAGGGCCATCTGACTCCCTCCTTAGTGTTTTCCACCAGAAGCCAAGGATATCTTAGAATAATAGAATCCCAGAATCCTAGAATTGTAGAGTTGGAAGGGACCCCAAGGGCCATCTAATCCAATCCCCTGCAATGCAGGAATATTTTGCCCAACGTGAGGCTGGAATCCACATTCCTGAGATTTTGAGTCTCATCCTCTAATCTTAATCATGAGCTTTCCCATTCAGCTAAAACATTGCTATTTTCTTTTGACTCTGATATTCCAGTTGGTTTTGTTTGTTTATACATTTGCTGGTATTTTAGCTTTCATTTTAAGTTTGTAAGGTTGTATGTCTAGCTTTTTAAAACAGAAAATAGAAAACATGGATTGTGTGTTTATTTCATAGGTTTGTTGTTTTATTTTGCTGCTTTGAATGCCCGTTTGGTGGAGAATGCTGTAAACAAATGGTTCAAATTAATTATTAGGGCTTTAGCTACATAGGGATCTGCTTTATACCAGATCAGATTTCTTCTCCATCCAACTCAGCATTGTCTGCTTTGACCACCAGCAGCTCTCCAGGCAAAGGACTTTCCTACCACATTCTAATGAGAGATGCCAGGAACTGAACCTAAGTTATTCCACATGCATTGAGCTGTGGTCATTTCCCATAAAGATGAGCTAGGGAAGGCTGTGTTCTTGCAGCACTGCTGATGCTCCTGCGGTGTTCTGCGCTTGGGCAGAGCTTAGTAGTTGCATCCAGCGTCCTGGTCACACTTCAATGACGCAACATGTGCTAACTGAAGCAAATGAAAATTTGTGCATTAGATATAATAGTATAGAACTTCGTGTGCCATAAGCCACAGGCATAGGCAAACTCGGCCCTCCAGATGTTTTGGGACTACAACTCCCATCATCCCTAGCTAATAGGACCAGCGGTCAGGGATGATGGGAGTTGTAGCCCCAAAACATCTGGAGGGTTGAGTTTGCCTATGCCTGCCATAAGCAGTTAATAAAACGGTATTTCCAGTATCCAAGCCTAGAACTTGATTCTACGTTCCTTACTGACTTTCAAAGAAAGCTACAAGAAACCAAGGCAGACTGTGGAGCATCAGAATTTCCTTCTGATGAACAATATCCTTCAGATATTAGGTCACTGCATTTGGGGCTCTGTGCAGCTTCTGAAATAGTTAATTGAGGGAAAGCTCATGCAGGGCACTGTGAGACCTGCCAGTCTCATACAATATGCCCTTGATACTTCCTGTTTTAGGCTATCCATCCAGGCTATGGCTTCCTGTCAGAAAACACAGAGTTTGCAGAGCTCTGCAACAAAGAAGGAATCATTTTTATAGGTCCTCCTTCATCTGCCATCAGAGATATGGGCATTAAGAGGTACTCTGTTTTGCTTCACGGCTAAACCTTTTTATACAGGGATGTTTACTATAATGGTTAAGATGGTTTTGGGTCTGACTGTGATGGTGCTTTACCAACCTAGTGCTCGCCAGAAGTTTTGGACTACAATTCCCATCAGCCCCAGCTGCTGCAGCTGATGGGAGTTGTAGTCTAGAGTGTCTGGAGGTTACCCAGTTTGGGCAAGGCTGTTAATATAGCCTTGTGTTTGGGCTCCCCCATCCCCTCTTCTGTATGTGCAATGAATTAAGCCTACAGCATTTTCACTGGTTTGTGGGAATGACCACAAAGCGATATGGTGAACCTCAGCATGGAAGGAAATTTGACTGTGTACAAGGCTGTAGAGCAAGACTAGAATCAGGTTTCAGAGTGTGACATGGCAGTATTCTTATTCAAGCATAAAATTTGTGCTTTTTGAATTTAGCCCTCGTAGAGTTGTGGGAGGAACTCCAAAGAAAAATAAAACAGACAGGAATTTCCCATGTGCTAAAACTGTGTTTTAAATCTCATGGGCTGATCAGATAAGCATTTTATATGCTGCATGTTCACATACCGGCAAGTTCTAGTTTGCCCCCTTGTGGCTTCCCAGCATGCATACATGGCATGGAATACAGTTCCTTTCTGCATGTGAAAATTGTAATGTTTGAAGCAGTCCTAGATTGTGGGAATAAAATGCAGACGATGAGATGTGTAACGAGAAGCCCTCACTGACATTGCCACTGAGTATTGAAAAATATTCTTTTGAAGCACTTCCAAAGCTATCATGTCTGCTGCTGGGGTTCCTGTTGTCGAAGGTTACCATGGTGAAGATCAGTCTGACAATTGCTTGGAAGAGGAAGCCAGAAGAATAGGGTATCCAGTCATGATCAAAGCAGTTCGTGGAGGTGGAGGAAAGGTAAGGGCAAAGGAATTTGATCCTCAGCTGATCTACTGTACAAACAGAACAGAGCAAAGATCTTCAGCTCCAGTAAATGAATGCTTAAGATGTAATGTGCCAATCACTGTGCCAGCCTGACATCTTGGACCCTGGTCACACTACAAAGTTATCCTATATGCCAAGGGTGGCTAATCTGTGGTCCTCCAGATGTTGCTAGACCACAACTCCCACCAGCTGCAGCTGGCATGGTCAGTGGTTAAGGATGATGGGAGCAGGTTCAGCCACATCTAGAGCACCACAGAATAGTCAGTCCTGCTGTGCATTAATAGTGAACTCAACCTCTTTGTGAGAATCTATGTAATCAAACAGCACCATTCATATTCAGGTTTGCAGGAATACAAAAAAATAAAAATAAAACCCTCATTGGGGGGGAACCTAAAGGGACACGGGTGGCGCTGTGGGTTAAACCACAGAGCCTAGGGCTTGCCGATCAGAAGGTCGGTGGTTCGAATCCCTGCGATGGGGTGAGCTCCCGTTGCTCGGTCCCTGCTCCTGCCAACCTAGCAGTTCGAAAGCACGTCAAAGTGCAAGTAGATAAATAGGTACTGCTCCAGCGGGAAGGTAAACGGCGTTTCTGTGCTCTGCTCTGGTTCGCCAGAAGCGCTTAGTCATGCTGGCCACATGACCCGGAAGCTGTACGCCGGCTCCCTCGGCCAATAAAGCAAGATGAGCGCTGCCACCCCAGAGTCGGCCACGACTGGACCTAATGGTCAGGGGTCCCTTTACTTTTAAAGGGTTTTGGGGCAGGGGCAAGCATGCAACAGGACTTCAGAAGCTGCCTAATGAGGACTATGGCTGCTCAGTGGGCACAGAATGCTGACAGGGGGACAGAAACAGAAAACCAGGGAGGCGCAGGAATGGCGTGTCCTGGAAAAGACATGATGACTAGCTGACTGGTGAAAGCATGAGCCAGAGCACTCCATGTTGCAACATTTGCATGTGGGCCTCAGTTGTCTTTTATCCTTATTTAAATTGCTAGCTGTCATCTCTCCATTAGCACCAGGGCTTGTTGTTGTTGTTTAGTCATTTAGTCATGTCCGACTTCGTGACCCCATGGACTGGAGCACGCCAGGCACTCCTGTCTTCCACTGCCTCCCGCAGTTTGGTCAAACTCACGTTAGTAGCTTTGAGAACACTGTCCAACCATCTCATCCTCTGTCGTTCCCTTCTCCTTGTGCCCCCAATCTTTCCCAGCATCAGGGTCTTTTCCAGGGAGTCTTCTCTTCTCATGAGGTTGTCAAAGTATTGGAGCCTCAGCTTCAGGATCTATCCTTCCAGTGAGCACTCAGGGCTGATTTCCTTCAGAATGGATAGGTTTGATCTTCTTGCAGTCCATGGGACTCTCAAGAGTCTCCTCCAGCACCATAATTCAAAAGCATCAATTTTTTGGCAATCAGCCTTCTCCAAGGCTGAATTACTTGGTTTCATACAACTTCGCCATAATGCATGTTTTGACCATGGCGGTAATGCACCTAACAGGAAAGCGTGAGACAGTGGTTGCCAGTTTGGTCCCTCCTCAAAGTTACTGCAACTATATGTTATGTGCTCAGTGGCACCTGAACAGTAGCTGATTCAAAGTTAGTACTTGCGTGAGTGATGCATCCATATTGTAAACCAACCTAGCAAAAAAGGATTTGGGACATCCTATTGTTTTTCACTCACTAATTTTTGCTCAGTATTATTCTAATATACTGGTTTTATCACACCGTAGGGCATGAGAATTGCTCTTTCCGAAAAGGAGTTTAAGGAACAATTGGAATCAGCCAGGAGAGAAGCCAAGAAGTCTTTCAACGATGATGCCATGTTGATAGAGAAATTTGTAGATAATCCACGGTAACCAAACCATCCATCTGCTTGTAATCCCTTTAATGAGTTTGTAGAACAAAAGTAGGAGAATTGATGGGGGGTGTCTCTGAGTGTGCATCCTACGGCAGGTGAAGCATCAGCAGTGAATTTGCACCACCCCCTCCCCAAATCTCAGAAAAGCATGTTCAGGACATTTGGCAGGTGCACAGCACTCCTGCTGCCCTGGAAAATCCAGCCCTTGCTGGAGGGAGATCAAAGCTTGGGTGGCTGTTGGGGTGTTGAGCAAGGGAAACTGAAGATGCCTGATAGACTATTTCCCTCGAGCTCTTGGGACATGGCACTGACCCCCCCTTGCTGGGTGAAGAATTTATGATAGTAAGAGATGCAGCTATCTCACCCACCCCCCAAACCTCTTTCTCTTACCACTTTTTCCCACTTCAAGTTACTTGCAGACCACAATGTATAGTACTGTATATTTTAATAGTAGCAATGACTATCTATTTAGAAGCCATATTGCTGGGTTGTATGGTGCATGCTACAGTAGTCTTCACTACAGTATAAAATATTTCAGGGTTATAGTGATCTCTCTAATCCGTGTTAACAATTGTGAAGCCCCCTTAAAGTAATTGCAAATCACAGGTCCGTCAAGATAACAGTTGTGAGAACAAAACTTACATACACTGAAAAAGCAGGCAATAATAGTTTATTTATATGTGTATACTTTTTATCTGATAATGTGTGAAAATGCATTCCTAAGTGTGGAGTATTGATTCCAATATATTAGTGATAATTATTCTGGAATATATTCTGGCCCTATAGACATATATAGTTGTGACAGTGCAAAGTGTAGCTTGCTATCAAAACTTCCTAAATGGGGCACTTTAAGTTCCAGGATAACAGTTTACTACAATGCAGATCACATGCTTGGTTGTCTTTCTGATCCTTCCGTTCATTTAGGGTTTTTAGCACAAGGTAACGAGTCAAGACCTAGTTTGTGATATTGCAAACATCAGACACATTGACCTTGTTCTGAATTGCTGTTTGAATTCTAGATCTCTCCAATAACTTACTACTATTTAAAAACAAAAGTGTGCTTTTGATAAATGTTTGCTTAAGTGCACAGACCTTCCTTTTCCTAGAATA
Source organism: Podarcis filfolensis (assembly GCF_964270895.1). NCBI lineage: Eukaryota > Metazoa > Chordata > Lepidosauria > Squamata > Lacertidae > Podarcis > Podarcis filfolensis. The sequence continues at coordinate 9,000,482 of NC_139608.1, forward strand.
TGATGTTAGAGATTAGCATGTTTAAAGTTATTTTAAGTATGATGAAGGGTAGGAGAAAACACTGATCTTCCTGAAGTTTACATTGTTTCCAATACTGAAAAATAAGATTATCTTTAATATATGATAGGTTGTGCTAGTTGTCTTGAAGTGGCACAGACTACTGTGATGGAATAATGAACCTTTATTTGTTAATTTTTACACCTGAAACAGGCATGTAGAAGTTCAGGTATTTGGAGACCAGCATGGCAATGCAGTTTATCTGTTTGAAAGAGATTGTAGTGTACAGAGAAGACATCAGAAAATTATTGAAGAAGCTCCAGGGGTGAGTGACTAGTTTCTGAAAAGGTGATTGAAATAGATGTAAGTGCCTTTTTTGGTTTATTAACATATTTCTTGTTTTCACATGTGATACCAATGGCTTCTTGGTATATATTATTATTTTTTGCAGAATATAATACTAGTTTCAGAGACACCCAAACACTTCTAACATGGGATTTTGTGTGTGGTTTTTTGTTGTTGTTTTTTAACCACATTGAGTTTGGAAATCATGCTATCTACCCCAGTATCCTGTTTCTAAACTGTATAGCACATGCACACACTTCTGAAGCTACTAGAGAAGCTACTTTTTCTGGAATTTTCTGTTAGTTTATCTGGGGTATTTTAAGCTATTCCTGAAATGTGTTTTATACTGGTGATGCCTCATTGGTTTGACCATGTCTCTATTATGTTCAGCTTACTGATGACTTTGTAACTTATAAAGTAGCACTCTATGCGTTGGCAGCTAAGAAGATCAGGAGGAAAGAACTAGATAAAATAGCGATTAACTGCAAAGGCGATTCGGATATTTAATTGGGCACATTTTACTAGAGAATCTTCTGCTATTCTGTTTTATGCAACAAACAATCTTAGTAGTTGTGACCGTGGTTTATATTGTATGTGTGGTGCCTGATGATTTTTATGGTAATTGCTGTTTTTCCTTTTGTTATTTTTCTGAATGATGCCATGGCCTATGGCTAGCGCAATAAAAGTCGATGATGATGATGGTTATGTTCAGCATGTGGTTCCAGAAGACTTTATTTATTTGTGCACACAAGTTAAGCCTTCCGTCAACATGCTTGTATTTAAAGGGGCTGGATATTTTTCTTTACAGGTTTCTGAAATCATCAGAGTACAGTTAGGTGATCTGTTCTGGTACAGCTTCTCTGTGAGGTTCATTTTATGTAGATGAAATGTGGCTTGAATAACTGCATGTGAAAAGAAGAGGGGTTTTTTAAAAATCTGTTTCCCCCCAGATAGATGATACCTGCATACAAGCACAGAAATGTGGTATAAATGTAGTAACATCATTTCAACATCTTCTTAGCCAGGAATTAAGCCTGAAATAAGAAGAAAGCTTGGAGAGGCAGCTGTCAGGGCAGCTAAAGCTGTGAACTATGTTGGAGCAGGTATTGCAAACTTAACTTCCTTTTAGTGCTGTATTTAGGTTCATATTGGAAGTTACGTACCCATATGGGAGGCATGTTTAGAGGAAGGCTGCCTTAAGTGGAACGGTAGAGTTTATAAAGTGATTCTAGCTCTAACTTGGGTGGTTAAAATTCTAAACTGCAAAGGAAAGATTAAAAAAATACCACCCAGAATAATATTGTCTGTATATATATATATTTTTTCAATCTAGACGTGAAGTCTGCAGCCAAAGATTTAGCTAGCTATTTTAAGTGAATATGTAAAGGTCACTCATCTTTATCTTTGTGGCTCTTGGCTGTGTGTTCCCTTTCTATCTGCCCTTTCATTCCTTGTTGCCTTTCCCCTCTCAGTCTCCTGCCTTTTGGCTTTCTTTTCATGCGCTTCATAATTCCCTGCACCTTGTACTTTTATTTTCCTGGGATGTTCAGCCCGGACACTGAGATCCATTGCCGAGGGCCTTCTGGTCGTTCCCTCACTGCAACAAGTGAGGTTACCGGGTACCAGGCAGAGGGCCTTCTCAGTAGTGTTGCCCGCGCTGTGGAACGCCCTCCCATCGGATGTCAAGGAAATAAGCAACTACAGTGGTATCTCGGGTTACATACGCTTCAGGTTACATATGCTTCAGGTTACAGACTCCGCTAACCCAGAAATAGTACCTCGGGTTAAGAACTTTGCTTCAGGATGAGAACAGAAATCGTGCAGGTGGCAGCAGGAGGCCCCATTAGCTAAAGTGGTGCTTCAGGTTAAGAACAGTTTCAGGTTAAGAACGGACCTCCGGAACGAATTAAGTACTTAACCCAAGGTACCACTGTATCCTACTTTTAAAAGACATCTGAAGGCAGCCCTGTTTAGGGAAGTTTTTAATGTTTAATGCTGTATTGTGTTTTTAATATTCGATTGGGATAATAATAATGTTCGATAATAATAATGTTCTGCCTCACTGCTTCTGTCCAGAATAAGGGAAGCTCAGCCAGCCACTGGCCGAATTGCACATTATTCTAAGGCAAAGCATGACTTAATAGAAATGTGCTGCCTTTAAAGGAGGATATCACAACTACTTTGCTCTCCCAGGGGTTTTTAAGTCAGTGCAGTGCAGCAGCTAAGGCCAGGTTTGACTTAGCGTGTCATTCAAAGCCAGGCTCGTGGTTGAGATCTCTTCTCCTTAATCACGATCTGTAGCTAAAACTTGTCCTATGGTTTGTCCTATGGTTGCAGGTTATGGTTTGAAAGGCATGCTGTGCCAAACTTTGGCTGTCCTGCACTGTTCCCAAAAGCCCAAAGTGACTGCAAACTTCTCTTCTGAAGCCGGCATGTTTGTGTGGTCACATTAAGCCAGAATCTGGACAGGTTTAAGGCTGCATTTGATTGAGAAATATTTCCACTGGATTAGGGTGTTATACTTCCTGGAGGGTTTCCAAGCTGTGGTTTTGGATCAGGTTTTTAAAAATATAGTTAAGATGCTTCATATCGACAACAGACAGCAAACTCTGTGGATCAGTGGGACTTTGTTTAGAGAAAGCATTTCCACCGCTATTAAATGTACCAATCTTAAATATTTCAGGAACAGTGGAATTTATTATGGATAGTGAACATAATTTCTATTTCATGGAGATGAACACCAGGCTGCAAGTGGAGCACCCAGTTACTGAAATGATCACTGGGACAGACTTGGTAGAGTGGCAACTTAAGGTAAGGGCTTATGAGGGCAGCATCCATAGGAACATAGGAAGCTGACTTAGACTGAGCCAGACCCTTGGTCCTTCTAATTCAGAATTGTCAGTGCTTATTGGCGGAAGCTCTCTATAGAGTTTCAGACTGTGGGCATTCCCAAGCCTACCTGAAGGTGGTGGGGATTGAACCAGGGACTTTGTGCATGCCAGTAAGATGCTCTGCCTGTGCCTCCATTTGAAGCCAAGCATTGCTTTTTACCAGGAGCGTGGGAAAGTTTCTCCTTGGGACAGTGAATTCTCACTCTTTCTGCCGGGGCTGATGCTAAATTGGGCATTGAATGAGAGTATGTAAATGCAGTAATATTAGAAGTTAAGGATGCATCAAGAACGGCACATGGGAAGTCACTTGAACAAAATTGTATTAATTGGGAAATATTTTGTATAATTGGGTTGAGATCTGGAAAACCAATAAAAATAATTGGCAAAAACGTGAACAAGGATCTGGGATAGACTTGCTTCAAGTTATTCCACTGTGTGAGTGCTTTCCCACACAACGTTTGCTACAGTCTGACATGAGAATTAAAAATGGGAAGGATTAGCTAGTTGCAGGTATTATAGAATTCAATCTGTAGCTCTGTAGGTGGTTTGTGAATGAGAGTTTAAAGCAGGAATTGCCAACCTTCTTTTCTGTCTGCTGTACAGCTGTCAAAGGCACAAGAAGCCTCTTTTTTTTTGTGCAGTGTAAACCCTAAATCTCAAATACCTCAAGGATTTCTACTACTCAAATTTTGCTGCACGATTTTTCTGTGATTCCTTGATACCCTCACAGTCCAAAGACACTATTCTCAATCCTGTAGAAAAAGCAAAACTCTTTTTCTTTACAGGTTGCTTCAGGGGAGAAGATTCCTTTGGCTCAGGAAGAGATCTCTCTTAATGGACATGCTTTTGAAGCTAGGATCTATGCCGAAGATCCAAACAACAACTTCATGCCGGGGGCTGGACCCTTATTGCATTTGTCTACACCACCCTCTGACAGTTGCACCAGGATAGAAACCGGGGTAAGACAAGGTAAACTGAACCTCCTTGCTGCAAATTAGTTTCAGGAACATTCTTTTCGCTTTAAGGGTGCGATCGTACTTTCAAAAGCAAAGGGGATGGTTTACTAGTCTACCCTTTGCCTTGACCAGGTTTTCCATACCTGACTAAAGGAAATAACGGGGTACGAACTGACTCCTTTTTAAGTTACTCATTCTGGCAAATTGCTTCCCCAACTCTTCCTATTTCAGGGGATGAGGTTTCTATATACTATGACCCAATGATTGCCAAGTTAGTCGTTTGGGCAGAGGATCGTCAAGCAGCGTTAAGGAAATTAAGATACTGCCTTCGGCAATATAATGTAAGTACAGACGGCATTATGATTTATAAAGTTTGGGTCCTATCCAGTGCTTTTCCTCTGGGAGCACGCAGGGGTACGTGTACCCCTAAACATTTTGTGTTGCCCTGACCAACCACTGGTCCTCTCTGATAAAGTAGGGGAGGGAGACCTGTGGCCTTCCGGATGTTCTTGGACCTCATCTCCCATCATCTGTGACTATGCCTGTTGGAGCACGTGACTGCGGCAAATGGCTTGCCTTCACCTAGTGTGCTTTCTTTGTTCCCTTTCCCTCGGCAGATTGTAGGGCTAAGCACCAATGTTGATTTCTTGCTAGACCTCTCAGGCCACCCGGAGTTTGAGGCTGGAAATGTTCACACCAATTTTATCCCACAACATTACGATGAGCTATTTCCACCCAAAGAGGCAATATCTGAAGTGGCCTTATGCCAGGCAGCACTTGGACTCATACTGAGGGAGAAAATTGTGACCGACACTTTCAGAATGCAATCAGGAGGTAGGCTTGAGGCATCTTTGGCTTTTTAGAATCCTTTCTGTTACAGGGAAGAATGTGCCGTGTGTGTCTACTCTCCCTCCCTCCTCCTCTCTCCCCCTCCCTCTCTTTCTTTTATTTATTTGTTTCACATTCATAAGCAACAATTTTCCAGATCCTATAATTGCTTACAAGCAGAATTCTCTGCTTGAAAGAGCTCCCCCATTCATTTCAGTGGAGCAATAACTGAATCTTTCTCCCTCCATTTTTTATATTCCAGATAAGTTCTCTCCATTTGCATCCAGCAGTGGAAGAAGAATAAATATACCTTACGTTAGAAACCTGACTCTTTTAGATGGTGAAAATAGTAAGTGACTTAGTTCTGAATGCCGAGAATTTGAGTGGCAATCTTTATTCTATAGCTGAGGAGGACAAAGAGACATAGAATAGTACAATAATTCAAAATGCTTTTTATATACATTGGATTGATTTATATAGATCACTTGGCATGTACTTAAACTGCAAGCATGGCTTTTTGTTTTCTTTGTTACTTTCATCAGAGCTGCCCCATATTTCTTGGTTGTTTTTGCAAAGACCTGTTTTGTTCATGCTGTTCAACATTCTCAACACTTCGGGAAGCAGGCCTTGCCACTACTGCATGCTTACATAGGATTAGATGTGCCCTAGGTATAATACTGAGGGATTTTAGTATTTTGTGGGAGACCTTTTTTGTGCTAAGGGCTGCTTCACCCTGCTGGAAAGCTGTTGGGAGGCTACATATATGTTTCAGTGTCGGATGGGGGCCAGACCCATGCACAGTCACACACCCTTAACACATGCAAAGACAGGCACATAGTCATTTATGCACAGAAAGCTATTTCCCATGAAAACTACTCAAGTTTCACATTCTATTTCTCTAAAGTTTCTGAAAAGAAAGGAAGTTCTCCAACACCCTTCCCTGCCCTGACATGCAAAAAGAACTCAGTTGTCTAAGCAGCACATCTGAACCACGACCCCTCTCTTAAAACGATACATTTCAGGATGCAGTTGCATCCTAAAAATTGATGGCATGCAGTTGCTTTTTTGCAAAATGGCATGCAGTTGCTTTTTTGCACACTTGCAAGGGGCCACAATTCGAGACTGAGCCCTAGAAGGCCTGCTTCTGCACTGACACCAAGTGGTCATCTGCAACTGGCAGTGACTTCTCAGAAGTTCTTAAAGATCAGCTTGGCTTGTATTGGGGAATGTGGCCTTCTAGGTAGCCTAGTCCTAAGCTGTTTAGGGCTTTAACTGCTAACAACAAAACATTGATCATGGCTCGGTAGCTGACAGGTAGCCAGTGCATATCTAATACAGTGGTACCTCTAGTTATGAACTTAATTTATTCCGGAGGTCCGTTCTTAACCTGAAACTGTTCTTAACTAGAGGTGTGCTTTCCTAATGGGGCCTCTTGGGGCTGCTGTGCCGCCAGCACATGATTTCCGTTCTCATCCTGGGGCAAAGTTCTCAACTCGATTTAACTCTTCCAGGTTAGCAGAGTTTGTAACCTGAAGCGTTTGTAACTCGAGGTACCACTCTATGTGTAAAGCTGTGTCTCCTACTGAGCAACCTAGCAGCTACATTTTGTACTTTTCAGCCACTTCTGAATCAGGTGCAAGGGCAGCCTCACGTTAGTTTAATTGTGAATCACTGTAGCGGTACAGTATGGCAGAAGGTGGAAGATGACGAAGGGAACAAGGAGCCCACACTTGTGAAGAATGGGGAGAGAGAGTGGAGGTGAAACTACTTAGAGCTTTCAACGGATAAGTGGCATACAAATTTTAAAAATAAAGATAAATGGAGAGGAGGTGAGCGACTTCAAAGTGGTGCAGCTCAATTGGATGTGCATTATTTTTGGGTTTTAATTCCTCCTCTCCCCTAAAAAAACCCCCACAAAAAACCCCACTTGGAAGTAATTTAAATCTTTATTTTCTAACAGAAGTGAATATGACCGTAACCTACAATCGTGATGGATCATATGGCATGCAGGTAAACATCCTCTATGTAATTTGAGTTACTTTTTCTGTGTAGTTTTTTGCAAATCCTTTGTGGCCTATATGTATTTGACCCAATCCCATCTCTGTGGACTGAGACAAATAGGAGAGAGTTTTTAAGGGGCATATGGGTGCCTTTTTTCATATTGGTGAGCCTTGAAGTTTCTCCTCTCATCCATCCTTGGAATGCAGCATGATCTATCCATCTCCCAAGCTTATTTCCTCAAAAGCAGTACATGGACCAGGGAGTTAAAATCCTGTATTCCTGCATTGCAAGAGGGTGGCCTAGATGACCCTCAGGATACCTTCCAACTCTGCAATTGTATGATGCTATGTAATTGTATTTCAGATACAGAATAAATCTTTCCATGTTTCTGGAGATCTTTCGAGTGATGGTGATTTGGATTGCATAAGATGTTCAGTAAACGGAGTTGTTCATAAATCCAAGGTGGTAATTTTGGGCGACGCCATTCACCTCTTCTCACCGGTAATATTTTCCACTTGATTTATCTGGAGAATAAATTAACAGCCAGGAAAATGAGTGTTTTTTTTAAAAAAGGGAAACAATTATAGATCTGGATCCATCTATTTACATTTGGGAGAACAGGGACTGAATGTATGACTCTAAACCTTTATGTAAGCAGCCCATAATATTCTTGTGACACTTGAAAATTCATAGCTTTAATTAGTAGCTAAGGCTAATTAGTCAATACTGAACTGTTCAGTGAATAAATTGGCTTGTAAAGCTAAATGCCTCACATCTTTAAGTCATAAGGATGGGGAGTTGGGGCATGGATCTTAAAATTTAAAAGAATATCCTAAATGACTAGATGTCTGTGTAATCAGGGCTGCAATATTTGAAATGTATTCATGAGGAATTACACATTTTTAATCCAGCCCATTCATGTTCATGCTTTATATCATTTCCAAAATATGTGTTGGCTTAGACTCGCATCCTTTTCATACATTATTGTTATTGCTACATCTTGGAAGTAAGTTAAGTCTAAGTAGGCTTGGGAAGTAAATTCAAAATAAGGTAACAAATTACCTTGGTGTTTTCTGAATTACATTGACAACCTCCTTTATAAGAAGGAATATTCTGTTGGTGGTCTCAGAAGGCTGCTTTTTCAGTAAAAAGTGATTAAAGGGAATTAAAATGGTTCTCTTAGTGAACATCATGTAAACTCCTTGTCAATAAATCAAGTGTTTAATGTCCATCCTAGTTACACCTGTCATTTCAGGATGTGGAAAATATAGGTTTGTACCAGCTGTAAAAAGTGTTGTTGCGCTCATCTGTTCGTGGTGTATTTTTATTTTCTCCAGGAAGGTAGTGAGCAGATTGGTCTTCCTGTGCCAAAGTATTTATCCGGAGTGGGTTCAGTTGGAGATCAGGGTGGGGCTGTGGCCCCCATGACCGGGACAATAGAAAAGGTAATTCTGGAGGGATCTGTGTGTGGGTGTGGCAGAGCCTTTTCTCTTTGTAAACTGCTTTACAGGTTTTTAAAAACAATTGGCACATGAATTTTATGAAATAAATAAATATATGAGGCGCATTGCCCTTTTGTACCAAAGGTGATGCATTGATGTGTCCTGCAGGGACTGTTCGCACATGCCATTCACTCCTGGTTACTTATCATCCTTCCTTACTGTAGAGTGTGGTTGCCTTCAGTAGGTTGCTGCTTACTTTGCAACTAGCTGCTTCCTTTAAGCTCCTCTGCTGAAGAATCTTGAGGAATTGCGGCAAATTCTGGGGCATGTTCACACTTCATGCAAAGCAATTAGCAGATCTTTTGAGTCTCCTCACCCCCCCCCATGTGAACTGAGAATATGGCCAGGAACACACCAGTCTCCCATGCTTGTATGGAAGACACGTAGGGGAATTGAAGACAAGATTACGTTCAAGGAAGCTTGTTCATTGCTATGGATCTTCTCACTGAAGCTCATTTGAGTTCCTCAAGTAAAGTTCCTGGGACTCCCTTGAAAAGGATTTCTCAGCTGTCTTCCTTCTTCATTGCCATCTGACTGTAATCTCTTTGTCCTCACAACTAGCTGTTAATAATAATAATAATAATATCTTTATTGTCATTGCCCCCTCTCAGGGACAACGAAATTACTTGACTGCTCCATAAAAACACTAATTAAAACAATACAGTATAGTACAGCAAGGAAGATTAGATGACTTTCAAAGTCCAGGCTTCCCATTCAGGGCCGAGATCGCTCTGGAGAAGAAGCTGTTCTTGTCTTCATCGTCCTGTATCTCCGTCCCGACGGCAGGAGCTCGAAGAGACAGTGACCAGGATGCGATGGATCTTTTACTATGTCCAGTGCCTTCCTATGGCACCTTGTGGCATAAATCTGCTCTAAGGTGGAGAGTGGGCAGCCAACAATGCTCTCTGCTGCCTTAACAACTCTGCACAACCCCATCCTGTCCTGGGTAGTACAGCTTCCGTACCACACACATAAGCCATAAGTGAGCACAGTGATATAAGGCAAGCAGCAGTTTCTGCGGAAGATGGTTTTTCCTTAGAATTCTCAAAAAGTACAGTCTCTGCTGCGCCTTCTTCACAAGCCCCCTTGTGTTGACACTCCAGGACAGATCCTCTTGTAATTCAATGCCCAAAAATCTGAACGTTGTTACCCTCTCCACACAGACCCCATCAATCAAAAGTGGCTGGATATTGCTCTTCTGTCTCCTGAAGTCCACCACAAGCTCCTTGGTCCACATCATCTGCTGTCAAACATTATAAACCCTCTAGGCTGCATTGCTGTTCTGTGCTGCTGCTTTGTTCATCAGTTTGCTTTGTGGCTTTAGTTTATGATATTATTATTATTATTATTTGTACTTGTTTTAATAGTGGCATTTTTGTAACTTGCCCTGAGACTATTCCATGAAGGGCCAGGCATTAAGTATGACTCATAAACAAAGATGGCAGGTGATTTCATGTTCTCTAATTCTTACAGCCTGTTATTCATGGTGTGGATTTACTTGCAACTGGGGGCTCCTCTGGACTTTTTTTTTAATTGCACATGCATGATGATATGCACTCACGATGCCGTCAGGGTGGTCATACATGATCCCAATTTTCAATATTTCGGGATGCTCATACAGCTTCATGTCCAGTCAGTGCATATACTGTAGTGTCCTGCTGAAATCCTGTAACCACAAATATTCCGGGGGTGTTTTTTTGTCCCACTTTCATTGCACTATTGCCCCTCCGGACAGCGATGATGTGGTCGCATTGGCGAAGCAAAGCAGAACAACTAAAGCAGAATAAATCCATCATTAATACACTCTTACTATGTCAAGAATATATTGCAGAACACACCTGCAATAAAACACCAGTCTGGAACATACATATATAGCAAGAGCCATGACCAGTCATCCCTCCCTAGTCCATATGCCTCTATAATACATACGTGGTGATAAATGTTCACATGAACAAATTATATTTTTGGGTGCACATTTTCATAGGTGCACTTTTAAAATGTCACCATGTTGGAGAAACCAGCTGCAAAGGTAAACTTAGAAAAAGATTGCCATTCTTCATCCTCGCACAAGGAATCTTTTGTCCTCTTTATTGCTTTCTGTGAACTTGGAGAGAAGCACTATATTTGTATAGGAGGAACGTGACACCTGGCTTCTCACTCGCTTTTCAATTTGTTAGGTGTTTGTGAAAGCTGGTGATAAAGTCCAAGTCGGAGACCCGCTGATGGTTATGATAGCTATGAAAATGGAGGTGAGTATCATGACATTTTAATCATGGAGAAGGCAAGAGGGATTTGGTTTGGGTTTATTAGCACATCATATAAAGTGTGCCTTAAATGTTGCAGGCATAGTATGTTAACCGACTAGTTGTTTAAGGATTGTGCTGGTTTTATTGGCACGAGTGATTTCTAGCTGTAACAAACTGTCCTAATGATTCCCAGGAGCAAATCTTCCATTGCGTTTGCATGCTGGAATATTCTTTATATTTTAGAAAAATGATCCCTCGCCCCCCACCCCCTGCCATTTAAGCATTTCTCTTCTATCCAAGGCTTGGTGCTATACAAATTCCAACAAGCAAAGAATCTCTCTAAAAACCACTGCATTTTTTCTTCATAACGCTCCTAGTAATTAATCTAAACTGTTGCAGGATATACATTTATAACTGTGTTTTGGCCTTGCTGGGTTCCTTAATAATAACCTCAAACAAACTGGCTCAGTTTGCCTTATTAATTAATGCTGGATTCCACCTTGCGCACTGAACTATTGTTAGGCACTGTTGTAGGGCATTGTGTAAACAAAAGTGGTGCCGTGTCAGAAATAGTAGAAATCGTAACTTGATGCTAAGTGACCCTTTTCCTCAAGCATTATATCATGTGCGAGCTTTTGACCCATCATTTTGATATAGCCTTGCATGACACACACTTAATTTCTAAAGCCAAAAACCAAAAATATCCTCTTAAGCACTCAGTCTAGCCTTAAAGGTTTGGAGCAGGGGAGAAAAAGACAAAATCTAGGGCAGGTAGATGCAGTTCATGGAGGGCCAGGTGATAGAACCTTCAGCATCCTACCAGAACTTTGGCCAATGTCCCAGCCACCTCTGCCAAAGTAATTAAAATGTGGTCTTCAATAGAATATAATTCGTAATATGCTTTTACAGGTATAAATCTGTGAAATTTGTAGGACAACGATCAGTGCTGTGATAAAAGTGCCCTGGGAGCAGTGCTATCATGGCACCGGTCTGTTTGGGAGGAACGAGAACCTCGGCTGAGTCTGGGTACCACTTCCTCCCCAGCAGACAGTGTGATCACCTGATTGGCTGATGGGAGGATGCGCCATAGCTCTGATGCATCACAGTGCAATAGATAACCATCGTTCGCACGGAAAGGGTTAACTTCCCACTCTGACCCATCGTACTCTGCAGATAATTGTTGCTGTGATTGTTGTTGTTTAGTGGTTTGGTCATGTCTGACTCTTCATGACCCCATGGACTAGAGCACGCCAGGACTCCTGTCTTCCACTGCTTCCCGCAGTTTGGTCAAACTCATGCTGGTAGCTTCGAGATCACTGTCCAACCATCTCATCCTCTGTCGTCCCCTTCTCCTTGTGCCCTCAATCTTTCCCAGCATCAGGGTCTTTTCCAGGGAGTCTTCTCTTCTCATGAGGTGGCCAAAGTATTGGAGTCTCAGCTTCAGGATCTGTCCTTGCAGTGAGCACTCAGGGCTGATTTCCTTAAGAATGGATAGGTTTGATCTTTCAAGAGTTTTCTCCAGCACCATAATTCAAAAGCATCAATTTTTCAGCGATCAGCCTTCTTTATGGTCCAGCTCTCACTTCCATACATTACTACTGGGAAAGCTTTAACTGTTGCTGTGATAAGGTTACCTAAAAGCAAAGTGATATGTTCTTATTTGTTGGGATGGAATAGAGGAATCCAATACCGACGCTAGGTAGCTCTCCCTGCCCCCCTACCTTAACATTTCTGCATCCATTGTTGTACTTGGATATTTATCTGTATCGATAAAAATTAAAATTTCTGTTCAGTAAATCAGCATTCTTTCGTTTGAGCCCTGAACCATGGGTTTTTGGTATAATGTCTGCACAGGAATCCTGTACAGTGGTACCTCAGGTTACATACGCTTCAGGTTACATACGCTTCAGGTTACAGACTCCACTAACCCAGAAATAGTACCTTGGGTTAAGAACTTTGCTTCAGGATGAGAACAGAAATCGTGCTCCGGCGGCGCGGCAGCAGCAGGAGGCACCATTAGCTAAAGTGGTGCTTCAGGTTAAGAACAGTTTCAGGTTAAAACGGACCTCCGGAACGAATTAAGTACATAACCAGAGATACCACTGTATTGGCTTATAGATGATCTGCATATTTTAAATGAGGTGCCCTAATATATAGCTCTTATTTGTACAACTGATGGTGCCAACTTGAAGTTTTAAATAGAGAAACAGTGATTGTTTAGCTAATGTATACTTCTTTCTCTGCAGCATACCATACGGGCTCCAAAGGCGGGAATAATTAAGAAGATTCATTACCAGGAAGGATCACAGGCCAACAGACATGCTCCACTAGTTGAGTTAGTGGAAGAAGACTCTGAATCTGAATAATCCCTGGTGAATGTCGGTGATGCCTTTTGATTTTTTCCTGATTCTTTTTTATTCCTCAAGAAAACATCTTTATATTTTATTAATTTAATTATTACTAATAAAATGCTATTATAATAATTTGAATAGTTTCGCATCACAACTTTAGACTGCCTCCAAATTCTGTGCTTCACTTGGTTACTCAACAACTGATGCAAAAATGGCAGAGTTTTGTGGCCCCTTAAAGACTTAACACATTTATCACTTTCATGGGCTGCAGCCCATTTGTTTGGGAGGAGGCACAGGAAGTGTTATTCTGAGTTGTGGGCGCTTTGCGCCAGGTTGGGATGGAATTATAAGCAGTGAGGTCACTAAATTGGAGAGAAGTACAGACAGTGATGATTACCAGCCAGATAGGCGGGGTATAAATAATAATTATATAAATTGTTATTGCATATTTAACTGTGGTCATTCAGACACACACACACACACACAGTTGGAGTGATTACACATCTGAAAGGGAGGGGGGACTGCCTCCAAGTTGACAATGGGTGATGTGAAAGTTCTGGCTGTTGAAGGAATTTGTAATGGCTCATTCAGACGAGCAAGGCACCACGGGATGCTGTAGTCAATGAGTGGTAAGGATGCATCATTGGGAGACTGGACTCTGCTTCATTGGAGGTTTTAAGGCAGAGGGATGGCCATCTGCCATGGATGCTTTAGTTGACATTCCTGCATTGCAGGGGGTTGGACTGGATGATCCTTGGGGTCCCTGCCAACTCTACAATTTTATGATTCTATGGTACATGTCACATAATGGCTAGCTGGTTGTGATGTACACTGACAGAGCACTCTGAACACGTAGGTCGAAAGAAAGACACTTGTTAGTAAAAGTGCAGTCTTTTCACTGTTTGCACAGCTGAGTGTGTTCCATGTAAATGCAGTTTAATTTAGCTAGGCTAGTTTGTACAAAACTTCTGTTACAGGAAAGTTTCATTTTGGACAGTTGGCCAAGTGTGCTCCATCAGTTCCAAAGTACACTTAGTACAGAATGCTCCACTCCTTCTGAAGGCAGCCCTGAATTGGGAAGTTTTTAATGTTTGATGCTTTATTATGTTTTATATACTCTGTAAGCCGCCCAGAGTGCTTGGGGAAACCCAGCCAGATGAATGGGGTATAAAATAGTAACAACAACAACAATAATAATAATAATAATAATAATAATAATAATAATAATAGTAGTAGTAGTAGTAAAAGTTGCTCCAGCTTGGTTGCACTATTCAGTTTCTTTTCTAAACTCGGTGTTTAGAAAATGCAAGTAGAAAGACATAGGTTGAAGTTGGCCTGTATCAAAAGGGGTTTTGATGCTTCTCCAATGCATTGAAAAAATGCATAGAAGGGGCTCTGTGAGTTGTCATGTCCTCCTCACAGTTGGATCAACATATGTACTAAAATACAGTATGCACCTAGAGCTCTTCCAAGGAGTCTTTCCTTGTTTGAATCTCTTAGCACATTATTATGATTCTGTATTTATTTATTTATACTCAATCTTTTCCCCTGTTGGGACTCAAGGCAGCTTGCATATAAAAATGAGAAGATGGTGATGATAAATAGAAAGATAGTTGATAGTGTCTGTTAAAACCATACAAATAATTACAATAGAAGCAGCACGACACCAGCCCTTTCATTAAAAGCAGTCAATTCCCAAAAGCCTGTTGCAACAAAAAAAGTCTTCGCCTGCTGGCGTAAAGAGAAGGAGCGAGCCAGTCTAGCTTCTCTAGGGAGGGAGTTCCAAAGTCTGGGAGCAGCTGCTGAGAAGGCCCACATGGAGCCCCTTAATCCACCAATCACATGTGGAGCGTAGTTAGCACCCCACAACAAACCATAGTTAAGATTGATCACAATTTGTTGGGTTGACTGTCCATCAAGCTATGCTTAAATCAAAAATGGAAGTGAACACTTCCGTATGTCTCGTGGCAATGTGGGAGTAAGAGAGGGGAGTGTGTGATGCTAACATAATTTATTCTCATCATGCCAAACTTGTTCAGCACAGGCGGGAATCTATGGTCCTACAGATGTGGCCAGACTGGTTACTACCAGGGCCAAACCTTATAGCCAACGATCAGGGGTGATGGGAGTTGTTCAGCTACAGCTGAAGGACCAAAGGTTCCCCAGCCCTGTTTTAGTGTGAACGGGCCACTGCTTCTGCCTCTGTTTACACCTGAAGGATAATTAGGTAGCAATGCCTTGAAGCACTCTGGAAGAGGAATTGGGTCAGAGATTCAGGCAACACAGCTGGGACACCCTTGACCTGTAACCTAAAAACCCTGATATGTGTGCCGTAAACTAATTGCCACTTCAAAGTCGTCATACTATTAGGAGTAAACAGGAAGAGAAAAATTGCATCAGGCTTTTCTTACATTGTTTTGTAGGTTTGTAAGCTTTGAACAATTTAATTATCCATCAACTAAAGCTGCAATCGTAGATTTGCCGTATGGTGAGTCGGTGAACCAGTGAAACTCGGAAGCAGGGCTTGAAGGTTAACAGTATTTTCTGCTGCCCCTCTTTGGCAAGTGGTACCCAGCTGCGTATTGCCTCTGAACTTGTCACTTCTGTATCGCCGTTGTGGCTAATAGCCACTGACAGAACTATCATGCGTGAATTTGTCTCATGCCTTTTCCAGGCCAGTGGGTGAATTCACCAAATTAATTGCACATTGTGGAAAGAAGTACTTTATTTGGCTTCTACCCAAATCTATTCCCAATCAATTTCATAGCACAGCCCTGAGTTCCAGTTACCTTTGTCTGCTTTCTCAACACATTGGAGACTGTACATTGGAAGGATAAATCAGATCAAAAAACAAACAAAACAATTTTGCGTGCCGAGTAGTTTATCAGAAATGACAATTTACAGTAATGCCAGGCAGGGGACTGGCAAGATCAGCGAAAGTCTGATTAAGTACAGTAGTAGATTCTGCACTAATTGTTCTTGTTTATTGAGTCATAGAGGTACCAGGAACCAGACACATCCAAGCCAAGATCCTTCAGGCTCCCCAGTAGCTGACACAATCCACATTGTGTCACAAGCAGGACTTGCCAGGAAAAATAGGGCATTAATCCAGACTTATTGCCTGATTGTGTGTAGTGTTAGGTGTGCCTTAACCAGCCTTGTTAAAAAAGCTGCAGTAGCATCTCTCCATGCTGGCTGCATAGCTGGAGAAATCTCTCTCACAACCAATATGGAAGTACAAGGTACCCTTAAAGGTAAAGGTACCCCTGACCATCAGGTCCAGTCATGACCGACTCTGGGGTTGCGTGCTCATCTCGCTCAAGAGGCCGAGAGCCGGCGCTTGTCCGCATACAGCTTCCGGGTCACGTGGCCAGCGTGACTAAGCCGCTTCTGGCGGACCAGAGCAGCACACGGAAACGCCGTTTACCTTCCCGCTGGAGAGCGGTCCCTATTTATCTACTCGCACTCAAGGTGCTTTCGAACTGCTAGGTTGACAGGAGCTGGGACCAACAACAGGAGCTCACCCCGTTGCGGGATTCGAACCGCCGACCTTCCGATCAGCAAGTCCTAGGCACCGTGGTTTAACCCACAGCGCCACCCGCGGTCCCAAAGTACCCTTAGCAGGTTTATAAATATATATATGGATAGGCCCATCAGTAACCTCTGAAATTCCTAGCTGCAAGATAGTGAGTTGTTAAATACAATCTAGCCTAAGCTGATTGAAAACTGCAAAGGATTGGGCTGCATGATGCCTCCAGAGTAGAAACTATTTCCCTTTCCTAGTTGCCTGGCCAGTCCTGCATCTTTTCCCCTCCCTGGCTTTTGTGAAATGTATTTTTGGGAAATAGGAAAATATGCAAATAGCCATGTTGGTTCATAGGAAAGGAAAATACATTCCAAAATATAAGGTATCACCTTTGTTAGAATTAACATTTGTGATTGTTTTTGAAAGCTTGGCCACTATTTGAGGGGAAATGGAGGCTTTGAATTGCATTGCCTGAAACAGCTTGGAGGAGTTGAGAGACAAAGTTGGGAGTATGTATAAATAATTGTTTTCTCTTGCTTTGGAGCTCCTATATCACACCCTTGAGCAAAAAGAGATGGAAAGAAGAGGTGAGAAGAGCTGGACTTGCCCGGAAAAACAGGGCACTAATCCAGATAGTTGGATTCAGGAATTATCATCCCAACATAATATACATGTATTTCTGAAAGATCATCAAATAAAGAGAATTGGAAAGGGTCTCAGGGGACACCAAACAACAGCATACATCATTTTGCAAATGTTGGGAGGTTATAGCATTGCGATCAACCCACAACTTCAAGGGTAATAATAACAATAACAGCAACGACAGCAGCAACAATTTATTTATACCCAGCCCATCTGGCTGGGTTTCCCCAGCCACTCTGGGGGGCGTCCAACCGAATATTAAAAACAATACAGCATCAAACATTTAAAACTTCCCTAAACAGGGCCGCCTTCAGTTGTCTTTTAAAAGTAAAATAGTTGCTTATTGCCTTGACGTCTGCTGGGAGGGCGTTCCACAGGGCAGGCGCCACTACGGAGAAGGTCTCTTTCCCAGTAGGTGGTCAGTCACAGTGAACTGTGTGATTCTGTTGTTTACCCAGTCCCCTTCTCTCTGCCCACTGGTTTGTGTGTGAAAGGCAATTGCAATTTTAGTCAATCTGGAGGGAGAGGAAGGTGAGATTTCCCCCCCAGTACTATGTACCCCATGGGACATTCCTCTCCCCCACTGCTTTCTTCACACAATATAGGTGTTTTCACTCCCATCAAACCAGAATTTGCTGTGATCACTGCTATCACAGATCTATCCCAACCTTTGGAATTGTGGGATGGGGGTACATTGGGGTCGCCCTGTTTTCTCTCCACGATGACCCTGTGATGTGGGTTAGGTGGGGCATATGCAACTATAGCCCAATACCATCTAGTGAGTTTCATGGCTAAGCAGGGATTTGATCCTGGCTCTCCTGAGCCAAAGTCCAAAGCTCTCCTGCGTCCAAGTTTCTCCTCCTATTTCACCACGCTGGCTCTCTGGCATTTATAAAAATCCTGTTTCGGCCACACCAAACAGGTGTGCACGTACAAGCATATACACAGACACACGTCCACGTGAACTTTCCAATACCCGCCCTATCAGGGGTATCCATTTTCTTCCTTTTCCTCATGAACCACCTCATTAAAGCCCAAGTGTCTCAGTGCTCTCTACAGCAGGGGTAGGCAACCTAAGGCCCGGGGGCCAGATGCGGCCCAATCACCTTCTAAATCCAGCCCATGGATGGTACGGGAATCAGTGTGTTTTTACATGAGTTGAATATGTCCTTTTATTTAAAATGCATCTCTGGGTTATTTGTGGGGCCTGCCTGGCGTTTTTACATGAGTAGAATGTGTGCTTTTATTTAATATGCATCTCTGGGTTATTTGTGGGGCATAGGAATTCGTTCATCCCCCCCCCCAAATTATAGTCCGGCCCCCCCCCCACATGGTCTGAGGGACGGTGGACCGGCCCACGACTGAAAAAGGTTGCTGACCCCTGTGCTACAGGATCATGATCCTCATTCACATGTCAGGGAAGGGGTCATTAGCCGGAAGAGGGGTGTGAAGGAGTGACCCTGCTTACCTTTGCCCCTTAGGGGATCTCCATCTCAGGTGTGGCCCTACAGGGAGGTGCCAACTTGAATACAATATTGGAGAGGGGCCCTGCCCCACATAACCGACCACATAATGCGTCATATACACCCCCCAATTGAATAGCAATGCCCATTAACTTTGCCCCTCTTTCAAATATTTAATGGGGGGACCTCCGCCCCATGGACCATCCCATGGAGGAGGAGGAGGAAGAGAAAAGCACCAAATCTCTCCTCCCCACCCCCACCCCATAAAGAGCCCCTGTGATAAGAGGCACGACTCAAATTGCCTTGGGGTTTTTGCACCGGTGAAGCCAGGATTTTTGTTAAGGGGGGAGGCAGCCAAAGCTGCTTCTTTTTTTTGGGAGGGGGGGAGAGATTTTTTTTAAAAAAATTATTCTTTATAATCACACTTTCCTCCAGGGACATCAAAAAACTTACAAAAAAAAAAAAACATTCAGTCGAAAATCTAACTATAACATACATCAAAATCATCCTCCTATTAGTTATGCATAACAGTATATTCTTTTATCTATCCTATTTTTTTCCCTTCCTCCCCCCTCAAAATTGTTCTCTCTTCAAATCTTTAACCATGTGCACAGATTATTCATTCTAATTTGAATGCTTGGGTTGGCTCCCCCTTTTTTGGGGGGGCGTGGGAGATTGCCCCCTAAAGTTGTTGAACGTTGGGGGGGGGAATCACAGGTAAAAATACCCCCCAAAAGAGGCCATTATGGGGAGCAAGCTTTCGTGGGGGTTTACTTTCGATGTTTTTCGATCATTTTGAAAATGCTCTTCCCCCGAAGACAGAGGGGCGAGCAGCTCCATCAGGCCTCCCTCTGCCCTTTCCCCACATAGGTCACCCCACTGAGCTCTCGCTGTCACCCCGGGAGACCCCAATCTCCGCCCATCTTATTTCAGGCCGCTTCTCCCCTAAATGTATGTGTGTGGGGGGTGTCATGATTTCTTGCCCCCCCCCAAAAGAGCCTCCCTCAGAGGCGCCTCAGAGGCTTCCTCGCGCGTGAGGAGAAGAAGCCCCCACGGCCTATCCCCCCCATCGCGCCTCGCCTCGCCGGATCCCCGGCCGGCCGGCGGGCGCCGTTCTCGCTCTCCTCACACCGGTCGGTCTCGGCCCGGGGCGGCCCCGCCGCAGTGCGCATGAGCGGGTCGGCGGCGGAAGGCAGGGCCCGCGAGGAGGAGCCCCGGGAGCCGCCGCCGCCGCCGCCGCCGCCACCGACCCTCCTCCCGCCTCCTCAGTGTCCGCCTCAGCCGGCCCGGGAGGGGAGAGAGGCCCGCGCGCAGCCCCCACCATGGTGAGGCCCCGGGAGCGAGGGAGAGCGGGCGGAGGGAGGAAGCGCCGCCATCGCCTGGCAACGCGGGGCCTAGTCGGGGGTGGGGGGGGGAGAGAGAGAGAGTCGGGGGTGCAGGGGTTGGGGGGCGGCCTCGGCGCCGGTGAGAAGCAGCCCGGCCCTCACCCACTTCCCACAAGCCGCCTATGCTGAGAGGGGGGGGGCCTTTGAGATATAGGGGCTGGGGTCGGCCCTTGTGTGGAAATCCACTTCCCACCCCCCTCAGGGAGCTGAAGTGGGGGGATTTGGGGGTGTATGGAGGGGCTCCAAAGGGTTTGCGTGTGGCTGGGCTTCAGGGGTTTCTGTATATGATGTGTCAGGGAGGTTTAGGGTTATTTTTCTCTCCTCCCCCCCCCCAAAAAAAAAACACCTTGGAGGACTGGTGGGGTGACTGGTAGGGGGAGAAAAACCCCCTGGGCATTTGGGTGCTGCTTGATCTTGGGTGCCTGGGCCTCCTCTTCCTTGTTTCGTTTTTTTCTTTTTCCTTTTCCCTCTATCTCTCTCCAACCTGGGGGAAGCATCTCTCCCCCCCTCTCTCTCTTTGCATGCTGCACCTATCTCTGCTTGCAGTTGCGTTTTGTGCAGACCCCTCTTTTGTTGCGGTGTGTGTGCACGTGTGCATGCAAGCAGGCGGGTACTCCAGAGAGGGTTAGCTGGGGTTAGCCTGGTTTCAGCAGAAGCTCCCCCAAGTGCCTCGTGGCACCTCAAAAGACAGTTTTAAACCCTGCGAAAGCGTCCGTGGGCAGCAGCAGCAGCTGCATGGTGGTTGTCCTTAACTGGCAGTAGGGGTGGCATCCTGGCACTTTGTCCTCCAGCTCTGCCTTGTGGCAGGCATTGTTAAATCTGCAGCACGTCATGAGGCTGGTGCCCAGGAGTGGCCGCTCACTACAGGACAGGACCTGGAAGAGAAAGTGGAGGAAATGTGCATGTTGCCCTCTGCGGCCCCCAGCCAAAAACTGCTTCAGAGTGACATAAATGACCTATGGAAAGGCCTATTTTGCCAATGGACAGCTCCATAACCCAGCGGTTGCTCACTTGCAACAACTGGCCGCCTGATAGAGGCTCAGACAAAGGGGCTGAGCCCTGCTATGAACCCAGATGCCAACTCTGCTCCTGTATTGTGTCAGGTGGTGCTATTGCAGGACCTAGTGCCAGTAATTCCCCTTAGGGGCTTGGTTGCTTGCTTGCTCATCCTGCGATGTGAATGTGCCATCACCTCTCATTAATGCCTTTTCGTTACTCACGTAAAAGAAACAGGTAGATGCCAAAAAAAGGGGAAAATAGAGACAGAAGGAAAAACGATACTGAAAAATGGAAGTGTTCAGAAGGTAGTGGGAGAGAATCTATTGCTCACCTCAAAATCGCCACATTTCAACAGAAGACTCCAAAGTGAGGCTCCGGTTTGAAATTGCTGCACTACAGTTTATGAGCAAATTCGGTTCAGGTTGATTTAAGCTTGACTGGACTACAGCTTTTCTTCCCATTCCAGATGTTAAATTAGCATAGTGCACCTAGAAAGATATTGAATAGTACCACCACTGACTGCTGTTGTGAACAGTTTGCAAACCTGTTGCTATGCTGCCACTTGGATATCATGACTTTTTGACCTCACTCTGTGTGTGTGAGAGTGTGAATGATTGCATCCCATGCTGTTCTTCTGTTCTTTGCAGTCCCCCTGTGCCAGTGTTCATGCTATTTAGGGGAGTAGGGTGTGCATAGGCAGCACAGGGAAGGCCCGGGGGTTCCCCACCCAAAAATGCCTTCTTCCCTCTTTCATTTACAGAAAGCTTTACTGAATCAAAAAGCTTTCCATGAACAGAAGGATAACATTGGATACATACTATATACTATATATATCTGAGGAATAATCTCAGGTAACTGCTGAGTAATCTTTTATGCATCTGTTGAAATGAGATCCAGTTCACAAAAGCTTAAGACCATAGAAATTTGTTAGTCTTTAAAATGCCAAAGGACTGCTTGTGAATGCATGTTTCATTTATGTTTCTCTGTGTCACAAATTTTTTCTTGCTTATGAGGCAAGGAAACCATATCACCCATATTTATTCGGATGTAATCCCTTCTGCTTTCGTGGGGAAAGCATTTTAAGACAACAATCATATGCACACTTTAGGAGTCTGTCTCATTTAGATTGGAAGCCCTTACTTCCAGGTTGTTGTTGCTGCTGCTATTATTTATTAAATTTATATACTGCCGTTCATCGGAGGATCACAGGGTAGCTTCAGATACGTTTGTTAGAAGAGGGTTGTAAGGTGCAGTCATCCGTATTTACCTTTTAGGCTAGATTTTAAACGTCATGCTGAAAGGCTTCAGTTTCCATATCATTTTCCCCCCATTAGAAATCCTTACTAAAAGGCAAGCAGAAGAGGAATAGATTTTAAAAAATGATTTTCTAGGTAAAATTATTTTACAGAATTATTTTACAGAATTTATTCAAGTTAATGGGATTGTTCCATAGTAAGTCACTTGAAAATTGTAGCCATGGTAATTTAGTTTACATAAATTTAGTTGATTAGTGGGTTTTTGAGGTTCTTTCAGGTACTTTAGCCTGTTAAGCGGTTTGAGAACTTCTAACTATTGGCTTCCTCTGCCACATTGCACAGGCTTCAGGAAAACATCATGCAAGATTCTTCAGGAAATACAGTGAGTGTACAGAGGCTCCTGAACTACTCAAGGTGTTTTGAGTGCATTTAACTTTGGCCTCACAGCACACACACCCAGGATGTTTTCTCCTTAAAACTAATTTATTGCCTTTGCACAAATCAACACCCAACTTCCTGTGAGGAGACTAACACAATGGAGCACTTATCCAGTCTAAATATAAGCTGTGGCAAGGCATATTTATACTGTAATAAGTGTCTCAAGAGGTGTGGGACACCTTCCTCTCTCTATAAATAGTTGGGCTAAAGAACTAGAAAATGATTGGATATGTCATCTGGACTTGACATGTTTGGATATATAATTAGGTTCCAAGTTTGTTCTTGCTATCATAAGTTGGTGTTTTTCAGTAAATGTGGGCCAGTAAATTGAAGCTGAATCTTGAAAAAATAGAGGTGCTGTTATGCGTTCTGAGTTCTTGAGTGTGGAAGATGAGAAGACGGCCTATTTTTGATGGGATTGCAGTCATCTGAAAGGTGCAGATCTGTAGCTTCGGGGTGTTCCTGGATCCAGCACTGTCACTGGAGGCTCAGATGTGCCTTTTTCCAACTCTGACTGTTTTGCCCCTCATGGATAGAGATGACTTGGCCACTGTATTGCACCTTCTGGTAACCTCTGGATTATACTGTTGCAATACTTCAGACAGCCCTTGAAAACAATTTAGAAACTTTAGCTGCTTCAAAATGCGGCAACCAGATTACTGGCCAGGGTTCCTCTTAGATGTCATATAAACCCTATTTTAAAACAGCTGCACTGGTTGCCAGTGTGTGAATTAGGCCCCAGATATATGAATGAGAATACACACACACACACACACACACACACACACACACACACTGTCTTCATCCAGAGGGGCTTTTATTGGTAGTTTCACGTCCCTCAGGATTGAGAGGAATGGCAGCCCGGAGAAGGACTTTCTTTGTAAAGGGACCCCTGACCATTAGGTCCAGTCGTGACCGACTCTGGGGTTGCAGCGCTCATCTCACTTTATTGGCCGAGGGAGCCGGCGTGCAGCTTCTGGGTCATGTGGCCAGCATGACTAAGCCGCTTCTGGCGAACCAGAGCAGCGCACGGAAACGCCGTTTACCTTCCCGCTGGAGCGGTACCTATTTATCTACTTGCACTTTGATGTGCTTTTGAACTGCTAGGTTGGCAGGAGCAGGGACAGAGCAACGGGAGCTCACCCGACACGGGGATTCGAACCGCCGACCTTCTGATCAGCAAGTCCTAGGCTCTGTGGTTTAACCCATAGCGCCACCCGTGTCTTTCTTTGTAGCAGCCCCCAAATTGGGGAACTCCTTTTGCACAGAGGTTATGTTCTGGGGTTGGTGAATAGACATAAAAGCGCATGAACAGTCTTACTTTCTAGAGCCAGTGTGCCAAATGGTCTTCGCCCTCAAGCAAGGCAGAGAGCTTTAAAACTCCCACTCTCTGGTAGGCTTTTGCAAGATCTTGTGGGGCTGTTGGAGATCTTGCGAGAGCCTCCCAGAGCGTTGTAAGAAAACCAGAGAGCTTAAAAGTTCATTCTGGCATCGGCCCAGTGCCATATAGGCTCATCAGCAACAGCAGTTTGGTCGCAGTATGGGGGCGATGATTACTGCTCTGTTGTCCTCAACACCTGCTCATGATACTGCGTTTTGTGATTGTTCACTGATATTTAAAGAAATGTAGCCCCATTGAAAGTGGTTCACAGGTACTGAAGTGCTGAGCGACGTGGAGTTGCTGTTCAAAACGGCACTGTCCTTTCTCCCTTGTAACCTGCCACATCATAATGTCGGCATGCAACACATTTCTCTGCCTGCGCTCCACCCCTTAAATGACAGGGACGGGGAAATACACAATACAGTGACATCACAACATGGCTAAGTGCTGATGAACACTTTGTGGGGAGTGGAGTGGAGAGACTTTAACAGGGTGGTTTTCTTTCTTTCTTTCTTTCTTTCTTTCTTCTTTTCTTCTTCTTTTTTTAACAGCAACACACCTGTTATATGTAGTTCCACTCCAAGAAGTTTCCTTAAGTGTGTTGAGGTAGCAAGCCAAAATGTCACTTCCTTAAAGCTGTGCTAAGGTGCCTTATGCCCATTGTTGAGGGCTGAGTTCCCAGCCTCACTGAACAGCCAGCAAGTAGGTGGTGCTCGTTTATCTTATCACGTGTTTGCCAAAGGGAAAAAGTAAACAGCCTGCCATTTTTTAAATTTGTGTAGACAGAATTATGGAATTGTATTTTTCAACTTCCTTTGTTTAAATTTGCTGTGGCTGGGATGCAAAGCTAGTTTGTTTGTTTATTATACTTGTATACTGCCCTTCATCCATAGATATCAGGGCGGTTCACAAGATAAAAATGCAAAATAGGCTAAGGTGGGCTTTAGTTTCTCAAGCAACAGCTCCCCCCCCCCCCACCGGTATTTGCTTTCATGTGTTTGGGTACTTTTTGTGTGCGTAGTTGTACAAACTTTGAGATCTTTTCCGTAGGTTCTGTTCTGAGTACCCCTGAGTGCCTGTTGAGATTTGGTGGGTGGGGATCTGGGCTAAGGTATTCCCCCCCCATGTGGTGGTGTCCCATCTCTGAGGTGTCAAGGTGGCAGCAAATTTGCTGTTTTCCAGGGGACAAGTCAAGAAGGTGGTTTTTATTCTTCCATGTATTTGACAAATTCATAGCTGTCAACGTTTCCCTTTTTTAAGGGAAATTCCCTTATTCCGAATATGATTCCTCGCAAGAAAAGGGAAAAGTTGACAGCTATGCAGATGATCTCCTTTACTGCTTCTCACTGCTCTTTTCGGTTTAAATTGTAATGCTCTTTGTTGTATGCATGTTTGTCTTGTTAGCCACCTTGAATATTTATTTTTAAAAAAACAAGGGAGAATCTATTCAAATAAACAATACAAGATAGAAGCAATTAAAATAGGAATGCCTATAAATAAACTTGTAATATAGCATCTTTCCTTGTATAAGTTGAGAGACATGAATAGGAATTCAGTGAAGCTATATTCTGCTTGTACCATTTGTGGCTTTTACACTTGCCTTCTTAAGCCAGGGGGAAATAGGTAACCATAGATAGATGTGGATTCTTATCACAGTCGTAATGTCTGAAACCACTTGCTTTATCATGTGACTGTTTGGTGTAGTTTCTCCATCAGATGATGCTACCGTATGGCTTTGTTTACTGGCTATGAATCTCCATTAGTCAGGAAGCCAAATTAATTGTTGTGTGATAATGGAGCAAATACACCAACAATTTGCAATACTGAAGACTGTGCCAGGCTGTTAGCAATAAGGCTTCAGGGAAGGTATAGGCTGTGATCTAAAGGGACATACGAATACGCTTCCTGCATGCTCCTGCATTTTTGCATTTTCGTTGCAACCTCACATAGCTCTTATACAACACTTCTTCCCCAAGTTCAGCCAGTAGTTTGGGGGATTTGGTGTGAGAACAGTTTATATGAAACCTGCCAGTAGTGTCTGCGTAGTGCTGAAACCTGTTGGGCAGGTTTCCCTTCTAACTGCTCTCCTGGAAACTGACATATTTGGATGCTTGTGTGTCTCTTTGTGTCACAGCTGTTGTCCCCTCCTAAGCCCTGTAATGTGCTTTCTGTGGAACATTTAGAGCCTTGGTTCTCAACCTGTGGGTCCCCTGATGTTGTCAGACTACAACTCTCATTCCTAGCCAGCATGACCAGTGGTCAGGGATGATGGGAGCTGTAGTCCAACAACATCAGGAGACCCACAGGTTGAAAACCACTGGTTTAGAGGATCTGCCATGAGTGTTTCTGTGGCTGCTACATCCTCCCTATCACAAAAGAGCGGGACACATCCATGAGCCAAGTTGCTGGTTGTCTCAAGTAGAAAGGAGAGCCATCACACAATGTTTTATCCTTGATTCTGTTGCATAGCTTGTTTGTTGAACTTGTGAGCTGCTTGGGGCACCATTGAGCTTGGAATTAAATTCTTAATTAGAAGGAGTTGAGCAACACCACAGGTAGGCTTTCTGTATGTCCACCTTAATTCTCTATCAGGTACCATTCACTTGAGGAAAGTGGCCCTTTTGAGCTACAGGTTGAAGTTGGATATTCCTCCTCAGGTAAGCACACGGGAGATCTCACTGTTCTTGTGTTTTCTGATACTTTCCTAGAACAAGCTGAAGTCATCACAGAAAGATAAAGTTCGGCAGTTTATGATCTTCACACAGTCCAGCGAAAAGACCGCAGTGAATTGCCTGTCTCAGAATGACTGGAAGCTAGATGTTGCAACAGATAACTTTTTCCAAAATCCTGAACTGTATATACGAGAAAATGTTAAAGGATCATTGGACAGAAAGAAGTTAGAACAGCTATATAATAGATATAAAGGTAAGTGTAGGGCAGTTTTTTCTTTTCCTTTTCAAAAAGATGTGTTAAATGCATCATTTTGCTGGCAATAGATTCCATTTGGAATCCAGGCCAGAAACTTGAGTTTCAGCTGTGGCCAGAACAGACCAAGAACGCAGTGCCCTGTAAGCATTACAACAAAGGCTACCCTTTATTTATGACATTTTTATCCCACCCTTCCTCTAGGCAGTTCAGGGTGGGAAACATTCCCCCACCATCCCACATTGTATCCTTGCAACAACCATGTGAGGTGGGTTAGACTGAGAGGTGAGTGTCATGGCTGAAAGTAGATCTGGACATGGGTCTTCCTTCTGATTGCTACACAGATGCTCATTCTTGCCGTCATGCTGCTAGACTTACTGGCAGAGCATCTGGGTTGCCTGGTTTTTTCTCATCCTCCTAGACAATCATTTGTCAAGCCATCTCATCAACCCTGAGACACAGGAAAGCCTTCCTTTTCCTTCTCCCTAGAATCTTTTGTCCTGGACTGCATTTTAACTCCTCCTCACAGAGGTAAAATCCAGTCCTTCGGGGAGCACACTGGGTTGAGTCATGCTCTCTTTCTTTAAATGGGAATAAGTGACCCACCTTCCAATGCAATTGTGATTGCAGGTAAGATGAGGTTTGCAGAGGGAACACACTTAAAACAGTGCATAAAAGTGAATGCTATGTAGCAGCCGACAGCATTTAATGGCCTTAGGAAGCAGGTTCTTGAACAAGTGCTCGGCTGCCATACCTTTTATTACAAATCATTTCAAAAAGACAGAGACTTCCATTCATTTTATTTTGTTTCCCTCTTATACTCCAAGATCCTCAAGATGAGAATAAAATTGGCATAGATGGCATACAGCAGTTTTGTGATGACCTTGCACTTGACCCTGCCAGTATTAGTGTATTGATCATTGCCTGGAAGTTCAGAGCTGCGACGCAATGTGAATTTTTAAAAACGGAATTCATGGATGGGATGACAGAACTAGGGTAAGTGCTCAACAACTCTATGAAAGTAGGCGGGCCATGCTATTCTGTGCAACGAAAGGTTTGTACTTCCATGCCTGAAGCAGAATCTTACGTAACTCAGGAAGAGCCATTCAAACTCTTATCTGGTGGAGGAATGTGTATTATGTATTTGTGTCTCTATGAATGAACCCAATTTATTTCACACACACACTTGATTTCCCATTGCCAGCCTCAGGTGCAGTTTTGCAGTGGCATCTCTGGGCTCCTTTCAATGCCATGCAAAGGGCTCCTGGCAGCTCCCTCAGTCCCCACGAAGCTCCTAGGAAATCATACATACTGCTACTTTCAACTCAGTAAAAATATAGGTCTGGGCCATATGCTGAAATTTAAAACAAAATGCTCCATGCAAATCTTCAGCTACAAGGCATTCAAACTATCTGATACATACATTTGCTCAGTGTTTTGTCTTCTAAAGGCCAATAAGCATGCCGATGCAAGGTTCGATTGAGGTATGAGGGAGCACAGATGGTGTATTTGAGCATGGCATTCTTTGCGCTCCTGATAATGCATTTCTTTGAGACCTTGTCTCTGTTCACAAGAACAACTCACCATCTGCCAGATTGTTGAGATTAAACAGCCTGTTTTCAAATGTTGCCCCTTCCCAGCTGTGGTATTTTGCTTGATTCTTCTTTGATGGTGTTTGCCGCTGTAATCGTATTCATAGATTTGAACAGAAGAGGAGCTGGTGCCCAAAGGGGGTGTCTTGTATTTCTTGGAGAGGTGGCCTCAGCCTCTGCCTCCCAGGAAAGTTCAGCAAATGTGTTGGTGATAATGTATTTTCAGCACCGCTTAAGAGAAAAGAGAGATTCAGGAATGATCAGACTATATATATGTGACATTACTTTTTTTTGTTAAAGCAACTATTTAGTAATGCCATTTTACAAAGTATTTAGAACATGATCCTAAACTAATGCACAGATAAACTTTTGTGTTTGTTTGTTTTTTAAACCAAACCAATAAACCCAACAACAGATGTGACAGCATAGAAAAACTAAAGGCCCAGCTTCCAAAAATGGAACAAGAATTGAAAGAGCCAGGAAGATTTAAGGATTTTTATCAGTTTACCTTCAACTTCGCAAAGAATCCGGGACAAAAAGGTTTAGGTATGTATGCCAATATTTCCTTGTACAAGTCAGGGTCCATTATTGGGCTACAGCTGAATGTGATGAGAGGAAACACCCCTTGCCTCCAAAGTGGTGTTTACACATTGAGATTACTCCAGTAAGCTTCCCTAAGCAAATGTATCTTCTTGGAAAAGTGTCCTGATACGTTGGCATGCTTGCACACTGGAGGACTGCCGATAAGTTTGGTGCGTTTAGTAGTGTTTCTAAGTTCTCTTTTCCAAAAGCATTTTCAATTGACAGGGAATTGTAAGAATTATAACAAATAAGCTGTATTTGAAACTTGGTATAGTTTAGGAGGGACGCAGGTGGCACTGTGGGTTAAACCACAGAGCCTAGGACTTGCCGATCAGAAGGTCGGCGGTTCGAATCCCCGTGACGGGGTGAGCTCCCGTTGCTCGGTCCCTGCTCCTGCCAACCTAGCAGTTCGAAAGCACGTCAAAGTGCAAGTAGATAAATAGGTACTGCTCTGGCGGGAAGGTAAACGGCGTTTCCGTGCGCTGCTCTGGTTCGCCAGAAGCGGCTTTGTCATGCTGGCCACATGACCCGGAAGCTGTATGTTGGCTCCCTCGGCCAATAAAGCGCGATGAGCGCCACAACCCCAGAGTCGGTCACGACTGGACCTAATGGTCAGGGGTCCCTTTACCCTTTATAGTTTAGGAAGCAATCTTTGTCACAGCGTGCAAAGCTGTCCAGGGGGAGGGAGGGAGAAGGTGATGCCGCATTGAACATGGGCAAACTCCTGCCTGCACGCTGCCTTTAATATCCTGAGGAAAGGGCGGATACCCAGGATCATGACTGGGAAGCCTTGGGCCTTCCAGATGTGGCTGGACTACAACTTCCATCATCCCTGACCATTGACCAGGCTGGCTGGGACAAACAGGAATTGGAGCCCAACCACATCTGGAGAATCACTCATTCCCCAGCCCAAGATCCCAAAACACTCTTAAGTGTTACTGTACTAAGAGAGTGTTCTTTGCAACCCTCACTTTTACTGTGCAATTCCCGAACAGGTGTGTCTGGACAAGTGGGAAGGGGGAAAGCCTCAATTACTTATTTAATTACCCGTTTTCTTTAATGTTGCAGACTTAGAAATGGCCATCGCCTACTGGAATTTAGTACTTCATGGACGGTTTAAATTCCTAGACTTGTGGAACAAATTTTTATTGGTAAGCGCAAGTATGGGTTGCCTCATTAGTAATGACTAAGTGCCCAGTTCTGGGAGGTTCTGCAGCCTGACTCTTCCCTACGGGACCCAGATCAACAATCTTTGCCGCACGTGGCATTGGTCAGCAGCTAGTGGCCCACCACCCAAATCCACACTGTAGATAACCGGCAGCTTTCCGTGCCCCAAAACCTTGTTTGATTTTAAAACTTGAAGAAAAAGGGTGTTGGGATGACAACCAAAAGCAGAAATCCCAAATGGCATTCTTTAAAGAAATGATTATTTTGGATATCTCTTACAGAATTATTTTGGGGTCCCCCCCCCCCGACCCACCATGGTTCTAAAGCCTGTGGGACTTGCAGCTGTGTAAGGCGCCTGACTGGCTTTGCTGCAAAAACGGGCCTGGTTGGTGGGCTGTGTTTGACTTCACAGGTCATATGTGAACATGCAGTGGTGCTGCAGGTTTTGTATCTTGAGCCACTAGCCCAGTCTGTTCTTATTGGCAGTAGCTCCCTATGAACAGGATTCATAGCCAGTCCTAAGGGCCTCTCAGCTGGAGCTTGAAGCTGGGACATTCTGCACGCTCTTGCATTAGACAAAGCCTTTCCTCTGGCCCTTCCAGGGTTGTCATGTGTAGCTAATGCTTTTCACACTCTGATTTCCCTCAAAACAGGAACATCATAAAAGATCTATACCAAAGGACACTTGGAACCTTCTTCTAGACTTCAGCGCGATGATCGCAGATGATATGTCGAATTATGACGAGGAAGGTAAAGTTGCTATTTGTTCCTCTTGGGGCACTTTGGCCTGTGTGGAGTGCTCTGTCCCCAAGAAGCTTCTCTCCCCAAGTGATCCTGCTTTTGCCCTGGACCTTCCGTATTTTCCTCTTGGCTTCCCCTCCTATAATTTTCAATTTGTTGGAAATCCCTGATATCATAAGGGGCACAGTGGGTATTAAAACAGTTTCTGGGAAAATAAAGCCGCTCATTTCTTGCATATACCAAGCTCAATCCAGGACTCGAAGAATTCTAGTCATTGCCATCCTCATAGTGACCACGAATCTAATTCTGGCAAGCCAGCCTCTCCACAGCAAGGAACACCTGCTGCTGTTTCCACTATTGAGTTGCTTCTCCTCTTACGCTGCTCAGTTGGGTTGCCAGGCTGGCCCCCGCGCCACTGAATCTGCCGCACCTCCATGTCTGATTGGCTGAACTTGCAACCATGTGTGACTTCCCTTTCTGCCTGCCCTTGAGTGTCCTGTTCAGCTCCCCAGACTTGCTCTCTTCACGTCCCTTGGGTGCGAACAAGGAGCTGCCTGTTTCTGCATGAGAGAAAAACCAAGATGGCGGGGTGAAAGACAGTTCTTAGCTGTGTACAGCAGGGGTGGGGGATCTTGTTCAGTTTGAGGGCTGCCTTTCTTTCTTAGCCACCTTCCTTCCAGGGGCCACTTGGCAGTAGTGGGTGGGACCAGATGTAGATACAGATGGAACAATGAAGGTGAACTGTACCTTCATATAGTGGGCAAGCTCCTGCACATGCTCTCCCCTCCGGCCAGACAAACGAGGCATTTTCAGAACACAATCCAGCCAGGAGTAACACCCCATGAAAGGAGCGAAGTAGCACAATGGGTGGTGGTCCAGGGAGACTCTCAAGGATCAGATACAGAGGCTTGGAGCATCTCTATAAAGAGGAGTGCAGAAAACAAGGGGGGAGCAAGCCTTGTAAATTTCTCTTTTGTACTGGCTAGGGGTAGGGCTGCACTTGCTCGGTGGGGAGCGAAAGGCACTCTGCCCGTGTTTCGAAGCTTTTTTAATATAACCCTGCTGGCCCATTGCTTGATCCAAAGATCTCCTTCTGCAGCAGGGTGCTGTGTGTGGCTCTGTGAATGCTAATCTTTTCTTTTTTAAATTGTATAAAAAAATCCCAAAATTAGCATATCCAAGAAAAAAACTTAGCAGTCCATCTTATAGAACCTTGTATAAAGTTTTCTGTCTAACTGCTCTCACTTTTTAAAAAGTTTGTGTCCAAAGAGTGGCTGTCCCAGGATTAAAAATTTTAAGATTTTTAAATTATTATTAAATGATGAAAATAAAAATACTGGCCAAAATTGAAAGGCTGTTCTGAGGTAACAATGCATGTGAAGAGCTTGGAACACATAAAATGCTAAATATTTTCTGGTGACATTTTCTTGTAACAGCTAGGGGGGCAAATTATAGTCCCCAACTCTTCAGATAAGGCATTCTGCAAGCTTAATAATTCCACCCCTCTGTCTCTTTTCTTCCAGGGGCATGGCCTGTTCTTATTGACGACTTTGTGGAATTTGCACGCCCTCAAATTGCTGGAATAAAAAGTACGACAGTGTAGTGCTAAATGAACCTTCTAGAATGTACATAGTCTGTACAAAATAAACAACATGGGGGAAAATTGCACAGTCAATTTCTGCTGACTGACTGAACAGGACTGAAGACCAATCCTCAAGAAATAAAGGCTGGGGGTTGAGTCAAACCTTTAAGGATCTACTTTGGACCATATCAGACGATGGGTGGTTTGGGCTTCTCATCTAGCCTGGACCAGCCTTGCCCATTTGAAAACTCCAGCATTGTGGATATCATTCTTTTTCTTTTTAAAAAAATGAAGCACCCTAATCCTTTCCATAAATCTTAAAATGCTTTTTGGATTTTTTTTTTAATTTCTTGTTCCTCCTAAAGGCACAAGCAAAATCTTTTGGCGTAATAATTTCACAGATCAGCATCGCAATCTGTTTCAGAAAAGCTTCAAGTAGCACACCTTTGGGCTAGCTGCAAAGACTTTGCCGAGAATATCCTAAAAGAGTGATTCGTTGGATCTGGTTCCGTACGGTCCGTTCACAGCTATTGTCTATGTGAGTGGCAAGGGGTTTCTTTGCTTTGTTCTAAAGCAAATGTCAAAAGTACCCTGGCAAAAGGTCTGGGCTTTTCTGCCCACCAATATCGGGCTATCCAGCTATGTAGGTGATTGACTGAAGTTCTGTTGTGTCTAACAGTGAACGCTGCTGAAACGCAGGACAGATACGGCGCTCAACAGTATCCATATTTTAATAATCTAGTCGGAAACACTGGGTGCCTAATGTTGAAAGGTGAACCATCCTTTAGGGCCCCAATCCTCAGTAGCTGGGCCATGTGAATCTTGCTAAGTCTCTGCCTCTTGCTTCTTGCTGTCCCCCCCTGCCAACACTCGGTGACTTCCCTTGTCTGCCAGCACTCCAGCCTTGACCACCGCGATTCTTTGCAATGCCATGCATGCAGAGAGAAAGAGGCAGGGCCTGGAATACCTGTGCCCACCTAAATTAGTGATACCCTCTCCACCACCACGCCCTCAGTAGACTGTCTTGCAGCTAACTTGGATGACGCCATTCCAGGGCGGCAGGGGTGTCCACCTTCTTCAGGGAATTGGGGCATTTAGTATTACCCCTCAATCCTTGGGGCAAAGTATCATGGGTCATGTTATTTCTAACTTCCAAGAGTGGGGTCGAGTTTTCCGATAGAAAGACCAGCAGGATTCATCCTAGAATGTGGGTGATAAGTTGCTCACAACTGCTCTTAGTTACCCAATAAATTTTTTTGTAGCATCTCTTTGTCCAGGAAATCTTTCCCGCCCCCATTAACTTCTACTGAAATGTTAAAACTTGAATACAGTACTGAATTTATAATGTTTGCTACACAATACATAGAATCCTTGATTAGGGCCAACAGAGGTTTTTGATTGTGGGTATAACAATGAGTGTGATATGCATTTTCTTCTATACTTGATGGTTTGAGCCATTAATACAAAATTTTTATGATGTTAGCGGTACTGACATTATGGTCCACGTCCTTCATTGGTGACAGGCAACTTACCATATTAACTGCAAATCGCTGTGGTTGTCAAAACAGAGGGATCCGTACTCCGAGCAAAAGTTCTGCCAGGCTCTAGCACATAGACACCTTGAGCAAGCAGGAACGCCTCAATTCATTTTTGCAATCGTGGCCACAGAAATCCCTGCGCGAGATTATTGCTAGGACAAGAGCTCTCCTGCTTAAGTGAAGCCTTTGTGTGAGCTCCAGACTTGTTGGGTTCACAAGTTTATCTTTCCCAAGCAAGTACATAGTATAACTAGCATAATCCGGCCAAATGGGTTAAGCACTATTAGTGGGAGAGTCTTAAGTGTATCGTTGACTCTTTAGTGGTGCTTAACTTTGGCTGGGTCAGGCGAAAGAAATGTTTTGCTTAACCATGGTGGAGAAACTGGGAGTGCGCTTTGGGCTCATGAACCCCTCTTCCCTTTTAGCCATGTGTAGCAATCCCATCTCCCCAATGCTTTTAAGATAGAGTTTGAAACTTAAGTGAAGGAGCTAGTTTGCATACCTTGGTTAAAGTTGACTACAGTATTGATCTTGGTTCAAGTGCCACACTAAACATGGTTAATAAAAGGAATGGGGAGAGATCTGGAATGGGAGAGAGTTAGTGGGAACCCCTGGGATCTCCCAGTCTTCCCCAGTGCCTAAGCAACGGGGAAACTTTTGCATCTGAACTGGGCTCCACTGCACTTCATCTGCTTCTACACTTGTGTCCAGTTCACAGAGTCTGGCTTTTCCTTTTGACCCACGGCTTTAGTCCTTGTGTTTTTACATGGCAAAAGCAGCACTTGAAACGCCTTCTGGCTATAATGTCATGTAACTTCATGAGCGATACTAAGCTGTTTTCTGGAAATCATTTCGCAGAAGAAACATGAGTTGTTTTCCCATCCGATATTAGAAGTCCTTTTCTAATCTTTAAAAAAGGAAAAGTTCAGGCTTGGCATATTGTGTCCTGTCTCATTTATCCATAAAATTAGAAAGAAAGAAAACACTTAGGCACATGCTAAATAATTTTAGGGAAAATACTTGAGTATTAAATTGCTTTATCTTTTTTAAAACCTGTATGAAGTTGTGAGAAAGGGGCTTCCCTTTTCCCCAGCTGTGCCCTTTTGGTAAAGCTCAGTCTTGTGTTAATTTAAGAAAAGCATTAGATAAAAATTGGGAATCCCTTCTTCAGAAGCCAGAGTTTGCAAAGTCAAATATATTGCTTTACTGCTTGCATTGTTTCTTTTCTCTCTCTCGTGTAAATATCAGTGGAGACTTGAATTATGAAAACTACAAGGTGTGTGTGCTGTTTTCGGTCTTAAGAAAATTTGGGTACAGTTTTTTCAGAATGAGTCATTGATGTATGTATGCTGTGTATTTTTTTGTGTTTTGGTGTTCTTTTTTTTTCCAAATGAGATGTACTTAACTCTGTCCCTGTGGAGAAGGTTGGGGCATAAATGCTGTGCTGTTTTTTGTTTCTTTTTAAAGATAATTCCTTTTGCAATGTTGAGGCCTTTTCAACAAAATGGATTTTGCCATCAGTTTGGTACTACACAATTTATAATTACTGTGTAATTATAAAACTGCATTACATAAAGCATTGCTGTCTTAAGTAGCAGAGAAACGAAGGTTATTTGTGTGATCGCCTCTCTGAATTTTAAGAAGAGTGTTCAGTTCAACAGGCACAAACTGGTCAAATTTTCTTTTCAGTGGGAAGTGTGCTATCAAATCGGCGCTTGGTTGGATTGTGTCCAGTGGCAAGAGATGTTTGGCTTATTGTTGGCTTGCTTCTGAATGTAAATGCCCAGCTCTTCGAGAGACTGAAAAATGCCCAAACTTTATGCCCATTTGTATGTGTGTGTTGATTTTTTTTTTAAAAAAATTAAAAGTTGTGAACCTTTTTGGGTTGATAGTATTCATAAAATCAACCCACTCTTCAACTTGGCAGTAATCTTCCCCTTCACAAATCACTTTGTTTTGCCAAATATTAGAAAAAGTGAACGCTTAAACAAAATTCAAACCCTCGTATTTGATCTTTTTATATATATATATATACACACCAATATGTAGAATTAGAAATACCTTGCTACATGAAAATATTTGGGAATCAAGGCTTTTATTTCAGTCACGTGATCAGAATCTGTAAGTTAAATTGTAACTACCTAGAAAAATCCCTCCGACAGACCAGAGGCAATAAAGTTCCGGCCCAGTTGTCATGGTGAACCTTTCTCATGAATTATTTTGTTTAAAAAAACAATCCCAAACTTCATGCATTCTAAAAAAGTTTTTTAAAGCAAAAGCAACTCATGGCAAGGAATGAGAAAGCAGAACCTTGCTAACAGCCTCCTGTTTGCCATGACACGCCACGACTTTCTGGTTGCACAGTGGAGGGGTTTTTATTCCCAGCTGTGGCACATTGCTTTGAGATTACTTGGGGCGGGTGGGGGAGAGAGACTGAGGAACCTCCATGTTTAATGTGGTTGGTCCAAAAGCTACAGCATTTGTCTCTTGAACAACCTGTTAAATAAAGTAACTTATTTC
This sequence comes from Podarcis filfolensis, assembly GCF_964270895.1. Taxonomy (NCBI): domain Eukaryota; kingdom Metazoa; phylum Chordata; class Lepidosauria; order Squamata; family Lacertidae; genus Podarcis; species Podarcis filfolensis. The sequence continues at coordinate 9,037,336 of NC_139608.1, forward strand.
TTAAAACTGTTCTCTGATGAAAATCCATTTGAATAAGTTAAAAGACGATTCATATAGCTTTAAAAGCTTTAAGGTAACTTTTCTTACGGGTCTTGTTTTCAAGATGTGATGGGAATTTCCAGAGGGCTCTCTTGAGCAAGAGGAGCAGGTTAACTTAGGAACGTTTTACACCTTGCACAGAGGCAGATCTCGATTTTGCCCTCAATTGTGCCACGAGTGTAAACTCTACATGGCTTCTTAATGAATGTACCTATGTGCTACATGCATTTATATTTATGATATTTTGGGTGTACACCTAGAATTGATGTGGAGGTAAGGTTGCCACCCTATGCACCAAACTCCATACCTCTGAATAAACACTTGTAGGAGTTGTTAAGATTCTTTACACATGTTGTCCTCGCTGGAATCTAGTGAAGAATTGAGGTCCAGATCTCATCTGGGGAAAAAACCTTTTATCAGCAGTGTAATGTTACAAAATCAGCAGCTTCAAAGTACGGTACACAAAGTTTCAATTTCTTGGCTTCCCCCAATTTGCGATTACTACAGTGGTACCTCGCAAGACGAATGCCTCGTAAGACGAAAAACTCACAAGACGAAAGAGTTTTTCGTTTTTAGAGTTGCTTCGCAAGACGAATTTCCCTATGGGCTTGCTTCGCAAGACGAAAACGTCTTGCGAATTTGTTTCCTTTTTCTTAAAACCGGGCGCACTGCTTGAAGAGGTGCAGTTCCATGCTTCGCAAGACGAAAAATTTGCAAGATGAAGAAACTCGCAGAACGAATTAATTTCGTCTTGCGAGGCACCACTGTATATTGATGCTTAGGTGCTTGTGAGCCAACTCTCCATTCACTAGATATTTAGAACACCCCCCCCAGCCTAATTTCATGTGGATGGCAAGGAAGGGGGAAATGGAGACTGCATTGCAGGGCCTTGCCCGCTGCCAGCTTTGTGTGCCAGCCCCCAGCACTTGGCCCAAGAGCTTCCCTTGGAGGAAACGAAGGTTTTTATCCCTGCGCTTGAGTATCCCAAGAGGTCACCTCAATCTCTTCCTAGTGCAGCGTAACGGCGGGTGCTCAGGAGTCCAAACTGAGTAATTCAAGAGCATCATTTGCAATGCTTGCTACACCTGCAGCTGCCTTTGTGGTTGTATAGCAATTTCTGATTTGGGCAGGCAGGCTGGTGTGAACTGGCCCTATTTTTCTTCTTCGATGAAAAGCACAACATAAGCCATGGCTATTTGCTGTGGTGGATTATTCGTGTAAATATAAAGCACTGTATAACAGGTTTAGGTTTTTTTAGCTTGTTATTTTAATTGTAGACCCGACAGTGTAGGGTAACAAACAAGAGATAATGGATCATTGTTCAATGGGTGAATGAGTGCGTGTTAACACTAGCTGCTATTATGGTGCATCCTAAAGAAAGCTTGCAAATATTGCAGCCCTTTTAATGGGACTAAACAAGAATCTAAACCAATGCGTTAAAATATGCAGAGTAACGATGGGGAGCTGTGGCCCTCCAGGTTTAGAATAAAAAAGTTTGAAGGGCCCTTGGATTCAAGTGGGAGGCTACTGAAGCCTCATCCCTACTGTGGAAGCGCAATGAAACACACAAAACACTGGAAAAAGCTGCCATCTTCTATTTTAACTCCTTGCTTTTTTTAAAAAAAAATGGCAGGTGGATAGCAGAGTTGCTGAGCTGCAAACCTTTTTCCTTTCTCTACCTGTGCACAAACGATTTGCAGAATGCACCAAAACATGCAATTCCTCACCTCGAATCCTTAAGCACCCATTCTTAAGCAGTGAAGACAAGACAAGTGGCATAAAAGTCAAAAGATTTATTCAATAAATATAATTTCCATAAACTTTTGTAGAACAACCTATTGACATAGCAGTACGGTCAGCACGCTATATTAAACTCTGTTTCCACAGAGGATCTAAAAACGATGGTAGAGGTGGCCACAGTGCCCGGGGTCAAGATTACTTGGTACCTATTATTGCTCTGGTTCCCAACAGGCAATGCTGCTTTAATGTCCCTCTTGCACAGTTTCAAACAGCTAAGGTGGGGCTGCATTCGGTGCTCCTTCCAACGGCACCATGCAGGGGCCTTTTCAAACCCTGAGAGCAGTGCACCCCACCAGGCTTGTCCACAACTGAGAATCAAGAGGGCTCGCTGTTTCTTCATGAAGGAGGACCAATTTGCAGGACCTTGAATCAAGCATGTTTGATGAAGCGCAGTCTTTGGCATAGTAAGAATAATGTCTCATACCTGAAACCACCCTCGTTTTAAAAATAAAGTATTTCCCAGCTTCTTAAAAAAAAAACACAAGTCAGTAAATATTTAATCCTGCAGCTAAGTAATAAAATAGGCTTTCTCTGAAATGGCAATTCTTGTTGAAAATGGTGAGTACACACACAACAAGCACTATCTGTCGCACTGGATCTCATTGAAACCTAAATTCTGCCCCAAGACGGAGATTATGAGCTGTGCTTTACCTGCCCCCCATTGATTTTAGTGAGGCCGAATTACAACACAATCCTATCCAAGTTCACTCTGCTACAAAAGTCCACCACGCACAGTGGAGTTAAGAGACAGCAGGTTTGAGCATGATCAACCATCCCTTTGCAGTGATTTTTCTCCAACTTGGTGCCCGCCGGCCACCACATGTGGTACTTCAACAAGAGGACGCCAAGTGAAGGAAAGCACAGCCTACATACTTCCTAATATGTCTCTGGACCCTTCTCAGTCACTTATCATTCTACTGTCCATCAACTGTTACAGAGGTTCAACGCGTTTACATGACACATGGCAAAAAGGATAAAGATGGCCATAGTTGTGTCCGCCACCAAATTATTGTTGGCATTGCTCCATAATAAGCACATAGGCTCTACTTGTAGTCAGTCCTTCAACATTTCCAGGGTCCAGCGTTAGCCATATTTCTCAATGTGGGGCCCGGGTTTAACACAAACGTCCCTCCTTCTCTCTCAAGCCAGTCTACACTCCAGATGTTTGGGTTTGCATTCCTTATCCCTGGGGAACCCTGGAAGTTCTGCCAGTGTTGGCAAATGTGTAGTACCTGCACCCAATTGCAATCCCTGGGATTTTAGGGAGCGGAGCCACAGCAGGTTTCCTTATGACAATGGGTATGTGTTACAGGAAGCCACTAAACATCAACTCCCTAGCCCATCTAGCTCAGTAGTCTACACTGGTTGGCAGCTCTTCGGGGTTCAGTCCAAAGTGTTTCAAAGCCAGTTGACGCCAGGGCCTAAACTTGGAACCTTCTGCGTTCAAAACAAGGTCTCTACACTTGAACTACCTAAACTCCAGCTCCTGGCTGCTTTCCCCCAGCTTTTCCTATTGGGCATTTAAGTCATTCCTGCATGGTATATATAGAGATTTCAATATACAAATGTTCTACTGATTGCATGTTAGATACACTTGGAAAGTGAAGTTTACAAAGCAATCAAATTTGGAACATTAAATTTTAAAGAGAGATTCTATTCAGCCTTAAAAACTTTGGGGGGGGGGGAGGTCAAAAGAATGTTTCAGACTACCTTCTTTCAGGGACGCAGGTGGCGCTGTGGGTAAAACCTCAGCGCCTAGGACTTGCCGATCGCATGGTCGGCGGTTCGAATCCCCGCTCCCGTCGTTCGGTCCCAGCGCCTGCCAACCTAGCAGTTCGAAAGCACCCCCGGGTGCAAGTAGATAAATAGGGACCGCTTACCAGCGGGAAGGTAAACGGCGTTCCGTGTGCTGCGCTGGCTCGCCAGATGCAGCTTGTCACGCTGGCCACGTGACCCGGAAGTGTCTGCGGACAGCGCTGGCTCCCGGCCTATAGAGTGAGATGAGCGCGCAACCCTAGAGTCTGGCAAGACTGGCCCGTACGGGCAGGGGTACCTTTACCTTTACCTTACCTTCTTTCAATGGCTGAGCAATGTTTAGCACTACAAAATGCAGCTTCACACAGGGCGATACCGGTGAAACTTTACATGGGCAGAGGCTGTGCAGGCCCACTGAAGGCAACGGGACTTTGCAGGGAGTGTTTTTGGTACGATGCCAACTCCCGCAAATCTCCAAACATCCTTAAATATGCATAGCATGTTTTAAGCAGACAAAACTCTATAGTATTTGGAAATAAGTAGACTCCTTGGGGCTCTGCAGATACCCCCAAGGTATTGCAAATAGAGCTGCATGTAGGAGATGCCTGACCACTGAGTCCCTGAGTCCCAAGCTTATTTCTTGTCTGTTGTCATTAGGAGTTTCTTTCTCCCAGCAGCTGAACTTCTGAGGATGGCCAAGTCCCCTTTTGTGGAAAAATCTGTAAAGTCTGAACTGGTTCTAAACAAGGGGGCCTAAACACCTTCTGATTTCCATGGGCATTTAAGTCTCCTCTCCACATTATACTCTCCAAGCCATGGGTGAAGAACTCATGGCCTGCCCCATGTTAGTGGACTACAACCACCATCATTCCAGACCACTGGCCATTTTGTATAGGGCTCGAGGGAGCTGGACGTTCCTTACGCCATGATAAACAAGGCCCAATTGTCAAAGGTTACTGTGAGAGGAGGATTCTCTTCTGTCCCTGTTGAGCCAGATACATCCCAATATTTTCTGTTGAGGGTAACATTTGGGGCAGCAGCAGAAAGCTTGTCAGCAATGCCAAAATACAACAGATCCAAGTCGCAAAAAGACAGCCGCAAAACCCTTCCCAGAACCACTCCCACACCAACACCAATGTGGAGAGCAGGGAACATGCTCCACTATCAATGTGTGGCATTTAGAAAAGGCACACCCCACTATGAATGGGGATGCCACAAACCTGGCCATGTGCAGACTGGGGTTGGAAGAAAGAATGGACTTGGCCAACTTGAAGCAACACACAGAGCTGCCAGGAAGGTGGAGGACAATCCATGTTGGCTTGTTCTGCGCAGGACTGCGCCAGACAGCATGAGGCTATATGCACAATGTCACACTCTGTAAGAGAGATGGCTTTCTGAGTCACTTGAGTACCTCCAGAGGCCCCATCTAGAAATCCTAAGGAGCAAAGTCAAGGGTTTAATGCAGATGCAGTTCTCCGTTGCCAACGTTTTTGCAGAGTTCCTACCGTGGTGAAGGCTTCCACAGTGATATGAATGAAGACGGCCCTGTCGGTACATCATGCCTCTTCGCAGGGTTTCGGACTGGGAATCTTGTATGAACATTTGACTGCTGAACTGGGATTTTGCAGTTCAGATTCTTCCAGGGGATCGGCAATACGCAACGCTAATTTGACACTAGGTTTCTTTGTGTGTATTCTGTGAACTAGAGAGACTTAACAGAACTTACCCCTTACCTAAAATCAGTAAAGCAGGAAAATGGGCCCACTCTACTTTTCCTGGCTGGTCTTAACAGGTACAAATATGTTATAATTCATGAATTTCACACTTGATTCATTTTGTTCGGCCTATGGCTGAACCTAGAACTAATCAGACCAAGAAACCAAAATGCACAAACATTATTTTTTTTTTAAAAAAAGATAAAATTATAAAAGCATCTGTGGTCCAATACAAAATATATTAGCTCTGCTTCCATTTGCCCCAGGTCCTGTTTATCATGCACAAAACAAATGGTACAATGAAATAAATCTTCTCTGACTTTGCTTTTTCCCCTCAGAAAGAAAATTATACCTGGGCTTGGACAGATGGACTCTTATACTCTTCCTGAATTTGTTTAAATACATGCTTCTTCTGCGCCCTTACATACACTGAGGAGGGGAGGAGAGAGAGAGGAGGGAGAAATGGGAAGTTTTGAAAAAATGAAGTCAATCACTCTTCAAATTGCGCAACTGTGGACAAAAGTATTTAAAAATCTAACTCTTCAAACACTCTTTTTTTTTTTAAAGTAACTTAAGTTATACAATAAATGCTTGGAGCTGGATTATTTGTCAAGCCTGATGCCTTTTCTAACCTTTTGCCTGCAAAGATGAAATGAGAAGATGAAATGAAAAACCAGGAGGGCAACAGAATGTATGAATTAGTGGTTTATGTCACTGACAAAATGGACTGAATAAGGAGAAAAAATGGAGACAAAATCACTTATGCAAACAGCATAAGGGGTGTCATCCACCGGGAACGCCTGACTTCCTTTGCGCATCTAAACTGAAATGCACGGGAGCTGTGCCAGAGTGCTGCTGGCGTCTATTGAATACCCCTCCTTTCTAAGGAAAACATGAACTTGTGGCAAAAAACACTTGCAGACATTCCTAGAAATGACAGTATCTGCAAGCAGAGGACCCAACCCAGAGGTCAACGCAATGAGATCCAAACACGGAACGGGGTTCTTTGAGGCTTGCTGCATTTTTGGAAGCAGCCGCCGACGCAGTTAGTTAAGGCTGCCTTCAAAAGCAGCGTGGTGGGGAAAGGAATGACACTTCCAAAGTGGACATTTATAGGGGCACGTGGCTGGTGAGAGCGGCAACCCCACTGGTGCCTGGCAAAAGATGAAGGGTGTCATGAGCTCATCGCACTCAATGCAGTTGAGCCCCGATACGGAAGCGAAACACAATGGCCTCATTTTACGCATTGTTTTTTTCCCCCCACCACCAGGAGGATGATGCTCTTCTCAGTGTTGCTCATGACCTGCTTGGCTCAAAAAGGAAACTGCAGTGGACATGCGAGCAATTTGCACAGGGGTGGCATTTTGAAATGTGAACTCCGGCACAGAGATGATACGGGATTCATAAAAGGGCTGCCACTAAGTCTGCAGTCCCTGCAAAAACCGGGAGAATAATTAACTGCTTAAAAGTGCTCTCCTATTAAGAGGATAATATTACTAAATAAATATATGTGGGGGGGGGGATGTGTACAAAAAAGCAGCCCCCTGATCATGCATGCCTGGGGAACAAAACGATTATTCATTCAACAACACTTTGCTGTGATTTTCCATGTTCAAAACTTCCAGGTAGTCTAACAAGGGTATGACAAATATTGAGTTCTCAATTTGTGGAGAGGTTGGAGCTACCACATTAATAGTGCTAGCAACGTCCTATCTTGATTATCTTCTTAAGATTACGGATCTCTGGGCAGCAAATCAAACCACATCTTTCCTTTTAAAGTAATTCCAACATATTGTTGTTGATTGACTCGATCATGGAAAACCAAGAGTATCCATCTGAAGAATGCCAATAGGCTTCAGCTCCATTAAATGGCATTTTCAACATGGTTCGTTGCAAATGATAATCTGGAACCTTCAAAATCAATATTCTTATAGTAGGACAACCCATAACTGCTTTCCAGCGACATTCAAATGAAATACAAACTATTCCACCCAGGATGTTTGGAATGGAACCCAGAGGAAAATCTCCTTAAATCTTCTGCAACAATTTTTTTGGGGGAAATAAGAGACATTCCAGGACAAAAATACTTTTTGAAAAAATTGGGGGTGGGTAGCAGATTTGCTAAACCAGTGGTAGCTACTGAATCTGTTTGTAAGCTAGCAAACTTAGGGATTTCCAAAAGACACTGAGAAAAGTCTCAACATATGATTGAGTCCATGGTGGACAACGTCAAGATGCTTCGGTCGTTGGTATAGAAGGGTTCCGTAGAGCTCCATGATCTAAAGTAACAATAAGAAAGAAGTTTTGCTGACTGGAAATGTGAATTTCTGTTTGGAAAAAAAATGGGGAGGGGGATTTTAAAAGGATTAAAAAAATAAAAGCAAACGGAAGCGAGCCAAGGGTCTATGTTTCCCCCTCTGGTGTGAATAGTTTAAAAACAGGGAGGCCTTCCAGAAGTTGCTGGACTCCCATCTCCCATGAGCTCCAGCCAGCATGGCCAATGACCAGGGATGATCATGGGCATCATCTGGAAGGGCCCTGGGTTTCAAATCTGGGCTTTGTAACATTTTGGATGTGATCAACAGAGATGCAGAACATTCCCCAGAAAAATGGAGAAAAAGCTTCATGTTAGAAGCACCCCTATTACTAGCTCATAACTATGTAAACAATTATGCCCCTTTACACATATGGGGCTTGTTTTCATGTAGTGGCCATGATTCGGGACCCAACTCATGTGGAGGATTCTCTACAGGGGAATTGCTGCTTATCATGCACTAGAGGTGGCTAACCTATGGCCCCCCAGAACAATATCCACCATCCCTGACAATTGGCCACGCTTGATGGGGCCAAGGAGAATTGCAAGTCAACATATGGAAGGGGCCATAGGTTAGTCACTCGTGGCAGGCAGTGAAGAGCAGGATCATCTAGTCATTGTGGAATATTTTCCTCTCATTGGAACGAGCGCAAAACATTTGTTAAAGATGCATATTAGTGGCATGCAATTGTGCCACATGTATTTCGGGAGAAAGGTGTAAATGAGCACAGGTACTGATTGGGAAGTTAAAAAAAAACACACATTCGGAACAAAAACCAAAAATAAATAATAATGGAAACATCCATCTCCATCCCAGCTATCTGAAATATCTTGAGGAAGTAGCTGTGAACATGTATCATTAATAAAACCACACGACCCAGTATTAGCACTTGAGTGACTAATGCAATGACGAACAGTTTGATTGATGGAAGACAGACGAGCAACATATTTTGGCAACTTAGAAAAGTCATGCACAGATTCTTGTTTTGAAAAATCAATGAAAGCTCAGAATAGAAATCATATTTTAATTTTAAAGCATTAAAAGAGGATTTCATGTGCTGTACCCATTTCCCCTTCACTCCAAGCATTTAACACCATTAGATGAAACAAAAGCATTCCCATTCAGAATGTCACCAGGTACTGATTTCACATTCCAGTTCTCTTATTTGACAGAATATTCAGTGCTGGTAATCATGGGTGTCACACAATGTCTTCGAGCCAATAAACCAGGTAAATTGTTAGCATGGGTAAGTCAAGAGACTTGATGGATACTGTTGGCCAAGTGGAAAAATCGTAATACTGCAAGTGGATAACTGAAATGGCTGAAACAGACGTTCTACCTATACTACCAATCATATGGAAAACAGAGCCTGAAGACGTGTGTTTCATCTGACAACAGACAATCCTGGGACAGATAACTAGAAAGTTCTCAGCTCACACCCAAAGTGTTATCAGTCATAAGCACATGGCGAGTCTACTGTCACTAAGCTTACTTATTTCACCCTGGTCCAATGACTCAGGACAGACACTGAGGCCCCCCTGCTAAGAACAGGTTCCCCATTCATTCCCAGTGCAGCAGCTGATCTGAATACATGCTCTGCGGCCTTTCATGAAAGTGAATGAGGACTTCAGGTGCCCAAGAGTTTATTCTGGGTGCACATCTCAGTGCTCCGACAGATTCGGGGAAGAAATCTTCGGGGAAGATTCTGAAGACTGATACTGTCCTGTCTGTCTCAGATCACAGTGATTTGGGCAACATCTACTCCATGTCTAGAGCACAACTGCTCTAAATCCATGATTTTAGGGAATCAACTTTTACTCTACAATTGCTGCATTATAATCTTGGCGAAGAGACGAGCTACAATTCCAAACTGTCTGAGGAACGGTGCTGTGCAATTTACAAAGTAAAACTGGGCCAGGAAAATTATTAAGTCTCTTTCAAGTGATGATCTAAAGCAGCGGTTCCCAACTTGTGGGTCCCCGGATGTTGTTGGACTACAACTCCCATCATCCCAGAGCTCTGGCCTTGCTAGCTAGGGGTGATGGGAGTTGTAGTCCAACATCATCTGGGGACCCACAGGTTGAGAAAGGCTGATCTAAACCAACTTATTTCAGCAGAATTTAAAACCAAAACAGAAAATGTTGCGGGGTGCGCTGCGATGGTGCCAAGTCATGTTCTCGGATTGCTTTTTAAGATGCATGGTAAGTTCGAGAGGGTATTATTCTGTCAAATAGGAGACTTTAGTCACACCATGCTGGCCATACACTTATAGATGATGCAGAAACAAAAGCAAAAACCATCAGAATTGTTAGCCAAAGTTGAACATGAAGCAGATTATACCTACCTTTCGTGAACACCATGCATAGCCAGAACCTTTGCAATATTGGCCTGGTTTGCAAATAACACTAAACCCAACAATGGCTTAGCAAGAACGAGAAAGCTTCGCTCCACCCCCCAGTCTTGCTGCTGCTGCTACTCAGAGCTAAACCATGGCTGCACACTCTTGCCTTGCATAGGAATCTGTGCTTATGGTTTGTCTCACTTCCAGAAAACCATGAGCTGCAACAGGCAATTTTTTTCCCCTTGAGTAGCCGCTCATGGCATGTTGGCACGCGAGCCAGATTTGCACGTAACTCTAGGTCTATCCATGGTTTAGCTCCGAGTAGTACGGTGGCCGCAGGGCCGGAGAGGGAGTGAAGTGGCTATGATTTTCCAGAACGTGGTTATCAATCGGAGGTGTTAGGAGAAACTCAGCTGCAACAGGTGATTTTCTACCCCACAAATATCTCTCTGTGTTTGTGTCACGCTGTTTCCTCCCGGCTACCCTAGTTTCAGCAGAAGGACGAAGTTGCAGACAAATTCTGCAGATTCTAAAATTTGCTGTTTTAAAACGGTTCCAAACATAATAGTGCTCGTCAAGGATATTTATATGGGCTCTATTGGATATACTGCTTTTTTAAAAATAATAAAAAATAGGTATCTACAACTGAAAGAACATTTAGCACTGATTTCTGAATGGCATGTATTGCAGATAGAAGTAGAAAAGTCCCTAAAATTTAAAAACTGTTATATTGAGCTGCTCTGGCTCCGTCAAGTTTTGCTATTCAATTGTACGTATATAAAACTCCTGTTCCATATTGTTTTAAAAGTATTTTTTTAAAAAAACAAAACACTGCCAATGAACAAATAAAAGCCCCAAAATAAAATAACACCCTCCCCAAAGCGTTCCTTTTACATTTGCAGAGGAAGTTATATTTCAGGGGAGAAAATGCAACCTTTGTATAACTAGAATCAGACACTGCAATATATGACTAGTGAGCAGACAGACACTGAACAAACAAGGGATTGCACAAACCGTTTTCTAATTTGCGAACACAAGGAAGAGGTAAATCAGGGGAATAAATCAGGACAGTGATCAGATTTTGAGGAAAAGGAAATACAAGGCAAGAGAGGAGGGGGGAAATCACATTGATATATGCACACAAGAAAAGGAGAAGGAAAAAACGGAGCATTTTTTGGACTGCGGCACACACACAAAGCTTGGCATGAGCAGAAGCTACTCTCTTCTGCTCCCTGGCAAATGCACTCGGATCACTTGTTGGTATTGCAGAGAGCAGGGGAGCCCCGGCTCATGTGCAGCTTCATGCGTATGTCAAAGCCGCTCTAGGCACACTGCAGCTGCTGGATCGGACGACGTCGCGGGAAAAATTCAGGAAGTTTTCGGAACAAAATACCAATACAAAGGCAGCTTCCTTCCTTGCGTTCCACTGAAAGGGCTTCCAGGAGAAGCAGAAACACTGATCTTTTGAGATCCAAAAATAAAAAAGGGGGGTGGGCCCTACGAGGAGCGCCTCCTGCCTTTCCTTAGACATCTACAGCTGCTGGCTCGTCGTGCTCCAGTTTATAAGAGAACCGTCGGCAGCAAAGGCAATTGAGAGAAATTCCACACCTGTTGATTCGCGTCGGGCTGCAGCTCCCCATCATTCGCTCCAGCATTCTTCTAAGAGGCGCACATGCTGTTTCTCCATCTGAGAAGCAGCACATGGAGTCCAAGCAGTTGATACCTGCACTTGTCTCAGTAAGCTGAGGGGGTGGGGAAGACAAAGGAGAGATCAGCGTATCAGATTCCTTTTCTTTTTTCCTTTCTTTGCTATTACAGGTCACAAACCTCTTTAGAGAAAAGGGGGGGGGGAAGCAACACAAATCTTAGGAGCATGAACGCAATACGTATGAGCTAGCCTACATGCATCCTTTTTGCAGATCCTGTAAACTTATGTTGGGCAATTCAGTATAATGGAGGTGCAGAGGTGATGGGGCACCATTTAAAACAGGGGTAAGCAACCTAAGGCCCGGGGGCCGGATGCGGCCCAATCACCTTCTCAATCCAGCCTGCGGATGGTCCGGGAATCAGCGTGTTTTTACATGAGTAGAATGTGGCCTTTTATTTAAAATGCATCCTCTGGGTTATTTGTGGGGCATAGGAATTCGTTTATTTATTTATTTTCAAAATATAGTCCGGCCCACCACATGGTCTGAGGGATGGTGGACCGGCCCACGGCTGAAAAAGGTTGCTGACCCCTGATTTAAAACCTGGACACCTTGCCATTAATGAGAGCACTTTCTTTGGCACTAGATCCAAAACGGGAAACCAAAACAACAACATTAGCTACCCCTCGTCCCTGACCCATGGTGCCCCACTAGCTATTTCTGCTTTCTCTTTAGGTCTCACTGGCCTAACCCAGACCATACTTTTGCCCCCATTGTTGCCTTCCCCACTTTCCAGCAGTGCCCACAAGGTCAAAAGCAGATTTGACTCGGAAACCTACTGACAAAGTCTCATTGACCTGCTAGGTTTGAACTCAACAAGTGGGAATCACTTCTGTGGCTGCGTAAATGGAGAGAAATAAAAGGAAACGATGAGGAAACCATTTTGAATTGGCATATGCCTGACATCTTGCCAACAGCTGCTGCTGCTGCTACCGTGACAGCAGGGATGATTTTTATCGAGAAACAAACGAAGGGACATCTGTTTTCTTATGTGGCGTCAAGGTGCTAAACCTGAGAAGGCAGGTGATTGGAGCTCCTTGGAGGAAGTGTGTGGTACAAATACCAATGAATAAAATTATTTCCACTTGAATTAGGGAGTTTGGGTAGACAGAGCTGGGTAAAGGAGGGGGGAAAAACATGTTTAAAGTAGTAACATTAACAACCACCAATAGCACAAAGGGTAAACAAGCAGCGGGGCATTCAAGCTGAAATGAACAACAAAAAAGTAGGCTTGTCTTATTAGTTAGTATGAAACTGGCTAGCAGAAAGAAAGGCACTGAGGACCTCCCCCCCCCAAAAAAACCCCAAATGGTTAGTGAGGGGAAAAGCAACAATTACATACACGCTTGAACATCTTAGCTGAAACCCATGTCAGAAGTGTCACAACTTTTTGTTCAACTTCAAAACCACATTAGAAATCTCACAAACGATGCAATTGTCAATTGAATTGAAGGTTATCGCTGGCACTTAAACAGCCATTTTCTACTGTAAGACTCAGAAGCCTAAAGTCTTCACACCCCTGCCCTAAACGGTCTCAGCCCAGTATACCTGATGGAGCATTTCCAACCCCATCGTTCAGCCCAGACACTGAGGTCCAGCTCCAAGGGCCTTCTGGTGGTTCCCTCCCTGTGAGAAATAAGGTCACAGGGAACCAGGCAGAGGGCCTTCTCAGTAGTGGCACCCGCCCTGTGGAACACCCTCCCATCAAATGTCAAGGAAATTAACAACTATCTGACTTTTAGAAGACATCTGAAGGCAGCCCTGTTTAGGGAACTTTTAAATGTTTGACGTTTTATCGTGTTTTTTATTTTCTGTTGAGAGCCACCTAGAGTGGCTGGGGAAGCCCAGCCAGATGGGCAGGGTATAAATAATAAAATTATTATTATTAGACAGCTTAATGCCCTTCTCTCCTCTTTCTTCCATTCACTCCCACGTCACCACTGTCCTGCCAAAATGAAATCAATCTTCTCCCAACTTCGACTTACCAAGACATATTTTACTACATTTGAGAACAGTGCCCCTGGACACTTCAGGTCTCTCTCCACCTGTTCCTTGCACATACCCACCCACCCCACCTCTCTGGTGGGTCCCCAACCCTCCAGTGGTGCTCAGAGAGGTCCAAGAGACTACAGGAAAAAGAGAAAACTAATGGGCCCTCCTACAGACAGATCTCTTTGGGGTCCTACCCAGGAAATCTTACCTCAGAAGGGAAAAAATTCTATGGATATCCTGCAGTAGACCAGGCTACAAAAATAAGAGGAACTAGCTGAAGTCTGCTATATTTCCGAGGAGGATAACCAACAAGTGGCCTTCCCATCATTCCTGAATACTGACCATATTACTTGGGGCTGATGGGACTTGCGAGTTCAAAAACATCCAGGAGGCCACAAGACTAGTCATCCCTGCTTTAAATATAATCAGTGGTCTTAAAACGCTTTTTTAAAAAACCTTCAGACTGCAATGCAGCACGTCCCACCCCTCCCCATTAGTTCTTAATGGAATTAAGAAACCAAATTAAATCAATGTGACAATATTAGTGATCGAGTTTGTTAGGAAAAACACAAAACCAGAGGCATGCCAAGATGTCAAAAGTGCTTCATGGTGAAAAGAGCACCACAGATGAACTGATTCATGATGAGCTAGATTATTAGGATATAGAACTCGGGTACTACCTAGGGCACACGGTCACTCTCGCTGCCTAAGAGCATCTGCTAGCAGTTGCCTGCTGTCCTCCCCTCTGTGCCTGCCTTCAGTAAAATCACATGCTGGGGTGACTGAACCCCTTTCTTCTTCCATCTAAAAAAGGACACAAAAAGCAATAGACTTTATAAAGCACCCAGCCGTTCTACAGAAATAAAGACAGCTGTTACACTCAAGTAAACGAGGCGCCCAGGGCAACATTCTCGGTGCTAGTGTACGCAATTTGCTTACCCACAAACTGAAATGCCAGCGAACAGAAAACAAAAATTAAGCAGAGTAGATGCAAATGTTTAATCAGCAATCTGTCATAAGTGTTTTCTGAAGATATTTGGTTCTGTCCTTGACCAATGCAGCAATTGTGGCACTTTAATCCACTGGGGGACGTAACCTGCAAAGCAGGGTGTCTTGAGTGCCATCCCCCGTGTTCTGTGTAGCACCTTGCACAATAATGGCAATTACCATGAAAAAGGCTACAGACGTTTGCTTTATTGGACCCAAGAGAAGCATACTGGCCCTTGAGCATGGCTGGTCTTACAGTTTCCACAGCTGGTGGCTGTATAAATTGCGATGAATTGTGGGGGGAGATGCGTCAAAGGCTAATGGCTTAAGCAGCACACCCTGCTAGCTGAACTAGACCCAGGGACAGTGGCTAATTTAAGACAAAAAGATGTAGAAACTCAAGCCTGTGATTAGTGTCAAGGTATAGTGATTAGTGTCGAGACAACAACTTGGGAGACCAGGTTTCAATCCCCAGTCATCCATGAAGCTCACTGGGTGACCTTGGGCCAGTCACTGCCTCTCAGCCCAATCTACCGCACAGGGTTGTAGGGATTAAGTGAGATGGGGAAGAACAATGTTTCCCATCTTGAGCTCTCTGGAGGAAAATGCGGGATATAAATTCAATTAATAATAATTATAATACAATCAACCTTTCCCCCCTGCTCCTACAACTTGCTCTGAGAACAGAATGAAAAATTCCAGGAGTTCTCTTGGTTTGCCAAGGTATCTCTGATGACCACAGAGGGAGTGGCTACTTTCTCTCTTTTTTTTCTCTCTCTCTACAGCAGCTTGCAATGACTTATGGTCAAGTTGCCAGAACGCTCCTGAATCCACCCCCTGCCTCAGTTGTGATTTCACAGAAGAGGAGGAGTTTGGATTTGATATCCCGCTTTATCACTACCCGAAGGAGTCTCAAAGCGGCTAACATTCTCCTTTCCCTTCCTCCCCCACAACAAACACTCTATAAGGTGAGTGGGGCTGAGAGACTTTAGAGAAGTGTGACTAGCCCAAGGTCACCCAGCAGCTGCATGTGGAGGAGCGGAGACACGAACCCGGTTCCCCAGATTACGAGTCTACCGCTCTTAACCACTACACCACACTGGTTCCCAGAATATGCTCTTCCTTGCCGGGTAAATACGGACCTGAGCATTACTGAAGTGAGCTTCATTGAGAAAAGATTAAATGGGCGGGGATGAATTTTCATATCTTGTAAATATAATACAAGAAATCCAATTCATGACGTACATACACAGATTAGGGCTTTAAAACAAAATAAGGGGACCACTGGTCTGCTGTTCTGCATGTGCTTCTGCTAGAAAGGAGTTAATTCCTAAAAGCTGCGTCAGCATCCCTTTTCAATTTACTTTATGTACAATATCTAATGGCACTATTCTATTGACTGTTATAACTTTTACTAAAAGCATATTTAAACCACCTTACTATTGCTTTGGGTCAACATGCTCCTGGTTCCTGCCTGATTTACTCCACAACTTCAGAATGAGCAATGAGGGATTCATTCCTGGGGAAATAATGTCATTTACATGAGATATTGTCCAAGATTAGATCTGGATGCTCTGATGGCAAGAAGTTGCACAATAATTATTTTATATTGGTAAAAGCAAAAAGCATGAGATCTAAACCAGGGTTTCCCAAACTTGTGTCTCCAGCTGTTTTCGGACTACAGTTCCCATCATCCCTGACCCCTGGACTTGCTAGTTAGGGATGATGGGAGTTAGTCCAAAAACAGCTGGAGACACAAGTTCGGGAAACACTGATCTAAACAAATCTAAAGGTAATTACTATGCTCATTGTTTTTCAGTGCAGTACTGATCTGCAATGGGCTTTGATAATTGGTATTTATTTTGCATTTGACAAGATTCACATAGTACTTGATCAGTAAAAACCTCCAAGGGCTTTTTAAAGTAGCATACTCCCAAGTCAGCTTTCCATGAAAACTAGCAATCCATTTTTGAAGCTTGCAAATACTACATCCACTGTAGTATTTGCAAGCTTCAAAATTAGAACTTCAGATTTCAGACTGCCATTTTTGAAGGCACATGCCCCACGTTCTGCAACACAACTTTCTCCTGGAAACAGGGAATTAGGCAGAATAGCTTTAAATTTGAGGGGGCTTGCAGCCTGAGCCTCAGAAGTAAATGCCACCAAGTTCAATGGCATTTACTCTCACATGTGCAGCCTTAGTCCTGTAAGCTTAGTGGAACTACAGGGTATTAGACATTTATCTATCAAAGTGATCCATATCCTGCTTTACAAATTTGTTCACAAGCTTTAAAGATAGAAAGCCATTGAGTTCAAGGCTTTATGCTTCTGTGGGCTCTGTAATATGGTGGCATGCTCATTCCTGCACCTCCAGGCAAGGAAGAACCGATATGACCTTAAACACTACACTGGTCCAATTGAGATTTTAGCATATCAACTCTTCCAGCAGTGGATAGTTAACAAAATAACCAAACCACATGTCCTAGGCTCAATACATTTACCGATGAAGCTACAGTGCCATGTGAAATCCTTTTTGGCCTTCCTGGTAAATGGTGATTAACATTTTACCTGGGAGGGATCATTTATCAGTAAACCTGAAGAACTGTTAAAGCAGGATTCCTCAAACTCGGCCCTCCAGATGTTTTTGGCCTACAACTCCCATGATCCTTAGCTAGCAGGACCAGTGGTCAGGGATGATGGGAACTGTAGTCTCAAAACATCTGGAGGGCCGAGTTTGAGGAAGCCTGCGTTAAAAATGGGAGGTCATCAGCTAAATACTTTATCTTTTGCAGATTTAGCAAGGTATGCTGGGAAACACCCACAATTATGAGGTGCTGAATTAATGTTTCTGTCAAGTCTTAACTCCGTTCAAAATCAACATTATCCTGTTACTTGAAAGCTGCTATTCTGATGAAAGGTGCAGAAATGCTTGAGAGTTTATTGACAACAGAAGAAAAGCAGCATATAAACGGAGATAGAGGGACCCATTTATTCATGTCTGCAAAACTAATGTCCGGAATGACTTACTCATGTCTGGAAAACAGCAGAATCCACCACTACTTCCAGACTAAGGTTTTCTTCATTTCTATTGCTAATACATCCTTAGAATTTGTTATTGTTGTTGAAGATCAAAAGAGAGATACTGGGTCACTGATTGCAGCAACCATGGAATTGGGTTTTTGATTCTGACATTTAGTAGCAGCCAGCGACTGACTAGGAAAGGGATTTTGGATCATAGTTGATAGCTCAATGTAAATGTTGCCCTTGCATGTGGTTGCTGAGAACGGGGTAAATTCCACGGAAAGGACCCAAAAATAAAATGGGCAGCATCATCATGTCTTTATACAAATTTATGGTCTGATGGCACTTGGAATATCATGTATGATTCTGGTTGCTGTACCCCATTATATTATTGCCAGGAAAGCTGAAGAAAAGGGAAACCAAAATCATAAAGTGGTTGGAACAAGTGCCTTATGAGCAAAGGCTAAAATGTTTTGGAGAAAAACGTGAGGAGGGGGGAACAAAAGAGAGGTATGTAAAATTATGCATGGCATGGAGACAGTGCAGGGAGGTTTCTCCCTCTCTCATAATGCCAGAACCCGAGACCATCTACTGCAAGATGGATGGGCTGAGGATTCAGGACAGACAGAAGGAAGCACTATAGCCAGACCAGTGTTTCCTGAATGTGGGTCTCCAGCTTTGTCGGACTACAACTCCCATCATCTCTAGCTGGCAGGACCAGTGGTCAAGGATGATGGGAATTGTAGTCCAAAAACAGCTGGGGACCCAAGTCTGGGAAACCCTGAGCTAGTTTATGGGATTTGCTGGCTAAAGCTGTACTACTACCAACTTCAAGAGGTTTAATAGGTTAACCATATTAATGGAGATTAAGGCTGTCAGTGGTTACTAACCACAGTGACTACTAACCACTGTTGGAGGCAGTGTGGTTCTAAATACCTGCTTCTGGGGACTGCAAGTGGGTAGAATGCTATGACATGTAAATCCTGGCTTGTGGGCATCCCATAGGAAACAGGATGCTGGGCTAGAACACGCCTTTATCAGATGGAGAAGAGTTCTTCTTGTGAGGTTTAATGCCTTGGGAAACATCAATATTTAGTATTAAATGACAGAAATCAAGCTGAAACTCAAGTTGTTCTGCAAAAGCACTCAGGTGGTTTGTGTTTTTCACTGTTCTGTGTCAATTTTCTGACCTTTCCCACTACACTTCCACACCACCACCATGGCAGAAAGGCTGCTTATGACTTTTGAAAAGACAGATAAATGGAAGGAGCCACTTGTATGGTGTGGTAGGGCTAGAAGAAGCACAAGTACTTCAGTGGCCAAGTTTCATTTCTCCTAGTTTCCTGCCTTCGAGCAACAGGTGATGCTAAACCCACTTGGGGGCATCAACACCCAAGGCAGAAAGCAGAGAGATATATTTGAGGGCTGCTCATAAAAAAATGCGGAAGGAGTAGTCAATAACCGTAAGATATGCTATCGGCTTAAACTATGCAAACTGGGGGAAATGTGCTTTGGATAGGCTGAAAACCACAAAAGCCTGTGTGATGCCCAAGAGTACCTAAGACATCATATGAGTACTTCCAAATATCAAAGTAAATGCTGACACATTATTAGTACTTATTGTGATGACATTCTACCCGCCAGGGACAAGAAGCCTCGACAGTTTAAATTTTTGACAGGTCAGATCGGAACGTATTTGTTTACATACTGCCAAGGAAACATCTGTATTGGCTCCGCTGCAAAATCAATTCAGTTTTTTCTCTTGTGCTGTCACACACCAGCCCAGTTCGGAGAAATGTATATTGACTTAATTCACTAAGGTATGCACGAGCCTTTTGTGCACTTGCTCTGACCTTGAACTGCCCCTTTTTCGGCCCATCATGAAATAATACTTCCAAGCTTAATTGACCGTAGCTCCCCATTATGTCTGAGCTGAAAAACTACAGTTACCGCAGCCAGAACTGGTCAGGACCTTAAAAGCAACTTCCAACTGTGTTTTAAGATTCCCCGATTCCCAGAAGCAACCTGGAACTATGGCAGATTGATCCAGGAAATGAATCGCAGTGCATCCAAAAGGAAGGGCCAATACGAGGGCAGAGCACATGGGCAGAAGGCTTGTACATATCTTGGCATGTTAAGCTCGGAAAGGTAGGCATGTCTGAATTTGTAATTCACAGTTGTAATTCAGGATGTCAGTTTTAAACCTTGGATGAGAAACACCACCTTATAACATGGATGAAGAGCAGAGCTGGAGGCCTACAGGCCTTTAAACTGGACCTTTATTTTTGTGCAAATTTCTCCTTTATTTGCTCTCTTTAAGTCCGTGTAGAATATCACCTGCTGATCAAGTGAAGTATGTTTCGGCTGGTAATGCATTCACTCAGTCTAATCAACACTGTCCCATCAACCCCTTGCTTACAATAAACACATCCATAGGGCATTCAGGTGCAAAACACAATATAAAGCTGCACAAAATTTACACATATATACACAAGCCACAAGGAAGTTGCCCATCACTTGTGCTTTTTTTTTTTAAAATCAAATTAGCAAAAGTCAAAGTAGTCAAGAATGAACAGTTATGTTTGCTGCAGCTGAAACTGTCTGACATGCAAAAAGCAGTTAACATCATGGATGGTTAAGTTAAGCAGAAGCGCTGGGACCATGCTTGAAAGATTTTAGTTATTTTATACAGCAGAGCGGGGAGTAGACCTGGGATTCTGAACATTGATCATCATGCTTGCAACCTCTCCCCCCTCCCCCCCAGAAGAACTATTTGTTTTTAAAATGCATGCTGCGTTTGGGTCTGCAAACACAGAGCGAAGCTAAGGGCTGTGTGGGAGACAGGAAGGCACGAATGTGCGCTGCCACTACTGTGCTCTCTCCACACCACTGTCCATGCCTCTTGCCCCTTTCTCTCTCTCATTGCTGGTTAGCTGGCCTTCAGCATGCATAAAAGTGGGGAAGGAGCTGCTCCTCCTACTCTACCTAATTTTGCTCAGCTGACTCGGAGCCCTGGACAATGGCTGCAGTGCGATGCATTCCTCGCTTAAAGCAACTCTGCTGGAGTACATCTACAGGTGGACAAAGAAGGGATGGAACACACAGGTCAGTGAGAAGCAGTCACCTTTATATATATAAAAAAAGACAGACACAGGACAGGATCTTTAAAGGCAAAGATCTTTTTTTCAAAACGCAGGGACTAATCTCGTAGGCAGAGCACATAAGCGCAGGGACACTGGTTTCCGAATGGTTAACACACGTCACCTAGCCCAATATGGGCTGTACGTAATGGTTTGAAAAAGGAAGAGGAAAAGCTTATGTTCGCAGTAAATTAAGAATGCACTGCGCTGAATTAACACACGGCTGTGTCAGTTACGGGCAACATAGGCTCAACCTGTACAGCGTGGCTTCCCTGGCTGCATTTGTCTTTTTAACTTGTTGCAAACCAGTGTTCCTCCACATAGGGGATTTAATACAAGCAGGTCAATTTCTAACACCATCCATGTCATTTGGCCTTTGCCATCCCATTTTCAGCTTCCCGTCATGTGGCTGGTGGGTGGGGTGTGGAAAATAGGGATAGGCGAACCAAAAACCTGACTTACATCCCATCGTTTGTACCAATATTTTTAATTAAGATGTTTCCTCCGTGGGTCATTTCTTCCCACAAAGTTTTACATAAGCTCTGGTACAAAAGCCAAGAGAAGGAGGTTGCACAGCAACCATGGACTGGTTTGCACATCATGGTAAGCCAGAATACAGTTTACTGTGACCACACAAATGCGCTCTCGCTCTCTCCTGGAGAGGAGCTTGAATCCAGTTTGCTCCTCCTTGGGGGTTTTTCCGCAAGTGTGGGATGGCAGCTAAGCAAAGGTTTGACTCTGCGTGTCGTCCAAACAAAGGATCATGGTTAAGGCCCCCCTGTCTCCTTGACCAATATTTGCAATCAAAGGACAAACCTTGGCTACTGAACATGGTTAAGGAGGAGTGACTTTAAGCACAATCTTAGGTTCGGACAACATGTTAAGTCAAACTATGGCTTAGCTACGAGGTCAAGAAAGCCAGGGAAGGAGCCATTGGGCTCATGCTAAGCCACAGTTTGGCTTAATGACATCTGCAAACTTGGCCGCTGTGAACTGAAGCTGCGGCTTTGAGCCAAAAAGGAACATTTTACAGGCACACAAAACGGGAAACAGAAAAAAGCACACCCTTAGCAGACTCCCCACGAACTAGTCTTCATTAATAGGAACTGGAGCACATAATTTTAATTTAAGGCTTTTTCAATGCCATTGTTGGTGAGTGTTTCTATTAGTACGTTAACAATGCACACTGTAAGTGAGGGGACCTGTCTCTACAGAGGATGGATTTGAAGCCATTTATGATTAATGGAGCTACTATTTATTTCATATTTTCATCAGTTATTGGCATCGCTCACGCACAGCAAATCAACACTAAACACATTTAATGCTTTATTACTTAAGCATGAAAGCTGCAAGCTATAAAAATCGTTAGGGGGTGTGTGGTTCAAGCACTCTTGTTGTGGCACAAGACTAATTGTATAGTTAAATCACACAAGCAGCTGAACAGTAAACATTCACTTCAGCTGTTTTAATGTCACTTCGGAACAGCTAGATGTCTGCTTTCCACTTTGACTCTCTAGCCATAAACTGACATGAAATTCATAATTTTTTTGGAAAAAGACACAATGTGGGTCTCATTGTATTCTCCTTTACAGCTAAATGCTCAGTGCTCGGTTCCAAATATATTTTTTCTCCTTTTCTGAGCTGAAAATAGCATCTTAAATGCCAGCTTTAGTCAGGTAAACTAAATCTAGCTTAACAACTGATGAACTTAAACAGGAATTTCAGATAATGCATTAAGTGGTGTGAATATCAGCAGAGAATTCTCTAATCTGCTCTCAAATGCAGGACTAGCTGTCACTTGAGTTATCAACTGTGTCTGGGCTATACCAATTCAGAAAAGAGGTGGGGGCTGAGGTGATGGATATGCAAGATATTTATATGGAAGACGGCTCAGACTAGCACATCAAACAGGAGGATTCCAGCCCAGCTGTCTTCTCCCTGATGTGTCAGTTTTCTAGGAATAGGGGTAAACCCCAGTCTAATGTGGTGTAGTCCAGAAACAGGAGTGTTGCCTCTGCGAGAGGCCCACCGTTGTCCATTCTGACCACAATGTTTGGATACTTTTTGTAGAAAGGTCGTTTAGAAAATTTAACAATAAAGTTCAATAAAAATAATAAATAAAGATCAATTAAACTGAGATGTAATGAGTCACTTGCATGCTGAGTTAAGTGGGGCCATAAAGTATGGCAGGCGTAAGACTGCTAGGAGAAACAGAAGTACTGCCCTAAAGTGACCATGTTTGATTATCACCTCCTGAGAAAGTATTTTGTATTAGAGGGTTACCTGCAAAAAAGTAGTTAGAGATACAATCCAAATGCATGGAATGAATTTTGCATCCCTTGCACTTAACTAAACTCACATTTATAACTGTTTTAAACATGTCTTAAGGCATGACTCAGTATGGTTGGGAAGGATGAGACTGATTTCAATAGGCTGTATGCAAACAACAAGGAAATATGACTGGTGTTTTCAGATGCAGCTCAAATGAGACATTCCATTATTGCACAAAATACAGATCACATTTTATTATCTGCACATCACAAATTGCTGGAGGACCATTCAAGGTCTTGAAAGACCACTGATAATTATATGCAGATATTAGCTGCTGTGTTGGCAGACGTGTTTAAGAAATACCTAGAACTGGACTTTCCTAGCAACTGCCCCTTGTACAGCATCACAGGTGGTTAATGGACCGCCTACCAAGTTTAAGCTGAGGAAAATAAACATCTAAATGGAACTGAATTCCTAAAGCACAAAACAATGAGTTCACACACCCTGGGCTGGATCCAGGCTTCTTGTGAACTGAGTTCTGCTTATAGGGAATACCTGCTGGAGAAGAGCAATTTTCGCCAATTCTTCTTTCCTCCTGTAGCCCTGTGTCCTATGAAAAGCGGCCCCAGAGGGTTGGGAACTCCCCCACAAACAACATGGAAGATGGTACAGAGAGCTGCAGAGTGAACTGGGGTCTCCCTGCTTTTCCTACACTGGGAGCCCCTACAGCAGTATTTCCCGAATGTGGGTCTCCAGCTGTTTGGGGACTACAACTCCCATCGTCCCTGACTACTGGTCTTGCTAGTTAGGGGTGATGGGATATGTAGTTGGAGACCCATGTTTGGGAAACACTGCTCTACGGGATCCAAGCCAATGATTTCCCCCCCTGCTAGTTGCATATGGAGTCTATTTCCAAGAGAAATAAGAAATGAATTACAGATATTGGAAGTGCTGGAGGAGGCTTTCTGCGGCTTACAGACCTATAATTCAAAGCAATAAACAAGTCACTCTGATTGGACAGAGTGTTATTCTGTGCCACAACATGCTCCGGTCTTCAGGAAGGCATTGTTTATAATGGGCTGTATTGTGGAAGACAGAGTTGTTAAGTACAGGTTCTGAATAGCCACTGGCGCAGTTTGAGACTTTGTGGCATCCTGAATGTAAGGAGAGGATTGTTCTGCTTATCAAATAATCACACACAAAAAAACCAGGGATGGGGAAATACCAGCAGGAGACCAACCTTCACAAGCCTCACCCTAATACGAATCACCATGATGCTTCTCCATGCGTCATGTCTAGCAGGAATAGTTTGTAAGAGGCCGAGGCAGGGCTCAAGGAGACTGCCAAGCACAGAGTATTACAGCAGGAGATAAACTGCCTGCGCAAGGAGGAAGAAGCTACTGGGAAGGGGTTCTTCTCATGTAACTCACTAAAAGACAGGACCTTCTACTGTTGGGCAGTACACAGAGGAAGCGCTGCCTCTACATCATCTCCTCATACTTGGCTCTGCTTGTCTGGGAAAGGAAGAATCTACTGTGCATTCAGCTGCCATCCGCTGAATGACGAATAGTGCATCTGTATAGTTAACGGGCAATATTAGCACACATGTGTGCGTGTGTGTATATAGAAAGGGCACATTTGTTGCCCAAATGGCTCCGGCCAAGAAGTTCCCTGAGCTTGAACCGAGACTCAGAATGCTTAGGATGCACATTTATAAGACATGCTACCATGTCAGCAATGGCTGATCTCCCACTATGACTTAAATCTGTGGAACGTGAACCAGGAACTAGTGGCTACCGACAGCACTGAAACACAGCCCCAAAACGACAGGAGCACTAGAGCAGGAGGCCGTTACAGAGTACTTTGGGCTGCCAAGGGTCAAGATGAAACCTGGTGTAGTATCTGGTGATCTGACAAATGCAGAGGGTTGGGTTCACAAACCAAATTTTAGACATTTTCCTATCTCCCCAGATCCATTGCAGATTATAGAGCCCAGGCTTCCCAGGGTCTGGCCTCATCCAAAACAGATCCATAACTGCCTCAGCTCTGTCATAGCGTTACTTGAGGAATTACAATCACACACACATGCCTTTTCTGGACAATGTCCTAGGGGCAAGGGGGGAATAATGGGGGCAGATCCAGGCACAGGAACTATGATCCAAGGTGCTGTGCATGCAAGAGGAGCTGAGAATTGTGGGGAAAGTACTTCCCCTGATGCTGTAATCATGTGGATTATCAAATCATCATCAGTGAGAAGTTGCAGTGATCCACTTGTGACTAAAAGTAAAGTGAGCTAGACTGTACCTGGAAGAATTCGTAAGACCTTAAGAATATTTATCACTGAAAATTTCCATCCCTGGCAATAATCACACTTTCACTCCCATTCTAGTCAAGAGACTAACAAAAGAAAAAAAGCCATTTACAATCTTCCATGTAGAAGGAGATTTCTATTTTACGCACAGCAGCATCACAGTAATTCATCCAAGAACTGCAGAAAAGGTTTCAAATGCAGAGAAAAGTTCATCAGACTTGCAGGGGATCTCCCTGGTAAAGCCTCCTCTTTTAATGTTAGAAAAACCACATGTAGGTGCAAGTTACCTGGGCTTTTTCTGTACTTGTGGGCTGCAGGTGTCTGTACAGTACTTTTTTCACAATATCGAAAAACAAACAAGTGACAACTATGATGATTATGGCAAACCAAGCAGAGCCACTGGAGAGCAACTGGACAAATACGAAGTACATGTCTTGGGTGTGCAAAAATGGCCTGGAATAGTAAGAACAAGTTACAGGAAAACAGATGAATGAACAAGAACAAATCAATTTTTACCACTGGCTAAAACAGAAAAGCATGCAGAATCCTACACCCCACACCCCACCTGCCCAGCAAGGCACCAGTAGCGGAAGACTCACATTTTATACTATTTTCTAGGGGTAGCTTAAAATTTCTGGTACCAGTCATCACTCCTTTTTTTTGTCTTTTGAGCAGATTTTGGGAATGGCTATCTAACACACCGTTGGGATGTGTGCGTGTTCACTGACTCAAGTCCTGGGATGCTCCTTGGTTCTAGAGCATCTAGATCAGCGGTTCTCAACCTGTGGGTCCCCAAATGTTATTGGACTACAACTCCCATCATCCCTGAGCTCTGGCCTAGCTAGCTAGGGGTGATGGGAGTTTTAGTTCAATAACATCTGGGGACCCACAGGTTGAGAAAGGCTGATCTAGATGATATACCACTGAAATACTACCCACCATTTTTTTGATCCATGGGGCTGTGACTTGCCTGCTCAGGGGAGTACTTGAAAGAGCCAATAACAGCAATCCAAGTTTCTTGGGCACATGCATATGTACGGTGATCCTGCATTCTGCTTTTAAAACCTGTCACTTAACTTATTCCCATCAATCCACTTCACTGCATTCATGGCAAATGTTCCCCTCCCACCCCCTGCACATAGCACAGACTACAAGATATTGACACTTCTGTTGGGATGCAAACACACACACACACACACACACACACACACACACACACACACTTACCAGATAATTCCCCCATAGAACAAGGAGAATACAAAGTAAAAGACAATGGAACCCCAGGTAACAAAATGGTTTATCCAGGTCCAGAAATGAGTCTCTAAAGCCATCTAAAAGCAAAAGAACACAACAAAGTTGGCAAAAAAATCACCAAACAGAAAATACATTTAATTAGTATAAAAGTGGTCCCCACTCTTTAATGGGGGTTCACCATAAGGCTGCGCAGTTGTTGGAAAAAAGCAACGCTGGGATTCTTTCCCAAGTTGACACCTTTTGGCTTAGGCTGGTGGCAGAACAAGTTCCCTTTAAAGAAGTCTTCCAGTACTTCCTCTTAGGGTTCACTGGGAACTACACCATTTTTCCAACTGGTGTATTCTTTTAAAGTTTGCCTGAGAACTCCAAAGCCAAGGAGATCCCTTTGAAACAACCCAAATCCAAAAATGTATTTGACACAGGATGCCTACTTTCTTGGCCTCACTGAAAGGTGAAATTTTCAATGTGAAAATGAAAAATGGTGAAAAGTTAGATGACTAATTCAGTTCAGCCCTAGTTTACATCTAAATCTGGTTGTTCTTGAAGATTCAAGAAAAAGCCAGAAAAGGCACGTGAAAGCCTCGCTTTCTAAACCGTTAGGGAAATCTAAGACAATTAAACGTGCATAGCAAAGTCACAACTGTGTTACTATACCTTCATTGTCACTGTTATAACCATAACCGTGAAAACCAGAGTACCAAATGTCCAGTTTCCAAACATCTGTGAAAGGAGAAAGAACAAGATGCAGTGTGTTTAAAGCAGATGAAAGTTACTTTAACTCCCCCCCCCCGCCCGCCCCCGTGAATGCAGCTACAAGTGATGCAACTACACTGGTCAAACTAATTCTACTGAAAGCACAGAAATGCAAAACGCTAACTATTCAGTAAGGCAAGAGGGGAAAGTGCAAAGCAAAACAGGGAAGAGGAGTATGAGTTACAACATTCAGATCCCCACCAGACAGCCAATTATACGTAAACACCGGGCTACTGAAAAATTCTACAGCAGTGGGAAAGCAAGTAGCCTTTAATTACTGGGGCTGGGATATTTTCCTTTCAATGCAGCATCACATTTAGATTTTGCAAACCAGAGCCTGCAAAACTCAAAAATAATGGTCGGCACTTATTTCAAGGATCAACTGTACAACAATTTAGAGCAAGGCTGTGCAGACTTTTCTGAAAGAAACAGTGTGAACTAAGAGAATTCAGGCATATGTCCATCAGTTGTGGTATTTGTATCCCTGCTACAATAAATGCAATCACTCCAAGTATGTAATCATTCACATCCTCCCATCTTAAATCTGAACCAGATAGCTTTGTTGTTGTTTTGGGATATACTCCCTGGACTCTGCTATCAAAATCTGACCACATATTTTTAACTGCTACCCTTAATGACCATGAAGTCTTAAAATATTGCTGTGTAGATTAGATGAAGGTGTGAGAAGATGCATTTCATCTCACGGGTCATTCCGAGGATTACCAGAATGGAGACAATGAAAGACTCTAGCCAGAAATGTACAAGGAAGGAAAGAATATTCTACTAAATTGTATTCAATGGAAACCTATAGAGAAGCAAGGGATCTTCACTTCACCCCTTTGCCACACACTGGAGGAAACCAAGTACATGGAAGTTGCTGGCTGGGCATCTTCAGCCCCAACACAATAGCTGCTTTAAAGAAAAGAACTCATGGCAACTATGAGGCTTATTTGTTGAGATGCTCAATATGAAGACACCATAGTCGCCTAAAGAGGAAATTTATCCCACACCCCATTTCTTGGTTTGCCCTTCCAATTTCTCCCTAAAAACTGTACAGCAAACCCTCTTGAGAGCTACCAAAAACTGAAAACCAGGAGCACTGCTGGGCTCACTTAAAAGTGCAGCTTGTGTCCTGCCCCCACCCAAAAAACACTTAATGGAGGACTTGTCCACAAAGACTCCCCCTAGCAAGCAAGCAAGCAGGACGCACTTCTGACCAACAGCTTGCGGCTATGGTGATACTATTCCACAGAGGAGCGCTAGATGACGGTAAACACCCGAAATCAGCAACAATTTTTTTGGAGGGGGGGATGAAGAGAAGCAGCCCACACTTGGGCAGCAGTTATGCTCATCTGCTCTGTGCTCAGCATTGTAAAAAATACACTGCCGGTCTGTTTACACAGATAGTCTTTTAATACTGTGTTTAGTACAAAGGTTTCTTCATCTATTCCAGGATTATAATATAGAAGTACTTCTAGAGTAAAATTACACTTAACACATAAAGTGTCTATCCATCACACGGTGCCGCTGTCACCTGAAGTGAGACACAGACAGACAGACAAACTCTTGCCACCATTTATTTTTGAATGTATTCATGGAGGATACATGCTGCATTCTTCACCACAGATACAAAGACACTGTATCTGCTGATTTTTGTATCGCTTTTCCTACAACACAGACTCTTACCATTTGCCTGTTAGATTTCAACATCTGATGACATGCACAGCGTGAAAAAGGGGGGGGGGGAGAAAACTAAAAGATCAAATTGAAGTACAGTATGACAGAGTAAGGCTATGAATTAGAGAGAGAGACAGAGGAGATAGATAGGAGAGAGAGAGAGAGAGGCAGAGACATTCACAGAAAAACATTCTCTTAGCTTCAACCGTGCCAAAATTCTTGGTTGAAACCACTGTGTCCCATTCTACCGCAGATTTCAGGTTGGTTAAAAGGATCTCATGGGGAGGGAAAAGAAACTCTGCCTGCAGTGCAACTATGACCCCTAACAAGTAAGCATTTAGCCACAGCTGATGCATGGCCAAACTCCTCCTTATCGCTTGACAGGGTAAAGCCAAGCTGTACCCTGGAGTGATTTTTATTGCGGCAGACGTGGACCATCAAAACCCTCAGTCTCACATTCAATGTGGACAGGCTAGGAATGGCTTAGGAAGCAACTGAAAAAGGAGCTCCTGGAGGCTCGAATTGACTACTGAATTAGTTCAGCTATGGTACCAAGGTTGCCAAAAATAAGTGAATTTTGCTGCAGTGACATGGATAGCACAGAACCAAGTTTCTGAATTCTGTTGTGGGACGCCGCTACTAATTGCCACTCCCCGATCCTATGCATGCACAGACAAGGAGGAAAGCAGACACAATCCTCCTTCACTGCTAAATGGAAGAAATGTTGTGACTAAGTTATAAACCCAGAAGTTCTTATTCCAATGGCACTTCCCCCATAAACTTGCCTGGTAGCCTTAATGTAATTCCCAACCTCTCAACCCGCCTACATCCAATTTGCAATACAGGAAAGAGTAATGCAATCACCCCGTAAGGATTAGAGAGAACATATGTCAGCCCAATTAACACAGTTAAGTGCTCTGTAAAAGTATTTTGAGTTATTCGCCACCATATCAAGGCACTGAGTGCACTGACATGGTGATCCTCAAGTTGGGCAAGCCAACAGCATTTTTAACATTTCCAAACAACTGGCCACATGATAACCACAATGATAAACACAAAGACCATTATGCTCTGCTATGATCTGGGCAGCCCAAGAACAAGATCTCTGAGTTATCCACGTGGAGGTACCCTCACATTATTCTTGTTTAGAAGACCACCATATGCTTTTGCACACTTACAACAATGGTTGATTTAGCCCCGGCTGCATGAGAGGTCAAAGCCTACAGAAAATCATATTTAAATAGCTTAAGACACCCATGGTTTAAATATGCCTGACAAGTGATTTTGTCGTCGATGGAACATAAACTTCCCAGAAACGTTACAGGTGCTTGTGATTTCTCTATCGTAAGTGTGCATTCTACCTTACCTGGCCATTTCCCAGCAATGAAGTGTCTTCTCCCATCAGAATATATGAGCCAAAGAAGAAAACAAAAGCATGAACGAATCCCAGGAAGGTCCAGTAAAGGAAAGGCTTAAAGCCCAAGTGGGCATTTTTACTGATGTCTCTGTAAAGGGAAAAGGATACAAGGCCTTTACTGCTACTTTGCAATTAACAGAAAGCCCATTTTAATTCTGTATGCACTTGAAATACAATCACCACTGCATCAGAGAGCACCTCTTCTGGTAAAACCATAAAAACGTTCTCTAGCCACCTGAGATGCAATAGGATAAACATCTGATAGTGTCGCTGCAAAATTAAATGATGTACTGACCTTGCGGCCTCCAGAAACATTCCCCAATGAGTCAGTTTCCCCCATTTGTCAAAATACAATTGGCTTGATTGATGAATTTATGGGAGCCAGGACTTAAACAGATAAACTGACCTTTTAACAGATCAAGCAGTACATTTCAAGCTTTGAAACCAGAGGGCTTCACAGGTTCTTAGCTTTTGCAGCTCTGTGGTGATGTGGTTAGCCCAGTCTCTCAAAAGAAATAATCTCTTGGCATTCTTTAGCAAAATTCTTAAATTAACAAAACCTAGGATTCAAATGTTAAGGGTAGCGTCTCCTTAGTTTTCAGAGCAGAATGGAAACATCTGTAACTGACCTCCCTCAACAAATGAAGGCAGCCAGCTATCCATCCTGACATTTGATTTTGAAGTTTTACTCCGTACCCGATTTGAAGAATGAAAAGTACCATGGCAGGTTCAATAGTTTTCCAAGCAAAGAAAACTATTTTGCGTATTCTGAGTGTCATTCTGTCAAACAGATGAGAAGATGTTCTATCATACTATCAGAGAACGGAAAGGAAAGGACAGCTTTTTGGTGTTCCCTGCACCGACACAAACGTTCCTGAACGTTATTAAAAACTGACCTCGTGAACATGTGGTTGCCTTATAGCAGGGGGTGGGGAACCTGTGGCTCTTCCGGATGTTGCTGAAACTACAACTCCCATCATCTCTCGCGTTTGGGACCATGCTGAGGCGGATGGGAGTTGCAGTCCAGCAACATCTGGAGGGCCAGGGGCTCCCTAGTCTCAGAGTTACAGTCTGACCCTTGGACTCATTTAGCCTAGTGTTGCCTCCCTTTCTTTGCAACAGTCTCAGCCCAGTCCTGCCGTCATAAACAGGATATGGCTAGACTGAGCAAGGAATCTTCCATGTGCAAACTATATACAGTGGTACCTCTGGTTACAAACAATTTGTTCAGGAGGTCCATTCTTAAGCTGAAACCATTCTTATCCTGAGGCGCACTTTTGCTAATGGGGCCTCTAGCACGTGATTTCCGTTCACATCCTGGGGCAAAGTTCACAACCAGGAGCAGCTACTTCCGGGTTAGCGGGTCTCATAACCTGAAGCGTTCGTAACCAGAGGTAACACTGTATTTGCCTTGATGACTGACTATAGCTCATCCACTTTTCACTTATTCAGTGTTCACAAGAAGAATATCTGCTAGTTACATGGAAACAAGCAGGCTGGGATCATCTAGTGCTGGTGCTTTTAACAGCTTCTGGTGCCGCTGTTTTTCTACCACTTGAGGTGGGGCGGGGGGGGAGTGCCCCATTACTCATTTATTAAGCACAGCCCCCTCCCCCCAGGAGAGCATGCTTACCGATACAGCGTTGGCTTGCTGTGTAATACATGGGGATGCACGTGCTGTTCAAAAAGACTGTACATGAGGACTGGCAGGGAGGTGAAACAAATGTTGTACAAAGTCAGGTACACACTGTCGTACAGAGTCTGAAAAGCAGGAAAGGAGGGGAATTAGTGGTTCTGAAATGCAGAAACAGAAGACAGGACTTACGAGTCAAAAGTGCTCAGTTGCGAGCAATTCAAAAGCCAGGTTTTATTTCTATAAAACCAAAAGGCATCCAGTTCTATAACGTCAAAGATACACCACAAAACCAATATGCCCCCATTCCCTCACTGCAGCTTACTTGCAGTGATGCTTCAAACCACAAGAACTAGTGAATGTTACGAGTTCATCATGCTCTAAATGTGTTTTCAGCTTCCTAGCACAAGGCAACCTCTTTTGAAGTTTCTTGTAGACCCTAACACCTCAGGGAAAGGAAAAAGATTGGCACCCAACCAACTGGTACAAAGATGGGTATCACTTCACTTTGTGCATCTCAAATTCTGTAGGGCAAAGTCTTTAATGACCCTTGAGGCTATTTTCACATTGAAAATAAAAATCTTCCCCAAAGACACAGAAGCGTTCTTGTATATTTCTATGACTTTACAAATGATAATTTTAAAGGTAGATAGACAAAAAAAAAGGTAGGGGGGATAGAGAAGAGATGTGATACCAAGATGCTAAAGGTAAAGGACCCCGACAGTTAAGTCCACTCGTGAACGATTCTGGGGTTGCGGTGCTCATCTCGCTTTACTGGCTGAGGGAGCCAGTGTTTGTCTGCAGACAGTTTTTCCGGGTCATGCGGCCAGCATGACTAAGCCGCTTCTGGCAAAACCAGAGCAGCGCACGGAAACGCCATTTACCTTCCCACCAGAGCGGTATCTATTTATCTACTTGCACTTTGACGTGCTTTCGAACTGCTAGGTTGGCAGGAGCTGGGACCGAGCAACAAGAGCTCACCCTGTCAGGAACCAAGATGATACTTAAGGGTTATTTGGCTGTAGGAACAGTCATTCTGTTTTAGCTATCGTATAATATAAAATATTCTATTTTTCTTTCTCTCACTTCTCTATATCCACCCATAAATGCATTGGGGTGGGGTGAGGAACTGGAAGAAATATTCAAATGAATACTTACTTGTTGTGAAAACAAGCAAAAGAATTGATATAAAAACTGTGGTGTAATAAAGCACACATTCTGGAAAACAAAAAGTGAAGCAGAACCAGTTAAGCGACATCAAGCAAGTACAGCATATCACGGATATTGAAACGGGTCTAAGTTTATATAGGCCACTAGCCATAATGTTTAATTAGGAATCCTAGGAGGAACAGAGCAAATCCCAACCTTACACAGATTTTTAATCCTGGACACTATCGAATTCAGGATCAGGGTAATAAGATACAGCTAGCTAGGACACACTGGTTGCACTAAAAAGGAAATTAATGTGGGTAATATTTATGATACACTAAAATGCTCTCCTTTATCTCAGATACCATCATTTCCATTACCAAATAAAGAATCTCAGGTCCTAAGTCTACACTAGAGTGAAGACTTAACAGCTCTGACAATTATGGTTTACAAATGGAGAGCATGTGGACCCTGCCCCCCCCCCGGAGGGATCCCTCCTTCCTTATCTATTGACCATGGTTTTTCATTATGTGTCCATCACATGGAGGCCACAGTTACCTTATAAAACTAGGTTAAGTATGATCACATCTTGTGCACGATGAACTTGCACAATTTCAACCTTGTGTGGTTGAAAGCTGGCCAGCTCAAATCCTAAAAATTAATTGCACATAAGGCAGAGAGCTAAAAAGCTACTTTTGCACTGGGTTTTCCCGGCGTGGAAAGAGATGTTAAGCTCTCATACTTACTTCCTGGGCTCCGGGATGCTCTTGTGAGATTTCACAGGAACTCGGATGGCCCTGCGAGATCTTGTGAGAGCATCCCAGAGCCTGGAAAGCAAGCTGGCAAGCTGGAAAGCTCTTTGCCTTGCTTGGAAGGTAAGGTTCACCATATGGGGGTGGTTCAAGTATATACACATTTTTTGCGGTAGATGTGCCATCCCTGCAATGTAACCCCCGACCCATGACATGATACTACTGTACTGAAACTACCTGGTTTGCAAACCATGCCGTTTAAATGACAATCATTTTCAGCTTGAATCCCAAGTTAAGGGAAGGGAAGTTACCATACTCTTATCCCATCTGCAAACCCCAAAAGGCTTATCTGGAAGACCAGAGGGCATTCTTGAACAATGCACGATGGAGCAAAAGAAGAAGAAGAAACAGGAAAATTTCCTTCTCTAACATAAAGTTCCAGACTGAGTCAGTTAAAGGTATCTCAGCTCTGCCAATAAATGCTAAGAATGCAAAGTACCATGCTGAAGACAATTCCATATTGTAGCTTTGAATGATGTGTGTGGCAATTCAGAGTCCTTAAAAGACCAGCAGTGGATAACTTCTGAAGTTATGTGTTTGGTTAACAGAGGTCCTGTTTAGGTGTTTCTGAATGTTCTTCCACCTGGTGCAGTTAACCTTAAGGAAGTACCATCAGAACAAAATGTTTCTAGCAATGGAAAGATGCAGTCATGATCTGCAGGAACTTACCTTGTAAAAAAAGTACTGTACAAGGGTTGCTATTCTAATATAATAAAGGTGGCCGTGGACCAAAAGTAATTTGGAAAGAAATTTAAATCTTGCAATTGCATAGTCACTGTTTCTTACAGCTTGTCTTCCTTCTTTACCCATAATACCTGTAATATATGGAGAAGAAAAGAAAAATTAAGGTGCCTTTATCACCTGCCCCCGAGGCATGCAAAAATCAAAGGCAGTGGCCTGAAACACAGTAAAACTAACACAAGCAACTGGAAAAAATGACTAGAAGAGTGTCAGGTCTTGCATGTGTAAGGCTGTGTTGTTGCTGCTGCTGCTGTTGTTATCTAGTCTGGGGCTTTTAATAACAACAAGCCCATTAATGCTCAGTTCCTTACTGCAAGAATGAACTCAATTTATGTAGCACAAGTTTCTAAAAAAACACTTGCCTGTTGGTTTGGATTAGAAATAAAAAGGCCACATGTAATTAGCATCACTGTGTGAGAGCAAGTAGGTGAATAAAAATGAAGGCTTCTAATTTCTGCAAGAAAATACTGGTGTAGTATTTTCTCTGTGTAAATGGTCTTCTAGAACAGATTCTGCCCAACTCTATGCACTGTCTTACAGATGCTGTAGTGCTACAGAAAAGGGCTGGTGCTCAGCACCTCCTTCTGGCATTCTAAATTGTTGCAAGTGTGTATTGAATTGTATTAATTCATCAATGGGGTTTTTTTTTGTATGCTACTGCATTTTTGATACTATTATAGTGATTGTGATGTTTGCTAATTTTCAATGTCATTGCCATTATTGTGAGCTGCTTTGAGCACAATACAAAGGTTAAATCAATGGAGTGGAAAGCAAGCCAAGCGTCTACAAAGTAAGGACACACAAACTGAAGTCCCACGTATGCTCTCCCCCCCCCCTTCTTTACATAGGTATTTCCCCTATTTTCTTTTTGGCGCCAGGAACTTGAAGGTCAATGGAAGGGCTGCTTCCACAGACTGGCATTTTCACCATCTGCTAGCCCCTTCCGTCACTTCCCCCTGGGAGAACCTGGACTGGGTTATATATTCCCAGGGGTCAGAAGACACTGCCTCCCCCCCCCCAGCATATCACCCAAAATCAGCCTTCCTCAACTGGGTGCCCTCTGGATGTTTTGCGCTACAACTCCCATCAGCACAAGCCAGGCACCAGGCTGAGGAAGGCTGGTCTAAACTATATCATACCTTTGCTTTAAAAATTGTAAGCCTCTTTAGAAGAAAACCTTGGCTAAAAGGGAGCTATAAATACATTTTTATATGTCATTCGTGTGCAGACAGAGCCTCTTGTTTATCCCCCAGGTCTTTTGTGCACAAAGCAGATACGTATCATAACTCCACTTATTGAATGCAAGGAGACTCTGAAGACTCCAAAACAAAAAACCTAGATAGAACTGCACAATGAGAAGGCTCTTACCTATCCCAACATGAGCTTCCTGTATCATGCTCACATCGTTAGCTCCATCTCCTATAGCTAATGTGATAGGCTTCTCTGGAGAGGTTTTCAACAGCCGCACAACCTGTACAGAAAAACAGGGTTTTAAAAAATGGAACCCCAGGTACTGCCTTTTGGGGGTTTTTGTGGAGCTGCTCAAATAACAAAATGCCATTAGCAAAGTCAGTAGGCAGGACAGTAATTAAGAATCCACCAAACCTTGCATACATTAAAAAAATATACACTTTAAGCTCCTTGGGGTAAGGACCTACCACCTCTGTTCTCCGGACACAGATTAAGGGAGTAATGTATTATTGGATGGTAGCTGGAAGTCTAATTTTTGATGCCTAGAGTAAGAATGTGGGCTGTAATGTTTTCACATGTTTCAGGCTTGCTCTATAACCACTCAAGTGCGAGAGACTACGTCAGTATAGAGTACTTGAATGGGAGATAGGAAGGGAGTGGCTATGCTGCTGTTTGGCTCTCAACCACCAGTCCATTAGCAAGGGATTAAATAAATAACAGAGGATGCTACAAGTGTTGAGGGCGCCTCCACAGCAGATCGTGGCTGCCAGATGACCCTGCAACCTGAGCAAATTACCTTTGCTTTCTGCAGAGGCGCCATGCGACAGCACAGGACGGCAGAGCAATTTCTGCAGACTTCCATGAAGAGCTTCTCATGCTGCCTGAGTGCGAGGGAGAGGCTGGTCCCGTCCACCACCAGCCCATGCTGGATTACATGGTCCTCCTCTATTCTAACAAGGGAAGGAGGAAATGTTACTGCTTGCAATCCATTCCTCACCCCCACCCCTTTTGCTGAAGACCAAATCCTCAAAAGAACCCGAAGGACAAAGATTCCCTCTCCCTTCCCAAAGCAACAGGCTTGTTAGCATCAGGTGAAGAGTCATGCAGCAAAGACAGGAGATGCAAAGCGACTGGCTTATTTATGTATCGAGGGAGTTCTGCATTAAGAGCTGTTAACATTATCCACCCAGACACAGCACAGCATTTTACCTTCTGGCTAGCTGCCTCAGCTGCTCTGCACATGTACTGTCTGATTTGTGTTGCACAAGTTCCAGGATGTTCATGGTTCTATGGAAGTGTCCGCAAGATAAACTGACACTGACAGCGGTTTCGTGCTTGTCGCCAGTGAGCACCCACACTTTAATACCTGCCAGTCGGAGGGCTTCTATGGTTTCCTGGACTTTGTCTTGGAGTCTGAAAGTAAAACAAGCCATTCTCATCAACAATGCTACAACTGATTTGTTTATGATTATGTGTCTCACTGTGCTTGATTTAGTCTGGTTTCACTAAAGAAGCCCTGTTCTCAAATCACCGGAAGAGTTATTCTAGAAATGCTCTGGTTTCTGGGATTATCCTATCTGCAGTCCGCACACTCTCAAGCATACCTTTTCCAACCACAAATGTTTAAAAACCCTCCACAAATTCTCATTACGCTGAATTCCAGTTTTAATACCAAGTTCAGTGCTCTGTTTCAGGCTCCAGTAGAGTGCAGGTGGCGCTGTGGTGTAAACCACAGAGCCTTGGGCTTGCCGATCGGAAGGGAGGCAGTTTGAATCCCCATGAAGGGGTGAGCTCCCATTGCTCGGTCCCAGCTCCTGCCAACCTGCAACTCCTAGCAGTTCGAAAGCACGTCAAAGTGCAAGTAGATAAATAGGTACCGCTCTGGAGGGAAGGTAAACGGTGTTTCCATGCACTGCTCTGGTTCACCAGAAGCAGCTTAGTCACGCTGGCCACATGACCTGGAAAAACTGTCTGCGGACAAATGCTGGCTCCCTCGGCCAGTAAAGCGAGATGAGCGCCGCAACCCCAGAGTCGTTTGTGACTGGATTTAACTGTCAGGGGTCCTTTACCTTTTACCAGTAGAGCTTATAATGCGTACTATATATGTATATTATGTATATAATACCTGCACTAGCTTCAAGAGGCACCCATTATCTTAGGCTTCTACACCTAGCCTTTACACACCTCACTTTTAAACATTTGTGTTTAGTAACATACTTCACCAAATTCAATGAATGCTCATGCCTGCTACTGAAGTGGTCAGAGGACAATCCCAAGGAGGACTATTGCCAGGCGCTTTTTCTAGTGTCAGGCTGGCTGGCTGGCATAAGGTATATAGCACAGCCACACAATTACGATTTTCCAGCCACTGAACACCCAAGGTTTTGATGCCGAGAGCATTGATTTCAGCCCAATACGTAGAAACTGCATGCTGCCTATTCACTTCCCATGATAGTATGAGTTACAGATAGGTAGCCGTGTTGGTCTGCCATAGTCAAAACAAAAAATTTTTTTTCCCTTCTAGTAGCACCTTAAAGACCAACTAAGTTAGTTCTTGGTATGAGCTTTCGTGTGCATGCACACTTCTTCAGATACCATGATGGACTTCCATTTCATGCGGCTCAATGTGGTGCCTTCCATAGTTCCAGTTACAGATAGGTAGCCGTGTTGGTCTGCCATAGTCAAAAAAAAAAATTTTTTTTCCTTCCAGTAGCACCTTAAAGACCAACTAAGTTAGTTCTTGGTATGAGCTTTCGTGTGCATGCACACTTCTTCAGATACCATGATAGTATGGAGTTCAGAGCGAAGTTACTGCACTTGCAACTACAGGTGCAATGGCCCTGACTGTACTCTCTTGCATTCTGAGAGGGTGAGAAGCATCACAGACTCTGGCTACATGCACACAGCTTATCATGTGATTGAGGGGTGGGATATATGCTCAGATCACCCCAACAGGAAGGGAACCAATCCCCAATTTGCATGGAACGGATTTAATTTGCAAGCTGCCCTGCAGTGGGCACAAGTCCCACATCCAAATAATTAGTTCAGGTAGTACATACTTGTCTTCCACTCCTGTAGCTCCAAGTAGATCCAGGTCATTTTCTATAAAGTTGTACACCTCCGACAATCGCTCTTCCCGCTGTTGTAAAGCGGTTTTTGCCTCAAAAAGGCGTTTTTCGACTTCCTGATACTCCTTAGCGGTGAATTTTCTGTAAGCTACACACAGAGTTCTTAATCCTTTCTGTGAAAAGCAAAAAGGGTTACTTCAGCATTAGATAGGCCCAGCTGGCATCCATCAGATTTCTAAATGATTTACTGTTTTTTACAAGCTGGGTAGTGACCCATTCTGTACTTTACTCTCTTTCATGTATTTTGCTTTGGTTTTGTTTGTCATGTGGTGTTAAATGAGATCTTGTACATGGCATATATTTTATGTGCGTTTGCGGTACAGAAATAAATAAATCATTGACACCCAGAGGCCTGTTGTTGCTGCCCCATATCTTGCAATAAACAAAATGAAGAGAAAGGGTAGGAAGAGCACCTGAAGGACAAAAGCAATGCAAAAACCAATTCCACAATACAACTGGTTGACCATAATCTGCAGGTGCTCTGGACAAGGCAACTTTCATTCTATTATTATTCAGATTCAAAAATGGGATAGCCCCCATCTCACTGCTCTGGCCTCTCGCAAGGGAGTGGCATTTTTTCAAGGTGTTCACATCACGGGAATGACAGTGGCCATAGGAGCCCATCAGCAGGGAGTAGCTGACACAAATTCAACTTTTACTCAACCCTGCCTGGGTGTCTGAGCTCACAAGCCCCTGAAGGAGACAGCAAGGAGCAGGGAATCCCCCATGTATGAATCAGCTTAGTCCCACATTGAACAGTCATCAATCTTCTGTATCCATAAGTCATCTGTGTCAACCACAGCACTAACTGGTTCTCAAGTTTTGCAGAAGTTTTACGTAGATATCTACTAACAAATTTTAAAGAAAAGCAAAAAACACTTGTACATACCAAAGCAAATTCATCCACATGAATTCTGGTTTTTTCTACCTCTCCCCTTGTACTGCGAGGAAGAATAACGGATTCTGCACCTTTGGTGAATAAGAGCTTCTCACCTGCAAAGGATTTAAGTGTAAATCATGTTTATAGTTCATAGTAACCTGTTTAGCATCCAGAAGAGTCCCCAACAAGGAAACTGAGCAGGAATTTTTGGTTTTAAGAAGTAAGGTAAGGAGCAATAAATATGCATGATGTTTCTTACCTGATGGGCTTTCTACAATTACGCTCATTCTTCTGCGATTTGCATCAAACTCCAAAACATGTAGTAATTTGTACCTTCAAAAGGGAAAGATCATGTTTACAGTATGTATTAAAAAACTGAAGGCAAAAATATCAATACAGTATTACTTGTTAAACCTAACAAAGAGTCTTGTAGCACCTTAAAGACTTAACAAATCTATTATGGCACAAGTTTTTACGGACCGTACCATAATACGTTTGTTAGTTACTTAAGGTACTCAAGACTCTTGCTGTTTGCTGCCCAAAACTAAGGCAGCTACTCCTCTAGAAATTGTTGAATCTAAAGAACCACAAGAGCTACAGAAAACTACATGTCTGCTGCTGCACTGATGAGGCTGGAGAAAAGAAGCAGCATTCTCCCAGCTCAGACACTGGGTGGATGCAGGAACAGGGAGCAGCTTTTAACCCTCAAACATGGATGAGGTGCTGAGACTCAAGGGGCATCTGAGACTCAAGACGCAGGTGTAGAGAAAGAATATGTGTACAGAAACAAGCATGTTTCTAGATATAATCCTTCTACCAAATCTCTACGTTCCTTGTGTTTACGTTCCTTGTGTTTTCAGAATTCCTTTCCTTCGGAGGAACTCAATTTAGGACCACACACTTCTCTTCATTGTATATTAGAATATACACTTTGAAAAAAACAGAATGCTCGCTACATATTTATCCGAACATGTTTTAAAACACTGGAATGTTTTAAAGCTGTAACCTGTCAAGCAACAGTTAAAAGCAACAAGCTTCTCATTCGTGGCTTATGAAGAGCCAGTGCCAATCAGACAAGAATGTATCTGTGACCGACATACAGCTATCATATTTCCAAGCAAACATATTATATAATTGGCATTTCCCCTCCCCACCTCATGCAGTTGCAATGTATCATAGATAATGACTAAATAAGCTAACTATGGTGTAGATATTGCAATCAAATCTGCCTTCAGGCCTGCCTCCATTTGTCATTTATGAATAATATGACATAACTGGACAAATTGATCAATAGGCATAATAAGTCCAACCAATGGCCCATCTAACCAAGTCTTGTTTAACCTCCACCCTAATATATAAGAATCTATAACTGGAAATGCCAGAGACTGAACTTAGGAGCCCAATGAGTTTCCAGTTAAACTTGAAAATGGAAAGCGTATTGCTGGTGGTCAACAAAGATTCTCTCAAGGCAAATTTTTAAAAAATGTAGTATAAACATTGACAACTGGGAAACACTGGCCTGCAAGCTCTCCAACTGGAGAACAGCCTTTACCAAAGGTGTCATGGGCTTTGAAGATGCTCAAACTCAGGAAAGGGAGAAACGTGCTAAGAGGAAGGCATGCTTGGCAAACCCTCACCGTGATCAACTCCCACCTGGAAACCTATGTCCCCACTGTGGAAGGATGTGTGGATCCAGAACTGGCCTCCACAGTCACTTACGGACTCACTGTTAAAACCGTGTTTATGGAAGTCAATCTTACTCAGCTTCTGATTGAGACACCTTACAGAATCTTAGCAGTCTGAGAAACATTATTACTAACCTTTCTGGCTTTCCACAGCTTTTAAGCTCCATACTTTCTGCGCTTGCTCCAGTAAACACAACACCAACCCTTAAAAATTTGGAAGAAAGAAGTCAGTTTAAAAAAGTGTTCCCATGAAAACAATTTGCTTGGATAATACCAAAAAGCATTATACTGCCCTGCTCCAGCAGGAAGAATTATCTTAGAAATAAAACAATATTTTAAAGAAGAATTAAAGTCATTGCACAAGCAATCGTGATTCCAGACATAGAGCTAATCGGTAGTACTTCTTAATTTCCCCTTCTGTTTCACTAGCCACTAATCGAGCTCAGAGATCAGTGAGCTGTTTGGGGTTGGTATTCTTTTTCTAACGTTTTTTCTGCAAATCTTTTGGTTCCTCGAAATATCATGGTACGTCTATTTCATTACCCAGGAGCTACATTTTGACTAAAAGCTGTAAGCTGCAAATTTTTTGTATTGGAAAATTATTGCTTTATTAAGGTTTATATTATTTCAATACAGTCTTTTGTCCTATCAATGAAATAGTCTGTGTAATAATTTAAAACATCTAACAATACCCCCCTCTGTATATATTTGTGTATACATCATACAAAAACAGTACCGGCGGCTGACATTCCAGCTGACCTTGTCTCAAAAGCACCTTTTCATTAAAGGAAAGTTACCAATGAGGAAGGAATATAGCTTGAAGAGGAAAGGAAGGGGCTAAAAGTCACTGCTACCCTTCTGCCAGAGATCTGGCCTTGTGCAAAGTTCCTCTGGATGACGACCTTGAGTCACTACTTCATTATGCATAGCTGCTCCAGGGGCCCCATGAGATGTTCAAGAAAGTCATACTCTCTACCATGACCAACTGGCACTCCAATAGCTACGCTTGCTTTATGAGCTAAATCAAGGAAAGGAAAAAAGCTCGTTTCATCACTCTCCTTGCTCTTCCGGGCTCAACGGGACAAACGATGCAAGTTTCAACTTCTCCAGCGTTGCCATTTTTGCCTGCTAAATAAT
Source organism: Podarcis filfolensis (assembly GCF_964270895.1). Taxonomy (NCBI): domain Eukaryota; kingdom Metazoa; phylum Chordata; class Lepidosauria; order Squamata; family Lacertidae; genus Podarcis; species Podarcis filfolensis. The sequence continues at coordinate 9,080,186 of NC_139608.1, forward strand.
GCACAGAACCGTGGCTTCTAATCCTCACCTGCGGGCAGCTTCGACTAAAGCCTTTTCATCTGGGGAGGAGGCATAGTATTCCAGCTGAGAGGATATGCCATTGCTACGCCAAGGACTGTCACAAATGCCGTCAGTTTGGTCATTATTAATTTGTACCGTGTGACAGAGACAAACAGCTTTCAGGAAGATTTCTTCCTCTTCCGTCTGTTTTTAAAACATGAAGGCAAAACATGGCATTAATACAGGTTAACATAAAATTGACAAGCAATTCTTTTTACTCTTCTCTAAAGAAAGGAGTTACTAAAACCTGCGGAACTTTCAGACCAAAAGGGAAGAGAGGCAACTTCTCAGCAAACAACATAATCACTTTCTTTTCCTGAACCCTAAGATTGTGACACTTGTCTACTGCCAAACCTTGGAAATATCCAACCTGGCATCATAAAATATCCTAAATGCTGCAGGGTTAGAGTGGATCCGCATCTTACAGCAAACATGGTGCTACCAATCCTTTGCAGCAGTGGTATTGTGGGCTCGGGCAATGCACAAGGCAACATTTCGCAAAATCCAGAAGTCTCTCTCACACAAAAATGAGACAAGCGGATGCACAACGTATATAGTCGCTCTTGCTAAAGGTTGCACTCCTATGCAGCACTCACTTGGGGTAAAGCCCCACTGCAAGAAATCAGATTTGCTTCCAAGCAAGAACATGGATAGGCTCAAGATGCATGACTGCAATCCTATGAACGTTAACTTGGAAAATGCCCCATGGAACACTGTTGGAAGTAAGTGTGCACATCACCTAGCTGTTCTCTCCATATAAACAATTCATTGTCCCTCAAAAAAAAAAAAAAAAACCACCTAAACCTCTACTCAACGATCATTCAATTTTCTTATTGAACACTTCAATAAGTCCCTTTTGGAATCCAATCTTGAGGAGTGTTAAGCTACTTAACCGGAATACTACATGAGACATTAATCAATTGAAACTGGGAGAAAATCTTACCAGTCTAGGCTGTATTCCATCTGGAACATCCTCAATCAGCCCTTCTGGAACCAGTTTGCCATTGATCTCTTGGTACTTTATACCATTAATAGAACATTCCCGAAACTGCATCACATTTTCAGTTAATGTACCAGTTTTATCTGTAAACACATACTCCACCTATGGTAAGTTGAGAAGAGAGATAAGAAAAATAGGTTTAGGAGCAGTGAAACCAAGTTTGTCTGTTCCCCCACCTGCACACAAAATGTTGATGTGATCTGTAGGACACAAGGCTGAACTGGGAGTGGTACTCAAATCCCATTACATAGCAAAACACTGGGGAAAAGCCACTCTCTCACCTTTAGTGCATAAAAGTACCGTATTTTTCGCTCTATAAGACGCACCAGACCATAAGACGCACCCAGTTTTTGGAGGAGGAAAACAAGAAAAAATAATATTCTGAATCTCAGAAGCCAGAACAGCAAGAGGGATCGCTGCGCAGCAATCCCTCTTGCTGTTCTGGCTTCTGGGATAGCTGTGCAGCCTGTATTCGCTCCATAAGACGCACACACATTTCCCCTTACTGTTTGGGAGGGGAAAAGTGAGTCCCATGGAGCAAAAAATACGGTACTTTCTCTTGTTTATCATGAATTGCTCACCACTGTTGACCTAACACACAAACACGCATCAAGATAACACAATTCTCTGGTTTCTGCAACCTGCATTATGGAAAGTTAGCATAAGTTTTGAATGTACAAAACTGTTTTAAGCAGAGCCAGGCCACTGGTCCACTGTCCATCTTCCAGTTGGAAGAACTCTCCAATGTCTCCTTTCCTTTTCATTTGAAGTACTGGAATTTTGAAACTGGGGTCTTCAGGAGGCAACTATGTGCTATGCAATTTGTTCTACCGTCTAGGTAATAAAAAGGATTGAGGCACTATTGCATTGCACTGAAGCCCCAACCCACAGCAACTAAAAAGCCCATTGAATTCTCTCTGGTCTCAGAGATTTCTACACATTTTCTAAGGGGTAAGAAACAGCTTTTTAAAACTAAAGTTCTCAAGATAATGAATGTCAGTTCAAAATTCTGCACCTTTCCCATGCTTGTGTGAATTGTGCATCACTCTGCTTATAGGTAATGCAAGGTAAGTACAGTGGTACCTAGGGTTACATACGCTTCAGGTTACACACCCCACTAAGCTAGAAATAGTGCTTCAGGTTAAGAACTTTGCTTCAGGATAAGAACAGAAATCAGGCTTCGGCGGTGCAGCGGCAACAGGAGGCCCCATTAGCTAAAGTTGTGCTTCAGGTTAAGAACAGTTTCAGGTTAAGTACAGACCTCCGGAACAAATTAAGTACTTAACCCGAGGTACCACTGTACACAAAATCACTGATCAATAACAACTTTAGAATAAATTCAGCAGATACTGGAATTATAGACTGTTCTGAACCTGGGTGGGGGAAATAATATTGAAACATCCATTCTATACCTGTCCCAGCTCTTCATTGAGGTCTGAAGTATTCACTTGGGCCTTCTCATTTGTTTCTTCATGATAGAGGTCAAGATCCCAACCAATAAAAAAAGATCCTAGAAATTTCTGCATCTCAACAGTCACGTACAGTGAAATGGGAATAATGAAGTTGTAAAGGACCAGGAAAGCAAGGAAATCTGAAATAAATCTCAGAATCTGAATGAGAAAGAAAGAGAAATAGTATTCACCAAACTGAAAGTGAAACATATTTATTTAAGAAGATATAATAATTATTGCAAAATGCCCCGCTGTCCTTTAGTCACTTATTATCAACTGGAGACTGCAACACCTCCTTCGAAAAGCTATCCTTTCTGTCTGGGTTGATATGAAAGCTCTGAACTGGAATGATTATTTTGTTTTTATTTTATTTAGGTCATAGTTGCATCCCACCTTCAGATAGCTTTGAGCGGCATCCATGGTTGCCCCCCCCCACTTCCATATTTTATCCACAAAGCAACCCTGTGAGGTCAGTTAGTCTGAGAGACAGTGACAGAACCAAGATGACCCAGTACACTTTGTTGTGGTTCAGTCGGGAACAGAACTCAATTCTCTGCAATGTAAGCCTAACCACCGTGCCACACCATAAAGTACACCTTTGCTATGAAATACTGGACCCTTTGCAAACTGCCACCTAGGATGCAGTGCACCATTTTCCTACGAAATCCTTTTGCAGTACTAACTTTATAGGCTAATATACCTCTGTAGACTTGGCTAGTGCATGTACAAACCAATGCCAGTATCAGTTACTCAGTGTGCAAAATGGCTTATAACAATGGGATGTCTCTCAAACTTGGGAAACTTACATTCTGGCACTGCTCCCTAGAAGTGAAGAGAAGGAATCCCTGAGCAAGTAACTGTCTAAGCAGCATGACTACATCGCTCTAGTACTAGGCAAGGCAGCATGGGGAGAGGGGAAATCACCTAGAATGTGCACATAATTTTACACTGTACCTTGCTGCTGTTTCTTTCATGATCAGTTTGCTGGTTATACCAAGGCTCATGCCACTTTTCTTCAGACTGCCAGGCATATTTCAATATTGTACTCAAGATTGCTTCAAAGAGGAGGATTATTAGATAGATAATTAAAAAGGAATTCATAGACCTAAGGAAACAAAATTGGTGGGTGCCGATTTAATGCACAAATATCCACAAGATGTCAATAACCCTGTAAAAAAAGCTTCATTAGCAAGCATGGAAGACTGGGCACAATTTAAACAGAACCATGCATTGCTGCAAAAACACATCCTCATGCATATTTGTGGATGGAGATAAAAGCAACTCCAGTTAAAAAATAAGCGGGTGATTCGGTCTTCGCGTGAATATGACCTTCTAGTTTGTAGCCAGAGGTCAAAATTGCCCACAGTAGAGGAAGATTATCTTGCTCAGGACAGAAGAAAGGAAGAACTGTTCAGTCTTATGTTCCCCTCCTGTTTCCAACCATCTCTGGTTGCGCAAGAAGAACGATGCTCTCCCCGATGAGGAACAGGGTATGCAAAGTCAGGAGGAGAAATCCTCTGTTCCCAACCTAGGGAGGAAAGGGACTGGAAAGACAATATGGCTATGGGGGAGTTTGGAAGGACAGGCTCATTAAGCAGAAAGTGCAGCAAAGCAAATTCTTGGAGAGTGAAGGGCAAGTGCACACGACTGATCAGTCTTAGAATACTCTGGACTACATCAAATATTGTTGTTGTTTAGTCACATCCGACTCTTCGTGACCCCATGGACCAGAGCAGGCCAGGCACTCCTGTCTTCACATCAAATATAGAAGGCCCAATTCTCATGTCATTTTCCAGCACAACACCTGAGTTCTCTTCAAAAACTTAAGAGATTACAATAGGATTCTTTTTCCATTCCCCCAAAAATCAGCACTTAAAACTTCCAGTTTTGCAGCTTACAATACCCTATGAGAACTTTTAAAGCATTACAATTTTCCAGTCAGCGAAAATCTGCAGGAGACATACTTTTCTACCGCTGATCGTTTCTGTGATTTACTCTTGTAATTCAATGCCATCTTCGTCTCCATTCCTGTATACACTGCAACACCTACAACAAACAAAATCGATGTTTAGACTTGGTATCCGCAGCATGAGCTGATTAAAAAAAAAAAAAAAAAGAGCAGAGTGCTATTTTTATCATTGTGACTGCAAAGCCATACAAGAAACATTAGATTTGTAGCAATACTCTGTTATGAGAAACTGTGGGCTTGTTCAGATACAAAGCAAAATCCCAGCTTAGCGTCATGAGAACTGGCTGCAGTGCACACTCCCTGCTACCACCGCTGCCTCCCCAACACCGGAAACAGCTGTAAGGAGGCCTTTGAGAGTCGTTGCTTCTGTTTTAATTTAACTGCAGCTTGTTTTGCCATCCCACACTATGGACTAACTGTCGCTCACTATAGTTAGGGAAAAACCAACTGCTAACCATTGTTTATGAAGCTATTTTATTTCAACTAATTGTTGTATTAACCATTGCTTATGCTGAACTGCGATACAAAAATGGAAGAAGCAGCCTCTGCTCTTCTCATGGTCATGCCAGAAGGGGGAAACAGGTCTGCCTTGTACAAAGCTATGTCCAAACACAGCCAATTTAAGTCCTATTGTGAGCTTGTTCTGAAGTCTGTGCTAATATCCATTATACAAGGGGTATGTGAAACCCGTTAGCCATAAAGTTTTCAGTTGTGGAATTTCCTCCCCGAAGAGTCGTGTCTAGCATTTTCATTAAGCAGTTTGCGTTGCACACTGAAGATGCACTTCTTTACTCAGGCTTTTGACCCCAGAGAGAGATATTTTTAGGACCCAGCCTACTCTTGTGACTGCCATTTGTTTTCAACTGTTTTTAATATTGTATTTTAAATTGCTGCAACCCACCCCAAGACCTTATGGTGAAGGGCAGGCAATACATCAAAGTATTAATTATCATTATTATTACATTTCATCTAATGTACTGCAGTTGCACGTGAAATTTGCTTTGAAAGTAATAGCCACCTAAGTCAAACGCTCCACAAAACTGCATCAGCTTTTTCACTCTTTGAAACATGCTTGGGAAACAGCTGGTCAAGCATATAACCACCAGGGTATTAATTAAGGCATTCCAAATGGAGATATGCTGGTTTTGCAACATCTTCATTGACTTTCAGTTTGTTTCAGAGTCCAATTCAAAGTGCTGCTTTTGCCCTTTAAAAGCCCTATATTGTTTGTGTCCAGAATACATCAAACTCTCATCTTTTCCTAAGGGGCTCCGCTCTGTGTTCACCCAGAGTCAAAGTATGGTTGGCAGAACGGTGGTACCTGGGACAAGGCCATCTCTGCAATGGCAAGAAGTCTGTGGAACTCCTTTCCCGAGGGACCAACTCCAACCTTTCTGTTACTTTTTAGAAGCCAAACAGACATTTTACTCTAAAAGAATGCTTCGCTGGGCTGGTGTGATGGGATGATGAGCTGCTTGTGCGCGAAATTCTTAGTCCCTCAGAGTTTGGCTAAGTCCACAAACCTCTGTCTGTAACGGAGCTCCTTAAGCATGGCTCCGTCAGTCGCTGGTAGAATCCGACAGTGGGCGTTTACGGAATTTCCTCCAGCATAAAAGCTCCTTAACGGAAACGCGCCTTCTGGACTCTCGGCGCGACAGTTTCCGGCGAGGAGTGGGTGTCCCTATAGGAGGTCCTGAAACCTCCCCACTGTTTTCGCTGGAAGTGTCTCTGAGCCATCCCTCCGACTCACTTTCCCTTGGAGCTCCTTCTCTCCCCCTGCTGGTTCCCTCCTCAGCTGATAAGTCTCTCCCAACCTCTGTGAGCCCTTTCACTTCCTGTTCTTCCGATGGCAGTTCCCTGACAGCTGGTAACTGCATTTCTGGTTGATGGGTCTGCTGGGTTTCAGCAGCACATTTAGTCTGTGACTATTTTAGCAGTCTGCAGAAACTGTACATTAATAATTATGGGTGTGGGCCCTTAAGCCACCCTGATTACTCAGGCTATGCTGGTGAATGGCAACGCCAGTGGCCTAGTCAAAGGGAGAGTGGGAAGATGATTCAAGGTACACCAAAGTGTTCCCCTCTGACTGACGCTCAAAATATAACTACCGTACATTCTGGGGAACCTGCCTCAAGAATCTTTGAGCAATTTGTGAAATACTTATGTGGCTACAAACCAAAAATTTCTTTGGTGTTTTTCAATCTTGCTCCACGAAGTAAGAGACTTTCAGGTCCAAGAGGTCTGAAAAAGAAAGAGGTCAATTTTTATGTTGACAGAACACAATGTATCAACAGGCATTTGCTTAGATGTCCACTCCACCAATTCCAAAATGCAACTTGCAACAAATGAGAATAAACAACAGGGATAAAGCTATGGTTCATTCAAGGTGAAGAAAGCTATGCGTGACATTTCATCCTCGGTAACAGTCAAGAGCCAAACAGAACAGGTAACATTCCTATTTTGCCTAAAGTAACTGAAAACAGAAGATGAAATGGGGAGGGAGGGGAAGGAGGTATACACTGCAGTTAAGATAGCTTGTTCATAAAAGGGGCTAGGACAAGTTAATGGAAGACTGCCCTTGATAGACGTCTTAACACTATATGGACTCTCTCTGGTGTGGAGGCTACTAAATACCAGCTGATGGGGTGGCAGTCCCCTACTGCTGTTGATCCTCAAATCTAGTTTCTGAGCATCCTGCAGGCATCTGACTGGCCACTGGAGGAAAAAAATGCTAAACTAAAACAGACTTATAGCATGATCCTGAAGGACTTTTAATTCTACTGTGTACATCTAAGAACTAAAGAACGTTTGGTTTCAATAAATTCACGCAGAAGAAGAAGAAGAAGAGTTTGGATTTGATATCCCGCCTTTCACTCCCTTTAAGGAGTCTCAAAGCGGCTAACATTCTCCTTTCCCTTTCTCCCCCACAACAAACAGTCTGTGAGGTGAGTGGGGCTGAGAGACTTCAGAGAAGTGTGACTCTCCCAAGGTCACCCAGCAGCTGCATGTGGAGGAGCGGAGATGCGAACCCGGTTCCCCAGATTACGAGACTACCGCTCTTAGCCACTACACCATACTGGCTCTCGACATTAATACTGGCTCTCGCAACATTAATTATCTGCACATTTCAAAAATTCCTGCAGTAACTCCAGGATTATTTGTACCTGTAGCAAGTGTAGCATCTGTGTGTAATGCTCACACCACTGAACAGTGGCTGTATTAGCTTGTGTTTCTTTTAGAACGTCATTATTATCCTACCATTTAACAAGATGCAAACCTTGGGCAACTCACAATTTCATTTCCCTTTGCAAACAAGAGGTGGTTGAACTTGTAAAATTACAGTTTTGTGTTATTTTTTACTGCAAGGACAAGAGTAACAACTCCAACTCCTGCAGTTACTCTTAACAGATACCCCTGGGGTGCTTGAAACTCCTGCTGTTCCAGTAGCTACTGTACCAGCAGTTAAGGACTCTGCAGGAGAGTCAAGTCAGTAAATGGAGACCCTCGGTCAAATAAGGCCGCTACCCAGACGAGTGCTGTCAGTCTCTTTCCCACAGCTATAACCCCAGAGAGGAAAGATATGGGGAAATGTTACGGGGAAACGTTGGTGTAAGGACTTGTTTGTAAGCTACTTTAGGGGAGAAGCATGGTGCACGCCAGAAACTTCTCTGATTGACTGTCTACAGAAACCAAGTTGTTTAGGCATAAATGGGGGAACAATCATCAACTGCATTAGATCACATTTCATCTGGTGGTGAGGCAGTCTACTTAGGGAAAAACAGTTTCTATAAGACATCTGTAACTTCAGGATTAGTATATATGTGAGAGATACATCTTCTTAAAGGATTGACATGATTAATGGATCTTATCAGCAAGAAATAAAAACTGGCTTTGCAAGTTAGTTCACTCCAAACTGGTCAAGCTGGGATACAGCAGTTCATGGCATTGCTAAGTGCAGGAAGAAGTCACAACCTGTAGCCACCTCTTCACAGTTTCTGCTACAAAGAAAGCCTAATTGCACTGGAACTGAAGTTGGTACACTCCCTACAAGTATTTATGCGCTAGCAAAACAAGCTCTGGAATAAGGAAGCAAATTCTTTACTAACTACCTGAACGTTCTCTGCTACACAATTAAGATGGTCATTTTCTCATAAAAATGCTATCAAAATATTGAGGAAGTAGGATGCTAGGCTAAAATAGACCTACGGCCTGATCCAGCAGAGTTTTTGTGGGTTTTAATTCTGTTATGAATACCTGTCAAAGAAGATTGGTGGTTTCAATAAATACACCAAATTTTTCAAGTAGCACAAAAGAAGGAAATTAGGGGGCAATCCTAAATGTGGGAAGCCAGTATAAGTTACAATGGGTTAAATACTGCTAACATAAAGTATGCCAGAGCCAATCTCCATTCAGGAGTCTGGCCTAAGCCTGGAAGAGGAAAAACGAGTCTTTAAAATAGAGTTGCAACACACTTTTTGCAAGCTTAATTTACACGAGATTGCCAGGTCATGTAACCAAACTGAATGGGCTTAGCATAAATTAGAGGGGTTTTTTTTAATTTAACTCAACGCAGTTAAGGAACTGCAGGCTCATGCCTCCATGATCCACCTATGTCTGATCTGGGCAGTCCCAGACAGGCAGCAAAAACACAAAATTTAACTCAACGCAGTTAAGGAACTGCAGGCTCATGCCTCCATGATCCACCTATGTCTGATCTGGGCAGTCCCAGACAGGCAGCAAAAACACAAAATTGTCCCATACAGTCGGGTCCTTGGTTCATTTTGTACTGGCGGCGCTGCACCAAGGCCTCAGGAAGATGCCTTTACAAAGAATTGCTATGACCTGGAGATGCGAGGCACTGAATCTGGAAAGTCTTATGTGCAAATTATGTGCTCTATCACTGAGCTTCAAGCCATTTACTGAGTCCCTGGTGGCTGATGGATTGCCCCCAGCTTGGTGGTTCATAAGCTGTGGAGCCCTGCTGTAAACACATGCTGTTTAAATTCAAGGCAAATCACATGACCTTTACCAACGCTTGGCTTACCGTACTATTTCCTCAATTTGTTGACTTATTGTTATTCGTCCAACGAATCTGCGAAAGAGATTAATGTGTCAGAAAGACATATTTCTTCTATTCCAGCTCTGCAAGTTAGCAACAGCTATGCAATAGAAGGAAGAGGATGTTTATTTATTTATAAAATTTATAAAATTTGTCTACCACCCTTCATCCGAAGATCATAGGGCAGCTGACCAAAAAAGAAAATAAATGCGAAACGAAAACACAAAATGCATAATAAAACAAAACCAAAACAAACCAATAACCGCCCCACCCACCCCCGTGATCTGACAAAGAAATCCTCCTGGTTTGTGAAGGATTCCAGAATGTTGCAGAGATCTGTTCCAAATGCTGAAGATGTTACCACTATAGGGCAGTGCAAAAGTAACTGATTTAAAAAAGAAACTACACAGATCTCCAGAGCTTTTGAAAATTATGGGACAGTTGTTCTCATTCTACACCTGCGCAGAGTGATGCAGATGAATGTTGAAATCTACTGACCCATCAAGTCAGGCATTGTCAACCTGGCCCCTACTGCCCACTAGTGGGCGTTTCAGGATTCTAGGTGGGCGGCAGGGGGTTCTACGGTACAAGCTGAATCCTCCTTCCATCGAGCACTGGTGGGAAAATTTTACCATCTAGAAAGATGCATTAGTGGGCAGTAGGTATAAAAAGGTTGACTACCCCACATTAAGTTATCTGGTCCTTGCCAGGCCTTGCAACCAGGTTTATCATTTAAGAAGTGGATGTTTCAGTCAGGAGTGTTATGTATGCACAGTCACTGCAAGGTTCTCTGCTAGTACTTACAGATTTAAGTAGCTCATGCATTCACATAAAGATGAGAATTTCTAGAAGAGTTTCCTGCAAAATCATCTAATCCTTAGAACACTATAAACATTGCTTTCCAAATCCGCTTTGGGGAAAAAAATTATATTATAAAAAATGGCACCTGTATAGATCTGCTTCTGGTTGCTGACATTCTATAACAGCTACAAGTTTGTCCAGATTGGCAACTGACTGCAATACTGCTGTTTCGGGGACTGCAACATGCGTCTGAAATAAAAAGAAATAATCACTCAGGTTCCATTAGGCAACAATAAGCAGCATATTGTGCAAATGCTATAAAGACATAGGCTTGCAACTTACACACACATATACACACACATTAAACAGAGCTGTCTGGTTAAGATACCAACTAAGCCTCCAAACCGCATCTTAAATTTTCCAGTACATCATCAGCTCCCAAAGCAACACTGAGTGCACATAAACGACGATTTGTCAAGTGCTAACTTGCCAAAATGTGCATATTACCTTTTGAAAAATCAGTCAGCTGTACTGTGCTGCATCTGTTCAGAAATCCAAAGTGTTTAGATTTCTCATCATTTAGCAGAGCAATGCAGATGACAGGCTTATCAGGTGATTTACATGCACACCACTTGATAAAACTGTTGCAGGCTTCTGACTGATGAGCAAACACGGAAGATCAATCTTGGGTGGGGCAGCCATCCCCTCAAGTTACTGACCCCTATGCGTACAGAATGCACACATCATCACATGCACATAAGCCCTGCATCTCTGGTACACCAGTAGTACACACACAGTTTTGTTCATAGCACAGCACATACTTTTCTTACAGATTCTTCTATCTATAGAGAGTTATAAGATTATTTTCAAGGGCAGACGGTAGTAACTATTTCAGAATACCGTAAACACATACATCAACTGCAGTTCTGTCACTTGCTATTTTAAATGTGTACAGGTATAACTGAAATTAGGTTCATTTTTCTCCAGGTCATGTCACTACTGATGCAGACCTTGGTTTGAACAACATGCTTTGTGATTCTGATATTCTGAGGTGCACCCAGGGGAATTCAACATTCTCCTTTTCTGTAAGAGGGATTTGGAATATATCAATCTTGGTTATCAGGAAACAAAACCTAAATCTGTTTCTAACTTAAGGTATACAAAAGGTGATAAAACAGACCTTAAGATTAGTTTCTCCATCCAAGCTTGCAGTAGTAACGTAGCAAGAGCCATCTGCTCTGTCAGATGACAGAAGTACGAGATCAACAGGGAAAGTTTCATCTTTGGCTACTCTGACAATATCTCCCACCTGAGAAGACAGGCAAAAATATCTGTTCAAATACACCTTCACAAAAATGTTTTTGTAACTTTCATTAACACACGCTGTGTAAAGCAACGGCCCTTTAAATTGCCTTTTTAATTTGCATGTATATACACACAAAAACACACACACATATATAAACATACACGCACACTTTTGAAATGTTCAAAATCATTTTGCACCACTCACACACATACCCGAATGTTCTTTGATCTTGTTTTTACAAGGCCACCACTGCGAACAACATACACTGGAGCTCCATTCACTTCATTGTCTGCTTTATGGCGTAACCAATCTTCATAGCCCTGGAAAAGATGCAAAGAAGCATTTTTGGGGGGAGGGGAAAGCCAACAATACACATAACTGCCTAAGCAAAAGCACCTATGCAACCAATTTGCTGATAACTACAGGCAACTCCCAATTTATGCACATTCTATTTGCTCGCAACCGTGCACACGAGCAGTGCTGGGGAACTGGAAATGGGGAGCATCCTGGAGAGTCTGCCTGGCTCACAAACAGACCCTCCCCAGAGCCCGAGGAGGACGTCCTCTCTGGGCTCCAGGCAGGTTATCCTCCCAAGCTGGAGAGGCAGCAGGGCTTTATTGAGCTGCTCAGCCTAAGAGCTGACATCTGGGGTAGCGCAGCAACAGCCGTGGCTTCCCTGTGTGTCAGCTGAGAAGTCCCGCTGCCCATCCAAGCTCACGTGGAGGCTGTCACCAGAGCCCGAAGAGGAGCTCCTCTTCAGACTCTGGGGAGCGAGCCTGGCTTGTTGAGGTTGCTCAGCTGATGTGTGCAGGAAAGTTTCTTTCCTGCGCATCAGCTAGGCTGGTTGACAAAGCTCTGCTGTCCCTCTGGCTCACATGAGATGAACTGTGGCACTTGTTTGTGAAATATGGAGGGGCAGCAGTGCTTGGTTGACCAGTCCAGCTAACGCGCGGAGAAGGTTCCTGCACATCAGCTGAGCGAGCCAGGGTGGGGAAGCAGGGCTTCCTCAGCTGACATGCAGGGAAGCTGCTGCTAATGCACTACCCTGCACATCAGCTGTAAGGCAGGGAGGCTGAGCAGTTCAACAAAGCTCCACTGCGCCTCCTTGAAGACTCTTCCGGGGGTGCTCCCCATTTTACGCAATTTTATGCACATAGGAGTCCAGAGTATAACCCCCACATAAATGGGGAGTCACCTGTATAACATTATCAAGTCAAGAACAAGGATCAGCAACTGGCAGCCCAGCTGGCTCTAGGTAGGGTGCTGCTTCCACTTTAAATTGTGTTCTGTGACCAGAAATGTAACTTTTTAGCTGGCTTTGTGATAGTTGGGCTAAGAAAAAAGTGACTTAGGATAGAAGAAGAAGGGGAAAATAAGCAGTATTTTGTATTGTTGATATGCAACTCAAATTCACTCGGGAAGAGGTGGCACAGATAGCCTCAGAAACTTATTAGAATTTCCATCACAGCACCTGCCTGCAGACATGCTATGACACATGTCCTCTACAAATGGGACAGGTCACGTCCACTAATGGGATAATCTGCTAGGTGTTGCAGTTCAGCTCATGTGGAATCTCTCACTACATTGTCAAATACAGTTAATGCCGCCTTCAAGACACACTCAAGTGATTTTGCCATATTTATGGCCAGCATGTGTATTACAGAAATGTTCCAAAAGAAGACAGAGCTGGTGTGAGAACTCCTGTAGGCATGCCTGGAGAAGGGTCATGAGAGTCTAGAGGAAGCCACAGATGTCTGGTCTTCCCTTAGTTACCACTAACTTGACTGAATGCAAGGCAGTGACAGGCTGTGACAAGGCAATTACAATAGGCCTGGAGACTGGGAAGAACAAAAACAAAAACAAGATGTGTACAGCTTTCAAATACAGCATAGCCTCTCTCAGTACATAAGCTATTGTTATGCAAGAACTTACTCCTCTGGGTGTGAGGCTGCTGGAAATAAGAATTTATGATGCATACTGACATACAAAGTCCTCGCACAAAAACTGAGGGTGAGTCTGTCACTGCCCACTTAGAGGTGTTGCTATGAGTCACTGACTGCATGGCAGCGAGACAAAAATAACCCTAGGCTGACCTGCTTGATTGGCAACATAAAACATATTTACTTGTTTTCAGCTAGAAGCTAGAGTCTAGTAGAATGCTGCTCAAATCTCATGAAGGTCCAAACAGATGCAACAGCAGCAGACATGCCCAGAACTTGGCTGGCCGAGCTCCATTACATACAAACCATCTCCCATTCTATCTCAGATGAACTGACAAATCCATAGAACATGTACGACAAACTCATATCTGGACTCTGCTCCACAACTGTCCATTTCTGCCCAAGATTCTCCACTCACTGGTGTATAGAAATGATGAATTTGACATGTTTCAGGTCAGAATTGTAGGTCACATAAGCCATTCTTGTAGCAAGTGTATCTTCTGCAACATACAGGATTGCACAGAGAGGCATCATGACATCATGTTAAGCACTGCTTTGCAGTGTGATGATGCCACAACACAAGGGAAGCAGCCCTACACATTCTGGAAGACAGGGAAGTAATCTGAACACAGGGAAGTTCTGTTCTGTATTACACAAAGCATGTCCATCTGCCCTAAGCGAGTACCTTCTAAAGCACCTGTGTTTCCTTACCTGCTTTATGGCAGTCACAGTTATTACAAAAAACAATGGCAATCCACTGGTTATTGGACTTGTAGGTGTATCTATCATAAGCTGGAGAGGAAAACAAAGATGAAGACAGCGTCAGCACATGCCACAATAGTACACTGAACAGAGGGCTCTACAAGTCTTAGTTGGGCTTGGTAGCTAGCCAATGTTTGTGGCTGGCATTGACTTTGCCCCATCCCCAACTCTTCTCCTCTACCACATGAACTTTTGGGAATGGTATGCTGGTTCCAAGTGGCTGCAAAGCCTGGTCGAATGTTAGGCATGTACCAATCAAAGTGCAGGGCTCATCCCTGATGTCATGTTGGGCTTTAGAAGCATTTAGGACAACAGCAAGTGGGAATGAAGAAAACATGGTGTCCATCAGTCTAGGCAGAGCACAAGGAGTGGACACAGGTCTGAAAAGTGGCTCCCTAGATTTCCACTCTCAGCACAGAGAGGACTGCTCACAGAGCTGCTGGGAGAAGGGCACATGTGAAACAAGATTTCAGCATGACTGAGACTGAAGTTGCACAATGCCTAGCAATGTACCTTAATCCTAACTAACAGGTTCCCTTTGCTCTTATTGCAAAATAGGCAATCACAATTTGCCCTATTACCACTGTTGCGCTAACTGCAGCAGAAAATATCAACAAACTCTGCTTTTATTGCTTTCATGCTGGAAAGAAAACGCCATCTTGCAGGATATGCTGCATGTGTTCAGGAAAATAAATGAACGGAACAGCAATTATTCAGAAACTAACATTAATCCAAGAAACTTCCTACCTCTAAGGAGGATTTAACACATCTCTAGGAAGCTAGAATAAGAGATTTTATGCAAACATTCATGAAGGAATTTCAAGGATTAGCATCCTATATACCCAATCTTTATTGAAAAACAGTTTAGGGCAACGTAGTGACATGTCATCCACTTTGAACACTTAAGTTTCACTTAAAGGAGCCAATATGTGGGACTGCCTCTCCTGGTAGGTCCCACAGAGGAACTTACGATCTTCAAACAAAAACATCTTGGAGGTCCCAGGCCACAGAGAGGTTAGGCTGGCCTCAACCAGAGCCAGAGCTTTCTCGGCTGTGGCTCTGATCTGGTGGAACGCTCTGCCACAGGAGATTAGGGCCCTGCAGGACTTGACATCTTTCCGCAGGGCCTGCAAGACAGAGCTGTTCCGCCAAGCCTTTGGCCAGCGCACAGCCTGACTCCCTCCTTTGGCAATCTTCACAGAACTCTACCCAATGGTTGCCATCAACCATTTGATTTTAAGTAATTTTTTAATGAAATGATTTTAAAATGTTGTCTTATTGTTGTTAGCCGCCCTGAGCCCGGCTTCGGCTGGGGAGGGCGGGATATAAATAAATAAAAATTAGTAGTAGTAGTAGTAGTAGTAGTAGTAGTAGTAGTAGTATTAGTAGTCCAAATTGCTTTGTTTGTAGAGAACCTAGTTTTAAGGCTTGCCTACTTATTAGGTATCAGTTTGCAGCTAAGTACCACTTGGTATTTGTTTCAACAACAAGCTTAGCCACACTTTCATGCAGCGGCATGGGAGGTGCTGCCTTGTGGTCAATCTAAACCATCTGGAAGACTGTGTGGTGCATGCAGCAGATAACGTGAGCAAGTGAGCGAAGTAACCACACAGTGGCACCAGTTAAGTTCTTTCCCACCCACTCACTGAGGCAAATGGCACCAACCAATTCAAGCATACACCTAAGGAGTATGGCATTGAACAAGAGGCAAGCAAAAACCTGTGTAGGAGAGAATACCGTGAACACAGAAACAGGACTCACACAGCACAGATTTGACTAATGGCTTGTAGCTTTTTACAATCCCAGGTGCTGACGCTAACCACCATAAGCACAGCACCACAAACATGTGGGAAAGGATATCTTTGAAACTGCTGGCTAGCAATGCATTTATCAGGACATGTTGCTTCCAGCTCTACACCAAGAGTCCTAGATTCTGCGCTCCTGAGTTACAAATTCATTTACATCCATTTTGCATGCTCCAAAGGCAGCTTTTCCAGCATCCTTTATGTTCTGTAAGGACTTGTATTTTTTAAATTTGTAAGTAGCATTTGACATCAAAAGACATCTAAGGCATCTCTAATGAAAACAAAGGCTATACCAACAGCCAGGTTGAAAGAGTCTGGGCTGCAGATTCCACTATGCATGGTAAGCCATGAAACCTGTATGCTACCTACAGAGCTCTAAAGCTCTACAAAGAGTGAAATGTTTCCAGTTCTCATAAACTGCAGCCGGTATGTCCAGTAATCAGGGATGGGAGCTGTAGTCCTGCAACATGTGGAAAGCCACACAGTCTGCCTTTCCCAAGTTTAGCATCATGCATGAATGTGGCCTATGGGACTTCACTTTTGCAACCATGAAGTCAGTCAGTAGTCTACTGGAATGAGGTACAATCGTTTGAAGAGCATTTAAGTCGGTCTTTTGTTTCCTGGGTTTTGTTTGTTAACTGTATGCTAGATTGCTTCTTGCTTTGTTTTGTGTTTTCATTGTAAATCCAGTCTGAACTCCTTTGTGGAAGAGGTATAAAAAAATGAAATATGCTAGTTCAAGCCAATTTCATTGGGGGCGGGGTGAGGAGTGTGTGAGTGTGTGTGTGTGTGTGTGTGTGTGTGTGCGCATGCACTGAAATCCGTTAATATTATCCCAGTACTGATTCTAACCTTATTTGCAAACAGAACAAGTGTTGCAAATTAAATTGAATTTTTAAATTTGTCTCCCTGACAGAAATTGAAAGCATTCAAGTACCAACTAGGAAATACACCGGTACAGGAAAGTGAGACAAATGAGCCAAAGTAGTTCATATTGACAATGCAGTTCAATAGAACTCGCTGCTCAAACATTAACATTTGTGCGTTTTCTTATGAACCAGCTTTTCCTGGATGTCAGGATTCCTTTCTTTCTCAGATCTATTTTTAGAGGGGAAAAGGCTTCAACAGAACTTGTGAAATAAGCTGTAAAAAGTGTAAAGGAAAGCCTGTTCCCAATGACTCACAACTAGATGACATCACTATATGCCAACCTGCACAGACTACTCAGAAGAGAGAAAAGAACCTTTATACATGTTTATTGAGAACCTGATTTTCCAGGTGCTTTTAGAGGTTTCATGGTTTCCCGCCCTCTTTGCCCTCACTTTTTAAAAATTTATTAAGTGGCTACAAATGGATTTTTAATGTACTATTTTTATGCAGAAATCCCAGCGAATATTCTGAAATCACCCAGTATAGAAGTGACCAATGATACAAAATGAAACAAACAAATGAAACCAAACCAAGCCCAGTTTGCAAAGGGCGTGTACATGTGCACAATATGGAACCGAAGGTTGTGTCAACACTTGTGTCCTGTTTTCAGGGGCCAGTTACTGCTACCACACAGCTCACGCTGCACTGAATCCAACAGGCTGGTCCTAGTTGTTCCTGGTCGTGACACATCAAGGGGACATGTTTAGTGCCAGGCTGAAGCTTAAGAGCCCATGCCAGGAGGCAGTACTTTTGTTAAGACCCTCCTACCACAGCTGGGGCAAGGAAGCATGTCTAATACCTTTAGAAAGGGTTGCCTTGTCATGGACTGCAAAGTTCTGTCATGACCCAATATTACAACTGGAGGAAAGGTGCATTAGACCAAAGGTAGAAGGGGTGGGTTGAGGTTTAAACTGCACATTTATTATCTATCACTGAGAGACATCAAGGTTGTGAAGGAACACTTCAGTAATGCTCTCTTAGGAAATTATGCTCTCTCATATACATTTCTAGAAGGGTGCTTTATGACTTTGCAGTCTAAAGTGCGTTTTGAAATTACTTAGCAGTTTTGGACAATATTCAAACTTTAGGTTGCCTGATAGGTATTGCACCTGTTATTACAAAGCAATTTAGAGGCATTTTAATACTCTGCTACAGCACTGCAGCAAAACAGCCAATATAACTCCAAGCACAGCCAGCCCAAAGGCCAGCTCAACCGAGTAAGAGGGCTGATCAGATCGCCAGGGAGAAATCTACCCTGCCATCTGACTGTTTATTAAATAAATAGCAGAGGAGAAAGAGATTATTTAACTCTCAAGCTCTCTTTCATATGTTATAGGGGATGCTCCTTATTGACAGGGGTTTGAGAAACTCCCTATCAGATTACCAAAACAAGCAAAAAGGATGTCTTTTCTTATTTTGACAGTGATGGGAATACATGTCACCATGCATTTATGCTCCAAAGCTGATGCCTGAGAATTCTAACTTTCCTGAATTCTTTTCTATTCATGGTAGGTGGGTAGTGAGAATATGCAAAGTGTATCACATCAAGCAAGTTACCTGGTCATTTTCTGGCTTAGCAAGAAATGAATAGAGATGACCTCTCCCACTCCCACTTCAGAGCAAATCCATTACTATTGACTATCTCGCTCTTACCAGCAACATTTGACTATAAATTTATTTCAGAGTTTTAACTCTTCCTTCTAAATTATTCAGGTAGGTAGCCATGTTGGTCCTACGCAGTTGGTCTCTAAGGTACTACTGGACAATTTTTTTATTCTAAATTATTGTATTAAAAATCAAATTCACTGGAAACCAACCCCTCATATTTGCAAAATGTCAAGGCTTAATTCTATGCATTAAGAGTCACTAAACCAAACCCTCATACACTAGCATCCTTATATTCAACAATAAACAACCATAACAATCAATTCCCATATGCAAGAGTACACATCTGTTATATATCCTAAAGCAATGCTAGATTACCCAATCACTTAGAAGCCTATAAATCACTTAAAGCTTATTTTGGTATTAAGCGGAATATAAATGACTTACCTGAACCAAAAATATAATAAGAAAATAAAAGTTGGCTACCCTTCTGAACTGCTCAAATAAATTTTTGGGAACAAAATTCCATACAGTATACTGTAAGAGAAAAAAAATATCAACAGTTACAAGCAGCATCACAAGCCACACTGCAGAAGAGAAAACAATTTTCAGCTTTAAATATTAGGGAGTTTCCCCAAGAAATTTATTAAGTGGATCTAAAATAAGATAACCCTCTTCCCAAAATCTAATTTCAAAAAATTTGTTACCATTAGTTTAACACCACACCAAGGAAAAGACTTTAGAGAAAGCAATAAGCGACTGAAAAACTTGTTTTCCAAGTTCAGCTTTTGACCACCTAAAATCTGGCAGAGGGATGGCAACCTCCAGTTCAGAGACCTAATTTGGCCTGGTTTGGATTCTACTTTGGACCGTAAAATAATTTTCCCCAAATCACAATCACCTCCCCCACACTTGACATCACATGTGATGCGTCTTATACATGGAAAAATACGGTGGATTATATTATACCTAATAAAGGATTTACATTTTCCTGAACTTACACCAATGCATTATAAATGCACTTTTTCCAACAAAATGGCCATAAAATTATTTGACCTCTCTGACTTTGAATACATTAGTCACTTTGATTGTTTATATGTTTAACGAAGTCAAACTGGACTGGATAAAATGTCTTTCCTTTCTTTTTTTTACAATCCTCTATAGGATCGAACTTCTGGGGTTAGCTTTTAAGACATGGCCAGCTACCAGACTTTGTCATACCAAGTTTACATCGTGGCTTTTCCCTAATATTTCCAAATGCATGTGATGGACAGTCTTGCTGTAATCTGTAAATAACAGTTAATTCTTCCCCCCCCTTACAAAACACATATACACAATATAATACACAGAGTGGGAACTGGAGATACTACATCTCCAGTACTTCGGAGAAAATGATGGTGGGGTGGAAGGCAATTTAATAGGCATAAGGTGCCAACAGAAAATGTTTTTAAGCATTGCTTGCTTTCCTTGCATTGACACAGAATGCATTGACTTCTTACTCCATAATTTTGTCCATGCAGCATTGCCTATTGTAACTATTGCCTATTTGCCTATTGCAAAGCATAAGGTTCCATTTCCCAACATTCTTTTAGCCTTTGCAGGGTTCTCATTTCTAAAAAGTTATCAAAAGGAATAAACTGACAGCGAGTTTTAGAAACCTGCCCTGTAGAATCTACGGTTGCCGCCAGCACCATGCCCTGTAGAATCTACGGTTGCCGCCAGCACCATTCATTCAAATTCACTCAGTTTCACCAAAATATTGTGCTAATAGTCATTCATCCTCTGCTATTCTTTTTCAGCATCCACTGTCATGACATCTGGCCAGCACTGGGGGGAGTTTAACTTCTTATTCTTTTATGGAATACAGACACGATCCCTAACAAATTCTCTTTTAAGCAGTGAGCAGAAAATCAGTGTACTGACCAAGAATAGGCAGTTTGGGGAATATACTGGACTTTGGTTTAATGGATTAATTGGAAAGGTCAATCATACATTAAGTATTAATTTTAAAGAAGCCCCGATCTCTATGTGAGTCACGGGATTGCTTTGTAAACATTTCCTACTTAACGAAATCATCCTCACACCCTAGATGTGCTGGTGCATGTCAAACCATGCCCCAAAACTCAGAATTAGGACCAACCCAATGATTTTCTTGTACATGTTGCAAATGGAGACGTCAATACATATCCAGCAAGTGGATGAACGGTTTTGCATTATTTGATAATGCTGTAACAGCAGTTGTTTTAGACTTTACAGGAAAACAAGGCATTCAGAAGTTAAGTGTGCTACAATCAATGTGAAAATACACTAATATGTAGGTACATACTATTGCTGGTATGAAATCTGAGCTTTTGGACATATGTTTTTTAGTTCGGCTGCTGGTTGGTTATTTTTTTGTATTCTGACATGACCTGAATAGACAAAATCAAAACCTACCTTTATCCAGCATGCTGGACAAAGCAAAAATTTAGGTAGGTAAAGGTTCCCCTTACCTTAGAGGAGATTATTCTGTTTTCTGCAAACTTCTGAGGAACATAATGACCATGCTGAGGAAAACGATTGGCTATATAAATAGTTCGGTTATCACTCTGATGTGGTGGGTCAAAACCCTGAAAGAAGAAAAGTGATTCTACTTATATCCACAAATAATTTCTACAGTGTTTACAATATGTGATATCAAGTAAGTCTTGATTTTATCCTCAGAAGATAGTGGGTGGTACTCAGCTAAGTTTTACTCAGAGTAGATCCATTGAAATTAATGATCCTAACTATGTTATGGCACTATCTTCAATAGAGCTACTCTAATACCACCAAATAACTCCTTGCCCAAGGGCAACCAGTAGACCTCAGTGATAAGCATGCACTGAAACTAGCATTCAACATCTAACCCAAAGATTATGTTTACTGCTATAGAAATCCCCAACAGTTTAAACAATTAATTTCCACAATTAAAAAACTCTGAATTCAACATATGGTAGAAAGAAGGAACATCTGCTATTCATTCCTGAAATGCTCTTTAATATAATTTAAATACATTGATTAATGGTATTATTTTAACCTTTGTAGTGTTTCCCAAGAGTTTTGGACAAGAGCCATGAAAACAAGTATGAATTTAGGCAGTTGTCAAAAAGTATACAAGTTTCAGAAGAAATTAGCACCTGCAGGCAGTGCAAGTTAAGGAAAAATTACTGGTTTTCTGCCAGAGCACATAAAAAGCAGGAACTGGGGTGATGGTGCAGAATGAATACAACAAAGCTAAGTGGAAACAGATACCAAAAGGCAGAAGACATTTGTACAGAAAGTAGAAAGTGAGGTTGTAGATCCTAAAAGTAGCAAGTGAGGTGGAAAAAGGTTTGATACAGAGCAAACCCACAAGAGTTAGTCACCAGATACGAGACCCACACATCCGTTGCCCGGATTTCGCACTGTGAGAAGTGGAGGAAGGAAGGAGGGAGGGAGGGAGAGATAGAGAAAGAAAGACGGCAGGAGAAGAGCACCCCACCCTTTGCCTGTCCCAGCCATTGTTCACGAACGCAAAACTAAGCACATATCTCCTCACCCTACAGAAATACACGCACTTGGCCAGCTAACTTCCACTGCCTCCTCAAAATGACCATGCGGCAGAACTAGCTACTGACCAGGAGTGTGAAGACTACCTCCTCCTCTTCCCCAACTCCTCTGACTTGTACAGAGAAACCTGTGGGACTGGCATCTCATTTAGCTGGAATACACTCTCAAGTGGCAAGAGTCAGAGAATTTAGGGCAGGCACAGGCAAACTCGGCCCTCCAGATGTTTTGGGACTACAATTCCCATCATCCCTTTAAACAAAATTTCCTCTAATGGTTCATTCCATTCCTTAGTAAGCATTATAAAGCCAAAACGCCAAAACAGAGCAAGAAAACTCATCAATACAGAGAACAGAAAAAAACTACTTGCAATCAAAATGACGTATAAAGAACAAGAAGTAGAGCAACATGTGCAACTGAAGGTCAATAGAGAATTAAAACCATCTGACCCAAAAGATAAATATGTGTGGTGCCAAACTATGGTCAGGGTCCAAAAAGTGATTTTGTGGCATGACCAATGAATTGACTGTGACCAGTAGCTTTCTTTTTAACAAAATTCTGAGATTTTTATATATTAAAAGCAGTTTAAAGCCTTTATAAACAATAAACACTCTTTTAAAACTCCCCTGGGTTTCAAAGATGTTTGTTATGGGGCAAAATGAACTGACTATCCCTTGGGCCTATGGTTTTATGAGCCAGATTTGGGAATTAGAAGATTTTATACCTTTCTGAGTATCCTATACAACTCATCAGTGTTGCAACTACAATTTATTTAATAACTGCTAAGTTATTAGGCAGGGCGGACCTGAAAAAAAGTTGGAAACTATCTTTTCAGTCAAAATTACTTAAGATGCAAAATTCTTTGCCTATATTCCACACAGCACTGGCAAAACACCATGTTATTTTCTTAACTGGAAGGGGCAAGTCCATTACTAGCTGTTTTATTATGTAAGAATGAGTCAGTGGCAATGAGTTTGAGATTTTTTTTAAAATTGCTGGTGCACGAGAATTTTGCAAAGTTACTTTTCCTGCTATATTTTCCTCTCCAAATGCACTAATTCAACAGCTGGTATTTGGTCCTGTGTAGATAAAATGTTTGTTGTCAAATTTTTCAACTGAAGGCCATGGCCAACTACTCCTAGTTAGAAAGACTTGGAACTGGACTTTCCTGGTGTGGGAAATTGCTACGAAGAGCCTTCAACTGTTCAGTTTCAATCAGCCTTCTCCAAAGCATTTGGAGAGCACAATTTCCATCTTTCCTACCTACACATTGGCCATGTGGCGGAGGCTGATGGTTGCTGCAGTCCAAAATAATTAATAATAATAATAATAATAATAATAATAATTTTTATTTATATCCCGCCCTCCCCAGCCGAAGCCAGGCTCAGGGGGGCTAACAACAATAAAATAATAATAATAGTAGAGAACACCAAGTACATGAAAGCCAGTTTAGAGAGTTTCTTACACTCAGAAGCAATTATTGTCCCCTGAACTGTTCATTATTAAGGTAATTTCTTCCTTATCTTACATCAGCTCACACATGCTGTGACCTAGTAGACCAGGCATAGGCAAACTCAGCCCTCCAGATGTTTTGGGACTACAACTCCCATCATCCCTAGCTAACAGGACCAGTGGTCATGAATGATGGGAATTGTGTCCCAAAACATCTGGAGGGCCGAGTTTGCCTATGCTTGTAGTAGATGAAACTAGAACACATGATCAGCTAAGAGGAAGTAAGACAACATCAAAGGTAAATCAAGTTATGAAGAAGCAATGTAAGTTGTCTCTGAAGAGGTTTGTTCAAGATCACGGAATGCCATTTTCTTCTCTCAGCTGCTGTATCTTCCAAAAACAAAAGCAAAACACCTCCCTCTCTCTTGTTAATAAACAGTAGCTATAAATAAATGGTATTATTAAAAGAAAACTGTGTACATCTCATTCACTAGTACAAAGACAAGGATGCTTGTCATCCATAGGTAGATCAGGTTATAGCCAAGTACGCTCCCCACTGAAATCAATGTACTTAAATTATTCACCCACTGATTTTAATAGGTCTACTCTAAGTAGCTCAATTGGCTACAACTAATCGTAACCAAACCCTTTCCCTGATGTATTTTGCATGTTAATTACATGACAGAGACTAATTGTTGGGAGCTTGTTCGCATTACGAACAGACTCCATGCCAAAATGTTTCATGTAAACAAGCCATTAAGTGACAAAAATGTCATCTGGCTCTTATCTAACAGAGGCATATTTTTGAACATTACTTATTAAATTCAGCTCTCTCATATCCTCTAAGGATCTCAAGGCAGTGTAGATGGTGCTCCCCTCCTCAATTTATCCTCACAGCTACCCTGAGAGGTAGGTGAGGCTCAGGCACAGTTACACTCTGCTATACCAACACTGGCTCCCAGAACGTAAGTTTTTCCATTCTTTTAAGCAGGGCAGTCAGTTCACTGCAGCCTGATGCCTACTCTACAGCAATGCTTCTGCATAAAAACTGCAGTGTTTAATATTTCAGTTTCCAAGCCATAAAGTAAACGAGAGCCGTTCCCAGTTTCCTAAGTTTCAGCATGAAAACGTTGCCACTGATGGCACATAAATCCTCCTCAGAGCCCCTGAATTCTGTAATATAGAAAGTTCTGTAATATAGTTCTATAATAAAGTTCTATAACCTAGAAAGCTCTCGCTGAATTGCTGCATTTCAAAAATCTGACAAGGCTGTGGGTTTTAATTAGGTTTAGACTGGGATTCATGCTTCCATTCCTTTTTCAAGCATAAACGCATTTCATTTACTAAATTGTTTCTCTCCAAAATCTTTTCACAGGGAAGGAGACATTTACATAAAATAGAGCTTAGCTGCAATCGTGCCACCTGCATTCTGCCAGGCAGAGATGACCTTGTGTTTCAGGAAGTGCTTTGTCAGATCAAATCCAGCTACTGATATTTGCTGGCTCTCAAAACTTTCATGCAAGCAATTAAAAGGCTCTTGTGCTTTTTTTTTTCCTAAAAGGCATGGCTATAGAAGGAGGGTTAGAAGGAGTTGTGAGTGCTGGGCCATAAGCTACAGGGGACCATTGAAAATCAGGTCAATGAAGTAACTACTGAACGCTACAGACAAGATGCTATGCTTTTAAATGAACTTTTTTAAAAAAAAAAAAAAGCAATTCTATTCCTCCTCCAGGCTTCTGGGGTAAGAATCCTTCTCCCAGCCAAAACAGAGATAAAAGGTTAGCAAACACAATTTCTAACTGCAAGCACAATCAAGGAGTGGAACAAAGGATGTTTTATTGTTAACTTACTAGAAACCTTCCAAAGCACTTTTCAGCAACATTCAGTTTCTTGCTAAGAGCTCTCACATCCTCTGGTTTCATTTTAATTATAGTCCTAACCCTTATTGATTGAAGAGATGTGTTCGTAAACAGGATAGTAAAGCTGCAGAACTGCTAATAAGAATAGAACCAGGCGTGCTTCCACTACTTGAGAGAACTAGATAAAATCAATATTGTAGCATATGAAAAGTGTGTTGTTTATGATTATTTATTGCATTTATATACCGCTTTTCTGCCAAAGCTCCCAAGGTGGTTTACAATTTTGAATATTATTACAATCCCCTTAAAGAGAGACGTAGTTCACGTTCAATAAAGATTTGGTACATAGAACTGTAGAGATGGAAGTGACCCCAAATCCAGTCCTCAGCCATGTAGCAATCACAGCTAAATAATCCCCGACGGATGTCTACATGGAAATCCATCAAGGAACAGTGTATGAGCTGCTCAGTGCGCAAGGACAGTGTATGTCCACTGAGAATAGTGTACAAGCAGAAGCACAGCAGTGTTAGAAACTAGGATAGAAAAGCTAGGAGTCAAATGGCTTCTGGGACCTGGTCTCAGGCGCCAAAACAGAATGTCTAGTTGCCATTAGACAACACTTTTTATTTCTTATTTTGATAAGCATGAATTAATACACAATTCGCATAAGTGACACATTGTTAATATCACATTTTTAGCAGAAATTGTTAATACATGTTTAATTTGGTGTTTACAATAAAAATATTGCTTCCATATTTGCTTTCAAAACTCTCTATTTGCTTTCTACACTTTATTGTTAAACTCCTTAACATATTGTCTATCCTTAACATATACTTTGAAGCTTCAAAGTGCATGCATTTCAGTAATCCTTGAGTGTCAGCCAGGCAAGAAAAATGGCACCTGGACTTTTTGAGGTGCTCGCAAATGGAGAATCTTTAGATGCAAAATGCGCCTGGTGCCCTGCTAATTTTGAGCCCTGAGAAGCAGGTGCATATAGTTCCCCTAAACAATATTGTCAGCTTTTATTACAAATTTTTATCTTGTGAAGAGGGGAAAGTAAACCCCACCCACAGAGAACAAGTTTACTGAATTTAGTATGTCCTGGAAGAGGGCGGGGAGGGAGGGAGTTGGGATTTTGTTTTAGTATTTTTTTTTCTTTTTTGTAATTGTTATATATTGGAAATCTATCTATCTATCTATCTATCTATCTATCTATCTATCTGAACTTTGCATGCCTATAGCAAAATGATCCACCAAGTGGATACGCAAAGCTATTGGTCTGCCATCCACACCAAGGGAGCCCCATTAGTGCAAACATTCCTGGATCAGAGCCACCACCACTCCATAGTTAACAGTGATACAAAAGAAAACAATTTCATAACTAACAAAGATAAGCACTGATCTTTAAGCTTTGCTCCACCTTAAACAGAGTTATGATTCCATAATATTCACTCACACCCTGAAGTGACCTTACAAACGTGTTGGGCATTGTTTAGAAAGACACATGGGGGGAGGGGAGTTTAAGCAGTAATTGTCTGCGGCCCACAAGACTCTTTGATTGCACGCTGCTTGAGGTGAACACTTTGTCCTTCAATTTGATTGATAAAAAATGTAAACTGTGCACTTGGCAAGATGTGCTGGCATATCACCTCACACACAAGCATACAGATGGGGCAGGGTGGGCAGCACAGGATCTTGGAAATTACTCTTATGCAGACGTTCCTGAGAAATATTCCTGCACTCCCAAGTGTCTAGCATTGGACAGCACTGGCTGACAGTATTCATATTGCAGGTGGAAGATCTATGCACGTGGAAGTTTCCAAAAGGTTCAGGAGACACTTTCACAAATTCTAGATGGAATAGTTAAGTCCCATGGAGAGAACTGGGCCTACTCAATAGTTCATTTGCAAAGTTGCATTCATATAGTGAAAGATTCAAAATACCATTGTAAATAATCTAGGCTACAGAAACTGGACAGGTATCAAATCAAATATCTTTATAGCGGTCCATAGACCCACAAAACAGTTTCAAAACAAGATACAGTGGCACCTTGGGTTACATACGCTTCAAGTTACAGACTCCGCTAACCCAGAAATAGTACCTTGGGTTAAGAACTTTGCTTCAGGATGAGAACAGAAATCACACGGCGGCGGCGGCACAGCAGCAGCGGGAGGCCCCATTAGCTAAAGTGGTACCTCAGGTTAAGAACAGTTTCAGGTTAAGAACAGACCTCCAGAACGAATTAAGTATGTAACCAGAGGTACCACTGTACAGTTAAAACAACCAAACAACAGGCGAAAGAGACCAAGGTAGTCATTTTGTTATGTCTAGAGCATGATGGTCTTTTATTGCAACCTCCAAAAGAAACTTTGCCACGGTCAGTGTATTATCATTTAACCTAAAGGTATTTAATATGGGAGACTTCAGATTTTCCTGGCAAATTTGCTAGTAAGGGTATCACTGAAAGCCTTCCTATTTGCCCAGACATTTCAGAACGTAGATGATTCTCCTTGGAATTGTTTTATATTGTTCTTAGCTTTTGATTTTGTCTGGATGCATTTTTTTTGTTAAGTTTTAAACTGTATATATATGTTGTGTTGAATCTTTTAATGAAAAACAGCTAAGACTTTTTTAAAAATATACAAGATGAATAAATCATCACCAATGGGGGAATTTTGCAGGTACCATACATAGACGTTGTGAAAATCCCTTTCAAATGTAGCACTCTCTCTCAGTCAAACTAATTTTCATGAAGATGTGGGATAAGCAAGTTGATATTTGTATTGATTTTTAAGTTATTTTCACATTTGTGTGTGTGTGCGCGCACGCACATAGTGTTTTTCATACTGGTTATATATGAACTGCATTTAAACATGCAGGTGTTTTAGCTGCTTTCATATATTTAAGTGTTCTCTCTCTCTCTCTCTCTCTGTGTGTGTGTGTGTGTGTGTGTATATAAAATAAAAGGTATCTGAAGAAGTGTGCATGCACACGAAAGCTCATACCAAGAACAAACTTAGTTGGTCTCTAAGGTGCTACTGGACAATTTTTGTTATTATTTATATGTATATTTCTACTGCGTCAGACCAACACAGCTACCTACCTATATGTGTTTACTTCAAGATGCCTCATGGGGAACAATTTATTCATTAAATAATTAATAAAAGTAACTTTTTAAGGAACATTTGAAGTAATCTCTGCATATCCATATGCACTGCCAACTCACCCCTGCAAAGAGGATGCTGCCCAGTTGTTTGTGCCAGCATGGCGAAAGATACAAATAACAAGTTGGCTATATTGAAAATTGGCACACAAAAGAGGTTTGAGTGCAGAAAAGCAGCTGGCTGACAAATAATACTTGGAAAATTCTCAGCTGTATCTGTTCCCAGATG
Source organism: Podarcis filfolensis (assembly GCF_964270895.1). NCBI lineage: Eukaryota > Metazoa > Chordata > Lepidosauria > Squamata > Lacertidae > Podarcis > Podarcis filfolensis. The sequence continues at coordinate 9,109,144 of NC_139608.1, forward strand.
CAGCCTAAGTGATGCTTATTTTATAAATTTATTTTCCAAATGTATGCCTAGTCTTGTGGAACAAGCAGGAATATCTGACCTGCACATTGCTACTGTGTGGCGGGAAGGTAAACAGTGTTTCCGTGTGCTCTGGCTTCTATCACAGTGTTCCATTGCGCCAGAAGCGGCATAGTCATGCTGGCCACATGACCTGGAAAGCTTTCTGTGGACAAATGCCGGCTCCCTTGGCCTGAAGCGAGATGAGCGCTGCAACCCCATAGTCACCTTTGACTGGACTTAACCATCCAGGGTTCCTTTACCTTTTACCTTACTGCTTTTTAAAAGTGGAGTTTTTACATTAAACAGGAAGCCAACGAAAGGCAAGCTAAATGTTTCTAGAACAGAGTGTCCGCTTCAGGGAGAAAGACAACAGCAGTAGCTGGGACCAATAACAAAAGGACAAGTAAAATGAGAAGAGATTTATGAATGGAACATCTGTAAAATGACTACAGCAAAGGCAATGCTTGTGCACAGTATCAGAGGGGAAAAACAGCTTCTCCATCCTTCATGACACAAATGAAGACACTTGTTCTTATACACACAGAGTCAACTTAGTACAGGATGAGTGTGAAGCCCGGCAATACGTTTCAGGTATTGTTATAAACCAGACTGATTCTCAAATGACTCTAGCTTTATGTGATGCTCCAATTACATGTTATTGTGAAGCTCAAGGGACCACAGACCACTGAGAATTCATGGAGCCAAGCCAGGGATATCCTTTATTCAGCCACTGTCGCCGCCAGAACCCTCACCATCTGTTCCACATAAATGATGTAACAATGCCAGAATCCCCAACAGAAAGGCTGACCTATTAGGATTACTGCACATTATCAGGAACTAGCTAGTTGTTTCAAAAGGAAGCTCAATAGCAGTTTAAAAATCCACCCTTCTTTCAGACTCAGAGATGCCTTTGGTTAGGTTAAGTTAAATCAAGCTTCAGGGGATGCTCAGACGTAAGTGCTTCTAAATGCTTTCCCTTGCAAGTGCTGCAAGTTCTGTCTCCTTCAGGCTACTTTTAACAGCTGCAACCTGTGATCTCTGTGTTTAATTCAGTTCAACACCTGGCTCAGGGCTCATCTGCACTTACCTTTTGCCTTGTGCTTTCTAAGCCCAGATCTGCACTCTCCTGGTCAGTGTCCGAGCACTTTCGGTTTTGATTTTTTTGCCCCACTGCTTACCACTTTCCACACAAAAACCCACTCTTTACCGCTGAATTGGAGCAAAAGTCAATTCAGGTTTTCTGCAGATTGCTGTTTGCTCCGATTCAGTGGTAAAGAATGGGTTTTCGTGGGGAAAGAGCCAGTAGAAACCACCACCACCAGACCTGGACCTGGAAAGCTAAGACGTGTGCCTAGAAATGCAGAGCAAAGGGAAGTGTGGATGAGCCCTCAGCTTTCCCCATGCTCCAGGCTGCATGGAGGCAGCTATTTTCCCAGCTTTGCCTTAAGCTTAAGGAAAGCTGGAGAATAAAAGCAGATGCCCAATCAACAGCCAGGGATGAGCCAGGCTCTCTCCACCCAGGGTCAAATAAAGTTCATTTTTAAAATAATAATAATAATAATAATAATAATAATAATAATAATAATATGAGATTTCAATAAGGCTAAGCCTTACTTAAACCACATTAAGACTAAATCCTTAGAACACGAAAACCCTCTCTTCCTCATACACTTATTTAAAATTAAAGGCTGCTTTTCTATGGAAACACCCATAAAGAAACAGACATGAAGTACTCTTGAATGACACAATGAATTGCAGGTTGTTTTTATACCGGGCTTCCTAATGAACTTGTTGAATAGCAAGTTAGCACAGGTGATTTCACCAGGATCATATACAGCAGGTGTCATCAAGCTCTTCAGACCCAGGACAAACATTCCTTTGGGTACCAATACTTTAAACTTTTACCATATAATGGCATGGACCAGGCCACAACCCACTAGTGGGTCCTAAGCTCCTGGCCCACCAGCTGAAGACTAGTGTTCTAGATAACTTCTAGAGATGAAATTTTGTACTCATTCCATGTCCTTCCAAACACCTCTGCAATCTATTCAGTTCTCAAATTTGTGGATATTTACAACGCTTCCAAACACGCTCTTGGATTATACAAATGCTCAATTTAGCTCCTAACCAATATACTTTTTGTTATAGCAACTAGTTAATATGCATGCCTGCTCAAGAAATATAAGAATTTCAAAATGGGTAAAACTTGGTTGCCTTGAGGAATCCACCCTTTCTCCTCCACTTTGCTTCCAACATCCTGCACAACACTGCAGGAGCTTATCCAGGGCTCATGCTTCAAAACCAATGTCTATTAACACAGTATTTATTACTGAATCAGTGCAGCTGGCTTGCTAACTGCTTCTTTCCAATTTGGCTGGGCTTTTCTGCACAAATAGCTGCACCTAGCATGTTATGCAACTTTCCCACAAATTCACTCAGGCTAGAGAAGGTTACTGGCTCCTTCACTGCCGATAAGCAGCACTGAATTTCATTTACATAGCACTCCTTATCTCTTCGTACTCCTCACAATAGTCCAGTTAAGTCACTATTATTCCTACTGGGAAAAGGTGAACTATGGCCGAGACTTTCTTATCTGCATTCACCGCAAAGGAAGCATGTGAAACCAAGAACCTGAAGCCCATGCCTAGCATTCCATTTACTGCATCCATATCAGCTTTCGGAAAGGCTTCTCCCAGTGACAGTTTTTACAATATCCAAAATCTTTTTTACCACAAGGTCTGTTTGCAATACAAGAATAACCCAGCTGGCTCACTCCTAGCCATTCTAATACTTCAGTGCTAGAAATGGGACTTGAAATGACTCCAACAACTGCTGTAGGATCTTGAACTTCTGGAATTCTTATTTATTTATTTCCTTATTTTCCTTATATTCTTTATATTTCCTTATATTCCTTATATTCTTATTTATTTATTTCCTCCTTTCCTTATTCTAGTACCAGCTCTGTATCTCCATTACAAAATTAGATTTTTAAAATTCTATTACGTTGCTCTTATGTACTGCGTTATTTTTTTTGTAAACTGTTGCAGAATCAATTTCAATGAAAGTAATACAAAAATATTTTGAAAAAGTAATGCCTACAGATACTTCTGCTTTTTGATGATTAGAATTCTAGAGCAAAGATTAATCCTGGCGAAAAGTAGATTTAGACTCATATAGTGACAAATTTGTTTGTATCCTGATGTTTTCTCTCAAATTTCTACACATAACATGAGGATGTGAAAAGTTTTCTCACTGTATAACTGAATAATGCCATTTTGGACCAGACAGATTTGGTGGTGGTGGTGGTGGGGACTTAATCCAAATGAGATGGAGGTACTGTTGACTGGGAAATTTGATGACCCCTGGAGTGGTGTTCAACTTGTCCTGATTGGGGTTATATTTCCTCTAAAGTAAGAGATTTGCCATTTCAGGGTAATCCTAGATACTCAGGTGTGGGGTAGAATTGTCTCTAATCAGGTTGATCTGGAAAGACAGCTGCATGCTTCTGAGCAGGAACCAAACTTAGTTTAGTCATTCATTCATTCATACTCTAGTCTCCTCCAAGCTGGACTATTGTAACATGCTCCCCATGGGGTTCCCAGGGTTTGGGAAGGGACTATGAGATCAGAGCATATTACTCCAATCCTTTACTAACTGCGCTGACAGCCAATTTGTTCCTGGACTGGATTTAAGGCACTGGCTTTGACCTTTAAATCAACTAACTGTCTGAGGCCAGGGCATCTCTGAATCGCCTCCTTGCATATGAACAAGCCTGAGAACTCTGCCTCTCTATGGAGACTGTCCTCTGTGTGCCCTTGCCATCTGAGATGTTATGGATGGGCAGAAAGGAGGGGCCTTCCCAGTTGTGGCAGCCATGTACACTTGGCCCCTGTCACTGCATGCCACAGTGATATATTATCATTTTGCTATACCAGTCCTTTTTTCTATGGTGAGATGCCCCATGTACACTTGGTGGAGAAAGGCAGGATATACAGTAAACATATGTAAGGAACACACAGAATCAAAAAAATCATAGACACAAGATTAAACGGTGTATATAGAAACTGTAGTGCTCATTGCCATATAGAAGTGCTAGATGTAGGCGTTTAACAGCTGTACAATAAATTGTGATTATCATTCTCCTTTATTATATAAATTAGGAGGAGTAAAAGAACACTGTAAAGAAAAACTCCTACTTCCTAACCGAACTCTATAGCAAAGCATTTGCAGATCTTGGTGCCTGTTTGCAAAGCTGTGCAATTGTTATTCTCTTTGGACATTCTGATAGCACAGTCGTACATGTTTATGCATTATAATGAAAGCAAACAACTCTTTCAATTATTATTTCAGAGAACAGTGAGACACTAGAATTGGCTTCTTTGCAAGACAGAAAATGCTAATAGGCCAGTGGTACATGATATAACACTCTGGCAAAAATCAGTGACCATTTTCCTTAGAAAATAAAATAATTTTGGGATTCTATATCCTTCCAAGTTGCTTGGGAAGGTGCTTTTGCCCCCTGATTTTCCTCACCCCAATCATAAGTGTTCTGTAGCTGGAATCTCATTAATAATAGTACAAGTGGGACCTGCAACAAATGTTAGGAGTTCTGTTGTTCAGGGTTCCAACCAACCATGTTCTCCACTAGGAGACTCAATTCCACCCCACCTGCTTTTCAATTCCCCTCCCCCCACAACAAACATACAATATGCTTATTACACAGTATTTTGCAGGGCATGCTCAGTCCTCACTGGGCTCTTGAGGTGGGTATGGGGTTTTTTAAATATATTTTTAATGTACTTTTTGTAACTATCAGGTTTCCCACAATAATTCAGATTTTCCCCTTCTGGCTTCTCAGTGACCCCATTTTGGCTCCATTTTTACGGTATTCACCATCAGAGTTCAGAATTAAAAGGGAGCAATAGGAAAGAACCACCATTCCATTTCTCAAGGAATGCAAATGCAAATAGGTAAATGGGATTATCTGGATGCTACAAAAACAATCCGGTTAAATAAATGAAATAATTAAGTTATCAAACCTTCCTCTTTGCTATGGTTGCTCAAAACTTTATTCATGCTCTCATCACTGAATTTGACCTAACTTCTACACTCTTGGCAACTGCATTAAGCCTTGGATTTTAATCCAATTTCAGAACAATCAACTGTGCCGACTCTTCTACTTTGCACTGCAGATAGCCAATCTTTGGCAAGTGCACACACACAAGCTCCCTATATAGCCACTGCAAGTGCTACTGTGACAAGCTGGAGGAGTGGAACAGCTATTGGTTTCAACGGGGCACTCTGATCTTACAATTCAAGATCCCATGCCATGAAGTATCCCATCCATCACTTTAAATTGTTCACCATGTGGGGTCTAGTCTGGAACCCAGGGATGTCTGAAGTTCGATGAGGCTAAAGGATCTAATTGCCTTTAACTTTAAATTCCCTGCTTCATTGTACTGAAACACTAATTTTAATAAATTTTAATAAATTTTTATGAACTGCTGCTTCCAACACACAAATTCAACTTTTGCTCAGCTTACATCTTTTTTCAAATCCAAAGCAACCAAGTAAACATTCTTCCCACTGTGTTTTCAACAAGTATGCTACCCACACCTTGTCTCTACTGACAGGTATCTCTTCCCTATTCAAGGAACATTCACCACCACACCTTGATGAGTTATTCTTCTTCCCTGCTATTCAGGAAGTGTTATGTACAGAGGAAGAGAACAACCTGGCTTTGAAGGAATAGCCATGTGGGATATTACAGGTAATAAGCGCTGCAATTTGAAAGCTAAGAAAATTGACTATCCTAACAAAAGGAGCTCTCCCATGAGGGTAAAGGTAAAGGGACCCCTGACCATTAGGTCCAGTCGTGACCGACTCTGGGGTTGCGGTGCTCATCTCACTTTATTGGCCGAGGGAGCCGGTGTACAGCTTCCGGGTCATGTGGCCAGCATGACTAAGCTGATTCTGGAGAACCAGAGCAGCGCACGGAAACACCGTTTACCTTCCCGCCGGAGCGGTACCTATTTATCTACTTGCACTTTGACGTGCTTTCGAACTGCTAGGTGGGCAGGAGCTGGGACCGAGCAATGGGAGCTCACCCCGTCGCTGGGATTCGAACTGCCAACCTTCTGATTGGCAAGTCCTAGGCTCTGTGGTTTAACCCACAGCGCCACCTGTGTCCCTATCAAGTCTATCAAACATGCATTTATTACATGCAAACATACATTTATTACATGCAAAAACCCCAGCTTTTGAGCTTGCAGATAAAGCATTCTCTCAGCACCACATTTAGCTTATTATACAGTGGTACCTCGGGTTACAGACGCTTCAGGTTACAGACTCTGCTAACCCAGAAATATTACCTCAGGTTAAGAACTTTGCTTCAGGATGAGATCAGAAATCGTGCTCCGGCAGCTGGAGGCCACATTAGCTAAAGTGGTGCTTCAGGTTAAGAACAGACCTCCAGAACGAATTAAGTACTTAACCCGAGGTACCACTGTAGTATCTGGTAATATCGTAATAATGAAGGAATAAAGTTAGCCCCATGTAAAAATTACTCATTGTAATGTTAAAAGGAAAAGGTATCTGGTTGTTCATATGCAAGTAACCAAAATACACAACCAAAGATTTGTTCGTTTTTTAAAAAAGGCAAAAGTTAAAAACCAAGTTCCCTCCACCAAACACACATAAAACTTTTGGTCATAAAATTGACATAGTACAGTTAAATATAATGGTCAGGGGGCCAAAATGTGAACTATTAGAATGCAACTAAAAATAATTATCTTTCTCTGCTCCCTATTTAGAGCAAGGTTCCCACTGCTGAGATGTACAACTTTATGCCTGCCTTTCCACAGAGAGTGTCCAGTGTAGCTAATATTATTTAAAACTCAGGGTTTGCTTTTCTGAATTAAAATGAGAGACACTCTGCACTCAGATGCAGAAAAGTTACTGAGTTACACTAGAGGAGTCTACCACATATTTTTTCTAAGAGAGTCACTGTTCTGAGCATGACAGCTGACTTGGAAGAAGGAAAAGCCAGAGGAGTGAACTGTACAGTACAAAGAAGCATCTGGTTGGGTGCTTTCGGCTCACATGAGTCTTTAAGCTATTTCTCACAGCCCATTAGCAGATCTATCATGGCATGCTAGTGCCACCCTACACACATGCAATAGTTTCAAGATTGTTGTGTTAGGAAGCTATCAGTTAGTTGAACCCATCAATAAAAACAGCTATGTTTAAGTGAAATAAAAGACATAGCAGTAATAAAAGACATATCAGATATCAGTCATATCTGAAATATTAATGCAGCCAAGATAAACCAAAGAATCTGAAAAACCTCTCCCAACAGCTGTAGTATAATAAAAAAGAATCCATCCTAGACAACAGATTAGCAAACTGCACAGGGACAAAAATAACCCTTTCATAAAGAATTGTTCCTAGTATCATCCCAATGTGATAAAGTATCATAGGACTGACAACCAATATAAACTGAAGCTCCAACTGAAAATGCAGCACTATATGGGCAGTTTGCAAAAAGCTGCCTCTCTCAAATTCTTTTAGAACAATTATAAAGACTCCTAGGATCTTTATAAATAAACCACCACATGCTACTTTAACCATGGTATAAAAGCTAACCCATGCAGTAAATGCAAATATAATCAATTGCAAAACAAACAGGATCTAAGAAAATGTAAGATACTGTACTTGAAACGTTTTTATTCATTTAGTATAGCGTTCTATAAATTTAAGTACATTGTTGTGGTTTACTTCCTAGATGACTTATATGAGCAGACAGCTGATATCAATAATTGTTTCTTCCCTTGTAAACAAGCTGCAGATTTACTGTCTGTTACCATATCACATCACTGTTGCGTAGGCGTGTAATGCATTAGGACGCAACTCCCCTCAAGTCATTACTATCAATCCAACACTTTGTTCCCAAAAGCAGGAAGTTGTTGCATTTTGAATTACATTTATTACTTTACTTATTTTGTTGTAACAGTTTTCAAGAGCCTGAGTATTGAAAAATGAAGCTGAAGTGGCTGTTAGAAGATAATCTTCTCTCTCTCTTGTTCTGAAGGCATCCCTGTCTAGGGAAGTTTTTAATGTTTGATGTTTTATTCTGTTTTTAATCTGTTGGGAGTCGCCCAGAGTGGTTGGGGAAAACCAGCCAGGTGGGCGGGGTATAAATAATAAAATTCTTCTTCTTCTAAGAGGGAAATAGGCAAGAGGCAACAGTCCTGACCCTCTGTACCAGAGCTTTCTAAAACTTTTTGAAGTTGGCTTGCAGCCTGTAGCAGCCAAAAGAATCTTATTCAAATACAGTATTTACAAACTTCCAATAGGCTTAAATTTTTGCCATTGCACAAAAGTGATCCTAATCCCTGGTCAAGCAATCAGAGAAGGCTCCAACAATGACTTCCCGGTCAAATATCACTGCCATCATAGTTGCATTCTTGGATCAGATACAAATTATTTTGAATCGTAACATCTTGTTTAAAAAGCCAGAACTTGCTGGCAATTGCAAGCCGTTATCATCAGTCCAAGAACTGCAGACCTCACCCCATGATTCATTCAAGAAACAACGGGATCCTAAAGTGTCTGCTCTCTAGAAGGAATAATGGAAAATAAAATATTACATCCAGTATTAAATAAAGTCATAGGTCACGTTGTAGAGTAAAAACCTTGCCCCCACAAACACCTTCAGGCTTATGAGTACCCCCAGGCTACTTCCTTCTCCACCTGGCCCCCAACCTAACTTTCCCTATATATGTTTCCCTCACCTACTGCTACTAAACTGACTCAACCAAAATGCTTAAATTTGAAAGTAGGAAATTGCACCTGTGAGGAGAGAACAGCTAGCAGAAAGAGAAAAAGAAGAAGATGCAGCACTCACAAGCCACAATGAAGCCTTTTTTTAACAGACTCAGATTTGTCACCGAGCAGGAAGCTAGCTACAAGATGTCCCACATCTCCCCAGAGAGCACACATGCATGTGCAAACTGGCGCACCCTTAAGAAAAGCCATTTCAGGCTTAGTCCTAAAAACTTAAAGGGATCAGGGTGCAAAAAGCTGGGTGAGGTGGGCAGAAAGAGGACCCGCTTAGCAGGTGTTGAAGTTGAAAGTAAGCAGGTTTTATGGGGGGGGGGGGAGTTAGCCCCCCTTTCACCACTGGAAAAGTAACAAGTGGGGCGGGGAAGAGAAAGAAAGCAAGAAACTAATGGAGGCAAGAAGAAAGGAGGGGAGGAGAGAATACAGTATATTATTTGAGGTGTGGGAGTGAGGAGAGGACACCCCCCCACACACAAAAAGGACGGGAAGGGGACCAAGTGTGACACCCGCCTCAGAAAAAGAGGGAGGGGGCGAAGTAAAAGAGAAAAGTTGAAGGGGACCCCTCCACACAAAAAAAAGGGATGGGAACGGGACCAGGTGTGACCCCCCCCCTCAGAAAAAGAGGGAGGGGGCGAAGTAAGAGAGAAGATAAAGTTGAAGAGGACCCCCCCCCACAAAAAAAGGATGGGAACGGGACCAGGTATGACACCCGCCTCAGAAAAACGAGGGAGGGAGGGCGAAGTAAGAGAGAAGAGAAAGTTGAAGAGGAACCCCCCCACACACACATACACACACTTTCCTCAGGGAGGGGCAAAAGCGAGCCCCCTTTTCCTGAGGAAAGACCCCTCCCCACCCCAACGCCCCACCTACCAGCTGCTGCCGGATCCACCGCCACATCCCCTCGACGGGCCTCTTCGGTGGCTCCCAGCCCCCGCTTCTCCGCGGGCGAGGCTTCCCCTCCCGAAACCCCCCCCCCACCCGCTTAAAATACAAAAACGGAAGCCGCCGCCCCTCAGTCCGGCACTAGCGGTGCTGCTGCTGCTGCTACTGCTCGTGCTGCTGCTGCTGCTGCGGTCGCCTCCTCCGCCTCCTCCGCCGTCGTCGTCTTTTTCTTCGTCTTCTTTCGCAACCGCCGCTCCCGCTCCCCATCAGCGCAGGGGCCGGGCGCTTCCCTTCAGCAGCAAGGCGGAAGCCCGGCGGCCGCCGCCGGCAGCAGCGGGGGCCCGGAGGTGGTGCGCGAGGCGCAGGTGCCGCTGCCGACGCCGCGGCCCCATCCCGGCCGCCATCCCGGAGCACCCGCTCGACGCCGCCTTGCGCCCGTCACCAAAAAGGGTCTCCCCGCGCGCCGGGACCCGCCTCGCGGAAGTGACGGCGCGCCGGGGGAAACGGGGCGGGGCCCGGCCGAGCGCGCGGCGAGGAGAGAGGCCCAGTCGGGAGAGAAGCGGCTGAGGTAAATTCCAGTCCCTTCCAAGCGCCGCCTTTCAAACTCCTCGCAGGCGTGTTTTTAAAGTAAGGTTGTGGGCTTTCCTCACGCCCCGCCGTTTTCTTTTTCTGTAAAAATGGTAATGATGATAGTTGTTGTTATTACTATTATTATTTTAAATATATAATATAAAAATAATAAGTTTTGTTTTTCTGTAAAAATAATAAAGATAATAATTGTTGTTGTTATTTTAAAGATCTAATATAATAAGTTTTTCTGTAAAAATGGTAATGATAGTAAGTGTTACTATTTTAAAAATCTAAAATAATAATGTCTTTTTCTGTAAAAATAATAATGATGATGATGAGCGTATAAGACGCTCCCATGTAAAAGACGGCCCCTATTTTGAGGGACTCCAAATTAAGAAAACACACCTCAGCGCTACACGTGTATAAGACAAGCCCCAATTTTAAACTTTATTTTTGGGTAAAAAAAACCTAGTCTTATGCACGGGAAAATACGGTAAGTGGTGTTGTTGATATTTTAAAAAATCTTGTGTGATTATTATTATTATGTTTTATCTCCAAAGAGAGTTGGAAATGTTTTGTTGACTTTTAATTATTATTGAACAACACCACGATCAGTAGCCTCCAACCTTTCCTCTGATGAAAATAGGGATGTCCTACTCAATAATAATATTTTTACTATTTCTACCCCACCCATCTGACTGGGTTGCCCCAGCCACTCTGGGCAGCTTCAAACACATATAAAAACATAATAAAATATCAAACATTAAAAAGTTCCCCAAATAATAATAATAATTGCAAACCACTTTGAGGTGTGTATTTGCTTTTTTAATAGTCAAGGGGTGCACAATTTTTAATGAAACAGAGCAATGAATGAGACAAACAAGGTTTTGCCACTGAGTGGAAAGTTGCCTGGCTCACAAATATGTGGTAGAATTATTAGTATTATTGCACACAGGGTCTGCTCTCTGGACACAGTGTGTTCCTAGGAAATTGTTTGCTGGGCGATTGTTCGCATAATGAGTCTAGGTTTCCCATTGATTTCTATGGGGAAATTTCTAATGCGTTCCCAACCATGGGATTTTGAGACATACACACACACAAACCCCAGAATGATGAGAAAACTCAGGAAAACCCTTTGAAACCTTGCAAAAGGAAAACAAGGGGAAAATTGCTCTCTTATTTGTCCAATCTCTTCCCTCCCTCCCACCATGGATCCTGGCAAAATGGCTATAGTGGACTAGGAAAAGCTTTTAATGTTTAATGGGTTATTGTATTTTAGTGTTTTGTTGGAAGCCGCCCAGAGTGACTGGGGAAACCCAGCCAGATGGGCAGGATATAAATAATAAATAAATAAATAATAATAATAATAATAATAATAATAATTAGGAAACACACAAAAAAGCAATGCTTTTTAAAGGTTGCTTACTTGTTTACAGTGCTACACTCAGGTCTGTGGAGTGTATAGTGAAGTTTGGGTACTAATTCATTGTGTTTGGATAAGTGAAATTTTCATTTAATGAGCTTTTGGATCATGGGATCTGCTTGTCTTACTCTTTATTGAGTTTGTTAGTCACTTTATCTTGCCCAGCACAACCCACAGCAATTTACGACCAGACAAACAAACAGACAGTAGAACCCAACCCAACACAGATACATTAAAACCAAGAGGAGAGAGAAATCCTGGTCACTTCTAAAGGTCTCAGATAGTTACGGGATTAAAGGCCTGGTTATACAGGAATGTTTTTGCCAGGCACTTAAAGATATGCAATAACATCTTGCAAGTAACATTTCAGAGCAAAAGCTCTACCCCACCCTGTTCTTTGCTAGTTTTCTGCCTATAGGGAGTTGTAGGTTTTGTTCTGTTTTACTTTGGTGAGCACTCAGCAATTAAACACTAGGAAAGATTTCTGACAGTTGGTGAGTTAGGAATCAGTGCAGCTTTGAAAGGTTTAGTCATTCATCTTGATTCAAAATGGCATTTAATTGCAGCCAAAGCAAAACCTGCACCCTATGTCAGGAACCACCATGCAAATTTTTGTGACAATATCTTAAGAAGCACCCATACCAGTTCAGTTTTGAAAGGTTCAGTCTGCTCTCTTGAGTCAACATGTCTTTCAATTATAGGGAAACATAAACTTACTTCTTGATCTCGGGAACCATAATGCAAAATTTGGTAAGAGGTGTCCAAATGCATGCAATTTGGAATGACTTAGTCCACCATACTGATTCCAAATGACATCCAGTGGTGTTCAAACGTAGTAAAAAAAAACCTCAGTTTCAGGAACCATCATGTTTTATGAGGTGTCCGATGTATGGAGAACAGATGGAAAGCAAACAACTTTCCAAAATATAAAGATAGTATACGTACTTGAAAATGTTTTCTTTATGCTACGGTTGCAGCAAGAATACTCATTGTGACAAATTGGAAAAGTGATAAAGTTCCTTCTAGATTAGAGTGGACTCAAAAAATGATTGAATACGCGGAATTAGATAATTTATCAGAAAGAATTAAAAATAAATAAAAGGAAGTATTTATCTCAAAATGGGAAGTTTTTAAACTTTATTTGAAAAACAGTAATGACAGTTTAAAGTCTGTAGCAGCATTTGAATAACTTCAGTAGGAGTTTTAAGTTTGTTTTATATTTCTTTTTTGTGATGTATTAAAGTGAAACAATTATAATAAATAAAAAAAGAAAGAAAATGTTTCTGTGTCATGTCAATGAATCTATGCTTGTGAGACTTGGAGTGAGACAATCACTACGGACTTGCATTGAGTACATTTTCTATTTTTCAAAAATGTTTTGAGCAGTATTTTGAACATTAGAGAAAAACACTTTATCTTTGTATGACCTGGGTCATGCCTTAATCTCAGTTCAATTTATTTTATCATAGTCAAAGCATCAAACTGAGTAGACCCTAAATCCCTATGCAGATGACCTGTTCTAACAAATAGTAATTCCTGTTTAAAATCTACTTTCCAGGGACTTGTTTTGAAGCTATGGGAGACCAGTGCCATTACAAACTTGAAGTTAGCGTACTACTGTGATGAGTACCTTAATTTCAGAACAGAGGTGGTTGGTGGAGGAGAAAGTGTTTTAACTGCAGTGGGAGAAACTTCTTAAAAACTATTGAGTTGTGTATGTAGAGAGGGGGGTAATTACAAGTTGTTCATTTTTAAAATTTATATTCCAGTCCATTAAATTTATCTCTCCTGCTTAAGTTACATCCCTGAAGTACACTCCTAATGCCATAGCTGTAACGCTACACTGATTTGGGTCCATTATCCTAGGGATATAGAGCATGACACAGCAGCCCACAAACCTGCACCAATTAGGCCTAGTTCACCCGACAGTACCTAGAAAATATTTAGAATATTTCTGGGCTGCACCACTTCGTTCTTCAGGTGTGGAAAATCACATGACCTAAATGCTTTTTCCTATTAACACATACAAAAATCTTGAAAAGTATACACTGGGGATGTGAATTTCTAGCCTGTGCTTCTAAACTGACATTTGTGATTCAGCCATGCATTTCCAGAATTTACCACCTTTAAACAGGATCTTAGTTCCTTCAGAGTCCCATTACAGGTAATGGAATGGGAAGATATTGGTGCTATGACTAACTTGAGACCCGCTGATTTGATTATAGAGGGAGGGGCACTGTCCAATTGGACTTGGGCTGCAATCCCTTAGTGGGGCGTAAAGGTAAAGGGACCTCTGACCATTAGGTCCAGTCGCGGACAACTCTGGGGTTGCGGCGCTCATCTCGCTCTATTGGCCGAGGGAGCCGGTGTACAGCTTCCAGGTCATGTGGCCAGCATGACTAATCCGCTTCTGGTGAACCAGAGCAGCGCACAGAAACGCTGTTTACCTTCCCGCCGGAGTGGTACCTATTTATCTACTTGCACTTTGACGTGCTTTTGAACTGCTAGGTTGGCTGCTGAGTAAATCATACCATAGGATCAGGCTGCACAGTTTCCAGACTAAGCAGACTTGCTAGTAGTAAATACAGGATGCTTCTAGACAATGTTTATTGAGCATTCATCCTGCAGCAACTGATGTGAGGCAATAGTTGAGGAATCTGACACAATAAATAGCAAACTGCTCTGACTCAGTGTAAAGTGGAGATGTAAAATTAGAAAGGGCACACAACATAAGCATGTGTGTGTGCTGTCCAGCACTGGATATCATTTTTAAATCAGCATAAAATAAGGGCTACCCAAACCTCAGTGTGATACCTTTCTCAGAATATATCATAAGCCAATAAGTAAGCATACTTCTATGGGTATTGCTGTGTGAAAGCAAGCCTGTGGTTGCAATGTGTTTATCATAAAACATTGGACAACGAACCTGAAATAAAATGCACAAATTAAAATGCTCTATTTGGCAATTAAATAAGCTGTGCTGAGCCATTGTGGAATTTACTTAGAAGTTTACACAGCAAAGGTGGCCGGGCTGCTGTCAAGAAACACACGCCACACACCTGGCCAGACCATCCATGTAGCCCAGTCTTATATATGCTCGACAGGCAGAGGCCCTCCTAAGTCTCAGGTAGAGGGTCTTTCCCCATCTTTTTTAATTGGAAGTGACCTTCTTTGAATTTTAGATCTATTGTGCCTTGGATATGAAGTGGGTTGGGGGAGAAATTTGGTTTCATTCACATTTTAGTACAAACCTGCATAATTTGCACTTCCCAAAGCAATATGTGAACCGAAATGCAGCAGTCCTTCAAAATCCACGCTTCTCCCTATTTTGTGATGTAGTTCTGCAGCCAAAGAATGTGTCTACTAAGGGGAAACTGTGCATGTATTTGTAGAAAGAACACAATATCATTATAGTAGGGGAAATTACTTGTGCAAATGTGCACTGAAATCGTGGGACATTTTCATAAGTACACCCCACCCCCCAGTGCAAACTGATGTGGAAATGTGGCTAACTGAACTTAAGACTGGAAAAATGAGAGAGAAAGAAAGAAAAAGAAAAACATTTGTCCATCCCTAATGGGGAGTAGTAGTAGTAGTAGTAGTAGTAGTAGTAGTGGGTTTGGGGAGATGGGACGTCCAGATAATGACCTGTGAGAAACCAGCTAGTTTTGTGATTCAAAGGCATAAATATGAAAAAAAGGCTTTGATTGAGATTTTATTTATTTAAGAATGTGGATCCTTTGTCCTTCTAATAAATATTTACTGATATTTTTAATAAATTTTTAAAGGGTGCTTTTATTGCTTCTATTGTGTATATACCGCCTGGATGTACACTGCTTCAATATATTTTATGAAAATGTGGATTGTGGCTATTTCAATACATAAATAAATAACGAAACACTCAAGTAGGCCAACTCTAAACTAAAAACAAACATTAACAGACTCCTTATTATTAAAAAACCAACACTATAGCAATTCATGGTTGGGTGGTAAACCAAATAAAGAGCACCTAAAAACTGCAAAGCAATTTCTGGAGAGAGCAAAATGCAAAGTTACGGCTGGTTAAGACAGAAGAGTGTACAAAAGGTGGCAGTACATTAACAAGCAAGGGGCAAGCAAGTCTGGTTTCTAGGGCAGTGAGTCCCACATCCATGATCAGTTATGCTCTTTCCTTTGTTCCCATGTGATGCCACTTCTGACGGTGATGGGAAATGCGGCTGAGCCTTTCTGATCACAGTGGACAAGAAGGTTCATATTGGAGAGATGGTCATTTAGGTATTCTGGACCTTAGCCATGTAGAGCAGTCAGTGTAATTGGTGTAAGAGAGGAGTCACATACTGGCTTCCAGCACAGACTAAGAATATTGCTGCAATACTAACAAAACACACCCACACAAAATCCCGTCCCCCTCCAACCCCATATTTCACTATATGACAATGTGATGTGCCTTTTATCTTTGCGTTGCCTCACTACCAGGATGTGATTTACAGTTGGGAGGGGGCAGCAAAGAAATTTCAGTAGTTGTGGCAAGGACTTTGCTTTAATACAGCAAAGGCTATATTAAAAGAGTTAAATAAAATTCAGCATTCTGTTCTAAGAGCATTTGCTGTGATAACTTTTTATTCCTAACTGATTGCCTTATCTGGCAACTGTTTGAAAATTTCAGGATATGACCATTGATGGCCTAAGTGTGAGTCAAGTGTGGGGCTGCAGCACAGTTCGTAGCAACTGCTGCAGAACATCTTTCTGGATCAGCCATGGCAAACACCACTAGAGCTGACAATCTAAAGCTATAAGGAAGAGGGTGAACCATACAGAACCATTGGTAGGCATGTTTGATGTTTGTGCTTTGGGGAGCAGCAAATTCTCTTAGCACATTGCAAGATTTAAGATGCTATTTGCCCAGGATTTCCAGCATGTTTTATGCCTGGCTTTAGTATTGCTTTATAGCTCTGCTGGATTTTATAGTTGATTTTTGGCTCCTCCCCCTCCTCCTTTTTGATGTTTTATATGACATTTCTATTCTATTTCTCATTTTTTAATTTGATAGTGCCCTATAAATTTGTCAGGGAATGAAAGGTCTTAGGCAAGCTGAACTGAAAAATAAAATTTAAGGAATATTACAAGACAAACCAGAAAGGTTTGTGGTTACAAACTGGAAAGTTAATAGATGCACATTTAAGAAAATCATCATCATAACTACTACTTAATATTTATTAAGAGCCTGTACATAGAATAATGATGATACTGTTCCTGCCTTTACACTGGGATGGGAAACCTGTGCCCTTTCACCTTCTATTGGGCTCTCATCATCGCTGACATTTTACCATTCTGGCCAGGCCTGATGGGAGCTATAGTCTAAGCAGGGATGGGGAACCTATGAGATTCTGGGTGTTGGTGGAATAAAACTACCATCATCTTTGGCCATTGGCAACACTAGCTGGAGCTGATGGGGGCTGGAGTCTAAACAACATTTGGAGGACTATGGGTTCCCCACCCCTGGTCTGCATGCATGAACCCTGAGGACAGTAATGAAAGTAAGGAGATGGAAATTGGAAGTAGGAGGTGGGAGATGGGAGGCTAAGCTAAAGTAGGGAGGAGAGAAGGATAGGCGGGTGGGGAAACTGAATATTGTAAGCTGAAGTGCCCTTAGGAGCAATGGTTGAATTCTAATTTGGTTTGCAGTAGTGGCACTGCATTGTCTTGTTTGTGCTTCTAGTATGGCTTTTTCACACACAATACAGGATAAATCTGGCTATCCCACTGAGAATGCAGTAGACACAGAGCTGCAGCCAGTGTTGGCTTCGTGATGATGTTTTCGTTCGTGAATTTTTATCCATGTTGTTCGCATTTCTGCAAGTGTGCACTTAAAATGCCTTAAGTGTATACCTTAAAAAAACACAACCTAATATGTAAATCAGACAGACCTAAAAGTGGTCATGCAAGTATTAGCTGCCCTGGGCTTTATAGCCCTTGAAGAGAAGTTTGGCTGATGCTTTAATTATTGAAGTTCAAGCAATATGAATTGAAGACTATACTAGGTACATACAGGGCATAACCCATCTGTTATTTATCTCAATAGCAAAGTCCTCCAGTCCAGTGCATCAGAATTGCATCCACCGTGTACATGTGTAGCAAAATAAAATAAAGTTTAAACATGCACATTTTATTTTTTTAAAAGAACTTTTACCTAAGCAAACAGTAATTGCCATCTTTGGGACACATTTATGTTTGTAGAAGGCAACATTTCATTTTGCTCACAACATGCTGCAGAGTTGAATTTCAGATGGTATTACAATCAGAACTATTGATCCTGGGAGATCAGTCAACTTCTAAAACATCAGAATGACTTCATAGCAGTGGCACTTTGCCCAGACACGCAACCTTTGGAAAAATTCCTGGCCAAAGATTTTAACTGATCTGATCAGCATTCTTATGCTTGCCTTTCAGATACAACGGAATCTGAGGCAGAAGTCAGGCTCTCTCCCAATAGGACAACCATTTCTTCTTATACTTTGGCCATAAAAGCTGCATTCTGTCAGCCTGGCTAAAGAAGTCTCCCTGCCACACCCATCTGCAGATGTTCATTGTAATGTATTGTGAACGAAAGCACCTTATAAACGTCAAAAATAAGATTTGCAAAACCATTTTTAAAGGTTTTATTTGGTAAGCAGTGGTAGGATCAAATAAAGTTAATGGCTTCATTGCAGGTTGAGGGCAGTGGCCAGGATAGTGCAGGCGTGCCCAAGGGCATGGACATGCTTAGTGGTTTTCCTGACTTTTTATCTAAACACCAGTTCCATATGACAAACTGCTTAACTTGAAGGTTCCCTCAAGTCACTTCCAGGACACCTGGACGGTTAAGTCTAATCAAAGGCGACTGTGGGGTGCGGCGCTCATCTCACTTTTCAGGCCGAGGGAGCCTGTGTTTGTCCACAGACAGCTTTTCTGGGTCATGTGTCCGCATGACTAAACTGCTTCTGGCACAATAGAACACTGTGATGAATGCCAGAGTGCACGGATACGCCATTTACCTTCCTCACCACAGTGGTACCTATTTATCTACTTGCACTGGTGTGCTTTTGAAAAGCTAGATTGGCAGAAGCTGGGACAGAGCAAAGGGAGCTCACTCTGTTGCACGGATTCGAACCTCCGACCTTCTGATCAGCAAGCCCAAACGGCTCAGTGGTTTAGACCACAGCGCCAGCTGTGTCCCTTCTGGAGGAATATGCTTTGCATGAGAGGATAACTGCTCATTACCCAAGGAATGGGCCCCTTCTAAGGGATCGCTTTCCCCTTCCTCAGAGTGACCACCTCATTCCCTGCTGAAACCCCCATTCGCCATGACAGCAAGGAGTGGAACACACAGCTATAACATCCCTGAAGTCCTCATCCACCAACCACTCTGCCTCTCTCAGCTTCTCCCAGTTGGCCACCATGGCTTCAATGGACGAACATCTCCGCTCAGGGCCAGAAGCTCATTGTATCCAAGTGTCATGGTCCGCTTCACGGGTGATCGAAGTCCCGGCAAGGGACATCAGGACCGGGGGCAAGATGGCAGGGTGGGAGCAGGAACGGGGGTCCAGAAGCCAGGAGCCAAGAGTCCGAGGGTCAGAGAGCCAGGAGTCAAGAAGCCAAGGGTCCGAGTGTCAGGAAGCAAGGAGTCATGAAGTCAGGGGTCCGAGGATCAAGAAGCAAGGAGTCAAGAAGTCAAGGGTCCGAGGATCAAGAAGCAAGGAGTCAAGAAGCTGAGGTTCAAGGATCAGGAAGCAAGAAGCCAAACGCAGGAAGCATGTTGCTGTGGCAAAGAGCCGAAGGGAAATGCTGACCTTATATCCCTTCCCAGCTCTTGCCACCAGGTGCTGTGAGTTACCAATCGGCCTCACCTGTGAGGCTGCACCTTGCCTCTTTAGAACAAACTTAGGAAGGCTCCAGTCCTGCAAAGTCCTATTGGTCACAGGACCTGGCTTCTGCACACACACCTGACACCAAGATACAGCCACAACTTTTGTCCAGAAAGCAGATAGTTGTACGTGTGACAGACAGTGCAAAACACTGGAAAGCGCTTTCTACCTGCATAACTTTTTTCCCTTTTCTTTTTTGAGTTTCATTATTGAGGAACTTAGGTTGTGTTTAGGCCAAAGAGCAAAGATGCTACCTTGCCTTGACTCTTTTAGCTGGGGTAGAGAGACACTTCATCAGCTGGGGCTCCCTGTCGCTCATGGAGCTGATTGCTAATGGGTTCCTGCTGCTTCTCAGAACTAGTGTGACATATAGCTACTTGAGACTACACAGGGTCTCAAATATCTGATTGGGATGATGCATCTTAACTCTGGTAGTGTACCTGTAGATAAATCCATACGCATAAACACTAAGGCATTGGGTGTGTGCGTATGCCTTTAAAATGGCTTTTTAATGAATGGAGACTCAGATGTATTTAGAGTAAATGCAGCAGCTGAAAAAGAGGCTCCAAGTACTGGTGGCAGAAAAACTCACAAATTTTTGTTGCAGGAAGAGAGACATCAGAAGCATGGTCTTCTCTTCCTCCATAAAATGATTGGTGTGTGTGTTTTGCTATATGTCATATGATTTCAGAAAAAAGAAGAACTTGGTTGTCTTTGTAATAATCCAGAATATGATGCTCATGCGACCAGAGGGGAGATGTATGCAGTTATTGTCTTGCTGCAGTGGAAACGTTTGTTGAATAGACATGCTTTTGTAAGGAGTTAACTGAGAAAAAAGAACGCGGGTGGTGCTGCGGGTTAAACCACAGAGCCTAGGGCTTGCCGATCAGAAGGTCAGTGGTTCGAATCCCCGCGATGGGGTGAGGTCCCGTTGTTCGGTCCCAGCTCCTGCCCACCTAGCAGTTCGAAAGCACGCCAGTGCAAGTAGATAAATAGGTACTGCTCCGACAGGAAGGTAAACGGCGTTTCCGTGCGCTGCTCTGGTTCGCCAGAAGTGGCTTAGTCATGCTGGCCACATGACCCAGAAGCTGTACGCCGGCTCCCTCGGCCAATAAAGCGAGATGAGCACCGCAACCCCAGAGTCGGTCACGACTGGACCTAATGGTCAGGGCTCCTTTTACCTTTACCTGAGAAAAAGTTGAAAGATGGGTCTTATTTTTGAGGTTACTTTAAACTGCCTGTAGGTAGGGAACATAGGAACAGAGGAAGCTGACTTATACTGTGTCCAAATAGCTGAGTAATGTCTACACTGACTGGCAGCAGCTCTCCAGGGTTCTTTCTCAGCCCTTTTTGGAGACACCAGGGATTGGACCTCTGGACTATTTGCATGTAAAGTTTGTGCCCCTCCACTGAATTATGGCCCTCTCCAAAGGACCAAATGTACCTACTCATCCAGCCTTCTTTACACAAGAAGTTACTTTCTTCAAATAATGAAATTCAAAGTGATTTACACAAAACTAGTAGTCTGTAACTTTCCCAGGCATAACATAAGCTAGCCTTCGTAGTTGCCACCTGCAGTAGACAACATGGATGATATAACTGTAACTTTATTCGTAATCATAATGAAAACTGTTGCTTTTTTTAAAAAAAGTCTGATATAAACCATTGCCTATAGCAGACCTGTAAGCGTATGACCTATGACAAGTATATTTAATAATAATAATAATAATAATTATTATTATTATTATTATTATTATTATTATTATTATTATTTATTATTTATACCCCACCCATCAGGCTTGGTTTCCCCAGCCACTCTGAGCGGCTTCCAACAGAACACTAAAATACAATAACCTATTAAACATTAAAAGCTTCCCTAAACAGGGCTGCCTTCAGATGTCTTCTAAAAGTGTGCTAGTTGTTTTTCTCTTTGACATCTGGTGGGAAGTCGTTCCACAGGGCGGGTGCCACTACCGAGAAGGCCTTCTGCCTGGTTCCCTGTAACTTGGCTTCTCGCAGTGAAGGAACCTCCAGAAGGCCCTCAGCACTAGGCCTCAGTGTCCAGGTAGAACGATGGGGTGGAGACGCTCCTTCAGGTATACTGGAACGAGGCTGTTTAGGGCTTTAAAGGTCAGCACCAACACTTTGAATTGGGCTCAGAAACATACTGAGAGCCAGTGTAGGTCTTTCTAGACCAGTGTTATATGGTTTCGGCGGCCGCTCCCAGTCACCAGTCTAGCTGCCGCATTCTGGATTTGTTGTAGTTTCCAGATCACCTTCAAAGGTAGCCCCACATAGAGCGCATTGCAGTAGTCCAAACGAGAGATAACTAGAGCACGCACCATTCTGGCGAGAGAGTCTGTGGGCAGGTAGGGTCTCAGCTTGCATACCAGATGGAGCTGATACATAAGAGATGTAGGCAATGACTGTTTTGCACTTGTTCAATATGTACACAACCGCGTACACGCACATTGCCACAACCTAGAAGTGGCTGGAAAAGGGGAGGCGGAGCAGGCTTATGTGCACTCTTCCAACGGGCCTGGGGGTCAGGAACGTAACTTCCACGCAAAACAGTTGTTGATTGTATAGAAAAATAGTGATGGCATTATGAGATATGCGTGAAAAAGTTCACCCAAGAGATACAGACTTAATGCATTCTTGTTCCCCAGGCATCCAATTACTGAACAGAAGCATCAATTACATGGAAAATAGGCAGCTGGTTTCCCATCACAAGACCCAGTGTTTACATAGGCCAAACCTGTCTAACTTGTGATCCACCAGTGCTTGCTCAACCCTCTAGCCATACATTCTGACTTTCCTAGGACTGAATGAACCTCCTGTTTGTACCATCTACCAGGAACTGTTCAAGAGGATCAGAATTGTACAGGTCTATTTATCTCATTTGGACAAAGGCATGCTTGCAAGATTCTATGACCTTTGGCTAAACTTGGATCAGAACCAGGATACATATATGAGAAAATGCGTGCGAGAAGTGGGTGGCAGAAGCATATCTCCTGCTATATTTGAATGGATCGAGATAATTAGGTCCAGGGCTTTTTTAAAAGCCGATATTCACCGGAACTCAGTTCCAGCACCTCTCAGGTGGGCGCCATTGCCATTGTAAGAGAATGAGGGAGGCGACCAGGGTGAATTCTGGCACATCTTTTTCTAGAAAAAGAGCACTGATCGTAACTACGATTAACCTTACTTATTATAAAGTAATATATATATAAACCAGCTTAACAGGTTTATGGAAAAATATGTATTTCTTACAACATTTTAGAACAGCAAGTTCAGTGATAATGGACAGCCTTACACTGCTTTCAACCTGCGGTAACGGTATTTTTTTATGCTGTTTTTTCTTTTGTTTCTTTTGTTTATTAATAAAATTATTTGGGGTTTTTTAAAAAAAATAGTACAGGTCTGAGTCAGATCGCCCAATTTCATTCTGTTTTGACAATCCTAGAACGTCTTGTGGATGTTCAAAAATTCAGAGGTACTGGGAAGTATGACAGTCACAAAAGATAGATCTGTCGATCCATCCTTCCATCCATCCAGATATTCATAGAAAGTTAACTAGACAACCTTTCTGGTGTAAATATCAACATTCATGAAACTTTGGATATTCACTATAGCAGTAACTCAGTGCCAGACTTTTAGTGTGTTTGCCCCTGTTCTGTGGAACAGTATTTCTGTCGAGATTCAACAAGTGCCCACTATCTACACTTTCCAGAAACAATTGAAAACATTTTGGTTCCAACAAGCTTTCCCAGTTGGAAGGTATTTGCTGTGGGCGTCTACCTTGCAGTGTTTTAAAATTTATCTGCTGTGGATGGTTGTGTTGTTGTCAACTGTTTCTTTTAGCTTTATTGTATATGGTACATCACCATATAACAACAACTTCAGGCACCTCTACCTGAATAGAAGCTGTGTCATCATAATGTACCTGTGTCACACATAATGTACCTGAAGTTTTTATTTAAATAAATAAGAAAGGTTGTTACATAAATTTTACAATATACACATAAGTATATGGAACAGAAGTTCAGTCATGTTCCATAAACATCTAGCTTTTTCCCTAAGTAATCAATAGTAGACCTAACCCCCCCCCCCAAATGATACTGTTACAGGTTTTGAGTACCAGTCTGTCTGTGCAAGTCACCCATAAATAATAAAAAATATAATTATTATTAACACCAAACCCTGGTTAAGTGCTAAGAACACTAATAATTTATTATTATTATTATTATTATTATTATTATTATTAAGAACCCTTGACTCTTGTGCACCACTCGGCAGAGACTAGGGTGGCCAGTAACATTGCATATACTGACTGGCACTTTCCTCCCCATGTGTACAGCAAGTCGTGAGACTCCTGGACCAGACTTGAGTCTACAGTGGGGACAGACCCTCCCCATTGTCTGGATTCAGATGCACTCTGGTGCTTGCTTTTTACTATCTCAAAATGTTCAGGGGAATGCTGATTGCATTAATGATGTTACATGAAAATTGGCGCACACAGCGAAGACTGGTATGCACTGTGTACCCATTTAAAACATAGCATGGGAAGTATCCCTCGCAGCCACTCAAGCTAGCCCCATTCTGCTTTCATGGCTTCAGATCCCAGATAACAGAGTCCTAATGTTTTGTCCTCTTAAATCATTTTTGTTTATTGCAGGCAACATTGAACTAGACAAACTATTCTTCTTTTTAAGCACTCCACTCATTATCCCAGTTTACTTTTGCTTTTCCTCTGAAGACTGAAAGCTCTGAGTCATAATCAACATGTATATTTAGATACTGGGCCTTATGATGGGAAATCAGCTGTTGACTCTGTGTAACCGGTGTTCCCG
Organism: Podarcis filfolensis; assembly: GCF_964270895.1. Classification (NCBI taxonomy): domain Eukaryota; kingdom Metazoa; phylum Chordata; class Lepidosauria; order Squamata; family Lacertidae; genus Podarcis; species Podarcis filfolensis. Next base: position 9,133,656 of record NC_139608.1, read on the forward strand.
CCTAGTAATTGAATATCTGGGGAATAAGAATGCCTTAAGTTAACTATTTATATCTTAAGCAAACATTCATTTATGGGTCTTGGCAGGCCAATCATTAGTTTCCTATAGATGAACAAACACAGAAAATATATTATCATTTCCTTCTTTGGCGATCACTCATAGCCAAGATTGTCTTCCATGAATATGGTCTTAACAGTGTGTCTGTAAGTGACTGTGGAGGCCAATTTTGGATCCGCACATCCTTCCACAGTGGGGACATAGGTTTCTGGGCGGGAGTTGATCACGGTGAGGATTTGCCAAACATGCCTTCCTCTTAGCTCATTTCTCCCTTTCGTCCTGAGTTTGAGCGTCTTCAAAGTCCATGATGCCTTTGGTAAGGCTGTTCTCCAGTCAGAGCGCTCACAGGCCAATCAGTTGGAGCGCTCATCCTGGCAGGCCAATCATTAGTTTCCTATGGATGACCACAGCCACATGGAACCCTGGTTATCAGTAAAAAAATTCCCAAGGGATGAGTTGAACCATACCTCTGCCAAAAATCACCGTACTTTTCGCTCTATAAGACGCACCAGACCACAAGACGCACCTAGTTTTTGGAGGAGGAAAACAAGAAAAAAAATATTCTGAATCTCAGAAGCCTGAACAGCAAGAGGGATCGCTGCGCAGTGAAAGCAGCAATCCGTCTTGCTGTTCTGGCTTCTGGGATAGCTGCGCAGCCTGCATTCACTCCATAAGACGCACAGACACTTCCCCTTACTTTTTAGGAGGGAAAAAGTGAGTCTTATAGAGCAAAAAATATGGTATTTTTTAAAAATTGAGGGACCCAAAGAAGGGGGAGTGCTTCAGGGAATGTGGTGCCCACAGGTGCCACATTGAGGATCCCAGCTTTGGACCATGTTCTGGGGTCAAATCTTATATGGGGTATCCATCGACTGACACCACCAATTCTATACAGTTGAAAAATTCAATCTGTTTACCTACACACAAAGGAATAGTCGCTTGAGTGGAACAGACAAGGTAATGAAATATATGCTTCGCAGGAGGAGAGGCCATTCCTAGACGAGAGGGTAGTAAGCCGTACTCTGCTTCATTTGCTTCATTGCATGATGATCGCTTTGTGCGGCGCTTAATTAAAATACGTGCCATTTGTAGCTATTAAGATCGATTTTCCTCCTCTGTGATTGCAGCTGCATTGTGCTCATTGACCTGTTCGCTGAGTGGGTTGTTTGTGTTGTTTTTGTGAGCCAACCCGATGCCAATGCATTGCTGCTAATGTGCTGTTTAATTTCGTCCTGCATCAATCATGCACATTGTCTCCTTTGTTTTTGACATTTCAAAGCCAATAAAGAAAGCCAATACTGATTAATGGGGCCCAGAAATCTTGACAGTGGTTGTTTATTTGTTGAGGAGAAAGCGTAGGCAAAAGATTTTCGTGTAGAGAAAGTGGATAGAGAAAACTTTTTCTCCCTCTCTCTAGAACTCGAACTCAGGAGCATCTGATGAAGCTGGATGTTGGAAGATTCAATACAGACATAAACACACACACACACACACACACACACACACACACGTTCTCCACTACTCTGCGCTACAAAGGTATCTGCAAACGTGACATGGAGGCTGGCAACATCCAACACCCATCCTTGCAGACGACTGCAGTGCCTGGAGACAGACAGTCAGGCCCTGCATGTATAGCAGAGACCAGGGGAGGAATGACGGCTTGGGACACCAAAATTCAGCACCCCTCCACCTCTCACGCGCCTTTCTATTATGTAATAATTTTTATTGGTTTTACAAATACAAAGTACAAATAAACACAAGCTAGTAAAAATGTATTGACAACATTTTGGAGGTCCCAAGTCATAAGGTGGCCAGGGCCTTTTCAGTACTGGCCCCAACTTGGTGGAACGCTCTGTCACAAGAGACTAAGGCCCTGCGGGACTTGACATCTTTCCCCAGGGCCTGCAAGACAGAGCTGTTCCACCTGGCCTTTGGTTTGGCTCAGTCTGACCCTTATGTTTCCCTCCCCTTATGGTTTTGATCTACGGGCTACTTTTAAAATGAGGCTGCATTTTAAATTGCATTTTAACCTGTATTTTAAATTGTTCTTTTTCTTTTTCTTTTTTCTTCTTATGGTTTTACTGAAATTGTATTGGTGTTAGCTGCACTGAGCCCGGCTCTGGCCGGGGAGGGTGGGGTATAAATAAAATTTACTATTTTTATTTATTATTATTATTATTATTATTATTATTATTATTATTATTATTATATCTGTATACAGAGATTCTCCGAATCTCAAGACATCCCCTCCACGGGGTCTCATTTTAAACATCTGCATATTCATCCGTACTCCTTTTTTTATATCAAACTATATTGTCCATAATAATTTTTACACTACAAGTGAGTCAAAATCCTGCTCGTTTCCATCTGCTTAGCTTACAATCTTTTCCCATTCTTTTATAAAGTTTTTATCCTCTTGGTTTTTGAGTCCTTTCTAAATCATACTGGGGCTTCCCTGAGGCTCTGTGCTCAGTGTAGCCAAAGCAGACTCACTCCTATAAATCCGCCTCTGCTGGGTGGAGAGCAGTGAGAAGAAACACCATGGCGCATCTGCTGCAGCACAACCAGATGCCTTTGTCTGCCCCAGATGCAACAAAACATGTCTCTCCCATATCGCTCTCTACAGCCACAGCAGGCACTTTCAACAGTTTGACTTCATCCCCAAAAGTCAGTCCAGTCCTCCATTGTCTCCCGAGACAGACAGATGTCGACCAACCAACCACACCACTTTAACAGTTGTGGCTTCCCCCCTCCCCCACCAAAACCCTGGGAACTGTAGGTCGTTAAGTGTTGTGAGAGTTGTCAGGAGACGCCCCACACAGAACTTCCAACATCCAACACAGAATTCCCAACATCCTTTGCAAACAACAGTTCCCAAGATTCTTGAGGGGGAGAGCCATGACTGTTAAAGTGATATAAAAAGGTAAAGCCCCCCCCCCCCCAGTTTCTTATATATTCTGGGTTCAAAATCCTAATCGGGCTAAACTGCCTTGGGTTAGCCTGGCTGGTGTTTCTGCAGATTTCAAAAAATGAATACGGTCCTTAAACTGGAATGTGCTGCAGAAATATAAGAAATACATCTTTTTCTCAAGGCGACTCGTCACCTATGTTATGGGTGTGGGTTTGTACTGCAAATAAATAGCCACAAACGTCACAGGTCCTTTCGATCTTTGAATTTATTATTATCAATAATAATAATTATTATTAACGGCACCATTATTAGTTGCTTTTTTTATCTGAAATTCTCACATTGAGAAAAGAAATAACAAACTTTTTTTTCCCTAGCGAAGAAAGTAGCAAACTTATTTTTTCTCCCCATAAACAATTTAAATTTTAGCACAATGTTCTCTTTTTTTTCCATATTTCAAACACGAAAAAATATATATATATATTATTTTGGAATATTACAAAAAAAGATAAATAGTATATAAAATTGTTTGAATAAATAAAGTGTCTATAGATATAAAAAGGTAAAGGGACCCCTGACCATTAGGTCCAGTTGTGAGCGACTCTGGGGTTGCAGCGCTCATCTCGCTTTATCGGCCAAGGGAGTTGGCGTACAGCTTTTGGGTCATGTGGCCAGCATGACTAAGCCACTTCTGGAGAACCAGAGCAGTGCACGGAAACGCCGTTTACCTTCCCGCCAGAGCGGTACCTATTTATCTACTTGCACTTTGATGTGCTTTTGAGCTGCTAGGTTGGCAGGAGCAGGGACCGAACAACGGGAGCTCACCCCATCGCGGGGATTCGAACCGCCGACTTTCTGATCGGCAAGTTCTAGGCTCTGTGGTTTAACCCACAGCGTCACCCGCGTCACTTCTAAAGTGATATAAGAATGCTTTAAATATGTGGTGTGACTCTTGTTATTTGTGGCATCATAACCTGTAGAGTTTCACACACAGCAATTGAAGTGCTAGCTGAAAGGTGTGACATGGAGAAGTACATTTCAGCATCACTGAAATGTGGGTTGAACATTAAGTTTTCTGCAACAGGTTCACCCGGAAGGAAGAGGTCTACGTCTCGTGTCATGCAGCAGAACAGCTCCGAGTGAAAGTGCCCTGCTCTCTCCCCTCCAACCTCCCCCCCCCCAACCTCCGCGTGACATCTGTACAAGCTTTAAATGAACAAAGAGAGCATTAGCAGCAGTTACAAAAGCCAATTCTCGGCTAATTTTTAGCACTGACATAACTACTTTCCTCCCAGAAACACAAACGGACCTCTTGAGGGCGGGGCGGCGGAAGTATCCGATTTCTGCAAATATTGCCCTGCAGCAATTGCTGTGGCCGCACTTGCTGGATAATGAATTGGTGTTGCTCGGAAGTCAAATTTAGGCCAAATATTACATAAGTGCATAAGCAATGCTAATCTTAATCCCTTTCCAGGCATCTCCCTTGCTCCATCTAGGCCTGCTGCTGCTGCTCTTAAGCTAAAAAGCTCTTCTCCCATTTGTGAATTGCCCAGGGCACTTTCATTTCCATGGCCAGATTTGTTTCTTGGGGGCTGAGGGGGTGGGGGATTTGTGGGTGTTAGAGGGAGAAGCCACCAGGGCGTTGCTAAAGACAGATAATTGCTAGATAAATGTCTGCAGTCGGGACGCGTGAGGCATGTGCAGAACGCAGAGGAGAAGGATCTGTATATTGCGGAGACCCTTGGATGGGGACCAATGGCACCGTGGGAAATTCTGGAGTGTAGGCACTCTTAATCTATTCATTATTAAATTTATATCCTGCCTTTCCTCCCAAAGGAGCCCAAGACAGCAAGACAGCAGCCCATCCATCCCACCATGTACCCCACTACTGCCACCACGTATTGTTTGGCTGAACTGTACTCCTTGAGACAATAAATGATTATTTTTTTTTTAATGCCAAGAAACAAACAAACCAGCCATATTCCTTCTCAGGCTATACAGCAAAATGATTTATTATTATATTTTGACCCACACAGACCTGACAGCTTCAACACATTGCTTAACACTGCTTTAATATTCAATCTAAACCAGCCTGCTTGCTATTTTGTGACATTTTACTTGGTCATAATAGAGGATCCACCTGTGCTGGGCCTGGGGGTAACCCATGAAACACGGTCCAGGTCCGGTCCAGAATCCAAAGGTTCCGCTGGGAGTCAGTCCGACAGGGCCAAGGAAGGACATGAGGCAGGGAACCAGGCAAGGACAGGTACAGGATCTCAGGCAGGATCTAGCATACAACAATGTTCCCGCAACCTGGGGCGTTGTCCGACAGCCTTTTATCTTTGTTGGGGTAGCGGCCGGTCCTGATCCCCCGGCGACTCACCTCCCTGTTTCACCCGAAGGCGAGCACTCCTCCTGCGAGTACTCAGGTCTCTCCTTCTCTCAGACCTGCAGCTCAGGAGATGTCAGTGGGTTACTAGACCCAGGGGCCGCCTCAGCCTCCTCTGACCCAACCGGTAGTGGAGCAGCTGTAAGTGATGGCCCAGCTGAAGGCAACGAGGTAATCCCCACATCTGGTGCCTGGGCAGGCTCAGGCCCCTGACTCGGCCCAGCTGGTGTTTGTTGCAGGGGAACCTGTGCAGACTGGGACTCTTCAAGATCAGGCCTCAGACTTGGTTCAGATGATGCCTGAGGCAAAGGATCCAGTGCAGACTGAGTCTCCTCTGGGTCCGAGTCCGAGTCCCAGACCATCACACCCCCCCAAAAAAAATAATGGCAGCCATGCATACTACCCATTCCTTTGCTTAGCATATACAGCACCTCCACATGATTGACAAACTGCATCCCAAGAAATGACATCATTCGTCTTTCTGTGATCAGGGCTGTCTTTACCTGGGGGTGCAAGGGGTGCGGGCACCTGGGCGCCGAATTCTGGGGGGCGCCAAATGTATACCTACTGTATACCAGTCCCTCTCGATTGGTGGCAGTGAAAAGCAATGGAACAAAAGTCCCCCTCCCCACCGTCGCTCTGTTACTCTGTAGCGTCAAATATTCCTACCGAGTCAGGAAACAAAAGCAGTTTTTTCAGCTGCGTCGGTGTTACAGGTGAGTGATCCCCGCCCCAAACAACTTTGGCTTCGCCCCTCCCCCCAAAAATCTCAATAAAAGTTAATTTTGGGGTGGCTAAACTAAATTTGGGGGCGCCGGACAGATCTTTGCACCCCAGCAGCACATATGCTAAAGACGGCCCTGTCTGTGATATAAGCATTCATGCTTTGTCCCTGGAGCGTTTCTGCTCCACTACACCACTGGAAGCAATGTGGTCATCCACTATGTTTCTGTTCAGAGTAAGAATGTGCCCATTTTGGTTCTCTCCATTTCCCAGTTCTCTGTATTTTGCAGCAACTTATGGTGGCGTTTTTTTAAAAAATCCTCATGAAAACTCATCAGCATGTTAGTGTGAACTTTTCCCAATGAACACTTTTATACACAGCTTTGACTAATGTACACATTCTTGCAAATGACTCCCCCTTTTTACAATGCATTCTTATATGCCGTTTTCACTAATATCTTCACTCTTATGCTCCCTTTCCCCCCAACATTTGCATTTTTGTAAACATTGGTTGGAGAACTGCATTGCAAAATTTGGATAGATACGGATAGCTGTGTTTTGGTTTGCATAGTGTTTTGAAATGTGCAAATTTGATAAGATTCAGCTTTAAATGTGACCTGAATAGAGTTTCTCCTGCATCCCTAATGCAGAGACATGTGCTGTTAGGCATGGAGCTCTTGCGTTGGAGGCTGGGTCACCAAGGGATCTCAGGAAGATCAAAGCTCGCCTGGATGACTTGTGTCTACTTCTGGATGCTGCAGTTTAAGGAGGATCTCAAGAAACGAATGCTTCCAGAGAAGTGTGATAATGATGACGAGGGGCCTGGAGTCAAAATCCTATGAGGAAAAGTTGAAGAAGTTGAGTATTTACTGTGTTTTGTTGCAGTTTACTGTGGAGACAAGAGACAATTAAGATGCCATATGAGAGCTAACTTTGAATATCTGAAGGGCCGTCATACAGAAGATGTTTCTCCAGAGGGTAGGACCTGAACCAGCAAGTTCAAATTGCAAGGGTGTAGAGCATGGGTAGGCAAACTAAGGCCCAGGGCCTGGATTCGGCCCAATCGCCTTCTAAATCCGGCCCGCGGACGGTCCAGGAATCAGCATGTTTTTACATGAGTAGAACGTGTCCTTTTATTTAAAATGCATCTCTGGGTTATTTGTGGGGCCTGCCTGCTGTTTTTACATGAGTATAATGTGTGCTTTTATTTTAAATGCATCTCTGGATTATTGGGGGGGATGGGAATTCGTTCATTTCCCCCCAAAAAATATAGTCCTGCCCCCAACAAGGACTGAGGGATAGTGGACCAGCCCCCCCTGCTGAAAAAGTTTGCAGACCCCTGGTGTAGAGACTAAACAAGAGGAAGAACTTCTTGGTGGTGTGAGCTGTGGAACAGGTAAGCTCTGACGTAGCCTCCAAGTCAAAGCTTGCATTGCTCCGGGAGGAGATCAACTGATGTGGTCAAATCCAGTTCCAACCCAAAGACCACTCCTGAAATTGGCCCACTCTGACCTGAACCAACTAGAAAGCGATGACCAATAGCTTCATATTTCCTTTTATGCTTCAGTATTTAGCTCTATTAAGTTCTTGCTGTTAGCACTGGGCTGTTAGCTTAAATTTTGTAGCTTCTGGCTGTCCACAAATTGAATTCTCAAGGTAAAGGAAGAATCTTAGGCAGAAGATACAAACAGCTGCTTTTATCACTGAACTGTGTCAGCCCTTTGGAGCACGGCTGGAAGTGTTCCATCTGAAACTAATGGCACTTGAAACTGATACAGTCAAAATGCATTCTTTGACTTGCATATATTTTTAATGAGGTGCTTTCAGCTTTCAATTAGGTGGTGCCTTATTCAAATATCCCCCACCCCAGTACCCTGGGGTGACCTATGGTGTACATAAACGGCTGCCCAAAACTTTTAGGTTGCATATACCATGGCAGAGATGTGAATCAATGTAATTAAAAGGTTTCTCTCTAAATAGATCTGGGTTTTCCCTCTTTTCTGGCTCATTGTTTTATTTCAGCGAGAACCACAAAGCTCAACACCATATGTGACGTCTCCTTAGATATGGTTTTGATGTGCTGTTTGATTAACTTGTTCCCTAAGAATGTAAGAAAAGTCCTGTTCGATCAGATCATTGTCCCATTTCATTCAGCAACCTGCCCCTGAGAAGCTCACAAAGTCACCCAAGTCTCTGCTGGCATTCTCTTACCAAAGAGTACCTGCCCCAAACTTGGCTCTTAGCATCTAGGAATTCTCCTTTCTGTGGGGGATTTTTTCCCCACTAACACAAAGCAGGTGGGAGGAGGCAGGCTGAGGGTAACTGTGCTATTGTGTTAATTCACAAAACCTGGGTCTGAATTACCTTAAAGGCCACCTGATTCATATGTTTCTCCTTGGTCGCTGAGGTCTTCTGATGGGGCATGTTGGCCTCACATGCCCCTGAGGTTCAGCCAGTCTTTACCAGGGACCAAGGCTTTAGGAACTCCTTGCCAGTAGAAGTTTGGCAGGAGCCATCTCAGCTCGCTTTTAAAACTTGTAGATCCTGAAGCTGAGGCTCCAATACTTTGGCCACCTCATGAGAAGAGAAGACTCCCTGGAAAAGACCCTGATGTTGGGAAAGATGGAGGGCACAAGGAGAAGGGGACGACAGAGGACAAGATGGTTGGACAGGGTTCTTGAAGCTACCAGCATGAGTTTGACCAAACTGCAGGGGGGCAGTGGAAGACAGGAGTGCCTGGCATGCTCTGGTCTATGGGGTCAGGAAGAGTCGGACACGACTAAACAACAACAATTATTCAGACAGGTCTTTCAAACCTGATAGGCTTTGCCACCTAGCCTTGACTGATATGTTTGACATTTTTAATTCTTTTTACTTTATTACTGTGTTTTTGTTTGTTTGCACACCACCTTGTGATATTTTTACATGAAAGTACCGTTTATAAATGCCTAAACAAATAAAACATACTGCATTTTGATTTAATGTAATTACTGCTAACACTGAAACTATACATATAAATTAAAAAGGTAAAGGTAAAGGACCCCTGACAGTTAAGTCCAGTAGCGAACGACTCTGGGGTTGCGGCGCTCATCTCACATTAGTGGCTGAGACAGCCAGCGTTTATCCGCAGTTTTCCCGGATCATGTGGCCAGCATGACTAAGCCGCTTCTAGCAAAACCAGAGCAGCGCACGGAAACACCATTTACCTTCCCGCTGGAGCGGTACCTATTTATCTACTTGCACTTTGATGTGCTTTTGAACAGCTAGGTTGGCAGGAGCTGGGACCAAGCAATGGGAGCTCACCCCGTCGCGGGGATTCGAACCACCAACCTTCTGATCGGCATGCCCAAGAGGCTCAGTGGTTTAGACCACAGCGCCACCCGCGTCACACATATAAAATAGGACCTGCAAATTTCATGTATACTTGTGCCCTTTTCAGTGGGGATGCATTTATGTGTCTTCCTTTTGGAGATGGTCACCTTCTTTTATAATAAGCTCAATAGCCCCTACTGTTCAGCATAAGACGGGTTGTGGGAGGCAAGTTGTCTTCCAGAAAACTTGCCTGCCATGACTCATCTCCTTACTGATGAACCTTTTCTAAGCTTGGGGGGAAGCTTAAGGGTCCTTCGAACATTGTTTGAAAATGTCTGTCTTTGATATAACACCCATCCTTCAAGCTGATGAAGTTGCATTGGAAGTGAAGCTTCGGAATTTGCCTGCATTGTAACACATGATTGACGTTTATTGCCATAGAAGATGCATTTTTAAAAAGTTGTTGGTGGTTGTTGTTTTTATAAAAATGTTGCTGAGATTGGGAAAGGTAAAACTGCTGCTTAGACTTTAATTTGGCTCTCAGGTTTACTGCCTCTCTCTCAATGCCAAAATATATTATATTTCAGCGTTCTAGTGTTGACTACCAACCTATTTAAATATTCACCAGGAGCCCATTGCCAAGATAGATTAATTCATGGCATCGTGTCCTAGGCAAGCTGTCAAATTGTCAGAATTATTTGAATTGTCAGTGCCCTTTGTGACAATGTCGTAGGGGAAGAAGCAAAGACTCCCTTGCAGTTTGATGCATCTCCAGGAATATATTTGCCCCTTGTTTATTTAGCATCCCCAACCCCTGACTCAAAAGAAAACTGAATGTGTTAAGTGATGCCACAAAAAGGTCAAAGCATACTCTGAGTTGAAGCCTATTTACAAACATCCCTACAAGTAGAGGTGTTGATGGATACTTAAAATCCACAGGGCACGGGTCATAGAATCATAGAATCATAGATTTGGAAGAGACCACATGGCATAAGTTTGCATAAAATCAGCCTTCTGAGCAGATTAAGACAGTGAGGCTGAGGTCTCACCTGCACTGCGCTCTGCAGTGTTATGTTAAGTCAGCAGGTCGAGAGACTCTTCTTAGCTATGGCCCAACCAATCAATTTGAAATATGTCCCTAGTGAAAAAATGAGTTTGAAGGGACGCATTTCCCACTCCCCTTTTAGTGTTATTCCTAAAGGCGGCATGCTCAGATTTCTAGCATTTGTAGAAATGAATTGTAAACTGGCGAGTTGGTGACTGGGGAAACATGAGGCCACCTTTTGAAGGGTAGATTATATTTCAACACAGGCTCACACTTTCAGTAAACAAACAGTAGCATTTTGCGTCTCATTTCTTCTGTTGAGAAGTATTTCCCCTGATGAGCCCCACTTTTCCATCTTAAGCAGACTTCTCAATGAAAGATCATTATCCCTCTTTCTTTCTTTCTTTCTTTCTTTCTTTCTTTCTTTCTTTCTTTCTTTCTTTCTTTCTTTCTCCTTCCCACTTCTCTCTCTCTCTCCCCCCACCAACCTCACAATGCATATGGCAGCAAAGTCTCACATTGAATGTACTGACATGTAGAAAGGACTCTATGAACTGAAAACGTTGATACCCTCCAACATTTCTCCAATGAAACTAGGCGTCCTAAGGAAAAGCGGGACATTCCAGGATCAAATCAGAAACCAGGACGGCTTCTGTAAATATGGGACTCTTCCTGGAAAATATGGACATTTGGAGTGTCTGGACTTTATATGTACGTTTGTCATCACTGAAAATCTTTTTTTAAAAAGAAAGAAAAACAACAAACCTTAGGAGTGCAAAGACACCATTTGAACTTCGTACAAATGAAGTTCCTTGCCACCTCCTCACATTTCTCCCATTAGAGTTAATTGCTTAACATCTTCAGGTGATTAGCACCTCCTCAAGGGGGTTATATGAAAGAGACCGTGGAGACAAGAGTGGGATGGATCTCTTAGGGAAGCAGGATAACTAGAGATGTTTAGGCCAGGTAAAACGCTGAGTCTTGAATCATTTCCTGGGGTATCAGGTGGTGGTTGACTTGCCCACATCTCCAGAGGCATTCTATGTTGCTGTGTTGAAAGCAACCATCTTACTTGGTACTGGAGCTTGAAGTGAAAAGAAGTTTAGCAATAAAATAAAATCAGAATTTACCTGTCAGGGACCAGGAGTCGGATGTCTCTTCAGCGGGCGATGGAGGTGAGGGCTCCACACCTAAGGGGAAAAGGGCACTATCTTCTGACTCACAGGTCTCTGCTTGCAATGTTCTCTGTTTAATGATGATCAGGTCAGAGAAGTTGAACATAAATAGTTTTATTAAATAACTATGTACATCTTGCCTTTTCTCCCTCAACTACCGTACTTTCTCCTCTGCTTCCCACCCTGCCCCTTGCTTCGGCCTAACCTCTTGAACTAACTCATCCCCTCCCACACTTTGAAGCCAAAATCTAGGACGGCATCTTTCCAGATGCCATTCCCACCCCACGGCCCCCACCCCCAGCGTTTTCTTTGGGTACGGTGTGCAAAATGTGTGTTTTGTGGTACCGCATGAGATTACGCCCCCGAAAAAGTGCTTTTGCCATGGGGAAATTGCACTGCGAAATTGCACAAGAACCCAGCAACAAAAATGGCTGCCATTTTCTCACAGAAAAGGGATGTCCTGGAAAAAACCTTGCAGTATATGCTGTGTGAGATGCCCCTAAAGGTATAGACTGCTGCAGAAGACCTGAGGGTTCTTCTCGGCAACATTCAAGAAAAAACACCATAAAGCCTTAAAAAATATTTTTGTGTCATGCACCGTTAACGAAATACACCTGTTTGTGTATTACATTTGCTTACTAATTAAATATACTAAATCTATTTTTAAAATTATATTCTACTAAGCTTCAATATTTTTAACGTATACAATCAAAACATATAAATATATTAAATCTCTTAACTGTGCATTTACTAATATATATTAAATATATCAATTGTATATGAAATAATAGTAAATATATTGCAAACACTTTACGATATGGAAATTCAGTTCAGTGTGGCCTGCAGGTTCTGTGGTGAAGTACTCTTGCAGCCCACTTGGCATGAAAAACATTGGACTGCGCTGTAACATCTTACAGCTCAGGTGATGTTAACCATCAACCTGCACCTGCTGCTATTACTATGTAAGGTCTCAGTTTCAGCTTGCTTCTTGCTGGAGCAGCTTCAGATGTCTGTGTTTCGTACAGGACAGCCTTAACCACACCTGGTCCTGTGCCTCAGTTGAGGCTTGCCACAGAACAGCACATTAGCCCCATTCAGAATTTCATCCTTCTGACTTTTGACTATGAATTCCTGAATTTGAAATTCAAGGTGGCTGGGGCTGGTGGGAGTTATTGTGTGGAACATCTGGAGAACGCCAGGCTGACTGCCTTAGACCAGGCTTCCTCAACCTCGGCCCTCCAGATGTTTTGAGGCTACAACTCCCATCATCCCTGACCACTGGTCCTGCTACCTAGGGATCATGGGAGTTGTAGGCCAAAAACATCTGGAGGGCCGAGGTTGAGGAAGCCTGACTTAGACCTTCTGTTACACTTGGTTTTTAGTATGGTTATTTTGCACTGGTTTTAGGACTGTTTGTTCTGTTCGAAATGCAATGAAATAACCAGTTTTATTGGGTTTTACAGCAGTGTTATGATTGATTTGTTGATACAGTGGTACCTCAGGTTAAGTACTTAATTCGTTCCGGAGGTCCGTACTTAACCTGAAACTGTTCTTAACCTGAAGCACCACTTTAGCTAATGGGGCCTCCTGCTGCCGCTGCACCGCCGGAGCATGATTTCTGTTCTCATCCTGAAGCAAAGTTCTTAACCTGAAGCACTATTTCTGGGTTAGTGGAGTCTGTAACCTGAAGCGTATGTAACCTGAAGCATATGTAACCTGAGGTACCACTGTACTGTATATATTGTTGTAAGGTGCTTTGGGAAATATGCACTGGAAAGCAGTCTATATAAATTGCTTAATTTTTATTTATTTTTAAGAATGTGAAATTTTGTCCCAAAAGATCAGTGCCTTTGACTTGCTGGCATCTCTTTGTTGTTCTGCATTTGGCAGGGAATCTCATGAACTGTCACTTGTCAGATACTGTCAAATATTGAAATCAACTGTCTACCACAGCTCCCAGGCTGTTGCTTTATTTTGGGGTGGGATTTGATCACATACCAGCTAATTCAGGTTGTGCAATTGAAGTTTCTTTGACACTCTTGTACAACAAACTGACACACACACACACACACAGAGAGAGAGAGAGAGAGAGAGAGAGAGAGAGAGACTTGCCTTGGCCCAACATCATCTAACCTCCCTGCAGAGAAATCAGAATGAATGCTGAATAAATAGCTGTCGTCATCTAAGCTCCCTGCAAACTTTGTGCAAGCGAATAAGGGTGAATGCTTAATAAGCAGGTTGTCTGGAAGTGACCTAAATTACCGGTTTATTTTCTTCCTTACCAAGGGGATGGGTAAAGATATAGCTGGAGAATGAAACAAGGAGGGGGAAAATACAGAAATGCAGTGAAAACCCTCTGGCTGCATGAATCTCTGCCCTGTTTATGTCAGAAGCTGCACCAAATTAAGGCTATAATCATTCATTCCTGTTATATTGCCCCAGTTTTATCATCTGGCATTTTCTTCTTAGGTAACCCTACTAAACCTAGCAGGTTAACCCTGTTTTGCATTAAAACTCTGCTTCTTTGTGATAACTTCCATCACTATAAGGCTCTCTAGCAACAAAATCTAAACCTGAACAATGTTATTTGCCATCCTAAAGAAAGCATTTTATTTATTTGTTTCACTTATACTTCACTTTTCCTCTAAGAAACTCAGACCATGAGGCAATCTCCAAGTAAGTTGTTCTCAGAGTAAACCCATTGATTTTAGTGGTTCTACTCTGAATATGGCTAACATTGAATCTCACCCAAGGTGGTCTCTGCTCCAAGTGGATTATAGAGCCAGATCTATGCACATGTTTAAAGAAGATGAGCACATTTTGGGGATGGGATTCACAGGTCAGCAGAGGCAATTTAGGCCACTCACTTTTAAAGAACTGGGGCTTGGATAAGGGCTATCAACTCTTCTTTATTCAGAGGCCAGAACAGAACTGAATTGAAGGGCTCAGTCAGCCTGCTTATATAGAGCTCCAGTACCACGTTACTGTAACAACTTTCTAAAACTATCCAATCACTGAACATCACTTTCGATCCTTCATTTGCATAACTATCTACAGTATCCCCCTGCTGGCCCAGGGTGAGAACTTCAGTACATAACAGCCTGGCTCCAATATTTGGGCCTGGCAACCCTGGCAGTGATTTTTTAAATTATAAAAGCTATTGCCTTCCTATGTCCCTCACCCTTCTTCCCTCAGGACCCTTGTTATTCTAACAACAGCTATTTAAAATGGTTGTTTTTGCGATCGCTATTAACACTTCAGACTTGCAGGTCTTGAGTCCTTGTGTTTGTTTCTGAACTTGTTACTGGTTTGGAAGCTGAATCAGGACTCAGATATTGGCTTGTTCCACTTTTGTGATGGAATAACGCTGCCCACGAAAGCCCACTTTGCTGAGTTCCTGAGGTGGTCTGCATCTCTCCCTCCTGGAACTAGATTGCTTCTGCAACGACTGAAATAGCAAACTTGCATTTGTCAGCAATGGCAAGAAGCTAGGGCACTTGGAGATCAGATCTCTTTGCTAAGGAGGAACGATTTTTGAACAGGCACTTTTCCCATCTGGCAGGAGCATCCTCCCTTCTTCTTCCCGCCGCCCTCCCAGATCGCAGTTCTCCCCTGCCCTGTTTTGCATCTCAAGTGCCATAATGCAGAAGAATGCATCTGAAAGTGACAAGGGAGCCTGTATGCTGGAATGCCGCCTTCCAAGCAAGGAATATATTATAAATGGCCTGCAGTGACTCTAAATGGATTACGGAGCCCACTTCCAAAGCGCCGAGCTGTCCCGCAAGCTGCTCTTGCGCTATTGCATATGATGTTACTTTTATGGATTACACTGTGTAATTGCTCATCTGATTGAATTACTTTTATCAAAGCACTCTGTGCCGAACAATGCGGCGAGGTCAGGGGAGGCTAAAAATAGATTGGGAGAGCAGAGAGTTAATTAGATTCTATGAATGTGAGAAGAAGGGAGTCAATCCTACAGCCTTTAAGGCAGGGGTAGGCAACCTAAGGCCTGGGGGCCCAGTCGCCTTCTCAGTCCGGCCCGTGGACGGTCCGGGAATCAGCGTGTTTTTACATGAGTAGAATGTGTCCTTTTATTTAAAATGCATCTCTGGGTTATTTGTGGGGTATAGGAATTCGTTCATATTTTTTTTCAAAATATAGTCTGGCCCACCACATGGTCTGAGGGACAGTGGACCGGCCCACAGCTGAAAAAGGTTGCTGACCCCTGATTTAAGGGGAAGGCCGTGGCTCAGTGGCAGAGCAGAAGACCCTAGGTTCAATCCCTGCCATTTCCAGTTAAAAAGGGCCCCCTGACCATTAGGTCCAGTCGTGACCGACTCTGGGGTTGTGGCGCTCATCTCGCTTTATTGGCTGAGGGAGCCGGTGTACAGCTTCCGGGTCATGTGGCCAGCATGACTAAGCCGCTTCTGGCAAACCAGAGCAGCGCACGGAAACGCCGTTTACCTTCCCACCAGAGTGGTACCTATTTATCTACTTGCACTTTGACGTGCTTTCGAACTGCTAGGTGGGCAGGAGCAGGGACTGAGCAACGGGAGCTCACCCTGTCGTGGGGATTCGAACTGCCGACCTTCTGATCGGCAGGTCCTAGGCTCTGTGGTTTAACCCACAGCGCCACCCGCGTCATTTCCAGTTAGGGTTGGGAAAAACTTCTGCCTGAAACCCTGGAGAATTACTATATTGAAGTATCACTGTAAGCTATACTGAGCTTGATGAATCAATGGTCCATCTCAGTAGAAGGCAGCTTCCTATATTCCTTTGTTAGTACAGTGGTACCTCGGGTTACATACGCTTCAGGTTACAGACGCTTCAGGTTACAGACTACGCTAACCCAGAAATAGAACCTCAGGTTAAGAACTTTGCTTCAGGATGAGAACAGAAATCGTGCAGCAGCGGCGTGGCGGCAGCGGGAGGCCCCATTAGTTAAAGTGGTGCTTCAGGTTAAGAACAGTTTCAAGTTAAGAACAGACCTCTGGAACAAATTAAGTAGTTGACCCGAGGTACCAGTGAACCTCATGAAGATGCCATAGAAATAGCCACAGAGCAGATGGGAGCCTATACTCTGAATGATGTGGTGGTTACACTACGGTTGTCACCTCATGAAAGAAATGCTAGTCTGTTCATCAATTTTGCTTTAATCAAATTCATTTTCCACCCACATGCAAATGTCTCAACCTACAGCTTTGAAGGGAAACCGAATCTTTCTTTTAAATGGTTAAAGTTGTTGGATATTCTCTCTCTGTGTGAGAGAATCATTTGTTTCAGAAACAGAGGAGAACAGAGAAGAAGTTTCAAGAAGCAGCAGAAGTCTGAGATTGTTTTGTCTATGCCAAGGATGTTTTCTGTGGGAACTGTTCTTTGGACATGGTCAGTGTGACAGGAAGTACTGATAATAATAATAATAATATAATTTATTATTTATACCCCGCCCATCTGGCTGGGCCTCCCCAGCCACTCTGGGCGGCTTCCATAGAAAACAAAAATACAGTAAAATATCACACGTTAAAAACTTCCCTGAACAGGACTGCCTTAAGATGTCTTCTGAATGTCAGGTAGTTGTTTATCGCTTTGACATCTGCTGGAAGGGCATTCCACAGGGCGGGCGCCACTACCGAGAAGGCCCTCTGCCTGGTTCCCTGTAGCTTTGCTTCTCGCAATGAGGGAACCGCCAGAAGGCCCTCGGCGCTGGACCTCAGCGTCCGGGCAGAATGACGGGGGTGGAGACGCTCCTTCAGGTATACTGGACCGAGGCCGTTTAGGGCTTTAAAGGTCAGCACCAACACTTTGAATTGTGCTCGGAAACGTACTGGGAGCCAATGTAGGTCTTTCAAGACCGGTGTTATATGGTCTCGGCGGCCGCCCCCAGTCACCAGTCTAGCTGCTGCATTCTGGATTAGTTGTAGTTTCCGAGTCACCTTCAAAGGTAGCCCCACGTAGAGTGCATTGCAGTAGTCCAAGCGGGAGATAACCAGAGCATGCACCACTCTGGCGAGACAGTCCGCAGGCAGATAGGGTCTCAGCCTACGTACCAGATGGAGCTGGTAAACAGCTGCCCTGGACACAGATTTGACCTGTGCCTCCATGGACAGCTGTGAGCCCAAAATGACTCCCAGGCTGCGCACCTGGTCCTTCAGGGGCACAGTTACCCCATTCAGGACCAGGGAATCCTCCACACTTGCCCGCCTCCTGTCCCCCAAAAACAGTACTTCTGTCTTGTCAGGATTCAACCTCAATCTGTTAGCCGCCATCCATCCTCCAATCGCCACCAGACACTCACACAGGACCTTCACCGCCCTCACTGGTTCTGATTTAAAAGAGAGGTAGAGCTGGGTATCATCCGCATACTGATGAACACCCAGCCCAAACCTCCTGATGATCTCTCCCAGCGGCTGCATGTAAATGTTGAAAAGCATGGGGGAGAGGACAGAACCCTGAGGCACCCCACAAGTGAGAGCCCAGGGGTCTGAACACTCATCCCCCACCACCACTTTCTGAACACGGCCCAGGAGGAAGGAGCGGAACCACTGTATGACAGTGCCCCCAGCTCCCAGCCCCTCAAGACGGTCCAGAAGGATGTTATGGTCGATGGTATCAAACGCCGCTGAGAGATCCAGCAGAACTAGGAAACAGCTCTCACCTTTGTCCCTAGCCCGCCAGAGATCATCAACCAGTGTGACCAAGGCAGTTTCAGTCCCATGATGAGGCCTGAATCCCGACTGGAAGGGATCCAAATGGTCTGCTTTTTCCAGGCGTGCCTGGAGTTGTTCGGCAACCGCCCGCTCAGTCACCTTGCCCAAGAATGGAAGATTTGAGACTGGACGATAGTTGGCTGATAACAATGTGATAATTTGTGAGTCTCTTGCTTGTGCCTTGCGGTGAGAGAAGCAGAGTCTTGGACTCTAAGCAATGCTTTGACCACGGCAGTGGTGAATGTCTGCATATATTTGCTACCAATATGCGTTTACACCACACTTTTATGCCTGTCAAGTCAGCTTCTACGCTTGACTGAATCGTTATGGCGTCCAGGAGTGTTTATTGCATACTGTGTGTACCTTCAACCCTGAAGACACTCCCAAGAAAGGAGCTGCGTTGAGATATAACTCTGCTGAGTATGGATACTGGCACACACACAGAGCGAAAGTGATGCTGGACCCAATCCTTCTAAATCATCCATCAGAGGTTGATGGATTGATCCAGCACAGGTTTGTGGCAGCGGATGCCATCTTAGAAGAGCCCGTTCTTCCTGTGTGAGAGAATGAAGGCGAGGCAGCAGGTGGGGATGCCTCTTTTAAAATGGTGGCTGTCACCTGCAGTTTCTAGAAGTGCTTTTATGAGAAGCAAATTAGGGGTGGTTTCTTTCTTCTTTCTTTTACAAACCAGGTTGCCCTATACAGTGGTACCTCGGGTTAAGAACTTAATTCGTTCCAGAGATCTGTTCTTAACCTGAAACTGTTCTTAACCTGAGGTACCACTTTAGCCAATGGGGTCTCCCACTGCCGCCGTGCCGCTGCCGCACGATTTCTGTTCTCATCCTGAAGCAAAGTTCTTAACCCAAGGTACTATTTCTGGGTTAGTGGAGTCTGTAACCTGAAGCATCTGTAACCTGAAGCGTCTGTAACCCGAGGTACCACTGTATGTGCATTCCTTTTCTGTGCTGTTAAATTTAAATACCTCGTGTTACGTTTGCTTCACGTTGCGGCTTTTCAGGTTACGAACGCAGCAAACCCAGAAGTGTTTACTTCTGGATTCGCCGAGCGTGCAGAAGCGCTCTATCGCGCTTCACGCATGCGCAGTAGCGGCACTCTACTTACGGACTTTTCAGGGTGTGAACGGCACCCCAAAACGGATCGCGTTCATAAGTAGAGGCACCACATAAACAGAACCAGGAGATGGAAATGCGCACAATCCTAATTGTCATCATTACGTAATTCTCATTAATTTAATTGCATTTATATAATTGCTTTGATTTTTCTGTTGTATAGATATTATGCTATGGAGTAGCATTTGTGTTCTGAGTTGCAAACCACCCTGTGATTTTTTGACAAAGGAGTTCTGAGCCAATTCTGATGCGGTTGTGGCATCTCTCCAGCTGTCAGCACAATAAGGATGGTGTCAGCCTTTGCACTGAGCTTCCTTTGCCACTTTGGTTCATGACCTGAGTGTTACTTAAACTTGAGAAGTGAAGCTATTACCAGGCTCTGTAAGGTAAGCCAAGGAGACAGTGTGCATTACCCCCTAATATTTAATGAAGTCTCAGTCCATTTACATCCCACACCTGCTATATTCTTCTTTGTCGGTTTAACCGTTATGGCCTCCATGTCGTCAGGTACCCCATAGCCCCTCATTAGGCACATACATTGCCACACCTCCTTTCCTGACTCATATTGGTCCTCCCCACCCAACTCTCCTGGTAAGTCACTGGATCAGCCTGCCTTTTCATTACTATCAACAGACGAGGCTCTCTTGATGGTCCCTGCTCTGAGTGAGGTGTGCAGTGTGAGAGACCTATAGAAGAGTCTTTTCAGTGTTGGCTCCACAGCTGTGGAACAATCTCCCCACTGACATGGACCTTGTTTTTGTAGTGTATTTGTTTTGGCACCATGTGAATATTGCAGATATTAATGTGCAGCTGGAAGCAATAAGATGAATTAAAACTGACTCCTCTTGGAATAAAAATGGTCCAGACCCATAAATATGATTCAAAAGCTTTACTAACACAACTGGTTCCAAAAACAGATACAAAAAGAAATCATGATACATCCACCTAGTTATATAATGTCATGTGCATGTCCAGCACAGTTTCATCTTCTTACAAATTTGAAGTAACTCCTAGCAGACCTAAAATTAGAGGCCTGTCTCTCCCCACAGCCTCCATTAACCTGGAGTTATTTTCTCTCCAGGAGAGACCTCATTGTCACATCCTTTGTTCTCTGTGGCTTCCAGAGGAAAAAAGACAACTCCCTTCAAAATGGTGATTTGAAACTGAATAACCCTCTCACATGATCTAAAGTTAAACACCATGTGAGAGAGCAGAGAACATCAACAGTTAATTATCAACCAGTCAGGTGCCCAGAGAGCTCTTGTTAGTTTTAGTATAGCCCAATTGAATTTACCATGGCAAACCTTCAGCAACACTTACTCAAACACACACAGGGTTATTTGCCATTTCATTGTCAATTAAACAATTATACTTAACAGTGAAGACACACCTCTCTCACCAATCTTTTAGCAGTGGAAAGGTGTGATGGGTGAAGTCAGTTTTAAGTATGACGCTGCTACTTTAATAGTTATGGAGGTATTTTATGTGACTCTGTTCTAACAATTGTATTATGCATTGTGTTTTGTTGCATTTACTTTACAGTGCTTTGTGGCTCCTGTTGTGAAAAGCAATATAAAATATCAGAATAAATAAATGTTGTACTTTCCACCCCCCACAAATATCTACAATTCACTGTCATAACACATCAGTTGAAGTCATTTGGGTCAGTTTTCCATATGAAGATCACCACTATCCTTCTTGGACTTATTAAATTACAGTAATCATTACTGTTTTTGAATTGGCATAGGCAAATTTTATGCAAATTTTATGCCAACCTTTTTTCTGCTGACCTGTTAAGTGGGCACCCTGTATGCAATCATACCCATGTCTACTCAGAAGTAAGATAGAGTAGATCAGGCCTTGCTCCCCTGGTACTGGTCCATGCAGCTGGAATAACACTGCAATGAAATGCTCTGATGCCAATTTTTGTTAAATGTATGCTTTGAAAAAAAAGTTCACTGGTAAGATATATCTTTTCTTCTATTTCTTAGGCATATAATCAACTCCCTCTCTATTTAGAGCATCCAGTTATAAAATGCTCTTATTTTAGTATTTTAGATCTCTTTTCCAGATGTTCTGTTTTATTGACGCAACTTTCAGCCACAGAACAGGGCCTTGGATCCAGAGGAGCTTGTGTGCATGTCAGCCTGACCCTTCTGGAGAAGAAGAAGAAGACGACAGTTCAAAATTACAACAGGGGTTTGAGGGAGGTCACAGCTCAGAGGCAGAAGTGGGAAAAGCTGGGAAATAACGGGAGAAGAGGGATCACTAGGAGTGCGACAGCCGACAGACACAGTATCTTTGGAAAGCATTCTGGACCCCCCCTCCCAGAACCCGGACAGCCTTGAATGTACAGTGGTACCTCGGGTGAAGTACTTAATTTGTTCCGGAAGTCCGTTCTTAACCTGAAACTGTTCTTAACCTGAAGCACCACTTTAGCTAATGGGGCCTCCTGCTGCTGCCGCGCCACCGGAGCACAATTTCTGTTCTCATCCTGAAGCAGAGTTCTTAACCCGAGGTACTATTTTTGGGTTGGCGGAGTCTGTAACCTGAAGCATATGTAACCCGAGGTACCACTGTAGTAGAGCATAGAGCTCAGAAGCCGAGGGCCCTCAGTGTCACCCATAGAGAAGATGATGACAAATGACAAATGAAGCAGTGGGAGAAAAGGGGGCTGGAGAGTCACCCAGGACAACGCCGTTATCCCAAGTCTCTCTCTGTAAATATTGAATGAAAAGCAGATGGAAATAACTTTTCCTTGTATTGTACGTTCCCGGCACCCGGCCGTGGGAGTTGCTTACTGTCGCCTGACAATGCATGTGCAAAGTGCTGTTGGCCAATTTTACCACATGAGGTCGTGTTCCAGAGGGCCTTGAATCTTTGGGGGAAGACTTTCCATGGGGCTACCACTAGAAGTTAAAATCTGAAAAGCTTCCATATACAGTGGTACCTCAGGTTACATACGCTTCAGGTTACATTCGCTTCAGGGTACAGACTGTTAACCCAGAAATAGTGCTTCAGATTAAGAACTTTACTTCAGGATGAGAACAGAAATCGGGCTCTGGCAGTGCGGCAGCACCAGGAGGCCTCATTAGCTAAAGTGGTGCTTCAGGTTAAGTACGGACCTCCGGAACGAATTAAGTACTTAACCCGAGGTACCACTGTACCAGCAGAAGTAACCTTGCGTTTCTCTGGAACTAAATCAGCATTTCCAGTTCTGAGATTTTAAAAAAACAACAGCTACGAAGCAGCAAGGCATTCAGCGACATATATGCTACCTTTGGGAAGAGCTGACCTACATCAGAGGGAGATCTTGCATCTGAGCCGTAAAGCTGCTAAGCCGCATTCTGTTCTAAGATGCACATTTAATAGTCTTGGCAGTGACCTTGCCGCAGGACAATGGCTAGTTCCAATATTTTCTCACTGCCATCCACAAAAAGTACCACTGCCTTTGCTTAGTTTGCTTTTGTTAGGGCAAACTGTAAATCTCCTCCACTAGGCTGCCAGCAAATAGGACACTTTCCCCCTGCGTATAGTGTCATTGTGCAAATTGTTCAGTGCCAAGTCGGTTTGCTTATTTATTGTTAAATTTATATCCCACCCTTTCTCAAAAGACCACAGGGTGGTTTGCAACACAGAACGCAAATGCCACTATATAGCATCATATCTATATAACATGGAAACCATGCACTGGAGAAGGTGAAATTCCCATATAAAGTAACAAGCTTTCTGCTATGGAAAGGCTATGTAAGTAAAGTGGTTTGTATATATATCCCTTTCAAGGTTGAAACAGTGATACGTTTGTGTCATCTCCTTCGTACAGTGCTTTTTCCGGTGTATGAGCTGACTCCTCAAGAACTTTGTTCTGGGCACAATCCAATCATTGGTCAGATCATTACAGTGGCTTCAACCGCCAAATCCAGTCCTCAGCCGAATGGGCACAGTGTTCCCGTCGAAAACTAGATTGCTTGCCTTTCTTTTTTTAAAAAAATAATAATTAAATTTTGTTTAATTCAAGAAATTGTTTATTGTTAAAATAGTTCATCATTAATACACATATATTATAGATATACAAGCATACAAACATACATTTCATACAATCCTTAAAAGTGTTCAAACATACTTACACTCAATCCCACAAATAATTCCTTTTCCCATCACCATCCACCACCCCTCACCCCACCTTTGTGTTAGACTTCCAATCTACTCAATTGCAATTCTTTCCACTTCTATTACTTTCTTTCACACACCTTTAGCCAAATTTCACACTTCTTTTTCTATTACACATTTTTATCCATCTTATTCAGCATTTCAGTGTTTGAAACGGAACTTGTTTATTCTAGATTGCTTGCCTTTCAAGGAAACCAAAGTGTAAATGGGATTTGCCCTCTTTTGAGACCCCTAGGCGAAATTCACTGGCCAAATTAAAAACTGAGGATCAGGCCAGCATGGCCCTCATTTGGGCCCACAAGGCTGTTCCACCCCCCCAAACCCCCTACCCACCCAGCTGCATCATACTTGACATCATATTGGCTACAAAGGACCAAGTGGGAGCTTAAAGTGAGCCCCAAGTTGTTCCGATCAGCGAACCCCACTGAGACTGGCTGCACTAAGGAGTTCCCCATGGGAAACTCACTGTTGCAGCTGAAAGAGTTGCCTGTTAATGCTGATCTGCTGATTGGTGCTGTCACCAAGCCTTCCTTTGTCCATTTACAGGTATGGTTGGAATCCAAACTGCACCTGCAAATGGACTTCAAGACAGCTCATTGTGACTCTCAGTTGGCAAAAACATCTGGAGGGCCGTGGTTGAGGAAGCCTGGGCTAGAGATCCCATCCAACTCTAAAACTCTTAAGATGACAAGCAGTGCACATGCTGGGATATACAAAGCAGGGAAGTGTAGCAGCGCTTTCAGACTCCCAAGGGCTCTTGCGGTGTTAAGGATTGTGTGTGTGTTTGTTGTGCATTTCATGTACAGTGGTACCTTGGGTTACAGACGCTTCAGGTTACAGACGCTTCAGGTTACAGACTCCGCTAACCTAAGGTTACCAGATGTTCCTGTTTCCCGGGGACAGTCCCCAGATTTACAAATCAGTCCCCATACAAAATCCATTGAAGTTGAAAAGTGTCCCCGGATTCATTGAAAAAAATCTGGTAACTTTACGCTAACTCAGAAATAGTACTTCGGGCTAAGAACTTTGCTTCGGGATGAGAACAGAAATCACACTGTGGCGGTGGCAGCAGGAGGCCCCATTAGCTAAAGTGGTACCTCAGGTTAAGAACAGTTTCAGGTTAAGAACAGACCTCCAGAACGAATTAAGTTCTTAACCTGAGGTACCACTGTATAATTATAACCTGTTTCCCATTTCTGACCTGCTAATGGCAACCATTGCATGCTTGGAGATCTCCTTTTGGATTTCTCTTCAGAGCTTTTAAAATGAAGATTGAAATTGCAGTGCCACCTTGTGGAAACCAGTGCAAGTGGTCCTTGCTGCAGCGAAATTGCTTTGCTTTCTTGGTCCTTGTGTTAACTCCTAAACTTTGCCCCCCTCACCAATCCCTGGCCATTAGCTATGCTGGCCATGGTTGATGGGACCTGGAGTCCAGCAACTACCAGCTAGGGAACTACAGGTTTCCATTTCTGCTCTAAACACTTGTAAAGATGCTGCAGTTTTTGGAGACTTGATAACACAAAGGTAATTCTTTTGCTCGGAGTAGAGAATATAGATATTTGCTTTCCAAGTTACACTACTGGGAAAACCCCATTTTCTGTTACTTGCCGTAGATCGGTGGTTCTCAAACTGTTTTCTCTGGGCCACACTTTCAGAATAACAATTTGCTCACACCACACCATTTCTTGTTTTGTTTTATTGGTAAGAAATACATTGGAAAACAAAAAGAAAAAACTTTTGCCAGTGCTTGAATTGTAACACAGAACATAGAATATGATCATGGGACATCAAGGCAGTATAAAACAATGTCGCTATATAAGAACACGAATCATTACCGAAATATAATTATAAACGAGTCTCTTACATATGTACCTTAAGTATGCAAGCAGACTCAGTGAGAGGTGTGAGCTTGCTTTTGCTGGGTAATCTCATTTATATGAGGTCTAATTTGCGACGGACAAACTCTCATCTCCTCATCAACAGAAAGAAACCTTTCTCTTTCCTGAGAAATTAATTTTTGTCAAAGTTGATAATCCTTGATCACAACAATACAGTGGTACCTCAGCTTACAGATGCTTCAGGTTACAGGCGCTTCAGGTTACAGACTCTGCTAACCTAAGGTTACCAGATGTCCCCATTTCCTGGGGACAGTCCCCGGATTTACAAATCAGTCCCCATACAAAATCCATTGAAGTTGAAAAGTGTCCCCGGATCCCCGGAACCTTACGTTAACCCAGAAATATTACCTCGAGTTAAGAACTTTGCTTCAGGATGAGAACAGAAATCACGTGGTGGCGGCAGTGGGAGGCCCCATTAGCTAAAGTGGTACCTCAGGTTAAGAACAGTTTCAGGTTAAGAACGGACCTCCGGAACGAATTAAGTTCTTAACCCGAGGTACCACTGTATGTCATAGAGAACTGCAGAAGAATAGCAAATGCTCTTCAATCTATCCATATTCAGCAAATAAATAAATGAAATACTTTGATACTATACCAGGGGTCAGCAACATTTTTCAGTCATGGGCCGGTCCACCATCCCTCAGACCATGTGGTGGGCTGGACTATATTTTTTTGGAGGGGGAATGAACGAATCCTATGCCCCTCCAATAACCCAGAGATGCATTTTAAATAAAAGCACACATTCTACTCATGTATAAACACCAGGCAAGTCCCACAAACAACCCAGAGATGCATTTTAAATCAAAGGGCACATTCTACTCATGTAAAAACACGCTGATTCCCGGACTGTCCGTGGGCTGGATTTAGAAGGCGATTGAGCTAGATCCGGCCCCCAGGCCTTAGGTTGCCTACCCCTGTACTATACTATACCATACAATACAATACTGAAATGTTTAAATGTTGCTTTGATTGTCCTTGAATCTTCCTGCCACACCAGTGTGGCATGCCTGTTCAAAAATTGTTTTGATGTTAGGAATGGGGGGAAAATTTGATTCAGTTTGCACCTAAAGACAAACCTATCTAATTCACATTTTCTGAAACAATACTAGAACTGAAACACGGCCTTCCTGGGCAGTTCTCTGAATTTTGCAGCGCAGTTCTCCAGGCAAGTAATGTGTGCAAAAATGTGCACAGGAAGGAGGGTAAAGTGGGGGGGGGAGCATTCAAACATGGATTATATTAAGGTAAATTGGATTTCAAAAACATTTGTGTTAGGCAATTTGCATACAAATGTTACGAGAAATTTGCACTCAAATGCTGATGAGCTTACAATAATAACCTGAAAACTGGTGTGGGAACGACGTGAAGCTAAGATTGGGAAAAAAGAGAAACTGAGAGAAACAGAAACGAATTGGTTTCCCTATCCCTAGTTGATAGTAAATTTTGTGTAAAAAGGAAAAGGAATTCATCTATTTGGGTCGGAATATTGGGAAAATATTGCTTAACGGAAAGTAGATCAGTTGGGTGTCGTTCTAGAGTGATTATTTTGAATAATTTATTCTGTGTAACTGACAGAAAACCAGAAGTCCTTTTTATTTTTATTCTCTTTTCTTCTACTTTTCTGATTTGCCTTTGGTGCTTCCTCTTTCTCTCTTTCTGTATATCAGGCTTCTGTTAAAAGCACAGGAGCAGAGGCAGCTAAAGAAGAAAGAAAGGTGGCAATGGAAAGCTAATCAGAGTGCAGCCATGTGCCACCAAGTGCATAGCCTGGTGCCATGGAAGAGTTAGCAGCTGTGCATTATTGAGGAACATCTACATCTCTTATGCCTTTGCTTTTCCATCACCTATAATTCTCTAAAGAGAACCGCAGGCTGGCGCATGGCCTGTGGTTTGAGTGAAGGCGAATAGAGAGAAATCAAGCATTTCAAAGATTAGGCGGTACAGTTTCAAAGCTGTTCAGGGAGCCGCTGTGGATTTTACAAGCAGGTTGCTCCTGTTCCTCTGGAACTTTCTGATTTTTTGACAACTTCCCTATAGCAACGAAGTGCTCACCCACACTTCCACTTGTCCCACGCTTTCTAGTTTTTCTTTCGTCCCACCACTTACCCCTGGAAAACCCGCTGTTTACCTCTGAATCATAAACATCAGTTGGGTATTGACGTTTGTTCTGATTCAGTGGCAAACGGCGTGTTTCCCTGGAGAACGCAGCAGAGCAGAAAAAAACCCTCTCCGGCCCATGCCTAGAAAACACAGGACACTTGGAAGAAAACATGGGACAAAAAGAATTGTGGATGAGTCTAAGGCAGGGGTCGGCAAGTTTACCTCACCCGGGCCAGTTCACTCCAGCGGAGATCCCTCCGTGGGCCAGAGCACGCGTGCGTGTGAGTGCACACGACTGTGATTTCTGGCATCTGCGTCTGCGCAGACACAATTTCCAGAGCCACGAAAGTGAGTCCCCATGCCATGCCGGTTTAGCGCAGCGCGCAGGGACTCACCAAGTGGGCAGCTCGGTTGGGGGGCGGCTCATGGGCTGCTTGTGGCCCATGGGCCTCAGGTTGCTGACCCCTGGTCTAAGGTAAGGTTACCAGACGTCCCTGTTTCCCGGGGAAAGTCCCCAGATTTACAAATCTGTCCCCTGACAAAATCCACTGAATTCGACTGAAGTTGAAAAGTATCCCTGGATTCATTGGAAAAAAATCTGGTAACCTTAGTCTAAAGATTATCCTGCTTTGGAGCAGTGCACTATGAAAGCTGGCAGGAAGGTTGTCACATCTTATATGCCCAGAATTTCAAAACACAAACCCCAAACCCAAAGTGCTGTGAATCAGATTTCCTAAAGTTATTCATGTGTTAACGCTCCACTTGGAGGGCTAATGTATGGTGGGGAGAGTGGGACTGTCTCACCCCTGATGCCAAGTGTCCCTCTACCCACACCCCAATTTCCATACGCCCTCCCTGCTCCACCCGTGTGACCGCCATAATTGGCAAAAGCACGTAGGGCAGGTTGGCTCTATTCATAAAGGTTCCTCCACATGTTCTGGAGACCCTGCCATGCCTCAGCCGAAGGATTCCTCATCAGAGGACAACCTGTAGCCCCTGCTACGTAGTGAAGCCACAGACACAAGTCAATCTGGCGATAAGGACAAGTTGAGACTCTCAGACAAGCTTGCCAGGCAGTTGTTGGTGCAGCAGGAGAGTTCAACATGGGCCCTGAGCCAGTGTGAGCAACAGTACCTTAAATGGCAGGTGGAAACCTGCCCCATGAGGAGAAGGTCAAGACTTTAAGGAATGACTCATAGTTGGAAGGGATCCTAAGGGAATCTTAACTAAAGCATCCAAGACAAATGGCCATCCAACCTCTGCTTAAATTCCTTGAGAGTCAAGGTCCTCCTCGTGTGTAAGGTCCTCCTTTTTGACAATTTTGTTGTTGTTGTTTAGTCGTTTAGTCGTGTCCGACTCTTCGTGACCCCATGGACCAGAGCACGCCAGGCACTTCTGTCTTCCACTGCCTCCCGCAGTTTGGTCAAACTCATGCTGGTAGCTTCGAGAACACTGGCCAACCATCTTGTCCTCTGTCGTCCCCTTCTCCTTGTGCCCTCCATCTTTCCCAACATCAGGGTCTTTTCCAGGGAGTCTTCTCTTCTCATGAAGTGGCCAAAGTACTGGAACCTCAGCTTCAGGATCTGTCCTTCCAGTGAGCACTCAGGACTGATTTCCTTCAGAATGGATACGTTTGATCTTCTTGCAGTCCATAGCTGATGGAATTCAGGTGGACCCTGGGTGGGGTTCCAAACTCTTTTTTTTAGTTCTGTCAAACACATATTTTCACAGCTGAGGCCAATTTCTAATGAGCAGGCTCTGACTCTGGCCTTGAGCACCCAAGAGAACACAGGTATTGGTTCTTGTGATCTCATCCTAGCTTGAAGAGAAATAATATTTTCTCAGAGGCCTAACTTTTGTTCTGAGGCCTGAGTTGGGAAACTATTTTCTAGCACACACAAAAACCACTTTTCTTTCAAATAAGATTTTGTTAAAGCTTTTCCATAATACAATAAGATAAAAGAAACTAATATAAACAAAAATAAAAATGGAGAGAGAGAGAGAGAGAGAGAGATAAAAGAAAACACAGGGTCCTCTCTCAAAAATAACTTGTCTCGCAGAAAAAGTGGTGGATCCAACTCTCACCTGTGAATTTTCCTTTCTTCTCTCACCTTGGGAGGTCTTCCCTTTGTGTGTGTGTAATACTTGCACCCCTAAAACGGCCCAGAGCAGAGGACACCAAAAGAAAACAAAAAAATGGGGGGGGGGGCAGAAATGAAAGAGAAAAGAAGAAAAATAAAAAGGTTTTTCTGTCTGTCAGTTACATAAAAGAAATTGCTCCAAATATTCACTCTAGAATTACATCCAACAGATCTACTTTTTGTTAGGCAATATTTTCCCAATCTTCTGACCCAAACGTCTCAAACTAAATCATTTTCCTTTTCATGCAAAAAGTCCAAAAGGGGTTCTCTAATTCTTGTCATTAATAAATGCCAGCAATGGTTTTCTCTCTAGCTTTCTTGACAAGTATCAGGCTGAAAGAGTTTCCGGAATAATGCATTAAAAAAATTATAATATGCCTTCTGCCTCATCCTCTGCTTGCCTGGAATTTATGTTCCTTTTTATCAGGGTCTATAGCTTCCCATCAGATTCTCAAAGGAGTTTGCGACCCAAAAAAGGTTGAATCACCCATTTGTCTTAATCCAACACACCTAATCCAACAGGAACAGCTTTTCTACCCTGCCTTTTCTTCATGGTTTTTCAGAGCTGAAATGTCAAGATTTCAGATTACTATTCCAAGTATCTATCTGCTGAAAATTCAAAATGTTTGCCATTTTTGGTGAGGTATTTAACATTTCCGTGTGCTTTGACCGGAACCACTTTCAACAAAGGAATAAAAGTTCACACTTCATTGTGGGTTGGGGTTTGTGTCAGGTGTCAAGTGCTGTGAGGTTGGCGACATGTTTTAGTTCATAATAGTAAGGTTCTGAAAAAGAGTGGGGGAACTGCAAAAACTGTGTGAAAAGAGCGGGAAAATGACTAGCAATCCCAGGAGCCTTTGCAACTACAGTCCCACAGCCTAGAACTTTGGAGTACCAGGCATACCGGTCTGGTAAGTGCTGCTGGTTTTTTTAAAGGGTTTTTCCAGAGTTTCCAGAGGGTATTTGCAGGCTTTTTATATGGTTTCCCCCGTTATGCATGACTTCCCATGTATGCATGGTAACCTCCAAATATGCGGGGAGATGCCACTCTGGGCGGCTTCCAAAAAAATATTAAAATACGGTAATGCATCAAACATTAAAAGCTTCCCTAAACAGGGCTGCCTTCAGATGTCTTCTAAAAGTCTGGTAGTTGTTTATCTCTTTGACATCTGGTGGGAGGGCGTTCCACAGGGCGGGGGCCACCACCGAGAAGTCCCTCTGCCTGGTTCCCTGTAACCTGGCTTCTCGCAGTGAGGGAACTGCCAGAAGGCCCTCGGCACTGGACCTCAGTGTCCAGGCAGAACGATGGGGGTGGAGACACTCCTTCAGGTATACTGGACGAAGGCAGAGGCAAAACAAGGCAGAGACCCAGTCATCCAGCTAGAAAAGCCTATTGGAACAAAAATGTCTTCAGTTGGTTCTGGGGAAAATGTGGATATTGTAGAGGGGCTTGGAAGGGTAGAATTGATCCCTGGACTTGAGGTTCTGTGTCCCTGCCTTAACAGGGTTGCTGTAGGGGTACAGCTGCAATAATATATGTAAAGTTTTCGAAAGCACAATATAAATGTCAAATATTATTTCACCCTGAAGAGCGGCTTTCCCCCTCCCCTCGATGCACCGAGCAACCACAGCCTAAACTTTAGGAAGGCCAATTGGTGTTCGGAATTGTGGGATCAGCTGGCAACTCATTTCTCCACCTAGGCTATTTGCATGGCAATGAGATACTCGACAAACAGACAAAAGTATGTATAACTCAATGGTAGCTATGAACGAGGGGCTACCTTTAAAGGAGGAGGGAGAGGAGGAGGAGGGAGGGAGGAAAGATACCATCTCAGCAATATTGGTACTTTTGATAAACTTGTTTTATTTAATTCCACAGTCTGAACATATGTTCTATCAGCCCTGCGCGAGCGTCGAAATTGCATTTTTCATAGCGATGCTAAGGGGTGCGTGATTAATGCAGGATGTGGGAGGTGTGCTCACAAATCCTGTTATCAGATAATGGGATTAGCACGCATACCTCCCGAGCGCTGCCGCCGCTTTGAAAAATTTATTTCCGAATCTACATATTCAGCTACACAGAACCAGCCACATTATGGGAATAACAAATAAAAGTGCTGGGGATGCAGTTTGAAGAGCCTCTTTCGTGATTACGTTTGCCGCCATGGCAGCAGCAGCAATGAAAGACTAAAATCGGAGGCTAGACACAGCTCTGTCTCTCTTTCTCTCTCTCTTGGGGCTGCCTCACGTTATTGCTAACGTGGAAGACAAGTTTGCCAATTGTCTACGATACCTTGCCTTGCGAATACCATAGGGTTGGAAGGGGCGGGTGGGGTGGAATGTGCATCCGAACTCCAAAAACAAACAGCAGACACACACCAGAGAATTGGGAGCAGGGCATCGCTGCCTGTTTTGGTCATGGCTCAGTAGCATAGCTCTCTCAGCCTCCTTCCTATTCCTCGAAGAAGCTCAGGGGTTTCGTGCATCATTCTCCTACTTGCCACTTTGTCCTCAGAATAAAGTAGGATACGCACAGTGACAGACAAAAAGTCGCCCAGGCCACGTTCGCACCGTACGTTTAAAGTGCTGTGATACCACTTTAAACAGTTGTAAAGGTAAAGGTAAAGGGACCCCTGACCATTAGGTCCAGTCGTGGCCGACTCTGGGGTTGCGGCGCTCATCTCGCTTTATTGGCCGAGGGAGCAGGCGTACAGCTTCCGGGTCATGTGGCCAGCATGACTAAGCCGCTTCTGGCGAACCAGAGCAGCGCACGGAAACGCTGTTTACCTTCCCACCGGAGAGGTACCTATTTATCTACTTGCATTTTGACGTGCTTTCAAACTGCTAGGTTGGCAGGAGCAGGGACCAAACAACGGGAGCTCACCCTGTCACAGGGATTTGAACCGCCAACCTTCTGATTGGCAAGTCCTAGGCTCTGTGGTTTAACCCACAGCACCACCCGCGTCCCTTTTAAACAGTTGTGGCTTCCCTCAAAGAATTCTGGGAGCTGTAGTTTATTAAGGGTGCGGATGGTTGTTAGGAGACCTCTCCCCCTCCCAGAGCTACAGTTTGCAGAGTGGTTTAAGCAGGAAGGCAGGGTGTGGAAGGGTTGCCAGAAAGTAAGGTAAAGCATCGCCATCCAAAAGGTGAGGTTGCAATCCTATATACCAGTAGTTCCCGATTAGCTAAGTGCTGTAGACCCCTGTTTTTCAAAAGCCAAGCCAGAGACGCTCTACTTTTGAAATAATAATAATAATAATAACTTTTGAAATAATAATAATAATAATAATAATAATAATAATAATAATAATAATTTATTTATACCCCCCCCTTCCAGGTTCAAAAACTGGGCTCAGGGAAGCTAACAACAAATTTAAAACACTTAATTGTAAAAGCAGCATAAAATACAGTATCAAAACATGAATAACAATAAAATTCAAAATTCAGAAAACAATTTAGGGGAAATAAGCATTAGATAATCCCCAGGGCTAGCTGGCTGAATTGGTCCTACTTGGGCCAGCGAGGAGGCCAGGGGAGAATTAGCTGTGGGGTCTCAGAGCAGGTAATCTTCATAAAAGGGGAGGGGGAGGGAAGAGAAGGGAAGGGAAATAATAGAAGATATATTTGTGGTAGTTTTTGCTGTGTGCCACGGACCCCTGGGTGGACCCCCCAAGGGGTCCACGGACCACCAATTGTGGGCCATGGCTATATTCTTTTGCATGCCACCTCAATTTCCGAGCTGTATGAGCTTCCAGGGGTTTCAGGTGCTTGTGCAGATTCAGTTTCCTTGGAAGTAGGGACAGCATTGACTGTGATGCCTTTATGATACAGCATCCAGGTGGTGACCATTTTAGGCGTGTCAAATTGTGTGATGCTGCAGTGTCATAACTGCCAAGAAAACTTTTTTGTTTTGTTTGAATCTGTATGTTAAAATGAGTTTAGAGACTAAGGGAGCTCCCAGGCTATTGCATACCCCACAACTGTCCTGTTTTAAGCGGGACACCCCTGATCACAGAAGTCCATCCTGGCTTCTGTTTGGATCCCAGAATGTCCCATTTAAGACGGGAACCCTGGCGTGACCCAGGTGATGAGCGCCAGGGCACCTTCCAGGATCGCTTTGGCAACTGTGAAAGGGTCATGCCAAAGCACCTCTGGGAGGCTGAAGGCTTGGTGGGGGCGGAGGTGGGGAGAGGGGAGCGAGAGAGAGAGCAGGCAAGGGAGGAGATGGGTGGGTAGGGGGCAGTGGCGAGTGTGAGCAGGCGAACGGCAGTAGGATGGCGTGTGTGTGTCCGTCCTGATTTGCCCTCACTAAATGTTGGGATTTTGCGGGTTGGGATTCAATCACATCCTGAAAAATTCAGGCTGCACAATTAAACCTGATGTGGAGTTCTTGTGCAACAAACCAAAATACTGGTCTGTTTGCAGGGAAAATGCACCAGAAAGTGCAGGATAGATTGATGCTATGTTGTCTAACCTCTCCAGAAACAAATCAGATTGTAAATAGCTGGTGTCACCACATCTCTCTGCAAACAAGCCAGAATGAGTGCTCCATATAGAGCAGGGGTGAGTGAACTTTTTCAGCAGGGGGCCGGTCCACTGTCCCTCAGACCTTGTGGGGGGCCGGACTATATTTTGAAAAAGAAATATGAACAAATTCCTTTGCCCCACAAATAACCCAGAGGATGCATTTTAAATAAAAGGACACATTCTACTCATGTAAAAACACGCTAATTCCCGGACTGTCCGCGGGCTGGATTTAGAAGGCAATTGGGTTGGATCCGGCCCCCAGGCCTTTGTTTGCCTACCCATGATATAGAGGCTGTATGGAAGTCACCTCACAACTGGGGCTTGAGAAGGAGATGGCCTCTATAATTTTTGCTACCGTAGCTTTTCTTTTTGGCTAGCTTCTGTAGGCTAAAGATGTACTGAATATCTACCTCCACTAAGAGGAGCCCTAGGCCTGGAACTCAACCTTCTCTTCGTCCTTTTAAATAGAAGACAGTAGGGCAGATGGAAGTGGAGGAAGCACTTTTTTAATTTTCCAACTGCAGCATAAATAGAATTAATGAGTTGCTTGTGAGTGCAAGTGATTTTGCATGCTTTTTTTTTTAACAGGGGCTTGCAGTGTGGCAATGAAGAGTGCTTGGGCACTTAAAGGCAGAGGAAAGATACAGAAGCAAATGCAATTTTGAATCTTACTAGCAAATGTAATTGGACATCTTCCTAGCTTTGGTACTCAGCAAAGCCTGTTTTCAGAAAGGTTCTTCTGTAGACAAACAGCGAAGCCTGTTTTCAGAAAGGCTCTTCTGTACTCAGTCTTAGATGAAAGGAAAGACAGACAGGCCTGAACTATCTAAAATATTATCTGCAAATGGAACGTAGACTTCCAGACAATAGATTTCACCAAGAACTTGTTGACATGAGAAAATACTGCTCTGCGATTTATTTTGAAAGTTGTTTTTAGTAACAGGGTGGAAATAGCTAATGGAAAGTACAAAAGAGCCTGAGCTTATAAACTTCGGTATACCTCCGCATTGTAATTAGTTGTCTGATAAAACTGAATAATGTGCGCCTTATAGCAGGTGGAAGGGCACTCTAGTCAGTTCTGGGATTCCAAACATTTTGTCTCTCCCCGTATCACTGAAATGTCCCACCCATTGAGACTGAGATCAGGATGACAGAAGCTCTGCAAAGGGAAATGGGAGGGATTCACCAGCCAAGTTTTCTGCTCTGTTACCATCTTTTTTCTGTATTTCCTCCCCAAACTTCACCCCTGTTGCCATCTTCCTGATTGCTCCCAAGCTCAGACCTCATGCCTATTGTAGATATTAATATTGTGCAGTTTCAAGCAACTGGAATCAAAAGAACTGACTCCTCCTTCTGGAATAAATCATTGTCCAGTCCCATAAAAATTATTCAAACTTTTACTTGCAGAACTCTTCAAAAACAACATAAGCATCAAAGATGCACCCAAAATATCCCTACAATGTCTTCTGCTGTCCAGCAGAGGCTCCGCATCTTAGGAAATATGAAATAATTCAAACAGATCTAAAGAAGCAGAGGCCTGTCTCTCCCCACAGCATCCATTTTCCCTGGATCTGTTTTCTCTCACACTCATAGAGGGTCATTTACTTGTCCTTATTTCCACAGAGTTTGGGACAAAATACTTAAAGGCAACTCCCTGCAAAATGGATACTTGCAACTCAATACCTTTGTCACTTGATCTAAGGTTACAACACTCACCTGTTAGCAGAAAACAACAGTTAGTTAATTATCAACTCAGCAAGAGCTCAGAGTCCACTTAGAAAACTACTGTGGAAAAATCCTAATGTTGGCAATACACATTTAGCCATTTTCCATTTTAAACCTTCATTAATATACAGGCATTATTATTTCAGTGTCAATTAAATCAACTAATACTTAACAATGCCCAGCACAGATTTATTTAAGAGCCAGTTTACAAAGTCATAGGTCCAAGTACATTGATAAACAAGTAACTTAATGCTCCTAATTAGGTCAGCTCCTGCCTTGCAGTTGTCTGTTTTATTAATGTATTTGGACTGACCTGAAGAACGGAGACAAAACAGAGATTTTACCCAGATGTCTCGCTGTCGGAGTCCTCCTCGAACACAGCTTCTTATCTATAAGATTTAGCACAAAGAATCTGCACTCTGGCCTTCAGTACATTACAGCTGAACTCTTGAACCCGGTGACATTGAACAATAATTTGTACTATTGTATATCTCTTTATTTGAGACTGCATATATACCACGGCTTCTGATTGGCTGCGGGAGTTTTCTGCAGCCAATCAGAAGCCGTGATTTGGTTTTCGAATGTTTTGGAAGTTGAACAGACTTTTGGAACAGATTTCGTTTGACTTCCAAGGTATGACTGTACAGTGGTACCTCAGGTTACAAACACCTCGGGTTACAAACACTTCAGGTTACAGACTCCGCTAACCCAGAAGTAGTACCTCGGGTTAAGAACTTTGCCCCAGGATGAGAACAGAAATCACACAGTGGCAGTGGGGGGCCCTGTTAGCTAAAGTGGTTAAGAACTGTTTCAGGTTAAGAACGGTTAAGAACGGACCTCCGGAATGAATTAAGTTCTTAACCCGAGGTACCACTGTATATTCTTTGAGCCTGCATTATTTTGAGTTTTAGCACATGTTGCACTGAGGTATTTAGTTGACAATGTAGTCTTATTCTGCATACAGAGTTGTGCTTGATGAGATTCTACTTTCTGCATTCCTTCTTTGTTTGATACTGAGCTTGTCCCTAGCTAGTGCAGCCAGCCAAGTGCTCGATAACCAGGTAAACAGTTAAAGCAGGGGATGTTTGCCTACTGCTTGGTGATCTGCCTACCCTGGTCGAATGGCCTGCAGCTGCGTGTCAGCTTGGCGGGTTGCACAATTTTCCAGGCCTGGGACAGAGAGCTCTTACATTTGCATCTGCAGAACTGACCTCTTTCCTTCCAATTCTACGATTCTATATGTATGGTCTAGTTGAGATTCTTGCTTGGCCAAGGGTTGGATTAGAAGCTTGTTGGGTAATCTTGGGCCAGTCACTGCCTCTCAACCTAGCTTACTTCCCAGGGTTGTTGTCCACATAAATTGGAGGGGTGGGGAACAAAATACACCGCCTTGTGCTCCTAGGAGGAAAGGCAGGATAAAAAATGATGAATAATGTTCAGATTCAAACTGAGTCATTGTGTGACTGACATTTTCCCATCCCCCCAAAACAGGAAATAAGTCATGTATATAGAAGACATTTCTCTAAGCTGTGCACTGCACATCCTTTGTGATAGCTTTTCTTGTTGTGGTTGTTGTCGTTTAGTCGTGTCCGACTCTTCATGACCCCATGGACCAGAGCGTGCCAGGCACTCCTGTCTTCCACTGCCTCCCGCAGTTTGGTCAGACTCATGTTTGTAGTTTCGAGAACACTGTCCAACCATCTCGTCCTCTGTCGTCCCCTTCTCCTTTTGCCCTCAATCTTTCCCAACGTCAGGGTCTTTTCCAGGGAGTCTTCTCTTCTCATGAGGTGGCCTTCCAGTGAGCATTCAGGGCTGATTTCCTTAAGAATGGATAGGTTTGATCTTCTTGCAGTCCATGGGACTCTCAAGAGTCTCCTCCAGCACCATAATTCAAAAGCATGAATTCTTCGGCGATCAGCCTTCTTTATGGTCCAGCTCTCACTTCCATACATCACTACTGGGAAAACCATAGCTTTTACTATGCGGACCTTTGTTGGCAAAGGGATGTCTCTGATAGCTTTCCCACTAGCTCAGAATGACATTATTGAAGGCTCTCTGTGTCGCTAGATGGCCACTAGAGGGCAGGGTTGAATTTGGATAAGGAAAGAAAGAAGACTGTAGAAAGAACGAGTATTGAGTATTAAGAGAATCCCGCTTGACCAGGAAGATAGAAAGAAAAGCTCTAATTGATTTTCAACAGGTAAAATCTCTAGGAAGCAGCTGTCTGTGATAAAAGGCAGGTAGAACCAGTGGCTCTCTCTGTGTTTTTGGCATATCCAGTGAAGTTCTGGATCGCAGATCTATTGCTGGATGAGCCATCAGTTATGATCTGGGCTATAGCACCATTAGATATAACAGAGGCAGAGCTTGATTCTGGTTTACAATGTGGTGCACGTTGTGAACAAAGAGGAGGCAGTCTTGATTCCAGCTGAAATGAACTTGGGCAAATTTCTATTTTTCCACATAGAAATCCAGTTTTTAAAATTCAGAATCTCAACTGCTCAGATACTGAAATTTAAATTCGGAATTCTGAGTACATTAATGGATGTATTTGTGTGGATGCATCGATGGCCATATATCAGTGGCAAATGGCATATGTTTTTGGATGCTCAATACAAAATCCTGTCATTCCTACTGAAGTTGAAAAGTGTCCACGGATTCATTGAAAAAAAATCTGGTAACCTTAATGTAGGCTGTAAAACGTTTTGAGATTCCTCCCCCCCTTAAAAATATGAAGCAGTATAAAAATGAAATGAATACATGATAAATGAATGCAATGTGCTCAAAACTATTAAGTCAACATACTAACTGTATTTACACAAATAAGTAAATAGTAATTCAGTAATCAGGAGGGGATTCGTAAAGGGTGCATCCATATCACAGTGTGTTGTGAATTCAATGCTGCTCATGCCTGCATGAACGTTGGTGGTTTGATCCCACCCAGGGACAGCTGTGGGCAAGATTTCTGAATTGCAGGGGGTTGGACTAGATGACCCTCGGATCCCTTCTGTTATGTACTGAGTTGAATAGGATCCAAACTGCAGCAGTCTGATTGGTCCTAGAACAATAGGATTCAGAATGCAGCAGTCAGATTGGTCCTAGAACAATGCAGCAATATGATTGGTTGGCAGGAACCACCCAATCATGCTCCAGATAGAAGTGAATCCACAACCTGATTGGCTTACAGTAGAATTCCGGAATTAGCCAATCATGTGCAGCCCATTGTGTAAATAATGTATATAAAGCAGATACCTTGAGGGGACTTTCATTCATTCCTCCTCACCACTATGAGCTGAATAAAGAGCATGAAATCACTTGGCGACTCTGAGCATATTTCACTGGCGACGAAGGTGGGATCCCGCTGAGCTGACTGCCACACACAGCACCGCAGCACCGCCACCTGCCGCACCGCTGCCTCGCACCGTGTATCCAGGCTTCAGCTCCGGGACACAAGGAACTCAGAATGGCAACCGACAGCAGCTTCTCGCCGTTCAACCCAGCATCTGGAGACTGGGAAGCGTATGCCTCCCGTTTCACCTTCCTCCTAGAAGCCAAAGGGGTCACCGATGAAGAAGACGCCAAGAAGAGGGCGATATTCTTCAGCGTCTGCGGAGAGGAGACGTTTGAAATCGCCCGGGCTCTCCTTGCACCCGAAGACGTCGCTACTGTTCCATACAAAACAATAATGGAACAGCTGAAGGGGCACTTTTCGCCACAGCCCTCTGTGGTGGCTCGTCGAAATGCCTTCTATGCAAAGCGGCAAGCCCCTGGGGAAACCATAACTGGGTTTGTGACCTCTCTCCGCCAAGCTGCCCGGTTCTGCAACTTCTCAGAGCTGGAGAACATGCTTCGTGACCGCCTCGTCGGTGGCCTGAAGGATGAGAAGCTGCAACGACGCCTCTACGCTAAGAAGGACCTAACGTTCCAGGTCGCTCTGGAGGAGGCCCTGGCAACGGAAGCTGCCGAGAGGTCGACGCAAGAGGCACGGCCGAGCCAGCCGTCCCAACCGAGGGTCCACCACGAAGACCTCACCGACGACTCAGGATCCAACAGGGAGGAGGTGCACCGAGTACAGCAGCGCACTCAAGCAGCCCACATACCACAGCTGCCTCGACGAGAAGCAGGGAACTGCGCAAGCTGTGGAGACAGTCACGAGAGGAGGACCTGCCGTTTCCGCAACGCAGAGTGCAGGCAGTGCAGAAAATTGGGACACATCGCCCGGGTGTGTCGAGCTCGGCCCACCCGACGCCAGGCATCAGATGACCAATCCAAGAGCCCCAGGTCCCGGGGCCCAACACACCAAGGCAACTCGACGGAGCTCACGGACTTCCAGGTATACCAGTTGCCCCACCCCAACGTAGAGAAAATTTATGTAGAGGTACAGATAGAGGGGGCCCCATGCCGCATGGAGCTTGACACGGGTTCAACTCTATCCATAATCTCGGCAAGGACCTTAAGGAAACTGTGTCCTACTGGGGGTCCCAAACTCAG
Organism: Podarcis filfolensis; assembly: GCF_964270895.1. Taxonomy (NCBI): domain Eukaryota; kingdom Metazoa; phylum Chordata; class Lepidosauria; order Squamata; family Lacertidae; genus Podarcis; species Podarcis filfolensis. The sequence continues at coordinate 9,174,154 of NC_139608.1, forward strand.
GCCGGCCCCATTCACCCTCCGGGACTTCCAGAAACGTAAGGTCCCCACAATGGGGGTGGGGACCTTCAGGGTGCAATACCGAGGGCGGACGCGGCAACTGGACTTGCTTGTGGTCAAGGGCCCCTACATTAGCTTACTGGGATTGGCATGGTTTGGACCACTGGGGCTAGCCGTCACCGGGGTGAACCACACGAGCTTACAAGTGGACGTGGACGCCATATGCAAGGAATTTCCGGGGGTTTTTGATGGGAAATTGGGACAGTATACGGGCCCCCCCATTGCTCTACAGCTTGACCCCGCAGTACGACCAGTCAGGCTCAAGGCCCGCCGGGTCCCGTTCGCCCTGAAACCCCGTATAGACGAGGAATTGGACCGACTCGTGGAGCAAGGCGTGCTGGAGCCGGTGCCTAATGCCCCCTGGGAAACCCCAATCGTCACACCCGTCAAGCCAAATGGTTCGGTCCGCATCTGCGCAGACTACAAATGTACCATAAACAAGGCCCTCACGGCCCATGCATACCCAGTGCCAGTGGTCAGCCATGTCCTTGCCACCCTGGCTGGGTCGAAAATTTTTGGCAAGCTGGACTTGGCCCAAGCATATCAACAACTGCCAGTAGATGAGGCCACAGCAGAGGCACAGACGATTGTGACGCACAGAGGAGCGTTCAGGGTAAAGCGGCTGCAATTCGGTGTCAGCGTGGCACCAGGCATATTCCAGAATCTAATGGACTCTCTCCTTAAAGGGATTCCTGGCGTCACCCCCTTCTTCGATGATGTGTTGATTGCCGGGCCCACACCAGAGGAGTTTGAGGACCGCCTCCGCACCGTTCTGCACCGTTTCCAGACGGCGGGTCTCAAGGTGAAGCGGGAAAAATGTCTACTAGGAGTGCCTCAGGTGGACTTTCTGGGATTTATGGTGGACGCAGAAGGGGTCCACCCGACTGGGGACAAGGTACGGGCCATTTGTGATGCCCCAGCGCCCAAGAACAAGACTGAACTTCAGGCCTTCTTGGGACTATTGAACTTTTACCATTCCTTCCTTCCCCACAAGGCGGCGGTAGCGGAGCCCCTACACAGACTCCTGGACAAGCGGGCCCCTTGGGTGTGGGGCCAGCGCCAGGAGGCCGCATTCCAGGCAGTCAAGGACTTGCTTGTCTCAAACTCGGTCTTGGCACACTTCGACGAGAGGCTGCCGGTGGTGCTAGCATGCGACGCCTCACCCTATGGCATTGGCGCTGTCCTGGGACACCAACTCCCGGATGGAAGAGAGGTACCGGTGGCATACTTTTCCCAGACACTCAACGCAACCGAGCGGAACTACTCACAAATCGACAAGGAGGGTCTGGCAATCGTGAAGGGAGTAAAAAAATTCCATGATTTCTTGTACGGGCGGCCCTTCACCGTGGTGACTGACCACAAGCCCTTGCTTGGCTTGTTTGCCTCCGAAAAGCAGACCCCCCAAGTGCTGTCTCCTCGTGTCCTCAGGTGGTCAATTTTCCTTGCCAGCTACCAGTATGCACTGATTCACCGCCCTGGGAAGGCGATGGGCCATGCGGACGCCCTCAGCAGGCTACCACTACCGGAAACAGGCCCCGACCCAGCACCTGCACAAGAGGTTATGAGCCTGGAGCTGCTTCCCGACCGCCCCATTCAGGCACAAGAAGTTGCACACCATTCCAAGAAAGATAGGGTCATCTCCCGCGTCCTGGACTGGGTGTGGAGGGGATGGCCCAGCAGCAGCCCCGGGCCAGAATTCGCCGGCTACACAACCCGCAAACATGAACTGTCAGCCCACAAGGGGTGCCTGTTATGGGGAAGCAGGGTCGTTGTTCCCCAGCCCCTCCGCAAAAGGGTCCTCACAGCCCTACACGAGACACACCCAGGGGTAGTAAGAATGAAGGCCCTTGCCAGGAGTTATGTGTGGTGGCCGGGGATCGACGGAGAGATAGAGGCCTGGGTCAAACACTGCCAGGCCTGCCAAGAATCCCGCCCAGATCCCCCAAGGGCCCCAGTCCAGTCCTGGGAGTCCGCCCGAGCACCATGGTCACGCCTGCATGTGGACTTCGCTGGCCCCTTTCAGGGGAAAACATTCTTCATAGTGGTGGACTCCTACACCAAATGGCTGGAAGTCGCACTGGTACCGTCCACTTCTACGTCCGCAGCCATCTGGGTACTACGCAGGCTGTTTGCAACCCACGGGCTCCCTGACACTCTCGTCTCAGACAACGGGACTGCATTTACGTCAGGAGAATTCCAAACCTTCACAGCGCAGAACGCCATCCGCCACATCCGTTCGGCGCCATTCCACCCTGCCACCAATGGCCAAGCAGAACGCATGGTGCGGACCACCAAGGACACCCTTCGCCGCATGACGCAAGGGGATTGGGAGTACCGCCTTGCCACATTCCTCCTAGCACAACACAGCACCCCCAGCTCAACGACTGGCTGGAGCCCCGCTGAACTACTAATGGGTCGGCGCCTTGCAATCAGATTGGACCGCCTTCACCCCGATAGAGCTCAGGATGAGGTAGTGGTGGGGGAAGGCAGGAACCCCCGGACCTTCGAGGCCCAGGACCCAGTGTACGCAAAGAATTTTGGGGCAGGCCCAGCATGGGTACCCGCCACAGTCACCAGGGTCACTGGTCCCGTGTCGTACGAGGTGCTAACGGATGGGGGGCAATGCTGGCGCCGCCACTGCGACCAGATACGGCGACGATTCCCGGGAGAAAGCCAGGAGGAGGAAAGGTCAGAGGAGTCCCAAGGGAACAGAGGGGCAGTGAGGCCCATAGAGCAGGAGGGGCCAGCAGGAGAGGCAGAATCAGTAAATACAGAGAGGACCCGCGAAGCCAAAAGGACACCGGAACCAGAACCACGACTGAGCGAGCCGGTTGCACCAGACCAGACAGGCCCATCACAGCCAGCATCCTTGGAACATGAGCCAGAACCTGAACCCCGGACCAGGGAACACCCCAGGCCGCAACGCACACGTAGGCCACCGGCGTACCTCGAGGACTATGAATGCGACCTCCCGGGCAGGACTGGAACTTAGAGGGGAGGGGTGTTATGTACTGAGTTGAATAGGATCCAAACTGCAGCAGTCTGATTGGTCCTAGAACAATAGGATTCAGAATGCAGCAGTCAGATTGGTCCTAGAACAATGCAGCAATATGATTGGTTGGCAGGAACCACCCAATCATGCTCCAGATAGAAGTGAATCCACAACCTGATTGGCTTACAGTAGAATTCCGGAATTAGCCAATCATGTGCAGCCCATTGTGTAAATAATGTATATAAAGCAGATACCTTGAGGGGACTTTCATTCATTCCTCCTCACCACTATGAGCTGAATAAAGAGCATGAAATCACTTGGCGACTCTGAGCATATTTCACCTTCCAACTCCACAATTCTATGAGTCTATGTTTTTCCTCAGCGTCTATGCAACGTCCTCATCAAAATGCCATTCCGTATCACTCCTCCCTAGTTTAACTCAGATTTACTGCTTCAACGTGGTTTTTTTTACTTACTGGATTTTCAGCAGAAGCTCTAAATCCAGATTAAAATAGGGAAACGATACGGGCATTTGGTTGAGGACAACAATGTGCTCCATAAACCTTGAATGCATGAGCAGGCAGCACCAAGTCTGCAATAAACTGCCTTCCGGAAGTTCCCCAAAACTGCAGGGTGAGAGGACTGTTTCCTACCCTACCCAGAAAAATACTCTAATCATAACCTCAAAAGTCTAGACAAACGAGTCTTTGCTTGGTGCTGAAATGACGAAAAGTGTCATTGTGGCTTCTGTAATTTCCACGGCGGAATTTCTTCCTTGGTGAAAGCTGTTAAATTTCACCACCCATTTTTTCCCCAGCCGCGGAAGGAGCTTCAAGGACCACAGACAACAGTGTGGCCTTGCTGTGTGTAATTGCCTATAATTGCATTGAAGGCACTGAACATTACAGTCTCGGAAACTCTGGCGTATCGGTTGTTATTGACACATATTGATCGCATGGGCTGGAGCCCCGCAGGCTGCTGGGAGGGGGGGCGGTCTCTTAACTCTGCTCTGTTGCCTACACACCTCACACACCTCAGGCCTACTTTGACAATTTGCAGAGACCGCGGCAAGCCACATATGCTGCTCCCCGGGGATTTCCGTCTTTTGCGCAGCAGTTGCGAATACTTTACAGTGTCGCACAGTCTCCATTTCCCCCAAACGGTGAGAAATTTTCAGGTTTCCTTTCCTGTGAATATGCGAGAGAGAGAGTGCACAAGGGACATGTCATTTTTGTAGAATTTATTTATTCACAACTATAAACGAGAATAAAGGTGTTTGATGAAGAAGAAGAAGAGTTTGGATTTGATATCCCGCTTTATCACTACCCGAAGGAGTCTCAAAGCGGCTAACATTCTCCTTTCCCTTCCTCTCCCACAACAAACATTCTGTGATGTGAGCGGGGCTGAGAGACTTCAAAGAAGTGTGACTGGCCCAAGGTCACCCAGCAGCTGCATGTGGAGGAGCGGAGACGCGAACCTGGTTCACCAGATTACGAGTCTACCGCTCTTAACCACTACACCACACTGGCTCCAAATGATGAGCATTCATACTGATTTGTTTTCAGCGAGGTTAGACGACACTTGCTGCTCACTTGGGTATTCATTCTGATTTAAAAGCACGGAGGTTATATGACATTGGGTCAAGCAATTGTTACCTCTTGCTTTCTAGTGCATTTTCACATCACTTTCCTGAACTTCAAAAAGTCTTATATTTGGGGGGAGGTGGGTTTGCTCCCCAAGACGTACCCATAAACTGTAATTGCACAACCTGAACTTGCCAGTATGTAATTGAATGCCACCTGAAAACAGAGGTGTTTTTGTTGTTGTTGTTGTTAAATTTTGTATACCACTGTTCATCTGTAGATCATAGGGTGCTTCACAACATAAAAATACAAAATGAGAACACAAAATACATAAAAACAAAACAAAAGCATAACACCCCCTCCCACATACAATTAGCATATGCAGATGTGACACAAATCTTATCCTCTTTATTGAGGGACACAGTTCCTCTTTTTCTTGCAGCTGTTTCAAGTGGCTATTCTTCTGCAGTCCATTGAGCATTTTCATAACACTGTAGTCGTAAATTCCCTGCTAAGATTTTTTTTGCCACATTTTGCATCTTTCAGCGAGTCATCAAGGGGAGCATTTGTTGTTGTTGTTTAGTTGTTTAGTCCTGTCCGACTCTTATTGACCCCATGGACCAGAGCACGCCAGGCACTCCTGTCTTCCACTGCCTCCCGCAGTTTGGTCAAACTCATGCTGGTAGCTTCGAGAACACTGTCCAACCATCTCGTCCTCTGTCATCCCCTTCCCCTTGTGCCCTCCATCTTTCCCAACGTCAGGGTCTTTTCCAGGGAGTCTTCTCTTCTCATGAGGTGGCCAAAGTATTGGAGCCTCAGCTTCACAATCTGTCCTTTCAGTGAGCATTCAGGGCTGATTTCCTTCAGAATGGATAGGTTTGATCTTCTTGCAGTCCATGGGACTCTCAAGAGTCTCCTCCAGCACCAGAATTCAAAAGCATCAATTCTTCGGCGATCAGCCTTCTTTATGGTCCAGCTCTCACTTCCATACATCACTACTGGGAAAACCATAGCTTTAATTATATGGGCCTTTGTTGGCAAGATGCTGTCTAGGTTTGTCATTGAGGGGAGCATTAGGGAAGTACATATTGCAGAGCTGTAGGCATCACGAACCTGGAGTCAGATTCTTCATCTTCAGGGGATGGGAGCAAGGACTCAGGAGCAGAAACATGCCCACCGGAGGAGCCATTGGTGTTTGTGACCTGGGCCTGATGGTACAGCATTTTAATCCTCAGACTTTGGACTTAGCTACATCAGTCAGTCAGTTATAAATGTGTTATAATACTGTGGCACCAGATGGTGCTGTAGAGCTGAAATTGCAACTCATTGATATTTTCCATTGTGAGCTTTACGATGGTTTTTTCTCAGAGCGTTTTTAAAGCGTCTTTTTTCTAGCTGTGTAGATCTAGCCTTAGAAGACTCCAGTGCCAAAGGCCCACTCAGACCAGAGTTTCTCCTGCCCTGTCACAGTAGGTGATAGGACCACAAGGTGGTCAGCAGACGTTCTTACAAAGCAGCAGGAATACATATGATGGCTCCGGACAGAGGATGTAGCTCAGTGGTGGAGCATCTGAAAACAGGTATGGTGAAACTTAGAATGTGCCCATCAGCTTTCATTGCCATATTTCCATCTCTAGGTCACTGTGGTCCTGGGGAAAGATATCTGCTTGAATTCAAACATGAAACATAAATTGCATATTAAATATACACACAAACACACCATATTCTATGTTTCTTTTTAAAAAATAAAATAATTTATCAAATTTCAGAAACATAGAAACACAGGAACCTCTATGAAGGCAAAACACAAAATGTATAAAAGGGCATCCATGTATAGAGAAGGGATGGGAACAAAGGCAAAACCAGACACATATATTTTATGGTCTGCATGGACTTATTAACTTCCTTTCCTTTTCCTTTTTTAACAGCGGAACTACCATATCCCATGATTCTGATACCTCACTGCAAAAGAGAAATTTCAAACAAACAAATTTGCAAATTGAGAATGCCAAACCGTTGAGTTAAACCAAAGGCCTCGTTTAGCTTGGCCAAAATATCTCCAGGGTGTTCACAACACATAAAAGTAACTTGATTGGGGAAGGGATAGTCAAGGATCTCTAGACAAACTGCCCTGTCAACAACTCCTCCTGCTTCTCCCTCTCCTCCTTCCAGCACCATCCTGGCATTCATGACACAGTCTACAGATTCCTGCAGGCTGTTGCACAGAACCCTGAAATCCATCCAGAGACTTCTGCTGATACAGAACAGGGTCAGGACAAGAAATGGCACCTCTGATTTGCACTGAGCTTCCACACACCCAAAATTCTGCTGAGCATCGCATAGCGAGTTGCTTCTGCCCTTGCAAAACCTTCCATACTTTTACTTCTGGTTCTGCACATAAACTTCATCCAGGCCTCAACTCCCAAAGTTCATAAAAAATGGCATCTTCATAGTAGGTGAACAAATACAGTCTGTAATGCAGGTAAGGACTGTCAGTAAGAAACCCTTTAGATAAGCAAAAGAGACATTTTCTAAATACTTAAATCTGCTGCCTTGGGTATTCCAGAAACCTTTGATAAATATTGTTGTTCATGTGGGCAAAAAAAAGAGAGAGAAAGAAGAGCAAAATCATTTTTTTCATTTTGTAGCTGAGACATCCGTGCTGAGTGCTACATAATCTTTGGATTCATGTGTCGGACAATTACTGTCTAATTAATTAATCATCTGATAATTAAAATGACCTCCTTTGGGCTGATACCCGATCTGCGCGAGGTTCAAAGGAAACTTGACACATCGTGTTGTGTCCTGTTCCAGCATGACCTACAGGCATGTTATCGTGTTATGTCAAATCTGGTTTTCCACAAGGAAAGCAAGCCAAGGTACAAATTAAAGGAGCCAGGGGAGGAAGGGCACAGCTGCACGGGATTAGAAACTGTGTAACTGGTCCTTCTACCTGGCAGAACGCATACATCAGGAAACTCCCAAGAGCATCCGTGCACAAAGCGTGGGATGGTAATGGCTGAGAGTGTTTGTTATGCTACGGCTATTGTACCATTGTAGGTAAAGTAGATTTTGCATGCCAATTAAATTAGCTAAGCCACTGTTATGGACTACAGCCACCATAGATGGTGTTTCAATGGGGCAAGTGGAAGTTGCAGATTGTTGGCGCTTGCAAAGGCGAAGAGGGAGCATCACACAGGTGTTTGCAAGAGCCACAGGTGATGCCCAGCCACTTCTTTACCTGCCCTGTGCCTGACGTCAAATATGACATCAGAGGTGGGTTGTGGGCCAAATGGAAAGGCAACCCCAGGCTTGTTAGGCTCACAGGTTAGCATTTCTCCTGTTGACTTAGGCCAAGTCTTCAGCCTTCCCAGATCCACCTTCAACTTTGACCGATAAGGGGCTAACTTCTAATTCACATCACCTACACATTTTAACCCTTTATCTGGGCTCCTCCCATCCTTCCATATGGTTCTAATGCAACCTGCTTGAGGTTGGTTCAGACCAGGCATAGGCAATCTTGGCCCTCCAGATGTTTTGGGACTACAACTCCCATCATCCCTGACCACTGGTCCTGTTAGCTAGGGATGATGGGAGTTGTAGTCCCAAAACATCTGGAGGGCCGAGTTTGCCTATGCTTGGTTCAGACCATTGTAAATCTCAGCTCCCCAGGTGACATGTGCTTAGGGTTGCCATATTTCAAAAAGTAAAAACCAGGACACCCCTAAAGTTGTTGTTTTTTTTTGAAAAACCAAAAGTTGATGAGCTTTCTGTTAGACAAACCCCAAAGCACTGCCTTTTGGAAATCCCCCCCCCCCGGCGTCAATTCCGTCTTTGAAATCCCGGTAATGTGCTGTCATGTGTTGATAGAATACAACAGTCTTCCCCAAGCAGGTGCCCTGAAGATATTTTTTGGCATAATAATAATAATAATAATAATAATAATAATAATAATAATAATAATAATTTATTTATATTCCGCCCTCCCCAGCCGAAGCCGGGCTCAGAGCGGCTAACAACATTAAAATGATACAACATTCTAAAATCATTTCATCATAGAATCAATTCAAATCAGATTAATGGCAACCCTTTGGCTAGAGTTCTGTGAGGATTGCCAAAGGAGGGGGTCAGGCTGTGCCCTGGCCAAAGGCCTGGTGAAACAGCTCTGTCTTGCAGGCCCTGCGGAAAGATGTCAAGTCCCGCAGGGCCCTAGTCTCTTGTGACAGAGTGTTCCACCAGATCAGAGCCACAGCCGAAAAAGCCCTGGCTCTGGTTGAGGCCAGCCTAACCTCCCTGTGGCCTGGGACCTCCAAGATGTTTTTGTTTGAAGACCGTAAGGTCCTCTGTGGGACATACCAGGAGAGGCGGTCCTGTGGGTACGAGGGTCCTAGACTGTATAGGGCTTTAAAGGTTAAAACCAGCACCTTAAACCTGATCCTGTACTCCACCGGGAGCCAGTGGAGCTGGTATAGCACCAGGTGAATGTGATCCCCGTAAGGAGTCTCACCATGGCATTCTGCACCCGCTGGAGTTTCTGGGTCAGTCTCAAGGGCAGCCCCACGTAGAGTGAGTTACAATAATCCAGTCTGGAGGTGACCGTCGCGTGGATCACAGTGGCTAGGTCAGGGCAAGAGAGGTAAGGAGTCAACTGCTTAGCTTGCAGCTCCCATCACTCTCGACCATTGGCCACGCTGACTGGAGCTGATGGGATTAGCAGTGCAAAACATCTCAAGTGCACCAGATTGGAAACAGTTGCTCCAGGAAGCCAACCAATCAACGTTTACAGAGAGGCATGTTTAGATTGGAACTGCGGATGGGATGGACATTTGCACTTCCAGCCCATACGAGCTGAATATAGGTGGAGACCACACACCTCAACTCACCGTGTCAGCACTGAGGTTTTGTTCTGTGCAGCCAAGGTTTTTTATTTTTGCAAGGCAAAATTGAATCTTTTTGGAGCTAAGGTGCTAAAAAGACACATCAGACTCTGCTCTCCTGCTGGCAAGATAGTAGCTAAGAGACTGAGCTGTGAATCTGGGAGTCTCCAGTTTAAAAAATCTCGTCTTGTCACTAACTCCTTTGGCAGTCTTGGGGACCTTCAGAATCTTTTGAACCTTTCTGCTGACTGTATTGCAGATATCAATATGGTATTTTTGCTTTGGCTAAGAGAGTCAGTTCCAGGGAAGGCAATTGCTGTGAAGACAACTAAGACAAAGAATTTTAGGCGTTTCACAAATTTTAGAAGTGTCATATTGATAATCATAGGTGATAACCCTTCTTAGAGTTATGCAGACATGGGGAGAAAAAAAAGAAGATGAATTCTTTAAAAATGTAATTGCAAAAACAGAACAGCTGCTCTACAAGTAGAGAGACCCATTTACAATCCTTGTATTTGGATCCATCAGTTTTTTGGACTATTTGGGGAAATTTCTATTTGAGACTATTTGTATATTTTCTACAGATCCCATTTTGAATATTAGTGTGCTTTGAGCTTACATGCTATTTCCCCAGAACAGGGTTTATCTTATTATACAGCTCCTGTTTTTTTCCCCTCTTTCATTGTTTTGTACTTTAAATATATAGATTCTTGCGACCAGCGTAGATGATCTGACCTTTGAAACCCTGGAAACGAAACCGAGAAATGGATTTGCAAGAAAGCCGAGCTGTTCCAGTTTAGCGGCAACGGATTTGCCCAACTGCATCAGATATTCTGACTCTTTCAGAAGTTGTGGGTGATGCTGGCCTCATCTCCAGGGGATATTAGTTTTCTGTATATAATTAATAACAAGAAAACTGTATCCTGACTTGAGGGCCTGCATGAGCATACTGGAACAAAAAGGGCCATAAATTAACATCAATTATGTATTAAAGTTCCAATTAACCTGGCTGATACTGATATACTTTAACAAGGTACACTTAGATAAAAGAAGCCAACTCTCTAATTACTTGGAATGGGACCTTCTGACCCCCTCCTCCCTTTTATGCCAACACCGCCCTAATGAGGAAGGAAGTGAGAGGTAGGGGACCCTTACAGAAGGTGAGGTTCTGAGCACCACCAGATGCCCCCCTGGGACATGCCTCCATCTTCTTCTTAAAACTGTCAATGATGAATATTTCATTGCTCTCGAAGCCTTTTAACCCTTGGAGGAGGCAGATGGTTCAAGCTCAAAGGGGCTAGGAGCATCCTTCAAGCGCTTGAACGTTGAGCTCTCCATCTACTTTACATATTCACTTCCCCAACCTTTTATGAGCTTCCTCGTTCTCTACTCATCAGACGTACGTGTTGGATTTGTTTCTAAACTTCACCGCTGTTTTGCTATTTAGATATCTTTTCTGCCTTAACCCAAGAACGGGTCAGTGTGACCCGTTCCAGCAAGTATCATCTACTAACTTAGCTCCTGTCTCTTCCTCTCCTTTCTCTTTGTCCCCACCTCTCCTCTCTTTTCATCATCTTTTCATCAATCATCATCAATCTTTATTATGGTCCAGAGACCCAGCAAATTGTTACAAAGCAATACACAATTCATACAGCCTACCTCCAGGTTAAACAAACATTTTGTTCAGAATATAGGGATCATTCGTTCTTACAACCACCGATAAAAACTTTGCCACTGCTAATGTTCTAGCGTTTGTCCGATCTTCCAATAGGAACCTGACATAGTGAGCCTCTGATTTTCCTGGGAAAGGTACCAGCAAGGTTAATATCAGTTCAGCCCTGACTTGCTCATATTTTGCACAGTGCAACAAAATATGTTTTATGGAATCGATGTCTTGAGCACATGAGCAAAGTCTCTCCTGGTAGGGAACTCCTCTCAACCTGCCATCCAACACTACAGAAGGAAAGACATTTAGTCTGGCTTTGGTGACTCTTCTCAAAAGATGGCCCTAGTGCCAGTGATATAACCTACCTTAGCTAACACGGTCTACTGGAAGACCAGGGAGTCGCAGCCGGTTTTTAACCTCTTGGGATCCCTGTGAAGACGATTTAAGGGTGCTTCTAAATGGGTGCTTCCATGGCAACAGGCCATTGAGATGTTGCAAAATGGGTCATTGGTAACAGCTATATTTTTATTTTATCAGATCTCCCCAGAATTAAATGGGGAAAAATACTGGCTGGCATTTTTATGCTAGTGATGTCATGTGGACACTGAAAAGAAGAACACAACTTGCATGCATGAGGAGCGCCTTTGGAAGTATCCAAATTGCTCAATCCTACAAGCACTTCCGCAGTCCTATGCACATTGGCGTAAACCCCACTGATTTACCTCTGAGTAAAAGGGCAAGTTGAGAGAGGTGGTAGCATGAATTTCTTTGGACCCCTCATGAATCCCACCCCCTTGAATAACAGGACTCCTTGCAAATAGAAAACTAGCTCAGTGGAACAAAGTTTCAGCTACGTTCTTCTTCTTTTTTACTGATGCGCAAGTTTTATATTTGCAAATGTTGTTGTTTACATAGGGGAGCATCCAAACATCTCTGTGTGCATAGGGTTCCTCTACGCAAGTCCCCACTCCTCCATGCTTAGAGAAGTTCCACCTCCTAACTCTCCAGGTGTCTCTCAGAAAGATGGCTATAAAAACTCCCTACATCTTTGTGTGAGAAGAGAGTGTGGTGTGGTGTAGTGGTTAAGAGCGGTGGACTCGTAATCTGGTGAACCGGGTTCGCTTCCCCGCTCCTCCACATGCAGCTGCTGGGTGACCTTGGGCTAGTCACACTTCTTTGACGTCTCTCAGCCCCACTCACCTCACAGAGTGTTTGTTGTGGGTGAGGAAGGGAAAGGAGAATGTTAGCCGCTTTGAGACTCCTTCGGGTAGTGATAAAGCAGGATATCAAATCCAAACTCTTCTTCTTCTCCTCTTCTACTTGCTGTTTGGTAGGTGGACCACTATAGGGGCACAGGAAAGACCTGTAAAGTTGATGGGGTTGCAGGCAGAGAAGCAGGACCATTGAATTAGCTGCCCTGCTCCCCACTTCTTACCTGAAATGCTCTCGGTCGGTATCCTGTCCCGCCCCAGTTTCAAAGCTCTGCTTTCAAAGTGGTATTGCAGAGTTTGTGTGATTTTTTAAATAACTCTGACCCAGTCTTCAAAGTAATATTTTTAACTACTTAGATTTGTGGGTGCAGGGGGGGGGGAGAGAAGAAAGATAAAATATAAGCACTTTGACACAGAATCTCCTGTTATCTGGCTGCATGGGGGCCTTTCCAGATCTAGGATGCGTTGCCCACATACTTCTCCTTTTCACCAGGAATAAATTTATAAATAATCTTGCCCACTCAGGAAGCCCCATTCTCTTTAGAAAGACCAGGGATTTGGCCAGAAAGAGGATTATTGATAACACGGAATATCTTTACTATAGTGGTGTCCGCAAGCATGGCTGTACTTAAAGGTCTGTCAGCATTTTGATTTTATATATATTTCTTCAGAGGTTTATAAACTCGCACGCAGGGGAGAAAAATTAAATGCAAAAAAAGTACTCAACCCTAAAACTTGGCATGCAAAGGATTTAGCTGCCAGAAAGTTGGGTTTTATCAGTGTTATTTTTATTTTCAATTAAAACGAAATTGGGTTTGCCATGACTTATCGCAGATTAAATAACTAGCTGTGCCTATTGAGCTGCATAGCTTAACCCCTTTGCTCCTGCTGAGTCTGGACTGAAGAAGTGGCAGAAGTGGGTGTACAACGTCTCCTGACCGTGCTGGGACTTCTCACAACAGCCCTGTAAGGAAGACCAGGTGATGTGCCTCAGACAGACAATGGCTAGGACACCATTTAGGGAAGGAAAGAGAAAGGGTGCCCTTGGTTCCCTGATGTTTCATGTGAGAAGCAATGCAGTACAGTGGTGTGAAAAAATATATCAGCTTCCTCCCTCTCTTTGGGCTTCTGCAACCTATTTGATTTGCTTCCACAAAGCTTCCACCAAGGTTAGATTAGCTTTATTGAGCATTTGTTCTGTTGCTGTTATTTTTTGGGGAAAGTTATACGACAATAAGCATCCACACTGCATCTGGATGTGGGTGTGGGGTGTTTATGCATCCTCCCATTAATCATTTGTCCGTTCCACGCATATTACTTCCTAACTCCCAACTATTCCATTTTTTAAAAAATAAAATAAAAAGGTGGCTTCGTCGTGCTGCCGCTTTATCTGTTTTAATTGTGCAAATGCAAATTGCCTGGTGCATTGCTTGAATTCATCCTGCAAAATGCTGACTGCATGGGGGTGCCCTTTGATAACACCTTCCGTGAGACCTCTCTGGACAAAGTCTTGCCCAGCTATCTGTGGGCACTAAAATCCGCATTGTTCCACATCTAAAGATAATTTCCCTGCTTCATCCTGTCCTCCCAACTGCATGGCTCACCAAAATGCTAACTGAGGTACTTGCAGGAAACTCCTGAAAGATGGACATTAGCTTTCTGCTACCCTATTGGAGCCCTTGAAATCCCTACCCTTCTTGGAGAGTTTCCTGCCCTCCATAAACAAGCATCTTTGCCTGATTTTCTTTGTTCTTCACGCTCACGGCTAGGAGTCAAGTTCCTGACTCCTCAGCCCCAGGAACTCAGGTGAATTTCTTTGCCTCCTGCCTATAAGCTGGTTTAGAAACACGAGTTGCTCCATTTAAAGTTTGCTGTTATTGCAAGCGTAGAATATCCCTGAGTTAAGAATCAGGAAGATGTTCCTGGCTTGAATTTTGAACCTGCTATCAATTTATTATGTGCTCGCTTGCTTGTTTTTACTTTTATGCTGCTTTTTACTCAATGAGCTGTGCCCAAAGCAAATTACAACAAACATTCAAAACATCAAAACAGAGAACACTGGAAGTAAAAATATACAAAATGCAGAACGTGTAAGCAAGTTCAAAATAACAAAAGCTAACAATTTAGCAAACACAAAATAAGCTCAATCATAGAATTGGAAGGGACTCTGGGGGTCATCTAGTCCAACCCCCTGCAATGCAGGGATCTCAACTAAATCATCAATGACAAATGACCACCCAACCTCTGCTTAAAAACCTCCAAGGAATCTTGCAACTTGAATCCATTGGTTCGCATCCTAGCCTCCGGAGTAGGAGAAAACAAGCTTGCTCCATCTTCCATGTATCAGCACTTTAGATGTTTGAAGATGGTTGTCATATCTCCTCTTGGTCTCCTCTTTTCCAGGATAAACATACTCAACTCTCTCAACCATTCCTCATAAGGCTTGGTTTCCAGACCCTTGATGTTAACCAACCAACAAACAAATCTAGGCTTAAGTACATAAATACAAAGCAAAACCAGAGTTGTTTGCTACAAAGCTTCTGGTCCTGGTCTTGTTGCACTCCAAGAAGCCTGGCTTAGATACATTTCAGGCGACATTCAGCTGGCTCTCACATCTCTCCTCCAGAGAAGACGGACAGTGGCAAAATGCAAATGTCAGGGAAAGCGATGATGGCAAGACTCTTCCACAGCCTCCTGGAAGTACCAGCTGCTGGTGCAGGTCTTATTGGCCTAATCCAAGACACTCTACTCCATTCTCCCCATCTGCAGACAGAAGGTAACAATACCATTCCATACCTTGCAAGTGTCCTAGAAAAAAGGGGCCTTCTGTTTTTTCTTGTCAGAGAACAGCGGCTCTTTTGGACACTGTGATCTTGCACAATTTTGCACTGAGATTCCCCCCCCCAAAACCCCCACTTTTTCCGGGGCCACAATCTTACTCAAAATGCACAGAGGGTAAGAATTAGGGCTGCTGAGGAGGGTCCCAAAGGGCCGCATTTGACTCCTGGACCTGAGTCTGCATAGCCCAGCTATAGTGGGACAAAACAGCATTTCTTCTTGGGTGGTGAGAACAACTTCACATGCTGCTCTTATACAACAGAGATTATATGCATACACACCATGATAGGGTGGCACAGTTAAAAAACGCCATTGCCATCCTGCTTTCCTCTTGACGGCTAGAGCAAAGACCCATATCATGTTCGCCAAACATATACGGGGTTTTTTTTTATGTGCTTTAAGCACAGTTAAGTTATTTAAAGCCCTTTCTTCTCACTGTACAATTTATTCTTTCCTTCATGTCTCTCAGCATTTCCTATTTGTGGTCAGTGGAATTGTATCTTTCCTGTACTGAATCGTACACAAAGGATAATACTGTTCTGTTTTGTCTGTTGACAAGATCTTCAAATCCTACTGCCCCACGGACGCATAATCGAAATTTAAAGGAAAATGTTTCCATCTATTTCCCCACCACCACCACCCCAATATATACACATATATATGTAGGGATTTAGCTAAGACTTTGACACCATGGAAACTAGGCCCTAGGCGATGATCCTGTTCCTTCGAAATATTATCCCCTGACTTTCAATTTTGCTTGAGGTGTGTGTGTGTATGTGTGTGTGAGTGATGAAAGAGCTCTTTCACAGAAACTTACTTTGCCCTTTAGCTCACATGCTCCCCAAACATCTAACTGCAGCGGATGTGTTGGTGCCTATGTACAAACGCTGGTATTCATTTAAAGCACAAGCCATAAGGGCATCATTTTGACATGTGAGATGTTTGTGAAGGGAAGGCGTTCACTGCAAGGACTCCCATGGTGCATGTATGCACACTCACATGTAAACACATACTTGGGATCCTGTCAAAGACGGCTGGGGCACCTAGCGTCAGAGGTGGTAGGTAGCATCTGCTCTTGTCTTGTGCTGTTCAAGGCCCCGATGACCCTGCAGTGTATGGGGAGTTCAGCATTAGAAATAAAATCCCCCTTAGCTCCAACGATAGTCTCTCCCAGTAACATACCCTCCAACATCTCTCCAATGAAAATAGGGACGTCCTGTTCCATAACGATAATTTTACTGTTTATACCCCACACATCTTACTGGGTTGCCCCAGCCACTCTGGGCAGCTTCCAACACATATAAAAACATAGGGGGGGACACACCCCTGACCATTAGGTCCAGTCGTGACCGACTCTGGGGTTGCGACGCTCATCTCGCTTTATTGGCCGAGGGAGCCGACGTACAGCTTCCGATCATGTGGCCAGCATGACTAAGCCACTTCTGGCCAACCAGAGCAGCGCACGGAAACGCCGTTTACCTTCCCGCTGGAGTGGTACCTATTTATCTACTTGCACTTTGTGCTTTCGAACTGCTAGGTTGGCAGGAGCTGGGACCGAACAATGGGAGCTCACCCCGTCGTGGGGATTCGAACTGCCGACCTTCTGATCGGCAAGTTCTAGGCTCTGTGGTTTAACCCACAGCGCCACCCACATCCAATAAAAACATAACAAAACATTAAACATTCTTAAAAAACCCTTCCTTATACAGGATTGCCTTGGGGCGGATAACTCCATATCCTCCAACATTTCTCCATTGGAAATAGGGGCATTCTAAGGGAAAGTGGGACATTCCGGGATCAAATCAGAAACAGGGGTGGCTTCCCTGGAACATCCCTGGAATAAAGGATATCCCTGGAAAATAGGAGCACTTGGAGGGTGTTGCTGGAGTGGATTTTTACTGAGTTTGCAGCTGTGGAAGGCTTACATCTCCTCACCCTGTGCACTGTGAAGCCCTCTTCCCTCTCTCTCTCTCTCTCTCTCTCACACACACACATCCCTTGTGACTTTAAATTTTTAAAAAACCTACATGATCAGTCCTTAAGAGGAGATTTGTTATGTCTGAACAAAACGTGAAGCATTTGTTTCCATTGCTCACATCTCACATAATGTATGTTGGTGGAATGTCTGCACCCTTAGTGGGTAAGATGAACAATGATTGCCATTCTTCTTTCTTTCGGAAATCGTCGTCAGTATTTTGAATAATTTTTGGGGGGAACGCTTGGCACTTTAACCTTCTCTTATCCCAATCACATTATTTCTCTCTCTTTCTCCCAAGTGTTCTCTGATCTTTCTTCTCCTTCTGCAAACCTGTTTTCTGGCAGCAACCTTATCAGACCCAAGGCCTACCTTTAATCCAAGGTGGCAGCATGGGAACCCAATTTAAATTGTCCATCTTTCTCTGTTTCCCTCTTTAGGATGGCCAGATGTGACAGATGATGGCAGGGCTCTTGCACCATTAATACTTGCACAGAAGAAGGAATCTTAGAGGTGCAGTTTCACATGGAGAGTAGAGAAAAGGGACACATCCTGGAATCACTTATGCTACCCAATTATTGGAGTCACAGGAATCCACATCCTCCTTTGTTTAAATCTGGCAAGTTTCTTTCTCTTTCTCTTGTTTATATTTTTTTAAAGCTAAGTTGCATTGAAAATAAAAAAAGATGCTACTAGTAAGACCCATGAGGTTAGGTTGTGACCCACTTGTGCCCCCAGCTGTAGACCAATGCTATATAGAATGAAAGTGATGCATATTTTCACTGGATCAGTGTATGAACATGATATTTGAGAGGGTGGAACCTTAAAAGGTTGTCTTGAAAATGATTGTCCATGTTACATGGCATTCCATTTAATGCTGCATTATTCTGTTCAATTATTGATTGAACGGAACTGGAGAAGGGAAGGGTTGACTAGGGATGAAATGTGAATATTCACAAAGTTTTTACATTTTGTCCACATTCTGAAGAAAATAAAGCCCTTTCTCCCATCTCCCCCTGCCTCACATCTGAAAATGGGGGGTAGCCTGAGAAGAGCTCTGGACCCTCTAGAAGGACTCTAGAGGGTTTGCTCTGGAGAGCCCCATACCATCTGATTGTGGGAGCTGGAGGGGACAGGAGTAGAAGAGGAAGCTCTGTTGCACACAGTGTAGTTGGCTGCACCAGCACAGCTGTAACCTTGGAGACAACCCATATTTTCGAACGTCTTTTCTTTCAAAATACGCATTTCTAAACATACTGGGTGATATTCAGCTAGGTCATATTAGAGACCCATTAGAAGTCTTGGATTTAAGTCACTTAAGTCCATTGGTTTCAATGGGTCTGCTCTATGACTGCTGGATAGCTCCCATTTTCTCTCGAAACAGCATTTGCCACTTATCTTGAGCTGGAAACTCAATGTTCAATCGGCGGCTACATTTCAACCCACACGTTAATCTTGGAGGTGCGGATCAGGTCAGTCAGCACTGAAACCCACAAAGATGGATTTCCCCAAACACAAACCCTGAAGGCTCAAATGAAGAAGGAAAGAAAGACGACCTTAGGACACTTATATTTCTCTCCCTTCATACATTATTCTCCCTCCTAGACACAGGAGGAGAACAAGAGACTCACCTTCCTCCGCATGGGTCAGCTTGCTAATTCTAACCAGCTTGTTTTTATTTTTAAGTGCCAATCAACGAGAGTTATTTCTTGCCTGCTCAAGACAACAGAGTTTAAAGCTTAACGAAGAAAAGAGGAGACACACAGGAGGGTCTGGTGCTAATGTCCTCTGTTCTCTGAACCTGTCTGTTCTACCAGTGACCCATAGAGGAGCTGTGTCAGCTTATCAGTTAACCAGCCATCGCTGACAGACAAATACCTTAAGACCGAGGTTGGGCGAAACTGCTACAAATGTGCCAACCATTTCAGAGCCGGCAAAAATCCCTTCATTCAGGTTTTTCAACCATGGCTAGAGATAACCACATCTACAATAATAGGCTATATGCTTTCAGGAGTATTAGACTCAGTTTTTTAAACCATGAGATGGGCTTTGTATTATTTTTATTTTTTTTGTTTTGTTGTGGTATTGATGGCACTGAAATCACAATGGGAGGTTTCCATTTCATGGTTTCAATTAAAATGATGAATAGTGATATGCCTTTCCAAGCCTGAGAGTCGTATGGGTTTAAGCAGGCCTCAATTCAGTTTGCCTACCTAGTCTGAGCATTCCAAAACTACTTTAACCAAGAGACAGCCATCCTTCCAAATGCACACTTTTCCAGATTTTGTGAGGGAGTCCTCCAGCCCAGGTAATGTGCACAGAAATGCATTCACTAGGTTAAAGTGTAAAATATCAGTGAAAATACAATACAAAAATGCATTGCATTAGGGGAAATTGCTATTTGAACAAGAAGTTTGCATTAGACTGCTGATGAATTTTCAGGAGGACTTAAATTGCAAATGTGTGGGAATGTGGAGAACTGAACTTAATATTGGGAAAACGGCCTAGAGAAACAAAAAGTGACAGATTAGCCTCTGTTTGGATCTGCCTCCATAATCTGCCAGTGTCTGGTTGGTCATTCGGTGGGGGGTGGGGCTGGGTTGCAGGGTCCTGGACTTTGGATTTGGGGTCCAGCCATCTCTGCATTGTATGTGCAATTCAGCTCCTTCACTGCACAAAAGATGCCTTTTTAAAATTAGGCCAATCATCCCTTCATTATCTAGCTATCTAGGAGCCAGATTTTTTTTTTTCTGAGCCAAATGTCCTGTTTTTAAAAAAATGATTCGGCAACCCAGAGGGGTACAGTTTTTAGGCTCTAGGTATTACTGAGCACCTGGATTTCTGTACCCCAGAATATATTTAGACTGAGCCATCTTTTAAATATATATTCAGAGCAAAATACAATAAAATCAAATAGTGGGAGAAAATAGTAAATTATCTTGGAAGTAGAAAACAATGCAGTAAAACCATGTGCACAGCAAGTACAGCAGAAATCTTCCAAAAGCAATGCAAACCTATCTTCTGGAGAATTAAAGAAAAAAGAGCTAAGAAAAGTCTTTTGAGATGAAAGTGCAAAAAGACAGGGCACTGGAAGGGGCTGAGCAGACATCATTTGGATAGGAGTTCCATACATGGGTGCCAACACTGAAAAATCCCTGCTTTGCATTCCAAATGGCATTCATAGGAATGATCCATGTTTTTTCATGCATGTCTGCCTTTCCTTACATAATTTTTACAATGACCCTCATTTCAGATAATGTCTACACTTAAGCAACCGTGTTAAAAAATAAGAATGAGTTGCACTAATAGTGCAACTGTCGCCACTCCACAGGTGCTTTATAGTTTTAAGAGAAAATGCAAGGGCACTATGAAGAAAAGAAGGAGGAGGGAGAAAGGTTGTATGGCTGAAGTGTGCTCAGAGAAAGCTGATCCCATAGTTGAAAATGCCAGCGGGTTCCTAGTCCTGAAACCCAAATGCTTGTTGATTTTGGCTGAATGCATCTGTTGAGTACCGAGTGACATTTACCTGTGCAGGCAGCATCTTGGATTTCAACACAAACTAATCTAGCCATCCTTTTGGCATCCATCATTCCCAGTGACCCAAGCTAAAGAGCGGCATGCAACACCTTGTATGCTCTTGCTTTCAGGCAGGGGTATCAGCTAGCAATTATGGCTAGTCATTTGTCCAAGCGCTTTTGGAGGAAAGGGGTGACCTGCTAGGGTCTGCACGTATTGTCAAACAAAGGGAGGCTTGGATCATGACAAGAATGCCTTCGCAAGTTCCCACCCAGCCAGCAATCAAGTTCTGTCTTGAAAAAATAACAGGGAAGGCAGAACACACAACGTTATCTCCCTTTCCTATCCATTTGTCCATTTTTGCATCACTTAAGAAAACACATTTGGTAAGGGGTCTGGCTTCTTAATGTGACAAGCTGGCTTTTTTTTGCAGGGAGGGGTTCATATTAACAGCCAGCTGATGGCAGTAGACATGGAGGCCGAATGACAGGACCCATGCCAAGGGGAGAGGAGACAAAGGGTTTCTTCCTGAAAGAGAGTGAGTGTGTGCAACAGAATGCATCTCCCCCCAAATACCTTTGTTTTGCTGTTCTGCTTCCCTAGAATATCTAGATTCGGTTAAGTATGCAAGTAGAAGACACCGTTGTTTTTACTTTAGGAGTGACGCAGGAATTCCCATTAGGACGGCATAACATTGCTAACTTTCAATCTGTGGCAACATGGAGGCAGCCCCGGAAAATGGAAAAAAGCAAACAGAGAGATTGGTACCGTGCTGAAAGGTTTAGTCATGCAAATAAAATAAAGTCATATCAACCCCAAACACATGCTGAATGCAATGTTTCTCAATGACAAAAGAGCCTGTTGTTGTTCTTCTTTCTTTTCTCAATGAGAGTTCCCTTGGGAGCCCTTTTTCTAGAAGGAAGCCTAGATCACTCGAGAGAGGTCCCCTGCTCTTCATGTGTCTAGAAAGGCTCTAGGAATGCAGAACCTGTTACTCTCCAGAAGTTATGAAACTTCCAATGCCTGCCAACCCTGGCCAGCATGGCTAGTGGTCAGGGATGACGGACATTGTCCATCTAGAGGGCCACAGTTTCCCCAGCCCCGTTCTAAAATCTAAAGTGAGGATGGCTTTCCAGGTATTGCTTGACTCCAGCATCCATCAATCCCAGCCAGCTTCAGGCCCATCACTGCTCAGCCTTGGTTAGGTATGATATTGACTAAACACCAGGAAGAACTTTCTTGTGGCGAGAGCTACTTGATAGAGGAACGGACTCTCTTGGGAGGTGGTGGACTCTCCTTCCTTGGAGGTTTTAAAGCAGAGGTTGGATGGCCATCTGCCATGGATACTTTAGTTGAGGTTCCTACATTGCAGCAGGCTGGACTAGATCATCCTTGGGGTCCCTTTCAACTCGACAGTTCTGTGATGGGAACTATAACCCTCATCTCTGACCTGGAACAAGATTGCAAAGATGCTCCAGGCAATTGGACTGCATGAAACACAGCATGGGAACTATCTAACATGTGCCTATGACTATATTTCCATTGGTTTTTACAGTTGTAAGCTGCCCTGAGAACTTGCTTATAGGATGGCATAGGAATGCTTAATATAACAGAACATCCAAAACAGTTGCATCTATATTTAATCACTTGATGTGTGTCTAGTTCTAGCTCTTTATCATCCAAATCCCCTTTGTTCTGTTCTGTTTGTTTTTAGTTGTTTAATTACCTATTACACATGAATATCCCTTTTGTTCTTTATGGGGCACTGTATTGTTCTAAGTAATTGTTATATAAATGAAAATTTCTTGTAATAAAGGGTATGTACTTAAAACAAACAAGGAAATGACTGCCTCACCAAAACAAACTCACACGCATCTGTTGTAGCTCTCTTGGCCATGCTTCTGGGTAAGAGCCCTGCAAAGCTATTGGCTGTTCTTAGAACAGTGGTTTTTAGATTTTGAGAGCTAGCATGTTGGCATCCATCTCTCTCAAGAGGCAATGGAGTGCGCCTCCGGGGGTGAAGTCAAACCGCTGGTGCTCACACCGCCTGCTGTGACTGCAGAATCCAAAGCCATAACTATGGGGGAAGCAAGACTCTCTTGGGGTGTTTATGCTGTGAATCCCTTCATCGTAAGGTTCAGATTGTATCTGTGTAAGTAAACACAGGTTGAATCCTGACAAGACAGAAGTACTGTTTAGGGGGGACAGGAGGAGGGCGGGTGTGGAGGACTCCCTGGTCCTGAATGGGGTAACTGTGCCCCTGAAGGACCAGGTGCACAGCCTCGGAGTCATTTTGGACTCACAGCTGTCCATGGAGGCGCAGGTCAATTCTGTGTCCAGGGCAGCGGTTTACCAGCTCCATCTGGTATGCAGGCTGAGACCCTACCTGCCCACGGACTGACTCACCAGAGTGCTGCATGCTCTGGTTATCTCCCCCTTGGACTACTGCAATGCGCTCTATGTGGGGCTACCTTTGAAGGTGACCCAGAAACTACAACTAATCCATAACGTGGCAGCTAGACTGGTGACTGGGGGTGGCCGCCGAAACCACATAACACCAGTCTTGAAAGACCTACATTGGCTCCCAGTACATTTCTGAGCACAATTCAAAGTGTTGGTGTTGACCTTTAAAGCCCTAAACGGCCTCGGCCCAGTATACCTGAAGCAGCGTCTTCACCCCCATCGTTCAGCCCGGACACCGAGGTCCAGCTCTGAGGGCCTTCTGGTGGTTCCCTCACTGCGAGAAGCCAAGTTACAGGGAACCAGGCAGAGGGCCTTCTCGGTAGTGGCGCCCTCCCTGTGGAACGCCCTCCCACCAGATGTCAAAGAGATAAACAACTACCTGACATTCAGAAGACATCTGACAGGGAAGTTTTTAATGTGTGACATTTTAATGTATTTTTAATCTTTGTTGGAAGCCACCCAGAGTGGCTGGAGAAACCCAGCCACATGGGCTGGGTACAAATAATAAATTATTATTATTAATATATTCTAAAGGAAACACGAACCCTGGGTGAACGCCTGGAATCTTTCACCGCTTGAATATTGGGGTGGCGTACAACAATGTGTAGTGCATTTTCCATCCTCCAGAAAAACTTTCCATGATGACTTGAGTGTGTTGCAGATGATTATTGGGACACATTCAAGGGCCAGGCATCAGCCATGCCTATTGAGGGCATGACTTGGAACATATCCCACAGGCTGCTATGGCTGCACATTGCAGAGGAAGATTGGTGGTGATGGACGAGCTCTCATTCAGGGAAGCTTGTTTCACCAATCTTTTCAATGAGGACACCCCCTCTCCCAATAAACTTCTAAGGAACAATGTGGTTCTACAGGAAGATACTGTCTGAAAAGAGATGGACCTAGAAACCTGTAATGACAGGGAAAGAAGACCCCACCATCCGTTGTTTAGCAGCAAGGAGGCCTCAGTCCATTGCTACTTCCAGCTTGTTCATCTGTTGTCGTCACATATATTGCCATGATGAAACTAGGGACTAACATGTCCCTGAAATGGAGCAAATGGTTTTGACTCAGGCTTCTTATGTGAATTTATGATGGCTTAAAGAAGAGACGGTGGTCCTAATAATCCAGGATTAGAAACAGAAAATGTAGAAAACCATGGGGAAGATCTGGAAGAACTGGAAGGAAGATCATTCATTTCAGTTCAAGACAGGGAATAAATGCAAAAGACTTCGTTTTCTCGTGTATGGAAAGCAGGCCTCAGATAAACAACGTAGTCCAGAAAACACACGTTTGTGTGCTAACTCTGTTACACACACCAAGCTCAAGGCAAGACGCGTCTATAAATAAAAAACGCCCCACCCACCCTTCGTCGAAATCTGTGGGGAATTTAGTGAGTGTGTGTTTTTGTAAGATATTTCTGTTCAATTAGGCCACACCGTACAGTGGCTTTATATGAAAGGCGGCCTAGAGACAGAGCGAGCGCAGGGTGGCTCTGTGGAAGTGAGAGTACATTGTAATGATAGCAGCCGTGCTCGGGTTGCGAGTGTCATTCACCTCTTATTCTTAATCAAAAGGCTTCCAATCCCTTCTTGAGGCACGTCCTCTGGAAATGAAGGGACTGCCAGAGGAATCATTTGAATGTGGCAGCCCTTGATAATGATGAAATGAATAAAAGGTTCACTTTTTTATTTTATTTTATTTTTTTTGGTTTGGGTGAGGAGGAATTCAGCTCACGGCTCATGAAAAGGCCACGGTTTAATAGCGGCCGACGGCAGCCGCAAGGGCTTCTAGTTATCTGTCGTGCGGCCTCCTTTGCAGAGATAATGGCTGCAACAAGGGCTTCCCCTCAGCCTACTCTCAAGGCCTGACGGAGCAGAGGGAAGCAGCCTGAGAGGAATGGAGAGCCCGCTTCACACAATCGCTTTCCTGGCTCCTTGGAAATGTGGGCCATGTCATACCTGTGAGAGCATGGCAGCCATTTTGGGCGCCGTGGTCTCATGTGTGTGTGTGTGTTTTGGGGGGTGAGATCTTGCGATCTGATTAGTGTTGGGCAGCCCCTAGTGGAAACTGCCATTTAAATTTCCCACAATGCCTCAGTGCAACTCCATATTATGGGCATCATAAGAAATGGTGGCTAGGCAAAAACAACAGCAACAACCATTTTGTGGATTGGCTGTTGGGCAGGTAATTGCAGGTATCTCTGCTGGTCTCTGAGAGCATGCTGGGATCCTGATAGCTTCCTGAGGCTGCTAAGTGCATATGTCAGGCCAGCCTGGTCCTAAATTGCCCTAATAGTTATACAGTGGACCCTCGGGTTACATTACCTTCGGGTAACGAAACTTTCGGGTTGCGAACGCGGCATACTTCCGGGTTTCACCACGCGTGCATGCGCAGAAGCGCTGTGCACACCGCACACATGCGCAGAAACGTTCTATCGCGCTGCGTGTGCACGTGCAGAAGCAGCACCTCTAGATGCAGATTTTTCGGGGAATGTACGGACCCCCGGAACGAATTAAGTTTGTATCCGGAGGGTCCACTGCAGTAGGGTTTGGTGTTGCCAATTTGTTGCAATCTGAAGTGTTGTTCAGTGACACTCTCTCTCTCTCTCTATGTGTGTGTGTGTGTGCGCGCGCACGTGTATGTGTACGTATGCAATACAATATTTGTGAAAATTGTCTGTTTGCACGTATATATTTATTTATAACATCACTGGGTATACGCCTATGAATAACTTCAGGGCGGGGTACTTGCATGTTTTCCTTCGCAGAGCTCACCATTCTATTTGAAACGCCTTCAAAGGACAGCCCTTTCTTTGCAGGAGTCCCCTTATGAAAAGGGGTGTCTGGTCCAAGTCAAGAAGGGAGAGCAGCAGGGGTCTTCCGGTTGCCTATCGGCAGTTGGCACCTGGGTAGCAGATGGAGCAGACACACACCTGGCCACAGCCTTTCCTGCTAGGGTGAGATGTATTGTCGTTCTGTTTAAATAGTTGTCATTAATAATAAATGTGCCCACGTTTATACAGAAAATAGCACAGGCAATTTTCACACAAACCTGTATCCTTTTTTCTCCTCTTTTTTATGATGCCTAAGTTGCCACCTTACAGCAGGGTCTAGCTAAACTAATAAAAACATTTGGCAACTGACTTAAGAGCTGCCCCTCACTCCGCTGCCCCCTTCAGACTGTCTAAAGTAATTTGATATTTCCAGGTTGATTGTGCGTCTCAGATGCACAGAAATAGGAATTCATGACACAGTTGTGTACAAAGGAGACCTTTTTTTTTTTTTACAGTTTACTTGTTTATAACATCTATCGGTTTCACTCTCGATCCTAAGGCACTTGAGATGATATACACATTTTAAAGATATGAAATGATAATCTTGTGTACTGTTATTTCTTTTGTAGGGCTGGCAATTAGGGGATTTGGAGACTCAATTTAGCAGCCAAGATTGACACACACACCCTGTCTCCAACAGGACCATCCTAAAGCTGCCCCTCAGATGCTTGGTATTAATTAATTAGTTATTAATTAATTAATTAAAATAATGTAAATGCCTAATTAAAAGATAACTAAGTTTCAAAGCAGCTTGCAACTGAACTTAGAGAATAAAAGAACACGACAAAATAGCAAAATAATGACAAACAAAGGTCAAATGCAAAGCGCGCGCGCACACACACACACACACACACACATGTTTGGAAAATAGAATATTCTCTTGAACATGAAGACATCTCAGAGAAAAATCAAATGCAAAAATATAGCAAAACTTCACAAAACAGCACCATTAGCTGAGATAGAAGCTGCACCCCCACTTCCCCCCATAGCAACCTGTCCCGGATATATTCCTAGCAATCTTCCCCATACAAAATTCTCTCTTTAGCATTCCCACCAGCCAGACAGATAACACAGATAATCCCCAGCCAACCGCTTGTTACAAGGCTAACGTCTGGACTACAAAAAAATACCTGGCAGCTTTGAGCATAATTTGCAGCCAGCTCATTCACCCAGCTCCATCTAGGGCAATACAGACCCACCACGCCCTCCTTGTCTGCCACCCAGGTGGGGCCATACTCCCTACTGGTTCAATCTTTCACACTGAGCAGTATTAAGCAACTTTGAAACGCACAAAAACATTGTGAGCCAGACCCTTTTGTACAAGCTGAGACACAGTTTGCAGAGGTTTTTTTTTGCAGAGTTAAGTTACTGAAAAAGAATTTTGGTGATCAGTCCAAAGGTCCGTCTAGCATTCTGCATTCTTGTTTCTCCCAATCTGATGCCTCTGGGCTGTGAATGTGCAGTTGTTCCTTAAGCTGTGATCCTTTCTAACAATTGATATTCACTGGCACGCTGCCACTGTGGGATAGTGGTTAGAGCAGTGTTTCTCAAACGTGGGTCTCCAGCTGTTGTTGGACTACAACTCCCATCATCCTTGACCATCCCAGCTAGGGATGATGGGAGTTGTAGGCCAACAACAGCTTCAGACCCATGTTTGAGAAACACTGGGTTAGCATATCAAACTAGGACCTGAGAGACCAGGTTCATGAAACTCACTGGGTGACCTTGGGCCAGTCACCAACTTTGAGGCCAGCCTACCTCACAGGAATGTTGTGACAGTAGTGGCAGGGAGTCCAACACCTTGAGCTTCTTGGGTGGAAAGTGGGACATGAATGTAATAATAAATACTGTACCCAAAAGCGTTTTACAGTAGAACAACAGTTAAAAGCAATATTTAAAAATGCAATTTTTTAAAAAACAACAACAGTACATACTTGATATCAATGCCTCTAAACCCAAAACCTAATAATTACTACAATCACAGTAACAGGAAAAGCAAAATGGCAGGACTGAAAGAAGAAAAACAGCTCACATCATTGAACAATGTAGGGTCAGACCAGAATAATCCATTAAGGAGGATGTTTGTTAAAGTTTACTTAACTTCCATATATTGAGAAGGTTTCTAGTCCTCATGGGAAAAGCCTTGAGGCGAAATTTAATTCATGTAACTCCATTTAATTCATCTGACTCAATAGGTATTGTAACGAACAAACAATATTCACTCAATATAATGTCAATTTCAACTCCAGTTTTTAATACCTAATGTTATTGCCTTCGAGTTCATCAATAGGACAAGATTTAGAGTGCTGTTTCCTTTTTTTTTTTTTAAGGGATCCATCCAAGTCAAATGTCAAGAGCAGAATTGGAATAGTTTCAACATTCTGCCCCACAGAAGCCTGCCAACACGTTGAGTAATGAACTGGGAGCAGCAGGCAACAGGAGGAAATGGGTGCTCATGAGTCAAACACAGAGACTGCAGGGCCTAGGAAATCTCCCAAAGACTACAGATGCTATTCCCACAAGAGCCAGGGCTCGAGGGAGACTTAAGTATCAGCACACACTGGATACTGGTCTGTTGTCTTCTGACTACCAATGATGGAGAGAGAAGAACAGTTGTGGGTCTAGCATAGCAAACTCACTTTTTGCATCAGGAAGAAGGCAGTTTGCCTCTGAATAGCACTTGCGGGGAATTGCAAGTGGGAAGAGGGCTGTTGGACCCAGGTCCTACTTGCAGGCACCCTATGGACATCTGGTTGGTTACTGTGAGAACAGATATCCTGGATTTGATGGGCCTTTGGCCTGATCCAGCAGGACGCTTAGGTTCTCATTCCTATAGCAACCTCCCTGTCACTTGGTTCCTGCTTTTATGATGGACACTTCTCAGAAGCCTTTAGACATTTTTTTGTGTGGATTATCAGGATCCCTCCTAATCTCGTGATGTGGAACAGCGCTTAGATTGAAGAATGTCACGCCTAATGCCTTAAATAAATAACCTTGGACAGCGTGTCAGAAATTTAGCTGCTGAGATCCTTCATTCTTGCTTGCCCTTCCCCTCAACGTCCCTCCCTTTCTGCTGCGTGCCAAACCTGTTTGCCAAGTACGGCCATTTTCCTAGGTCACAAAATTCTTTGCGACTGCAAAGAAAGGTGATTTGCTTTGGGCAATTGGATGTCTTAGGAAGATTAGGACAAAGGAAGAGTGGAATGAAATTAATGGAGTACTAGGGTGGCGCTGTGGGTTAAACCACAGAGCCTAGGACTTGCCGATCAGAAGGTCGGCGGTTTGAATCCCCGCGACGGGGTGAGCTCCCGTTGCTCGGTCCCTGCTCCTGCCCACCTAGCAGTTCGAAAGCACATCAATGTGCAAGTAGATAAATAGGTACCGCTCTGGCGGGAAGGTAAACGGCGTTTCCGTGCGCTGCTCTGGTTCACCAGAAGCAGCTTAGTCATGCTGGCTACATGACCTGGAAGCTGTACGCCGGCTCCCTTGGCCAATAAAGCGAGATGAGCACCGCAACCCCAGAGTCGGTCACGACTGGACCTAATGGTCAGGGGTCCCTTTACCTTTACCTAGGCAAGACCAAGGGGGCAGAGACTGGAAATAGAGAGAGAAGCAGAGGGTGGTTAGATGGTTGGTTAGTAGGTTAGTTGCGTCAGCTGGGGAAACTGATGGTGCTGGAGGTGGTGTTGGAGATAACTGGGAGGAGGAAGTTGACATAAATTAAGATGGGAGCAAGTTTTAAAGGCAGGAGGTAGGGATGCGGGAGGAATTTGATTCATTTAAAGGAGAACCTATCTAATTTGCACTTCCAGGAAAATACAATTAAACGAAACACAGCCAGTGTTTGAAATAATTGCTTCTCCAAATTTTGCAACGCAGTTCTCCAGACAAGTCATGTTTGCAAAAATGCATATATTAGGCTAAAGGGTGCATAAAAACCACAAACGGATGTGCAAATGTGGGAAACCGGAATTAAGACTGGAAGAAAGAGGAACGCCTTTCCCTAGGTGGAGGTGGTCCAGGCAAGTTAGAAGACAATGTAGTGCAGGGCCAGATCGGCTGACTGACAGTTGGAAGGGGATGCAGCCGAGCTGGATGTCGTGGGCAGCAGTAACAATAGTCGTTCGCAGTTGTTGCAACCTACGGCTAGAACACTCGAAGCCTGTTCCAAGTGTTATTGTGTCCTGACGCAGCACCATACAGGGGAAGCTTCTGTAGGAAGGAAGCTTTCAGCTACCAGAGGACCACCATCACTAGGCTCAACGAAGCAGGTAACATTGTCAAGGAAAGTGTGAAAAGGGGTGTATAGTTTTACTCTTGGCTGGAAGTTATCAGAGAACATTTGATCTAAGGTGCAGCAGCCTGGGAGTCATTCTGGACTCACAGCTGTCCATGGAGGCACGGGTCAATTCTGTGTCCAGGGCAGCTGTTTATCAGCTCCATCTGGTACGCAGGCTGAGACCCTACCTGCCGCGGACTGTCTCGCCGGAGTGGTGCATGCTCTGGTTTTCTCTCGCTTGGACTACTGCAATGTGCTCTATGTGGGGCTACCTTTGAAGGTGACCCAGAAACTACAATTAATCCAGAATGCGGCAGCTAGACTGGTGACTGGGAGCGGCCGCCGAGACCATATAACACCGGTCTTGAAAGACCTACACTGGCTCCCAGTATGTTTCTGAGCACAATTCAAATTGTTGCTGCTGACCTTTAAAGCCCTAAACGGCCTCAGTCCAGTATACCTGAAGGAGCGTCTCCACCTCCATCATTCTGCCCGGACACTGAGGTCCAGCACCAAGGGCCTTCTGGCAGTTCCCTCCCTGCGAGAAGCCAAGTTACAGGGAACCAGGCAGAGTACCTTTTCGGTAGTGGCGCCCGCCCTGTGGAACGCCCTCCCACCAGATGTCAAAGAGAAAAATAACTACCAAACTTTTAGAAGACATCTAAAGGCAGCCCTGTTTAGGGAAGCTTTTAATGTTTAATAGGTTATTGTATTTTAGTGTTTTGTTGGAAGCTGCCCAGAGTGGCTGGGGGGACCCAGCCAGATGGGCGGGGTATAAATAATAAATTATTATTATTATTATTATTATTATTATTATTATTATTATTATTGGATGACTGTATTCTCACATGGCGAAACTCTGAATTACAGGCACTGAAAATGATAAAGGTGTTAAAAAGGATGGTTGCACCTTTCTTTCGCCACTTGGGGGCGCACTTGCACAACCATTAACGATGGAAGACTAGCAGGTTTTTCTGACCTCATAGTTTCGAAAACCTGCGAAAAACACACACGGGGGGGGGGGGAGACAAACAACATGTAAAGCTCACCCTTTCTCACGCAGATTTCAAAACCCTGCTATTCAGCTTGAGCAACTGAAGAAAGGGTAAATTTAGCTGAGGAAACAGTTTTTGTCATGCTTGCGCATAGTGTAATTAGCTTAATAAGAGAAGCTATTTTTAAACGTTCGCTCCGGTGAAGTGGTCTTGGCTTCTCTCCATGCACGTTAATTCACACGGCGAAAGGGTACCAGCCCAGTAGGTCTGGTTAGGCCTGCGGTTCCAGCCTAGGAAGACAGAAGAGGGTCCCATCAGAACTGTCACTCACTTTGACAACTTGATTTGCCACACAGCATTCGATGCCATGGCAACTGGAAAATCCCAAATTGAGCAATGATTTGCCGAACATTGCAGGCAAGGAAGGGGCTCTCCAATTCTACGTTACGAAAACAGATCTCAGAGTTACTAAGATTGGGGTGGAAAAATACGTGCTTCGGGATGCGAGTTTCACAATAAAAATAGCATCACGAACCAAAGCCACAGCACACCCATTTGCAGTTGCCCCTACTGCTTCTGGCCCGCCATTTAAAAATAAAATAAAATCCAGACTTCATTTCTTCTTCTCTGGCTATATGCAAGTACCTCAAAACTCCCTCGGACCTTCTTTTTTTAACATTCTGGATTTTAGCCTCCAACTCTGACAAGTTCCTGTGACATATACTTCAGCTTCAAAGAACATTAAATTCATGGCTCTGACACCTGCACCTTTCGTTAGTGAACTATAGAGAAGCCTTCAGGAACTACGATATCTTGACTTTGAAAAGTGAAGAGTGCAGCCCTGGACACCCTTGTGAGGATGAACGGGTTATAAATTGAACAACAACAACAGCAACAATTTATGGCTGTAATCATGTCAGGATTCAGATAAGCCCTTCACAAGCTCAAAGATGGAATACTCTAAGCTCTGCCACCAATGCTGTGTGTCTCATGACTGGGTTGCAGATTTGAACCCAAGTCTCCCGGGTCAACGTTTGACATTCTAAGCACTACAACACTCTGGCTCTCTCTAATGAGAGTAATGTGCCCCCAAGACATTTCACCTGGAGGTACTACCCCTACTGATAATGCTGGCATCCTCCTGAAAGTTCATCTTCTATGAATGCACACCCCACCATCAAATCTTGACATAGCCAATGTTAGTCAGAGTCCCTGGCACCTGGATCTCCCCTCCACCTTTGAAGATGGAGACAACATTTGCCCTCCTCCAGTCTGCAGGGACCTCACCTGTTCTTCAAGAATTCTCAAAGATTATAGACAGAGGCTCTGAGATCACACCTGCAAGCTCCTTTAGTACCCTTTGGTGCAGCTAATCAGGCCCTGAAGATTTGAATTCATTTAAAGTAGCTAGGTGTTCCCTTACCACCCTCCTTGTATTGTTTACTCCGTTCTCCCCAGGTTGGGCAATGCATTCCTTTGGGTGAGGACAGTGACAAAGTAGGTGTTGAGCTGTTCCACCTTCCCAATAGCATTTCTCCATCTTCTCCACATAGAGGACCTACTATTTGCTTGTTCTTCTCAACCCACTAGGTTTCAGTAATGCCTAATAGGTCATATTTGCCACCCTGTATTAAAAGCTCCAATTTGTTTTGCTTGTTTCCCATACTCTGTGCATTAGTATAGAGACAGCTGAAACCACGAGCCATTTCATCCAGCTGCTTCCTTCTTGTAGTTTCCTGCCCATTAGCAAATTTGCTAATTCATCTCAAGTTTGCAACAAAACTCAGTCCAGTGAATTAGCATTTGCAGTTGTTGCTTTCGGTCTATAAATGATACATTTCCCCTGGATTTGCATTGTGTTTCCTATGCCTTGAAACGAATGGATCGGAATAACATAACAACCATGTAACTTACTGACATAATTTCTCTACAGCAGCCAGCGAGGCAAATAATGTAATTTTTGGTGGAAGGAGAGATGCAGTGGAATAGAAACAACGCCGTATGCAACTAGTAGATGGTGGGATGGAAAACGATGCCTTCTTACATCCCTCCTTCCCAGTAACTCTTATCTATTTCATTGCAAGTATATTGTAAGCAGCTTCAATAACTAGTAGGTGGGATGTAAATACTAATTAATAAATATTGCTGTGGAGACCCCTTCCCTTTTCTGCTTGAAAGGACGCCAGAAACTTTCTAATCTCTTGCATGTTTGTTCTGCCCACACACCTTGATCATATAACCTTAAAGGGGAGTGGGGGGGGGGCACCAGCCAAGTGCATATGAGGCTACTTGTGTGCTTTCTGTGGCATTAGCATCTGCCGGGGTGCTGCGAGTCCCTGTATGTAAGAGAAATCCTCCCCGCGGGAGTTGCTTAGTGCGAGAGAATGATTAGCAATTGCTAGTGATTAGTAATTTTCTCCCACAGATGGCTTTTCTGCATTCCTGTAGAGCTCCACATACACGGTGGCTCTGCCAATGCACTGCAAAGGCAGAAAACACTATGTGGCAGGAAAGGAAGAAATATCTGGCAGGCTTCTCTCCCCCCCCTTTTGTGTTATTGTTATAAACAAGCAGCCTAATCGCACTGGCAAATAAGCAAGAAGGGGAACAAATGAGCTGGGTTCTGAATTATTTTGTACACATGGGGCGAGAATCATTCCATGTAAATCAAAGTTCTCCAGGGGATCAGGGCTACATTAAAGTGCATGTTGGGGTGGGGGGAGGTAGACGCCTGGTGAACCAGGCAGCTTAGAGGTTGAATTGCACACTTCCCATGAGGTTAGGAATCGTTCTACCAAAATAATAATAATAATTTATTTATACCCCGCCCTCCCCGGCCAGAGCCAGGCTCAGGGCGGCTAACACCAATAAAATTACAATAAAACATAACAGGGGAAACAAACAAACAAACAAAAACAAAACCAGTTTATTAAAATAAGGGTTAAAATACAATTTAAAATGCAGCCTCATTTTAATAGTAGCCCATAGATCAAAACCATAAGGGGAGGGAAACATAAGGGTCAGACTGAGTCCAAACCAAAGGCCAGGTGGAACAGCTCTGTCTTGCAGGTCCTGCGGAAAGATGTCAAATCCTGCAGGGCTCTAGTCTCTTGTGACAAAGCGTTCCACCAAGTTGGGGCCAGTACTGAAAAGGCCCTGGCCCTAGTTGAGACCAATCTAACCACCTTGCGATTTGGGACCTCCAAAGTGTTGTCATTTGTGGACCTTAAGGTCCTCCGTGGGGCATAGCAGGAGAGGCGGTCCTGTAGGTAGGAGGGTCCTAGGCCGTTGCTTTGGTTGTCTTGTTTTATTCCCTCCAGCCCCCCTGCAAGGTGATATTATCTCCAGGTTGGAGGGGGAGAGGAGCCTTGCTTGGGCAACCCAGTGAGCTCATGGCAGAAGTAAATTTTAATTTTGATTTGTTGCTCAGTCTCCTGGCCAGCACGCTAAGCAGTATTTCTGTGTGCTCTGGCACTCGTCATGGTCCTCCATGCGCCAGAAGCGGATTAGTCCTGCTGGCCACATGACCCCGAAAGCTGTCTGTAGACAAACGCTGGCTCCCTCAGCCTGAAAAGCAAGATGAGCGCCACAACGCCATAGTCGCCTTTGACTGGACTTAACCATCCAGGGGTCTTTTACCTTATTTACTGGAAAGGTAGGAAATAAAAATAAAAACGTGAAGTGTTAGAGAAATTTGACCCACAGTCTTCCCAAATCTGCTCCTGAGGCTTGGGGAACACCCTAAAACAGATTTGGGGAGGTTTAGGGGAGGAGAGGCAGAAAGTTCCATTGTGTGCTTTGGCTATACCCCCACACGTCTTAGTTTTAAACTGGGCCTAATCCTGTGGCCACCACCACATCTGGTAGCGATGAGTTCCAGAGGATAAGTGCACAAAGTGTGTGGAGAGGAAAGGACTTCCTTTTTATCAGGCCTCAAGCTCTTGCCTTACTCATTATTTCTTGTTTGCGTATTTTGCAAAGACCGTTTATTAAGCCAACAGTTTTAAGGCCAGAAGCAGCAGCCACAACAAAAAGGATTGTCATCGTATCCCTTAGAGACGGTGGATGATTCAGGAAAAGTCTTGCCAAGGCCACACAGGTAGACATTCTCCCGTCTAAACAGGTGTAATGACTGAGGGGACGGAGAAAAGGCGAGAAAGTGAGAGATTTTTTCACAGTACAGGAAAAAGAGTGATTCCAAGTAAAATGAATACTTGGTGGAACTCCTCCACCTGAATGGGATTGAAATATACTTGGAGTCAAGAATGGATTTCATGCTCTTTATTCAGCTCATAGTGGTGAGGAGGAATGAAAGTTCCTCCAGAATGTCTGCTTTATATACATTATTTACACAATGGGCCCCACGTGATTGGCTAATTCCGGGATTCTCCTGTAGGCCAATCAGGTTGCAGATTCACTTCCACCTGGAGCTGGATTGGGTGGCTCCTGTGGACCAATCAGACTGCTGCATTCTGGATCCTATTATTCTAGGACCAATCAGACTGCTGCATTTTGGATCCTATTCAACTCAGTACATAACAGGGACGTTTCCATTAACAAATATGGCCTTCATCTTGTTTACTTTTGAGAGTGTGTGCGTAGGGGGGAGATTAATGCATCCCTGCAGCTTGAGCTACTGGGGATTTAATTAAAACCACCTCTAACCCACATTTAAAAAGTCTTTTGTTTTTGCTCTGTACAATGAGATGGACGTTAGAAACAAATCACAGTGAAATTAATTTCCACATGCTCAGTGAGTCTCGAGGTGGGGAGAGAGGGGAAAAAATTGCACAGGCTTCACTCAGAGTCTTCGTTGATCTCTGCTGTGGGCAGAAAGGGCCTTCAGCATGTCTCTGAGGACAAAATGTTGGAGGGCAGCTTGAGCTCTTGCTGCAATAGCCTGGGCTACCCACCTTTCTGCCTTAGCTCCAATGGGAGCCGCATACAACATTTAGCCAACTTATCGGTTAGCTGCTCACCTGCTGTCCTCCAGATGTTGGGGTGACAACTCCCATCATCCCCAAGCAATGTGCATGTTATTTCTGTTGAACATATCGGTAGCTGCTTCTGCTGCTGCTTCTGCTGCTGCTGTTCATCAATGTGCATGTTATTTCACAAAGTCAGCTAATGTGCAGTAGGGGAATAGCATAGGACTAGGACCAGGCAGACCAAGGTTCAAATTCCCACTTCAACGGGTGACCTTGGGCCTGTCACATAGAAGATGGAACAACCTTATCGGTCATGATCAAATGGGCACAAGATATAGTGAAGGAATGGGTTTCCTAAATCTAAAAAATCTGACTGTGTAGTCAGTCTGGAACGGGCCCCAAAATCCGCATTTTTCCTTCTCCAAAGGAGCATTTCTAAAATGCTTTAACTTGAGCTCTTGAGCCAAAACCCAGCTGTATAAACAAGTGCTCAAAGCGCTCTCCTTTATCAGTCCGTGACGAGAATGGATGACCTTGGCTGTTCCAGTGGAGCAGGGATGGCACGTCTGGGTCTTATCTTACATCCTGACAACACTCTGATGCACAGACCTAGTCCAGGAACAGCGCCAGGAGACCTTCTTACCCCAAGATAAGGAATACAGGAACAGGAACACCCTTATATGGTCAAGAGTACAGGAAGAGGAACACCCTTCTATGGTTAAGAATACCGGAGCAGGAACATGTGTGATGTTAACCTGCGTGTATAAGCTGACGTGGCTGGATTCCTGGGGAAGAGGGGAGAGGGTGCCTGGAGGATATATATACTGCATGAAATTTCTCATTTCTTTGGACTTGCTGTGAACTGACCACGCAAGTGCCTTTCTGCTGCTTCAGAGAGCAGAAATAAAGAACTCTTTCTCTGAGCCATCCTCGGTGTCTTTTGACTCTTTCTTCCCTCTCCGGGAGCAAAGCTCACCCAACCAATCGGTAGTCTAATAAGGCTACATTTCGACATAATATACAATTTGAGGACTGGGGAAAATTGTGGAAAGTAAATTTGAAATTTACAGACTGTTCTATTTTGAAAGAAAATTATATGAAAATGATGTATAGATGGTATATTACACCAGTACAGATAGTAAAAATGTATAAAACCGGCTCAAACATATGTTGGAAATGTAAAGAAAAAGAAGGGACTTTTTATCATATATGGTGGGAATGTAGAGAAATTAAAAAATTTGGGGAAATGATATACAGTGAATTGAAAAAAAAAATGTTTAAAATGACATTTGTAAAAAAACAGAAGCATTTTGTTAGGGATTGCCAAGAAAAACAAAGAATCTATTTATGTATGCTACAACAGTGGAAAGAGTCTTGATAGCACAAGGATGGAAGAATGAGGAAATCATTTTCAGTGGCAAGAAAAATTGATGAGCTATGCAGAAATGGCTAAATTGACATACAAACTGTGGGACAAGGACAACTGTGACTTTAAGGAAGAATGGGAACTTTTTCCAAATTATCTAAAAAGACAACAAAAGGAACTGGACTCCTTGGCAGGTTTTGAATAAACATACACAAATTTATTGGTTGACAACATGATAATATGGACAACGCAAGGACATGTATAATTCTATAACATGCAAAGAATAATATGTGCAGAGAAATCAGAGAGAGGAGCTGAGGGAAGTCCCTGGTGCGGGAGGAAGGGAGCGATGGAAGGGGGGGAAGGGGAAAAAATAATGTATGTGATTATACGGTTTGATCATTTGTTATGTTGAAATTGCTTAATAAAAATATTTTTTTTTAAAGAAAAGAAGATGGAGCAAGCTTGCTTTCTCCTGCTCTCGAGGGTAGGACTCAAACCAATGGCTTCAAGTTACAAGAAAGGAGATGCCAACTAAAAGGAAGAACTTTCTGAGAGCAAGAGCTGCTTAACAGTGGAAAGGACTCAGGAGGTGGTGGACCCTTGGAGTTTTTAAGCAGAGGCTGGATGGCCATCTGACATGGCTGCTTCCATTGCGTTGATGGGGGTTGGACTAGATGCAGGTATAAATGCAGGAATCTTGGCACGAATTAATAGAAGCATGGTGTCCAGATCACGAGATGCATAATATCTCTAGCACTCCCATCACTTGATGTGCAAAACTGTTATGGTTCCTGGTCGGGTGAGTGGCGTTTATGGACAAAACTCAGTAGACATTGGGTGTGTGTGGTTTTGGTGGTGGTGGTGGGGAATAAGTCATTCTCTCATAACTCTGGCAAGTGGCAAGGTGACATGCCTGCTTAGGTGATGCATTGGCTTGTAATGCACAGAGGAATCTCATGTTAAAGTCTGCACAGACTGCATGTAGGAGATGTCGTCTCCCTTGCGATGCTCCCCTGTTGAAATATATAGAAAACTATCATGCCAGAGAGAATGAATCCCAAACTGCGGTCCACAGACCATCCGTGAACCTGGATGTTCATGCAGGTGGTCTGTAAAAATAGAATTAAAAACCAGGGAGCATCTAGGACAGCACTTTACAATAGCTGCAAGTGGCGGGAACAAAAACACATTAAGCAGTCCTCGAGAACCACTGGCCTAGCCTTTGCCCTGTGGTGTTGTTTTTCTACATGCAAGGGGATTTTTCTGTGCATTAAACAGAACAGAACAGAACAGAACAGAACAGAACAGAACAAAAAACAAAACAAAACAAAACAAAACAAAACAAAACAACAAAACAAAACAAAACAAAACAAAACACAAAACACCCTCCTTGTGCAGCCTGTAGTGATATAGACTGAGGAAAAGTTTACCACTTCCCTGCTGGTTGTATAACCTGGCCCAGAGTTTCCAGTCCTTACACCGTCTCCTGAAGCCTAAATGTGAAAAATAGACCCTCTGTGCTCAGAACAGGCCCTGGCATGTTGAACTGAGAGACCAGGGTTCAAATCCCCATCAGTGGGTGACCTTGGGCCAGTCATTGCCTTGGTTTACCTCACAGGGTTGTTGCGAGGATAAAATGAGGGGGAGCTATGTATCCTATTTATAGGAAGCGTGAGATATAAATCTAACAACAGCATAGAACAAAGGTACATCTTTGGTACCCAAACTCTGCTGAGTATGAGAATTTCTCCAACATCAGGTTTTCTTGAACCAGGAAGCATGTTTCTCAGCCCTGCCTGCCTGTTCACTCCTGTCAGACATTCCTGGGTTGAGTTGAGGGCCAAAACTGAAGCGACCGACCAGCTGTGTTTGTTCTCCTTAATCCTCTGTACAACTACAATCAGGTGCCAGGTGACGGGCATCTCCCCCCGCTTTCTGCCAAGGCTTATTTCCGCATGCGTTTTGATATTTACCTCATACGGGGTGGCGGCAAGTAGTCAAGTGTAGAGAACTGGAAATCCTAGTTTATTTTGGGACTTTTGTAAAGTCCACAAAACAGGCATTTGGGGGCAAAGTCCTGACAAGGGGTGGAAATGAGACTGAAGCCATGTTTAAAAAGGTAAAGGGACCCCTGACCATTAGGTGCTGTCTTGACCGACTCTGGGGTTGCAGTGCTCATCTTGCTTTATTGGCCGAGGGAGCCAGCGTACAGCTTCCGGGTCATGTGGCCAGCGAACCAGAGCAGCGCACGGAAATGCCGTTTACCTTCCCGCCGGAGCGGTACCTATTTATCTACTTGCACTTTGACGTGCTTTCGAATTACTAGGTTGGCAGGAGCAGGGACCGAGCAACGGGAGCTCACCCCGTCATGGGGATTCGAACCGCCAACCTTCTGATCGGCAAGCCCTAGGCTCTGTGGTTTAACCCACAGCACCACCCACGTCCCTCTAAAGCCATGTTTATTTTTTTTAAAAAAATGATATTTATTCAGAATTTCTTTAATACAAAAACAAAAACAAAACAGAAAAAATCAGAAAATACAACAAAAAGTAAAACAAGAAGAAAAAACCAAAAAAAGAAAAATACAAATCTCAAATTTACAACTTTCCATTTGCTTATTTCTTGAACCTCCTCACACCTCCCTTTTTGTATTCTAGTTTAATTCGTTATTTCAGCAAATTCTTCCCATGTTTCTCAATTTTAATTTAAATTATTAATCTTCACAATCTATCTTATCAATTAATTCAACATTGCCTTTCCATCTTTTAATATAATCTGTTATTCAATTTACCTTAATCTTTTTAACCTTATCTTATCTTAAAAATCTTAAAATTTCAAAATTTACATCATATTCATTCATATCTCCTTAAATCTTTTCTGCTAAAGCCAATTTAGTTCCTTTCCAGCATGTTCCCTAATATTTCATTAATGTTACACTAATTCCAAAATTAACAAAAGAATTTCCCTTGATATCTCTAGTTTTTATCCAATGTCCCTTCTTCCTGGTATCGGGTCATGTCATTACTTTCTGTCCATTACATCGAGTCCATCAATCTGGTGTTCTTATGTCCGAGGCCCTTAAGTCTCTTCTTGGCCCCCTCTGCACATTTTCTTGTCCTTGTTTGTGCTTGTGCACTTCTTTGTCTATTGTTAGCTTCTTGGGGAGTGGGTCTCCGGAGGGTTCCATCCAGTAATAATTTCCATTTTCCTTCATCAGGCAAGTCCCTTCCCCCCAGTCCCACTCCCTGTCGTCATCTTTGTAATCCAAAAATTATTTATCCAAAAGATAGTTGTTTGCCTGTTTCATAGTCCTACTAGAGTTAAGAACTTCCTTGACTTCAAACACTTCCCAACACACTCCAAGTTCAATCAGTAACTTTTGTTCCTGCTGGACTTTGGATCTCTCCATTCGTGTTGTTTGAGGGAGAATCACTGCCTCTTCCTTCTTCATCTGCCCTTGGACCTGCCTTATCAAACCAGATTCTTGAGTTGGTCGCTGTATAACTTCTTTATCCTTATTCCCTGTTAAATCATATTCACTAGCCACAGCGCTCATCAAATCCAATTTTTCATGCATCAAATTCATTTTTTCATGCAGCTGCTCCAGCAAGCCAAGGGCAGACACTAAGCCTTCCTTCCAACACATTTCTGCTCAAGGTCAAACGGCAGGTCCCACGATCCAAATCTTGCAGCTGTGAGCTACAACAACAAGCTGACAAACTCCCTCTAGGGGACACAGTTTCTTTTTGTATCCATTTTTAAAATGTATCCAACAAAGGAAATTACTTTCGATTTCAAATCCTTTCGATTTTCAAATACTTTGTATCTTTAAAATACAGAAATGCAGAAGGTGGCGTTGAAGTTAATTTGTTTCTCTTCTTTTTTAATACTATCTGTCAAAGCACTCCACTTTCAGTCAATGGACGTCTCAAACAATTTCTGTCCCGACACCCTGTCCCCAGGTTTGGGACGATGGAAACTTAAATTCCTTTACTCTCCTCTTGCAGGATTAAACAGTCAAATCCCCCCCCTTTTCTCCTGCTTTCAAGGGGGGTTTTATTAGTTGTAGATGCAGGAAATTTCCAACTTTAAAGCAGTTTTCCAGGCTATTAGTTTGCAAGGTCTTTGCTTCAGTCTATATACAAAAAGCGGAAGGCGGACTTCCTGTTTAAACCTTCCCGCTTGTGCCTAATTCATAAATTTTACAAGTTTCTTGATCCAATTCTCCGTTTTTACTCACGGGTACTTGATTTAGAGTCCAAATCTCATCAGGAAAAAGTCAGCGCTGTCCGGCGATGGCTGCGCGGCTTCCCTCCATGGAAATAGCGATCGGTTCGCAGCATGGCGCTGCTCACCCCACTTCACTCCAGAGCCCCGAAAAGGGGTTTCCTCATGAGTAGGGGAGGCGCTCTTGGTGCTCTGCCGAACCCCACGTTCCCAGGCTTCTCCGCCTGGGATTTCTAGTGGGCCCCCGCCTTCGCCGCGGCGGGAAGACCCAATTTCCACGGAGCCCGTTCCTCCGATCGGAGGAACTCCGCCATTCGTCGTTTGCGCTGACCCGGAAGTCCCCCTCTAAAGCCATGTTTAGAGAAGCCTTATTGAAATTCAGTTACTATATTTAACATCATGACTCTAGGCCCAATGGCTCCCGACTTTGGCCTTCCCCTCATTCTTCATATTGCAACTGTCTGCGTGGCCCTTGCAAGGATTTCCACTGCTCAGCCCCATGGCTGGAGGAGACATTTAGTTTGAGGACTGCTAAGCCGCTGGTGTCTAGAGGACTTCCTGGCTGCACAGAGCACCTCAGGCAGCAAAGCTACCCCTGGTCAGGTGCTTTGTCACCATCACAAACAAAATTCCTTGTGTTCAATGGGGCACATAGTGTGCATAGGACTGCAGCCTCGGTGCATGGCAATGTGTGGCTTGATAAGGGCCTACAATAACCATTACACCATTAGCGATCTGTTACAACCTGTGGTGTTGCAAGAAGCCCTTTGGTGTTGTATTAATTTTGCTCCACCAGTGCTGAATGGTTGAGCTTGTTCATAATTCAGCAGCTTACAAAGGGCTGTTTTAATGCTTAATCTGCTGGTAGTCGGCAACCCTAAAATTTACTGCCAAGGCAACGAGATTTGGTTTGCAGCCTCAGCCTCCCCTTTGCAAGATGTCCTTTCCCCAAAGAGCAGGTACAGCCTTGCGTCATGGGAGCTGGGCATTTCTTCTTTAAAAAACCAACACTTCCGATTTCTTTCTTCTTTGTAGCCTGGCCCGCGGCCGTTGTATTTCAGAGTGCCCTCTTTGTTCCTCAGGCCTGCAGTCCTTAAACAGAGAAATGGCTATTTAAGGAAGAATGCAAAATGCTTTAAAATAAAAATATTCACACACACACCCTTAGAACTCCCCCCTCCTAGGGTATGGGGTAAATCAGCAACAACAACAACAACTAAAAGATGTGGATAAGGCTTGGCCTATATTTCCACCCCCCCCATATGAAGTAAAATGTTGGCCACCTGGTGCCGCTGTTTACTTATGTTTTGGCTGGATTTCGGAGGCTTGAGCCGTTCTGTTTGACTCTTACAAAAGAGCCAGAAACAGAGAAGCTGCTGAGTTTGAACTGGATTGCCATTGGCAAAGCTTTGAGGTTCAGCTAAGGATAAATTTGTCACCTAGGGCCTCTCTGGAGCATCCTAACTTTGTGTGCAAAGAAGATAACAATTGAACATCTTCTTGACCCTCAAACAGCAATATTCATTTGCAGGGAAAAGCAATTCTCTGCTCCGGCCCCCCAGCTAGAAATCCACTGCAATTTTGAGTCCAGCGAGGAATGTACAAGCGTGAGAGTTACTGGATATGTGTGCGTCTATGAATGTAAGAAGGCACAGAACCCCACGCTTCTCATGCAGAGCTATTTCTGTTCCGCTGCAGATTGGCTTCCCACGAAAAGCAGCACTTGCCTTGCTGTCTGCTCTGGTGGAATTTTACATGATTAATTACATTACTCCACACCATTCATTTCAGTGCAAAGGAAACATAATGGTGGGTGGGAAGTAATCAATTACGTATTGTCTGTGGACAAAAAATAGCAACAGAGCAGACCCACCGTATTCGCTGGATTGATTTCCGTTCTAGTCATGGAACGGATATGTGGGCACAGGCAACTTCTGCTCCCATTTCCATCAGAATTCTCCAAAAACCCTTAGTATTATCATTATTATTTACCTGGCCTTCACCCTAAAGTCCCTGGGCGGGCATAGTATTAAAAGAAGAGTATTAAAAGCAGTTTTAAATTACTTAGAACCTTAGAAATAAGGAGGGTCCTAAAAGTGTACAAATGTCAAAAGCCAGGATAAAGAGGTGCATCTTCTATATTCGCCAAAAGCTGTA
Organism: Podarcis filfolensis; assembly: GCF_964270895.1. Taxonomy (NCBI): domain Eukaryota; kingdom Metazoa; phylum Chordata; class Lepidosauria; order Squamata; family Lacertidae; genus Podarcis; species Podarcis filfolensis. Next base: position 9,218,123 of record NC_139608.1, read on the forward strand.
TAATATGAATCATAGAAATGTAGAGTTGGAAGGGACCCCAGGGGTCATCTAGTCCAACCCCCTGCATCGATGGAATCTCAGCTAAAGCATCCATGACAGACGGCCATCCAACCTCTGCTTGAAAACCCCAAGGAAGGAGAGCTCACCACCTCTCGAGGGAGTCCATTCCACCGACAAGCAGTTCTTCCTGATGTTTAGTTGGAATCAACTTTCTTGTTACTTGAAGCCATTGGTGGAGAGGAGCCATCATGTCTAGTAGGCATGGATAGCCCAGTGAAGGTGTCAGATGCACATATAAGCAGGAGGGAGAGGCACAGAGAATGTCCACTCCTGGGCCACCCTGCCTGGTGGAATAACCAAGAGGATCCTCTCTCTCCTGCTCTCAACACCCAAGAGGATCTGTAAGGAAGGAGGCAGTTTTACAGGTATTTGAGACCCAGGTTGTTTAGGGTGGCGCTGTGGTCTAAACCACAGAGCCTAGGGCTTGCTGATTAGAAGGTCAGCGGTTCAAATCCCCACGACGGGGTGAGCTCCCGTTGCTCAGTCCCAGCTCCTGCCAACCTAGCAGTTCGAAAGCATGTCAAAGTGCAAGTAGATAAATAGGTACCACTCCGGCAGGAAGGTAAATGGTGTTTCCGTGCGCTGTTCTGGTTCGCCAGAAGCAGCTTAGTCATGCTGGCCACATGACCCAGAAGCTGTAAGCTGGCTCCCTCAGCCAATAAAGCGAGATGAGCGCTGCAACCCCAGAGTTGGCCATGACTGGACTTAACGGTCAGGGGTCCCTTTACCTTTACCTTAATTTGGCCTGGAAATGAATGGGCAACCAGTTGTAGCAGACCGTGTCCACTAGTGATGGGCAATGTGCCTTTTCTGCTCTGCCATTTTGTGTGTTTTTATTTTACATATATTATTATTTTATTAAATTTTCTGTTTTGCAATTTAAAATACTCATTTTACACCCTTAAGAAATCAACGACTTCCCTTCTTCTCTTTCCATGGTTCATTTTACATATCATAAATCCCTGCATATTTTACAAAAACTGTACCATTCAGTATTCCATTATTGCATCCATCAAAACTCATTCACACTGTTGAATTTATCTTCATGCTGCCAGCATTTTCAGCTGTACACAATTATTTCCCATATATTCAATAAAAGTTTTCCAATGTTCTTTAAACGTATGTTCATCTTGTTCTATTATTCTATATGTTAAGTCTATATGGTTGTGTGTTTTTAAAACCCCCCATGTCCTACACTTAGACACAGTGAATTAACTGTGCCGATCCAATCTCTAGCCTTCTCTCCCCTCCACTTTCATCTCTTCCCTTGGCCTGGGCAAAACTCTGTCCAGACTTGTGTTAACAGCTCTGTATGTGACCCTTGCTGATAAACCGACAAAATTAGCAGCACCTATGCAGAGCCTGAACCCCAAAGTCAAGATTCAGCAGGCAACGAGGACCCAAGTTTTGCAGCGCAAATGTCTGGATGTTCCCCAGTAAGTGCAGGCTTATTTGGTAGGCCAATAGACTAAAGCTTTAAATAATTTATTGCATAAAATGTATACGCCACTTGATTATTATTATTAAAAAACCTTCAAAGTGGTTTACGAAAAGAATAAAACAAAATTATCATGAAAAACAGCGAAAAACTACTTCAAACATTTTTTAAAAAGTGATAAACTAAAAAACACACTGGCATTCTACATAAACATGGACTCAGCTATACAACTGCAAATATAACATTTTAAGTGTGTTTTAAGTGCATTGTACAAATGTGGCACTAGATGGCGATGGTGAGCTAATGGCAAATTCAATATATATTTTAAATCTTTTTTAACAAGCATTTTCACTGTGTTTTTTTTAATATATGCCTGGATTCAGCCACGTTCTATGTTAATTCATGATAATATTCTTGGTTTTCTTCCCCACAGTCACTGAGGGTCCATTTTAATATGAGTTGCTGACTTCTGAGTAGACATGGTTAGGATTGCACTGTGAAGCCACATTTGATACTGATCTCCTCAGCTGAAACTTTTGAGGCATTTTGAGGGAAGCCAAAAAGACACTTCGGATAAGTGTGGTGAAATCCACCAATTTTGTTTGGCTGCTGGTTGCCTAAAGCAAAATTCGAAGCAATTGTGGGGGGGGGGGGGGGTTGGTCACAGAGGGAAGCCAAAGGGTTTTGAGAAGACTAAAGAGGTTTCTCAAAGGGTGCATGCCTCTTGAAAATCCCAAGTTTTTCATGACAGGGCCTGAAATTAACAACCCACCTTAATCTTTTAAAGACTGATTTGGTGCTGATCTGTTAATGAACAGTAGATTTTGTTCATTGAATTAGAATTCATAACTTCCACCAGTGCTTCATAAATATTGATGTTTTATCAAATGCACATTGTAATTCATTGATTGGTTGGTTGAAAGGCAGATGGGTTAACTGAATAAGAATTCTTGAATCATTTGGTGGCCCTGCTTTTTTGTTTATTAAAATTCATTTTATTGGGGCACGATCCAGTCAAAGGTAAGCAAATCCAAGTCCCCTTGAGCTCAGTGGGAAAATTAATTGGGCGTACATAGAAATCAGATTGCATCAAACAGCTTCCAAGGTTATGCACTCCTCCTCTCTATGGTTGGATAAAATCTCTGATGATATATATTTTTAAAAAATGCAAGCAGTCTCCACAAAGCTACCCCATACCACCTGACTTTTGCGGTGGTTCCTGTATTGCAGGGGGTTGGACTAGATGACCCTCAAAGTCCCTTCCAGTCCTATAATTCTATGATTAAAAAGATAAAGGGACCCCTGACTGTTAAGTCGCAGATGACTCTGGGGTTGCGGCGCTCATCTCGCTTTACTGGCCGAGGGAGCTGGCGTTTGTCCGCAGACAGCTTCTGGGTCATGTGGCCAGCATGACTAAGCTGCTTCTGGCGAACCAGAGCAGCGCACGGAAACGCCGTTTACCTTCCCGCCGGAGCGATACCTATTTATCTACTTGCACTTTGACGTGCTTTCAAACTGCTAGGTTGGCAGGAACAGGGACTGAGCCATGGGAGCTCACCCCGTCATGGGGATTTGAACCGCCGACCTTCTGATCAGCAAGACCTAGGCTCTGTGGTTTAACCCACAGCGCCACCCACGTCCCCATAATTCTATGATTACATGGTTTTAAATTGCATGCCAGGTGAAGCATTGCACCACTGGTATTAGATCGGGGCAAGCATCAGTTTTGTTGTTGCTGTTGTTTAGTCGTGTCCGACTCTTCGTGACCCCATGGATCAGAGCACACCAGGCACTCCTGTCTTCCACTGCCTCCCGCAGTTTGGTCAAACTCATGCTGGTAGTTTTGAGAACACTATCCAACCATCTCGTCCTCTGTCGTCCCCTTCTCCTTGTGCCCTCCATCTTTCCCAACATCAGGGTCTTTCCCATGGAGTCTTCTCTTCTCATGAGGTGGCCAAAATATTGGAGCCTCAGCTTCAGGATCTGTCCTTCCAGTGAGCACTCAGGGCTGGTTTCCTTAAGAATGGAGAGGTTTGATCTTCTTGCAGTCCATGGGACTCTCAAGAGTCTCCTCCAGCACCAGAATTCAAAAGCATCAATTCTTCGGCGATCAGCCTTCTTGATGGTCCAGCTCTCCATGAAGCATCAGTATAGCTGTATAAAACCAAACTGGGTTCTTTATTTTGTCATCTGGAAATGTCCAAGTACCAAGAAGACCTGAATGCTCAGTATCAGCTGAGGGAGAATCATACACTATTATAATATTATTGTTTTACTGTATGGATTTGGCACTTTCCTCACAAACGGCTTACAAAAACAATACCAGTTATATCAAACGAAACCAATAAAATCCACAACACGTCTGCATAGAGAAAATACAGGCCTTACAGGTCCTACCCCACTAAAAGAAGCCACAAATGACTGAAACTCTTCAAATTAAGGACCAAAAGCCTGGGTAAAAAGAAAAGCGTTTGCCTGGCACCTAAAAATAGATAAGGATGGTGCTGGGCATGCCTCCTTGGGGAGACCATTCCACAAGTAGGGAGCCAACACTGAAAAGGCCCTGTCTCATGCTATTTTCCAAACCTCTCATGGAGGAGGACACATGAAGAAGGGCCTCAGGTGATGATTGCAGGATGTTGGTTGGTTCATGTGGGAAAAGCTCCTTGAGGTATTGAGATCCTCAGCCTCATAATGCTTTCTTTTGATAATAATTGTTATTAGTTTTCAATTGCAATCTCATAATAGCCTCATTATATTAATACCAATTTATAATACAATTATTTTAAGCATTTAAGAACCATATTGTCAGGAAAGCTTTGTTCAATGTTTGGATAAGATATAAGGATTTATTGGAAAATAAAACCCCAAGGTGGCTGTCACCAATGGAAGCAAAAGCCCAGAAAAAGCTCAATATGGAGGCCAAATGGCCGAAATATTGGGAAATTTTGGAAGAGGGAGATAGACTAAAACTGCAGAGTTTTGAGAAACTAAAAAACAAAGTGCGAGATTGGCTTCATTATTATCAGATAATGGAGGCATATAATTTGGACAAGAAAATTGGCTTCCAGGTGGAAAAATCAAAATTAGAAACAGAACTGTTAGAACCCAAAACTAAGATTTTGTCAAGGATGTATAACTTGCTGTTGAAATGGAATACTCAGGATGAAACGGTGAAATGTGCTATGATTAAATGGGCACAAGATGTTGGACATAACATTATGTTTGCTGACTGGGAACAGTTGTGGACCACGGGTATGAAATTTACGGCATGTAATGCCTTAAGAGAGAATATTATGAAAATGATATACAGGTGGTACATGACCTCAGTCAAGCTTGCAAAAATATATCATTTGCCCGATAATAAATGTTGGAAATGTAAAGAAACTGAAGGTACATTCTTTCACCTTTGGTGGACGTGCCCAAGAATCAAGGCTTTCTGGGAGATGATATATAATGAAATGAAAAAGGTATTTAAATATACCTTCCTGAAGAAACCAGAGGCCTTTCTTCTGGGCATTGTCGGCCAATTGGTGCCAAAGAAGGACAGAACTTTTTTTATGTACGCTACAACAGCAGCAAGAATACTTATTGCAAAGTATTGGAAGACACAAGATTTACCCACTTTGGAAGAATGGCAGATGAAGGTGATGGACTATATGGGATTGGCAGAAATGACTGGCAGAATCCGAGACCAGGGAGAAGAGTCGGTGGAAGAGGATTGGAAGAAATTTAAAGACTATCTACAGAAATATTGTAAAATTAATGAATGTTAGAATGCTGTTGGATAGAAATTAAGTGGTTTCCAGCTGTAATGCTTTAAGAGAATATGGAAAAAGGGTTATAAATAGGTAAAAACATAATTAAAAAGATGTTGGATTGGAAATAAGTGGTATTAGCAACAAAGTTAATAAGAATATGCAAAAATGAATTGATAATGGATGAAAATACAGAGTTATAAAATGTTAAGTTATAGAGATAAGACAAATGAAAGAGGGTAGGGATTTGCTGATTTGATTATTTAAATGGGAATACAAGAAGGGGAGGTGTGAGGAGGTCAAAGAAACAAGCAAATGAGTTTTAAGTTATGAAAAATGGAATTGTTTTTAATTTTTCTTATTTTTTCTGTGTGTTTATTTTTATTTCTTTTTTTCTTTTATTATGTGTTTTTGTATATTTGTTTTTGTAAAACTTTAATAAATATTTCTCAAAATATATATATATAATACAATTATTTTAGTATATGTGCTGCCGAAGCGAGCACTTTATAATACAATTATTAATACCAACTGTTCAAATACCGAATTATATAATTTAGATAAGGTGGGGGGCCCCACGTGCTAGAATTGATGGCTTCATTATTTGCTTTATTTCTGCGTTCTAAAATCTTACTAATTTCCATTGCATTCCGGTCATCATCATAATAATCCCTTATACAACAACTGTTATATTAATAACTTCTATTCATGTTGACACATTAAATGATTTATAAAACTACAAGTGAGGCACTCAAACTATATCCATGTTCTTCCTGTGTGTGGCAATTATTCTGTCTGTGGTGTTTCTTTCTGTCCTTCTAAGATTTTATGTCTTTGTTTCCCCCGGTTGTTGCTGTTATCCATCATGCATTGGGTGTAGCTGATATCCCATTGTTGTTCCAGAAATTTCTCCATTGCTCTGTCCCATGCTTTGTTGTTTTGCAACTTTAACAACAGCTGCAAAAATGTCCCAATAAATAACCCGTTTTCCCAATTTTTCCTCTCATCTTGGGAAGAAGAGTAGTCTGTCGAACTGCAGATGACTCAGTAATGAACCTTATCAGTTCCTTGGCAAGTTCATAGACTCCTTTCATCCTTCCATCCAACAGAAAATAAATGAGCAATTATACTTCCAATTAAATTAAATTCCAAGTCCTCTTAGTGTTATTCCGTTCACTCCGTAAATAATAAAGGATGGGGAAAAGTCAGCTCTAAGTTTCCATTGTAAACCTTTTGCAAAACAGAGCTTCCCTCCCATTTTCCTTTTTTTTTACATGCACACAGTTCCATTTAATATTATATTCCATATCTATAATCCAATTTCTTCCCTCCTCACTTGTATAAATATAATTACTTTGAACTATCATTTAGAGGAGGGTTGCCGAAACATAAATGTAGAGAAGAAAACTTTAAATAAAGAAACTGTAGGCTCCCCTCCCCCAACCGTCCTTTGCAGCAAATCAAATCTTATCTCAATTTCAAACCTTAAAGTACTTGCAGTTGTTATTGTTCCACGGTCTGTGATTTCATCTTTTCTAGCATGCACCTGCACTTTAGTCCAATTAAACTCTAATTAACAGGAGAACCTCTGCTTCTTAATGGCGGCGTTGGAGGATTTTTGGCAGGAAAAGTGCTTTTGCACTCAGTGCCTCCCTGCCTCCTGCAATCCATGCCAGAGCGAGACCCAGATACCGAGACAAACTGCGAGTGAATCCCATTCCCCCTGTACCTGGGGGACTTTGCAAGGATAATTACCCTCAATCATCCTTGTTTTTCCTTTGCCAATGATCTCCCGCTGTCATGGGAGCTGCCTCCGGAACCGGAAGCTGCCTCATAACGCTTTCTAGGTCAAACCAGCACTTCGAAGCCTAGAAACTAACTCACAGCCAGTGCACCTTCGTTGAACAAGTACATTAAGCTGTTGATGTTCCTGTGTGCACAAAGATTTGAGGCCTACACTTGTATTCACAGGTAATGTTTGACAAATGCACAGTCCACGTACCTGCATACACAAATAGCTGAGCTGTACAATTAGACAAGGGTATACAAACACTTGTACATGTTATAGAGATAGCTTGTGACTGTGTTCAGTGTCACATGCCAATAAGCCTAAGGAATCAGTGGACACATTTAATCACTGGCGCCAACTCTAGAGGGCCCAGGGGGCCTGGGCACCCACCAATTTTTTTAAAAAAATAATTTTTATTAACAAACCAATCAAATCACATTAATTCCAAATTACAGAGCCAAATTTTAAATTTTTGTTGGGGGTACCCATATTTCGAGCTCCGAAAGGGATCCGACCATCTTATTGCTGCTGCTTTGATGTTCACAGTTCTGTCCAAATAATGTTCACAATTCTATCCAAGCCTCTCTTTGTTGTTTTCCTCATCTCTTCTTGTTGTTTTCGTATATTTTTCCTTTCTCTTTGTGACCTCTGATAGTCCCCGCAAGCGAGTTGAAAACAAGTATTTTTATAATCCTGTGTGGGTTTTTCCATTCATCCAAGAGTCATATTCAGATGGCAGACGCATTTCATCACTTCCATAGAAAAAACAATCTTACCGTCTGCTCATTAATCTTTGCAGGCCTGTCACTCCCTTCTCGATCTTCTAAGGGGGTTCTGCCAGGAGTCCAATATAATAACAAAGCCATAGCTTCCTCCCCCTTGATCACCAATCCAACAACAAAGCCTGCCAACATGGCGACTCTCTTTTTATAACTGTGTCATTCCAAAAGCCTTTCATTCTTTTCCAGAACTCCATAAGCCAAGCCTTTGGTTAGTAATTCATTTCCACACCGTTTCTTAATCATCCCGCTTATAGTCAGTTGTGCAACAGTTCTTTCTTGGGGAGGGATTGTTAGGTAATCACATAGAGAAAAAAAGAAAAGTCCCCCCCTTTCAGTCCCGTTCCGACATACCAACCCTTTGATGTATCTTCTTCTTGATATATTTTCCTGTTGAATCCAGCCCATCGCTCCGCTTCACAGAGGTCACTTCAATTAGCAGTCTTAACTCCTGTTCTTCACTCGAAATATGTGCATTTGCTTCTCTCTAATTGTTTATTTTGAGCTGCTGCAACCAGGCGCGCTATCAGAGACAGTGTCTGGGAGAGCCATCCCACACAAGTGCTGTGCACCTAGTGCCCTCACCCCCTTCTTTCGAACTCGGGGGTGATTTTTGGCAACCGAAGGCGAGGCAGTGTTTCCCCATTCCCTGGGGGAACAAGGGAGGCTGCATACTCCCATATCAGCCTCTTAATTACCTCATGTGAGCTGGAGATATGGTATTGTTGGCCATCTTCCAATGCGCCCCTAGTGGCCCCCCGGGCACCCACCAAAATTGTTGTGGGTGTTCAGTACCCACACCATGAGGTCTCTGACGCGATGTCCGGTGCCTCGAGAAGCAGCAGAAGTAACGTCTGAGGCCTCGCAAGACTTCTGACACGACTCCCGGTGTCTTGCAAAATACAGGAATTTTTGTGGGTGCTGGGCACCTTCCCCCCCCAGTGCTTCTGACGCGACTTCTGTTGCTTCGCAAGGCCCTGGAAGTTGAATCTGAGGCCTTGTAGGGCCTTGGAGGTCACTTCTGAGGCCTCCAATGCGATGTCTGAGGCCCTGCGAGACCTCGGACACAACCTCGGAAGTCACATCTGAGGCGTCGTAGGCACTTCCGGTGCTCCCAGGCCATGCAATGTAATGTGACATCATGTCACAATACGGGTGCCGTTGGGCACCTACAATCTGGGGCCCAAGTTGGGGCCCCTGCATTAAATATTTAAAAATATACACAATGCTTTCTCTGGAAATGGTTTGTTGGGCAAGCATTCACATAATGAGCCCACGATTTCCATGGATTCCTATGGAAACATTTCTAATCCAGGATTTTCCCAGTCTCTCCCTCCTTTTCCCCCAATGGTTTGTTCCTGAAATGACTGCAGCCAACCAGCAAAAGAGAGACACAGGAAAAAACTTATTTGTCCAATCTCTCTCGCTCCCTGATTTGTCCGATCTCACTTGGTTTCTGCGTGGCTTGTGCCTGAAAATGTCTGCTACCAACCAGCAAAGCATGAACAAGCAAGGAATTATCTAGACCCATTTCAATCTGGTTTCAGGCCTTGCTACAGTGATCCATGCGATGGTCACCTCCAGGCTTGATTATTGTAACTCACTTTACGCGGGGCTGCCCTTGAAGCTGAGCCAGAAACTCCAGCGGGTGCAGAATGCTGCAGCGAGGCTCTTTACAGGGTCCTTGCCACGGAATCACATTCATCCAGTGCTTTACCAGCTGCACTGGCTCCCAGTGGAGTACAGTTTAAGGTGCTGGTTTTGACCTTAAAAGCCCTATGCATCCTAGGACCCACGTACCTACGGGTCCACCTCTCCTGGTATGCCCTGTGGAGGACCTTAAGGTCCACAAATGACAACATTTTGGAGGTCCCAAATCACAAGGTGGTTAGATTGGTCTCAACTAGGGCCAGGGCCCTTTCAGTACTGGCCCTGACTTGGTGGAACGCTCTGTCACAAGAGCCTAGGGCCCTGCAGGACTTGACATCTTTCCACAGGGCTGCAAGACAGAGCTGTTTCGCCTGGCTTTCGGTTCAGACTCAGTCTGACCCTTATGTTTCCCTCCCCTTATGGTTTTGATCTATGGGCTACTACAGTGGTACCTCGGTTTAAGAACTTAATTGGTTCTGGAGGTCTGTTCTTAACCTGAAACTGTTCTTAACCTGTAGCACCACTTTAGCTAATGGGGCTTCCCGCTGCCGCCGCGCCACCATTGTGTGATTTCTGTTCTCATCCTGAAGCAAAGTTCTTAACCTGAGGTACTATTTCTGGGTTAGCGGAGTCTGTAACCTGAAACGTATGTAACCTGAAGCGTATGTAACCCAAGGTACCACTGTATTAAAATGAGGCTGCATTTTAAATTGTATCTTAACCCGTATTTTAAATTGGGGTCCCCCCATTATGTTTTTATTCTAATTTTACTGGTGTTAACGGCCCTAAGCCCGGCTCTGGCTGGGGAGGGCGGGGTAGAAATAAATTATTATTATTATTATTATTATTATTATTATTATTATTATTATTTATGGGACGGAAGCAGTTTTGTTCACCTTGGGGGGATGACGTACACCAGGAATTGGACAGGGAAAGTGTGTCCCTGTTGGTTCTGCCAGAACTCTCAGCAGCTTTCACTACTGTCCACCACGGTGTCCCTTCTGGGCTGTCTTCCTGGGATGGGACTTTGAGGCAATGTTTTACTGAGGCTCTGTTCCTTCTTGGGGGGGACGAACCCAGAAGGTGGTCTGGCTACTTGAAGTCTGGGCTCCCTAGCACATGGCATCAGCAGGGGTTGCTGCTGGATGCTGATGCCAGCCTTGCTCCTGTGGTTTCTTCCTAAAGATCTTACTGGAGAAGTATGAAATTCAGCCACAAATGCAAGTCCCTGCCCTTTTTGGGCCATCCTCTCTCTGCCTGGATCCCTGCCTTCCTAGTCCTGGGCAGACCTCCTGCAAGATTGCCCTCCCTGGGCTCCTTTGGCAGAAAGGGGGGAATACTGTATAAGTTTAATAGAGAAATGAAGAGATAGATAAATGTATAAGATGTGATGGCCTGGGATTCGGACTCGGATGCTGAACCTGAGGATTCCCAGCCTGCACAGGATTCCCCGCCTCCAGAACCAGCTGAGCTGGGGCTGGGGCTTGAGCCTGAAGGGTCCTCACCTGTGCTGGATCCTCAGGTGCAGGCACCAGCTGAGTCTGCTCTGGCTCCTGAGGTGATGGAGGACCCATTTCCTGCAGGTGCTCCACTCTCAGCCCCGTCAGGGGAAGCTGAGGTTGCCTCTGGGTCTGGTAACCCTCCAGCGCTCTTGAGCTGCAGAGGCTCAGGGCAGAGAGGTGGAGGGAACTAAGTTCCCGCAGGAGGAGTGCTCGCCTCCAGGCCAGGAGAGGCAAGTCACCTGTGCACCGGGGCCACCCTGTGCCTCGGGGCAGATAAAAGCCAGCCAGCCCAGTCCCAGGTTGCGGGAGCAACATTGTTGGTAGGCTGTTCCTGCCTGCACCCTGTCCTGCTCTTCTGCCAGAGTTCCTGACCTCACCCGACTCCCTGTCTTGGACCCCGCTTCAGCTTTGACGGACTGCCTCCATACTGCACCCTTGACCTCGGACTGGACTCGGACCTCACCACACGGTTAACCCTTGGGACCAGCACATAAGATCTGCCAGTGCATTTCATTTCAAATGACTGGGATTCCTGCCTTTAGCACCCTCTGTGGATGGCTGCCGGAATCCCACCAACTGGGGACCACTCAGGGCTGGCACAGCCATTAGGCAGAGTGAGGCCATACCCTCAGGTGGTGGAAGGCCCCAGGCAGCACCCCCACAAGCACCTTGCCTGCGCTGCCACCTCTACTGCCAGCATTGGCGCAGATTTCGGGCGAGACTGTGCTGGTTCTGGGCGTGGTCTTGCCGAAATGGTGTAAGCTACTGCCACAGCGCGTGAGATCTCGTGCGATTTTGGTGCTATCCCACCTGAAATCGGCGCGATCTCGCCCGAAATCGGCGCCGGAGCCGGCAGCACTCCTCCCCCGACAGCGGAGGTGGTAGAGTGGGCGGTACAGCCAATGACAGTGGCTGCTGGGAGCACCGCCCCAGGGGCCACTAAATAGGAGGAAGGGGCCTTTCCGGGTCACTCTTTGGCCATCGTTGTCCTAGGCTTACAAGAGCCCTTAAGTTTCAGTGGCAGAGCACATACTTTTCAGGCAGCAAACCTCAGTCCTCCCAGTTGGGAAAGGCTGTTGTCTGGCATTCTGGAGAGCTGGTACCAGTCTTTGCAGACAATGTTGAGCTGCAGAGAGCAAAGGTAGCTCCACATGTTGGCTATGTTGCGCCATTTCTGAAGTAAAACGTGCCACGGAGCATCCCTGTGGAGAGAACTACCTCTTATCAAGAGACTACTGGGTAATCTAATTATCAGCGGAAGCACGAACCACACCTCCTTTCCCCATCCCTGCAGATGTTTCCACCATATTTTCCTCAAGGCCCAGTTTTGTTTTAAGTAATAAAGGAATGAATGACTACCAGCAGACGTATTATTCAATATTGAGCATTCTTATTTGAAATGTGGCCTCTCTGTGTTTCACATTCTGTGGGTTGCGCTTTTTCTTTTTTTTTAAATCCACACGGCATAATTGATAATTGCATGAAAAGCTTTGGGAGGTTGGACAAGATAATAGCAGTTTTGCAAGAACCCAGGAGACACTGCAAACTTTTGCAGGATTTTCTTTTTAAATGTATAATTATTATTTTCCCCCCATTTCCCCCCTCATACTTAACGGTTGTTCCTGGCATAGTTTTAAATGGTTGGGTGGACAGTGTGTTTAATGTGGTACTTCTGTAAGATGGATTTGGGTTCTGCCTCTGATGTGTGGGATATACCATGAACCCACCCCTATAGGAAAAAGGGGTGGTTATCGATAACTGGTCTTGTAGCAAAGTACTGAATGGTGTTTAAACCGCAGCCATGAATTAAGATGACAAACCTGCTGTCGACCAATATCTAACTGAAATGAATGTAATAATTGCAGCATTAGACCAAACTCAGCTTCAGAATGAATCACTCTGCCGTATCTGGAACATTTTCTCTGATAACTGCAGTACTATACGGTATGTGGCAGTCAGAGCTGGTGGTCACAAGGCAAAGAAGAACCGAAGAGACAGTGTGCCTTAGTGGTTAGATTGTTGGACTAGGACCTGGGAGACCAGGGTTCGAATTCCGCCTCAGCCAGGAAGCTCACTGGGATGACCTTGCGCCAGTTACCATCTCCCAGCCTAACAGGGTAGAAATTTTGACTTTCGCTTAAGCTGCTTAACTGAGGAGCAGTGTTCATAGATTACCAGATTTCCCTTCAGATTGCGGAAGAAACTCCCTCCAGATTTAAGCCAAGGTTAACTCAACACACACCCGCATAAGGTGAGATATTTTAAATTTCTCTACCCCCCCCCAGCATTTTGGATGCAATAAATAAATAAATGTCCAATTCGGACTTAGTTTAGTTAATGTTGATACTTTGGACTTTGACTATGAAAAGCGTTCCATATGCATTATGTCAGCGGTTTGTACAACAACTCTATAAGGCAGGACAGCATCATTATGCCCAAACTGCAGGTGGGGAAAGAAACTGAGGCAGAGAGATTGTTAACTGACAAAATGTCCACATATCTCCCCCTTATTGCCCTCTGCGTTACTATATTTATTTATATAATATATATTTATTATACTGTCCTCCTGACTTGAGCTCTAGGGAAATTATTTATGAAGTGTGTTGTCTGCCAACCTTCAAGCAAAGCAACTGTGTGTGTGTGTGTGTGTGTGTGTGTGTGTGTGTGGAGATTATGGTGTCTGAAATCCTATCTATTTTCTTTTACCTTAGTAAACTTCTTCCAGGTTCTTTTTTAGAAGAAGAAGAAAAAGAAGAAGAAGAAGAAGAAGAAGAAGAAGAAGAAGAAGAAGAAGAAGAAGAAGAAGAAGAAGAAGAAATATCCAGACATATTATTAGCAATAAAATGGCTTGTTGGTGGGTTTTTTTTGGTTTTTTTTTAAGGGCTAACACCGTTCTTCACGAAAACAGTATTTCTCATTACATTAATCTACAGCCTTTCAGGAAAGCTACAGTTGTAGCAGCCCATTATGTCCTGCTGTGATGACGCCACGGGTTCCTCTTTCTTTTTTTTAAAGACAAAGATTTCAGGGCCTTATTTCTCTCTCTCTCTCTCTCTCTTTCCCATCCCCCCCTTTTCTTCCTTTAAAGAAGGAAGCTTCAGCCCGGCACACCGAACACAGAAAATGTTACCCTGCCAAAGCTCTTTTGGGAAGAGGCTTTCATCTCCACCCTCTGCTTCCTCCTCATATTGTAAAGCGTGATGTAAATTCTTTTTGTGTTCCTTATTCCTCGTTTCTTATATCCTTGCCAAACCACGGAGGTCTTTGTGGGAGTTACTGGAGTGACCCTCCATGGCTGGGAGGGATGTCAAATTGCCAGGTTTCTCAGACTCTGAAATTTTAGGGCCTGAGACCTGGGGTGGCTCCTGGTGATGTCCGGGGGAGGGGGCAAGGCCTAGTGATGTCACAGGGGACAGACCCCGGTGATGTCATTACTCACGACACATTGAGATGACTGAGAGCATGCCATTCAAATAATAATAAAAACCCCATGAAGTCTAACAAACGACCAAACGTGTCACCGGTTGGAAATTAAGAGAGATGCCACAGAATAGTTGGATGCAGAGGAATTGGGGGAGGCACCAGTTGGGGAACCACCAAGGGAAGAAGTCCTGGGAGTGGTGGTGGGACAATGGTGAGTGGTCCGAGGGAGAAGACTGCGAAGAGGAGGTGTTGGAAACTGAAGAGGTATCAGGGCTCAGTGAGCAGGGGGAGTCTGTGGCAGAGAGAAGTCCAGAACTGGGTGCAGAAGCTGAAGCAGGCAAGTGGGAGGAGGCAGAGATAAGTCAGGGGACGAGTCCCTCCTACTGCGACAAGCTCCCCTCCCTAGAACCAGAAGAGGGCTGAAAAGGGCGGAGCAGCACCAGGCCACACGCAGGCACAGTCTCCGATTATCGGTACTTGAAGAAAGCCCTGGAGAGGAGCTGACTTAGACGGTTGTGGGGACACTCAGTCTCGGCAACTGATCCATGCAGGAAGACCTACATGTGCAGATTGTGTTTTAGCCAGGGGTGCCGACTTGGGCCCCAGATTGTGGGTTCCCAGCAGTGCGCAACACCACACAAGGCCTCAGACTTGAATTCTGTCTCACAGTGCCTCGGACAACCCCCTCCGAGGCCTTCCAAGGCTTCGGCCTCCACTTCCAATGCCCCTCGAGGTCTCTGACGTGACTTCCTGTGGTTTGTGAGACCACGGAAGTTGCGCCAGAAGCCTTGCGAGGCCTCGGACGTGACTTTCACTCCTTCTTGAGGCACCAGAAATCATTTCGGAGGCCTCGCGGTATGGGTACAGAGCACCTGCAACAATATTTTTTGGGTGCTCAGGACCCCAGGGCCTGCTATAGTTGGCACCAGTGGTTTTTGCCAATAGTTAACTCAAACTTTGAATGGTGTGATTAGCTGCCGGTTTGCTCTGTGACAATAGAAGACTTTGATAAAGGGTGTATTTTAGCTGAAGTGAGAGGATCTTGCCTTTTCACCTCAGGAGAGTCCCGAGAGCCACACAGAGAGTTTTGGGGGCCCATATTTGATTTCTGGGCCTGAGGTTCCCTGCTCCTGTTCTGAAACATGCTAGAATTGATGCATCACAGATCACAAAGACAAGAATGTTGCAGAGAGAGAGTTGGTGTGGCAGAATATATGCTGCCCTGTCACTAGCTGCAAAGTGAGATTCAACTGTCAGTCCTGTTGGCTTCTGTATGAGGAATGAGAGGGGCGGGAGATGCCATCTTGTGTGCCTCAGGCAGCACAATGTATTGGGGTGCTAAACTTCTCCCTACATATCTCCTCCCCACAGTGTGCTGACCAGGCAGGGCCTGAGAGGCAAAAATATCCAACTTTTATTTTATAGAGACATCAGCAGAAGGCCAATGAATGCCTTTCAGATCATGAAAGATATGAGCATAATAATAACAAATGGAAGTCAACAGCACTTTATACACAAATGACTCTTGAGGAAAGGAGAAATAAGGAACAGTGTATGCAAATAATGATTATATGGAAAATTATATGTCCCCTCGTCATTTCTTCCCAGGTGATCTCCAAGGTCAAAAATAATCCACTTAAGAGGCGGGGCTTGTGCAGGAAAATCCTTAGCAGGCAAGAGAAGGGTTAAGCACCCACCTCTCACCTCTTAGGAAAGCTCTCATGTTACCATTATTTGGCAAGCGTGAATTTGGGAATGCGTGCCTTTTGCTTAATATGCAGCTGCAGCCAAAGACTTCACCTGCCCCATGAAAAAAGCTTTTTTCAAATGAGTTGTTCCACGTAGCAATATGGAGACATGCACTCCTATTCCATAGTTGTTTCTCACCGTTTAAACAAGATTTTCCCCCTCCCTCTTTTGTTTCCCCGCGACCGAGTTAATAGATTTATTCATCAAGTTCTCTAAATTTAGACATCAAACTGATGTCTTTCTCCCACTGTTAATTTTATTCTTAGCAGCTCTTTACTTAAATAGTTCGAAAGAAGCAGGAAGGTGGAGTGGCTTGGGAAAGGTTAGCAGCAGCAGCAGCGACAACAACAGCAGCAGCAGCAATAACCGAGGAAGGGTCAGTAGCAGAGTGTCTCTGCCTTGCAAGCAGAAGGTCCCAGGTTCAGTCGCTGGAATCTCATTTAGTTGAAATTCCTGAATTGCAGGGGGTTGGACTAGATGACCACTGGGCTCCCCTTCCAACTCTACAATTCTGTGATTCTGTAGGACGCTATAATGCAGATGGGGTCCCTCATCTCTCTCAGTCTCATTTTATATACCTTCAATCAATGCACGCAGTGCTGTGAACACATTTTGCTGGGATTCCGTTTCGTACATCAATGAGGGGGGATAATATCTATCCTGTGCACAGTGGTACCCCGGGTTACAGACGCTTCAGGTTACAGACTCTGCTAACCCAGAAATAGTACCTCAGGTTAAGAACTTTGCTTCAGGATGAGAACAGAAATCGTGCTCCGGCGGTGCGGCAGCAGCAGGAGGCCCGATTAGCTAAAGTAGTGCTTCAGGTTAAGAACAGTTTCAGGTTAAGAACGGACCTCCGGAACGAATTAAGTACTTAACCTGAGGTATCACTGTATATATTTGGAACCCATTCAGTATAAATTCTTCAGGTTTGTTTTGTAAAAGAAGATTGTTTCCCCCTGCGGACAGGACAACTAATCACTCCCCCCCCCTTTGATGCTTAAACTTGTCTCTTCCATTTAGCTTAATTATTTGAGCCTCCAGCATCCCCGAAGCCCATGGTCAAAGGGCTTCTTTCTCTTCCCAGTACATGGATGTCATAGCCATTAGTATCAATGGGAGTCAAGTATGCGCCCCGGCACAGAGTGTAGAGGGAAACACTGGCAGAGACAGGAAGAAGAGGAGCGGAGGGCCAGTTAGCTAACAAATAAGTGTAGTCGGCTCTCTTCCTATGCCAAATAATCTTTTAAGATAAACTAGACCCATTGCAATTTATTGGTCCAGACTATTGTTTCATAAGGCACTGCTAGGTGCATGATCAGCACATGCAGGGCTTTGTAAAATTAACCTTGCTCCTTCGTTCTTTTTTCTTAACTGGCCTCTGTCCAACATGGCAGAAAAACAACCTGTGGCCCATTCCAGAACGCGGGGAAAGATTGTGCTAACCTGATGGTGGTCACTCCAAAGTAAACTGGAATTGAATTGGCAAAGAAGCCTTCAGGAAGCTCACATTTGTGCAGGACGGGGCTGCCCTGGATGCTTCAGTTGAGATTCCTGCATTGCCGACGGTTGGACTAGATGACCCCTGGGTTCCCTTCCAACTCTATAGTTCGACGATTCTTTGTTTAGTCATTTAGTCGTGTCCGACTCTTCATGACCCCATGGACCAGAGCACGCCAGGCACTCCTGTCTTCCACTGCCCCCCACAGTTTGGTCAAACTCGTGCTCGTAGCTTCGAAAACACTGTCCAGCCATCTCGTCCTCTGTCGTCCCCTTCTCCTTGTGCCCTCAATCTTTCCCAAAATCAGGGTCTTTCCCATGGAGTCTTCTCTTCTCATGAGGTGGCCAAAGTATTGGAGCCTCAACTTCGGGATCTGTCCTTCCAGTGAGCACTCAGGGCTGATTTCCTTAAGAATGAAGAGGTTTGATCTTCTTGCAGTCCATGGGACTCTCAAGAGTCTCCTCCAGCACCATAATTCAAAAGCATCAATTCTTTGGCAATCAGCCTTCTTTATGGTCCAGCTCTCGCTTCCATACTGGGAAAACCATGGCTTTAACTATACGGACCTTTGTCAGCAAGGTGAGGTCTCTGCTTTTTAAGATGCTGTCTACGTTTATCATTGCTTTTCTCCCAAGAAGCAGGCATCTTTTAATTTCATAACTGCTGTCACCATCTGCAGTGATCATGGAGCCCAAGAAAGTAAAATCTCTCACTGCCTCCATTTCTTCCCCTTCTATTTACCAGGAGATGATGGGCCCAGTGGCCATGATCTTCGTTTTTTTGATGTTGAGCTTCAGACCATATTTTGTGCTCTCCTCTTTCACCCTCATTAAAAGGTTCTTTAATTCCTCCTCACTTTCTACAATTCTGTATCCCACCATTTCTTTTTTTTTTCTCCTAGGAACTCAGAGTGGGGCATATGGCTCTCACTGTCCTCATTTATTCCCCACAAAAACCCTGTGATGTAGGTTTGGCTAGGAGGCATGACTGACCCAAGGTCAACCAGTGAGCCTCATGGCTAAGTGGGGATTTGAACCCTGGCCTCCCAGTGCTCTAACCAGGGGGCCACACTGCCTCACATACTGGCTATATCAGATCAGTGGCCCATCTAGTCCAGCATCCTATTCCCATAGTGACCAATCAAATGCCTTTTTTTTTAACCTTATTGACACCCACACTACACCAGTGTGGTGTAGTGGTTAAGAGCGGTAGACTCGTAATCTGGTGAACCGGGTTCGCTTCCCTGCTCCTCCACATGCAGCTGCTGGGTGACCTAGGGCAAGTCACACCTCTTTGAAGTCTCTCAGCCCCACTCACCTCACAGAGTGTTTGTTGTGGGGGAGGAAGGGAAAAGGAGAATGTTAGCCACTTTGAGACTCCTTCGTGTAGTGATAAAGTGGGATATCAAATCCAAACTCCTCCTCCTCCTCCTCCTCCTCCTCCTCTTCTTATCCCCCATAAGCCATGCATTTATCAGTTGACCAACCATCCACCCATCAAGGTGAACTATGATCTAATGGAGAAAATGCACAGCATCTCAGGAAGCTACATGGCCCAGAATTCTTGGAGTGGTGGTGCTGATGGCACGATAATTAAAATGGTATGAAGCCAGTTTGCCCCACTTCAGCCCAAAGGGTCGTTTAGTAAAAAACCTCTTCTTTTTTACAACTTCCGAATTTATGCGAAGCACCTGCAGATGTATTTCTACGAGCTGCCTGAAAAAGTTTGAGCCCAATCCACCGCAGTCTACCAAACCTCTTTTTTTTTTGGGAGGGGGGTGGTAAAACAATTATGTGAAAAACAATGGGGAATGTGAGTCTTTCAAACAATGTGTGATGTTCATAGTTATGGCTTTCCCTCTCTCTCTCCCCCCCCCCCCGGCTCTCTTTTGTTCTAGCTTACTTTGAATATTTAATAATAAGATCAAGATATTGAAGATAAGAATAATCAATCACAGTGGGGAAACTGATGTGAACGAGAAGCCCGCGCAATGTGACACGGGGCTGATCAGGCGTATTTATTTGGTTGCTGAGGAACATTTAAGAACACACACACACACACACACACACACACACACACACACACACACACCAATCTAAGACAGAGACCCTAACTCCCCCCAATACATGCATCCTTTATTTACAGCTGTTCACTTAGTTCTAGATGAATGCAGGCGACTCACTAGTACATGCGCTCTCTCTCTCTCTCTCTCTCTCTCTCTCTCTCTCACACACACACACACACACACACACACACATCCTTCCCTCTCCCCCTCTTGTGTTGTAGCTTTATATGCGGCTAATGGAGCAAGGCAATGCTCAAACGTCAAATTAAACTGCACAGCTCTGTAATCACTCAGACTGACATGCCATAAAAGGATAATTAGTAGTTCATTACATGGGACATTGTTTGTTCAGCTAAATTGATTTCTCTCAGCTGCCCATGTTTTCTGTTTATTTAGCGAGCGCTCCGCTGCACATTTTTTATTTGTGAACTAGGAAATCCCTTCTCCTGAAAGTTTTTTTTAAAAAAGTAACCCACCACACCAAACCATTCCCCTCTCCCCCATTTTGGTCCCTGAACTTAAAAAGATAAAATAAAAATAAAAATAAAATAAAAAATCAGTTGCTTGAGGTAGGTGAACTACTAAAGCAGGTGCACAAGGAACAATCACTGGTGTAGAGTGATGTACTCTAAAAACTGAGCTGTGTGGTTAAGGAGGCTTGTTGGATGAGCCCACAAAAAGGCCCAGCACACCCAGTTGGTTTTGTGTGCGAAAATTCCTTGCTTGGTTTTTCTCTCTCTCTTTACAGTTAGAGGGAACCTTCCCTTTCTTGTTCGGTCTCACGAACGGGCACAGAAACAAAAGCAGAACCCACATAATCCCTCTGCACTCAGGGGCGGAAATTTTACAACAAAGTCTTCTGACAAGCCTCTCTTTTGCCCCGCGAGGCCTAGAGAAAAGGGAAAGGTGGGTTGTTGTTTTAGGCAGGCTGTTCGTTCCAAGTCCCAACACAAACACCTGACTTCAAAGCGTTCCAGCTTTGCTACTTCATTATTTCGTGGAAGCAGGTAGCTTTCACAGCGAGTGTGACAACGAGAAGGGTCCAAAACACACCTGAACTTTGTAGGGAGGTGGTCCCACTAAACATGGTGGCTCCTGTGAAAGGTGAGAAGAACATCGTTGAGGAAAAAGTATTCCTCTCCCTAGAGCATCTTCCCCCAGCTGTGAGGGTCAGCCCAGGCTTGTAATGATAGACAAAGAGGACTAGACTATGGTTGTCATTGAGGGCCTTGAATCCATGTCTGGGCTGGGTCATTTTAGACCTCAATGTGGGAGCTCACTGATGCTCCTCCACATGAAAACATTCCTTCCACATGGAAACCAAGCATCATCAAGGGATGTGGAACCCTGACATGCTAACTTTCTACGGGTTGGGAGGGTTCATTGCTGCTGTTTTGTATGGAAGAAGAGTTTGGATTGGATATCCCGCTTTATCACTACCCAAAGGAGTCTCAAAGCGGCTAACATTCTCCTTTCCCTTCCTCCCCCACAACAAACACTCTATAAGGTGAGTGGGGCTGAGAGACTTTAGAGAAGTGTGACTGGCCCAAGGTCACCCAGCAGCTGCATGTGGAGGAGCGGAGACGCGAACCCGGTTCACCAGATTACGGGTCCACTGCTCTTAACCACTACACCACACTGGCTCTAAGAGGAACATCTAATCGTGTGAGGCCTCACCTACGATCCGAAGTGGAACTAGACAGACATAATTTAACCACTTCAGGGAATAGAGTGTATATATAATACTTCTGTAACACATTTCCAGTTAAACATTAGACTGCACAGAAAGTCCCATATCTATCCTTACCTGTTGCACATATACATATATTTATTCTGTTCCTTAGGCCAAGAATATTTGAAATTTCTTGCACTGCTCTGTTGGTCTTAGGATCCGCTGTAGTGTGTTGAGAACTGAATCTGATGTCAGCATTAAAACAAAAAAACAAAAGCCACAGCCACAGGGATTTGTGTTCATTTGAGGTAAAAATGGCTAATTTCTTATCAGTTTCAATCCTTTTTCAGAGTATTTCTGAACGGTGCATGCATTATTTCATCTCTTGTTCTGCTATATTTTTGCCTTTTATAAACCTCCTGCAAAGCTCTGCGACTCAAACTTTAGAAGCAATGATGGGTCTTAACTGTGCTCGATTTAGAGATTAGAAACCATTTTGCAAAGGGAACTTGCTAAATAAACCCTTATGGTAACGCCCTATGGCACGTCTAGTTGTTGTTAAATCACATCTACAAAAGGTTAAAAACGACATGTGGGATGGGGGCGGCGGCTTCTAAGGAGGGGAGGAGCTCAGCAGACCCAACTGGTCATGTGGACCAGCCCTATGAATTTACAGTATTAAAATGTGTTTACGTAGAGGTCTCTTAAACACCATGCATTTTAAACACATTCAAAACACACAATTTCCCCCAAATAAAGTTTGCTTAGGATGTTGAAAACTGTGGTTCTGTGAAGGTAACTACAGTTGTCTGGATTTGGGGATGGGGGAGTGATATGTTTTTAATGTATTGTGTGTTTGTGGCCACTATTAGCAGCAGCAACATTCCCCCCTCCCCCAATATCAATGTCTGTGTAATTCCTGTTTTTCGGGTGGGTCAGGATCATGTCCCACTGCAGATGACATAAACTAATCTGAACACTAGCTGTGCCTGTGAATACCTTCTTTATCCTGAGCAAACCTTTTTGTATGATTGGGTAAGGTTGAGACTGATATTTTCTAATTTTTATGGTTTACCACACATTGTAATTGGAGTGCTGTTTTGTTGTTGTTTTTTTAAATAATATTTATTAAAGTTTTAAGGGGTACAAAAATAAAAAATAAAAAACATCATTTTATACAAAAAACAATACAACACATCACAATAAGTAAAGAAAAAAAGATAAGATACAAAGGGGAAAAAACAGAAAAATAAAATCCGTTAAACAAAAAAGAAAAAACAAAGAAAAATACAACAAATCTTCCCATTACTTATCTATCATTAGCTTATTTCCTTGACCTCCTCACACCTCCCTTTTTTGTATTCTAGATCGATTATCTATTTCAGCAAATCCTTTCCATCTTTTCAAATTTTAGTCCTGTAATTTATCTTAGTATAATGTAGCTTTACTTTCCCTCCTTTCACCAATTAACAATCAGTTTTTCCCAAATCCTTTATATCATTCCTGCTAAAGTCACATAACATCATTCCAACATCCTTCTAACATTCATTAATTTTACAATGTTTCTGTAAATAGTCTTTAAATTTCTTCCAATCTTCCTGGAGTGCTGTTTTGTATCATGCAGCTTTTCGGACTGATGAAGCGTGTAGCAAAACCTGTAATATATCCGGAGAACAGGTCTCCTTTTGCCCACTTGCGTTATTCTCACCAGGGGGGTGGCTTTGATTTGCCTTCCCGTGATCGATCCATGTACACGGCTTTGTGTTTCCAACTCAAGACCCATTGAAGAACATCTCATCCAGTTCAATCTTTGAAAAACAGCTTTGAAAAACTTTTCCATATTCTCCAGTGTGCCACCCTTGCCGTTGTGGCAGCACGGGGTTGCCGTTCCGTGATTGGACTGACGCTACTTGTTGAACGGTTCATTTATCCAGTCTGTATAACGTTTACTGTACATGTAACTTGTTAAGATAGGAGTTGTACATTTATCCACTCCATGTTTACAGTATCTCCAGGCTTTGTCTTTCACATGGCACCTTAGTATGTTTGTTGTTTGAATGGTTATAAGTCTATCTCTATTCTAGCTATTATTCTAGTAAATTTGGTTTTATACTTATAAGCCAGTTTGTGGTGTCGGTGTTTTGTTGCATAAACTTCCCACCGACATTCCCATTCCATGCTGGAACCTAGGCTGAAATATGTCTCTCCCCCCCCCCCCCCCGGATATCAAACCTAACCATGGGATGACATCAGTGTCCCACCCCCTTGGCCTAAGTTTGGAAACAGACCAGGAATTAACTCATTTGTGCTTCCATCCACGAAATTAAAAGACGCCTGCTTCTTGGGAGAAAAGCAATGACAAACCTAGACAGCATCTTAAAAAGCAGAGACATCACCTTGCCAACAAAGGTCCGTATAGTTAAAGCTATGGTTTTCCCAGTAGTGATGCATGGAAGTGAGAGCTGGACCATAAAGAAGGCTGATCACCGAAGAATTGATGCTTTTGAATTATGGCGCTGGAGGAGACGCTTGAGAGTCCCATGGACTGCAAGAAGATCAAACCTTTCCATTCTTAAGGAAATCAGCCCTGAGTGCTCACTGGAAGGACAGATCCTGAAGCTGAGACTCCAATACTTTGGCCACCTCATGAGAAGACTCCCTGGAAAAGACCCTGATGCTGGGAAAGACTGAGGGCACAAGGAGAAGGGGACGACAGAGGACGAGATGGTTGGACGGTGTTATAGAAGCTACCAGCATGAGTTTGACCAAACTGCGGGAGGCAGTGGAAGACAGGAGTGCCTGGCATGCTCTGGTCCATGGGGTCACGAAGAGTTGGACACGACTAAACGACTAAGCAACAACAAAGCTTCCATGCGATTTCACAGTGCTTCACCTCTAGAACGGTTTCTCATGAATCACGGACATAAAAGGCCTCAGATTGGGGACCTGAGGGCTTTTCCCCAGGAGGTCCTGCCGCTTGGCAGGTGAAGAAGCCACCGCCAAGGGCTGCTGCAGCAACGTCCTCAGGTGCAAGGTCTGTTGAAGACCAAGGAGCCGTTCCCATGAGCTTTCCACCTATGGCTTCCTGAGCTGGGTCCATATGGCCAGCAACTTGTGTCTGTCGCTTGCTCTTGCATTTTTATCATTTCCCATTCACATTTATATCCCATCTTTCATCTATCGGCATACATTTATTTATCAGCATTTATAAACCGCTAAATATTTTTTAAAATCTCTAAACAATACAAAAAAACCACCCCAAATTAAAACAAATATACAACCTAAACCCAGTGAAACAGCTGCATAGAAATATGTAAACGCATATCAAAGACAAAAGAACAAAGCTCCAGCAGTTTCAAGTGCTTAAAACAGTGTCCAATCTTATGAGTTAGGCAAAACCTGAGCAAGATATGTCTTTTGAAGACATCTGAAGCAAATGGTGGTTGCTGCATCATCATCACCATCATCATCATTAACTACCTGTTGATGATCAACTACCTGTTAAACAACTACCTGACATTCAGAAGACATCTTAAGGCAGCCCTGTTCAGGGAAGTTTGTAATGTGTGACATTTTAGTGTATTTTTGGTCTCTGTGGAAGCCGCCCAGAGTGGCTGGGGAAACTGAGCCACATGGGCGGGGTACAAATAATAAATTATTATTATTATCATCATCATCATCAGCAGCACCATCATTATTATTTACATTTATATACCACCTTTATCTTCCAAGGATTTCCAAGTGGTGAACATGGTTCTCCTCCTCCCCATTTCATCCTCACAACAACCCTGTGAGGTAGGTTAGGCTAAGAGATGGTGACTGGCCCCAGGTCACCCAGTGAGCTTCATGGCTGAGTGGGGATTCGAACCCTGCTCTCCCAGTTCCTAGCCCAACACTCTAACCATTATGCCACGCCGGCTCTATGTATGGCAGAGGGAAGGACCTTCCATAGCATATGTGCAACAGCAGAAGGTGCCCGGTTTTCATGTTCCCGGACAGTGCCCGTCTAGACCTAGACCTGCTCAGCCTCAGCAACACGGTGACCTCATATGTCTTCAGACCACACCCTGTGACTGACAGATGTTGGGGATTAACTAAGAGGGGAAGCTATTTCCATTGCTTTGGAACTTCTTCTGGAAGAATCCCAGTAGGAATTCTACAAGCCACCTCCTTCTCCTCCTCCTTTCCCCTCTAAGGACTCAGTTGGGGACCACACTAGATTGCTGGATGCATTTCTGATAACATGGGACCCTTCTGTGCCTCATGTATAGCTCACAACCTTTCTTGATCTGCTCTCTGGAGAGCTGGAACGCAGATGACTTGAGGATACACTTCCATTTTTTTTATTTTACACACACATATATATAAAATAATTTAATATACTTAAAAAAAAACCACACAACAAGTTATCTGCAGGAATAGCAAAGTTTCCAAGTGATTGCCTAGCAACAAAGCCCAGAAATCCATTTGCAAAACATTTTTGCATTCTTCTTTTGACAGATGTAGATTCAACATACCTTACTGAGTTGATGGAGGCTGCTTTCGCTGTGCCTGTGTGTGTGTGTGTGTATACAGAGGAGAAGAGACATGCTTCTTTCCCATGGCCGTTTCCCTGACATTTCCCTAACCATCAATTTCTGCATTATATTTGGGTTTTTGCACAAAGTCAAAGTCACTTCTGGAAATTTAGTGGGATATGATGGAAATTTAATGCTTATTTCCCTGCTAATGGCTTCCAGAAAAAAAATCCTTCTGCAACCCCATTAACCCGGCAGAGTGACGAAATTTGGGGTGATTTACTGACATACGTTCTTTCCTGCCATTTTCATGGATGAATCATGGGGGAGCAGAAGCACACAAATCGCAGGAAGGGTATGGGAGCAACAACGTTGTCTGACAGGTAAAGGTAAAGGGACCCCTGACCATTAGATCCAGTCGTGACCGACTCTGGGGTTGCAGCACTCATCTCGCTTTATTGGCCAAGGCAGCCGGCGTACAGCTTCCGGGTCATGTGGCCAGCATGACTAAGCCGCTTCTGGTGAACCAGAGCAGCACACGGAAACACCGTTTACCTTCCTGCCAAAGCGGTACCTATTTATCTACTTGCACTTTGATGTGCTTTCGAACTGCTAGGTTGGCAGGAGCTGCGTCCAAGCAACGGGAGCTCATCCCATTGCGGGGATTCGAACCGCCAACCTTCTGATCAGCAAGTCCTAGGCTCTGTGGTTTAACCCACAGTGCCACCCGCGTCCCTACGTTGTCTGATGGTTTGTGTCAAATCCCACCCTCTGGTGAAATTAAGTGTGACAGGCATGTATATTGGTCAAAAACCATTGACGTGACATAATGCAACATAGCGTCTCAGAGCTATATATCACAGTATGGTATTGTCAGAGCTGCCCAAGGTCCCAGCTCACAAAGGACCAACGCTGCTTCGTTGTTAGGTACAAAGTCTTTATTGAAGTTCAGTTTCACTTCCAGAGCCGCAGCGCGCAGCTCTACGTCTCAACTGTCAGACCGCTGATGCTCCGTCTGAGTCTCCTCCCCCCTGACACCAATTTAAGATTCTAGCCTTACTCCACCTCTTCCTCAGTTCCTTCCGCCTCTGGTTCCGCCTGGCCGTTGGGGTCTTGCCCTTTCTAGCCTCTTCTGACGCTGAGTCCCCTGAGCCTTCCCCCTCCCTCCGGCGGGCTTTAGGAGCTGGTTCCCCATCCGGGTCTCCTGCTGTTCCCCGCGCCTGTACATTTGAACTTGGCGCGCGCGCCCAGCCGGTAACTTTCCTCCTGACCGTTTCACTGCTGCTGCTGTCACTGCTTCCCCCTCTGGGGGGGCTAGCTGCAACTGACCTCCCCTCCGTTGGAGGCGTGGTCAGCCCTGACTCACTCTCTCTCCCCGCTGGAGGAGACGCTGGCCCTGACACATGTGACTCTTCCCCCCCACTACACTCTGGTGGGGAAACTGGTCCCGATCCCCCACTGCTGCTTTGGGGTTCCCCTCTGGCTCCTTGTTTCTGGTGCATCCCCCCTGGGACCCCCCTTGCCCTGACCATAGACGCCCCCTTCTGGGAATCTTCTGATTCGCTGGAGAAGCTCATGGAATCTCTCGGGCCACTGTCATACTCCCCTACGCTGCCCTCGGATTCTTCCCCTTCGCTCTCCATTTCCTCTCTCCCCAGTGCTCCTGCTCCTGAGTCCCTGACAGGTATATATCTCTATTTAACGATAAAATAATAGATATAAACCAATTGCACACGTGGAACATTTACATATGTACAAACAATTTCAAATACCAACTTGGAAGGCTTGTTGAAAGAGGAACATTTCCAACAGGCACCGGACAAAAGAGAGGTGGTACCTGACTGACATGCTGATTGCCACAGAATATAATATTCACAAATATTTGACATTCGTTAAATTTTCTAGTTTCGTGAAATTGTGGATTCAGCATCTAAACTTTGGGTGCCTTAGGCTGCTGGCTGCAATTCTAAACACACTTAGACTAGTAGAATGGTAGAGTTGGAAGGGACCCTGAGGGTCATCTAGTCCAACCCCCTGCAATGGAGGAATTTCAACTAAAGCATCCATGCCAGATGGCCATCCAACCTCTGCTTTAAAATATCCAAGGAAGGAGTCTGTCAAACAGCTCTCACTGTCAGAAAATTCTTCCTGATGTTCCGGCGGATTCTCCTTCCTTGTAACTTGAAGCCATGGGTTCAAGTCCTACCGTCCAGGGCAGGAGAAAACAAGTTTGTTCCCTCTTCCATGTGACAGCCCTTGAGATATTTAAAGATGACTCTCAGTCTCCTCTTTTTCAGGTTAAACATATCCAGCTTTCCCAACAATTCCTAATAAGGCTTGGTTCCCAGACCTTTGATCATCTCGGTTGCCCTCCTCTGCACACCTTCCAGATTGTCAATATCCATCTTAAAATGTGGTTCCCAGAACTGGACACGCTACTTGGGAGCAAGCCCTGCTGGACCCAAGTTATTCTAACGAACCAGTGTTATCGGTTGGGGAACGGGGTGACACAACGTTTCTCTAGTGACATCTTTTCATTTTCATGTAAAATGCGGTGTTGGGAAAATGATAAATTAATGCCTAGGGATGGAAGAGAAATCTGGCTTGATTCAGATTTCAGTGTGAACCAACGTAAGTTGAACTTCGTCAAAACAATGCGCAAACCGAAACACAGCTACGCTTCAAAATTCGCACGTCTCTGAATTTTGTGATGCAGTTCTCCAAGCAAATAATTGCACAAATGTTTGTGTGTTAGGGGAATGTGTACATACAAATGCATATATTAGAGAGCGTAACCTAAAAATGCATTGTATTAGGGAAACTTGTTGGCAAAACTGTTTATCTGGGGGGGGGTATACAAAAGTATGTATACAGTTATACCTCGGGATGAATACGCTTCAGGTTGAGCATTTTCGGGTTGCGCTCCGCGGCGACCTGGAAGTAACGGAACGCGTTACTTCCGGGTTTCGCCTCTCGCGCATGCGCAGACACTCAATGCGCGGAAATGGCAAAACGCAACCCGTGCATGCGCAGACACATTCACTTCAGGATGCGAACGGGGCTCCGGAACGGAACCCGTTCGCATCCAGACGTACCACCGTATTAGGAAAAATTTCACTAAAATGCTGTTGAATTTTCTTGAATCACAGACTGGTGAAGGAATGTGGAGATCTGAACTCGAGACTCGAAAATGAGACCAGGGATTTCCAAACCTGTGGTCTATGGGCTACCACTACCCAGAGAACACGTCCCAGCATTGAGGCTGCATGGTTCAGCATGGGAGAATGGACACTGTAGGTCACATAGGAAGGTTCTATGGGCTACATATGTCTGTGGGCCTGCATTTCTCCACCCCTGGGACCAGGGGCACCAAGTGGGGGACCAGGGCATCCCCAAAATTTCAAATCAAAGGGGCAAGCCCCCCAAAAGTTCCATGGTGGCTGTGCGTGCGTGCCACAGGGTGTGCGCAGTTGACGTCAGCATGCCGAAGGGGCATGTACGCACGCAACAAACGCACCATGGGGTACGCTGATGTTGTGTGCACACAGTGTGGTGACATCGCATAGCCCCTGGCCCTCCTCAATCATGGGGGCAAGGCAGCGTCCATCCAAGACTTGAAGAGGCTACCAAAAGAGGGTGCAAGTTGAGCTCTAAGCTCTTCTCTCTTCAGTGTCCAGCATGTATTTGCAATGGACATACAGGGTTCCTTCTTCCCTCTCTCTTTCCCCCTCCATTTAATTACATTATAGATGTTGGAGTGGGCTGTTGGTACAGAAATAAAAAATGCATTGCATTATCCTTTTTTAAAACAAACCAGGCAAGGTTATTGTTTCGTCTCAATGTATCGCAGTGAAGGGGAAATGATGACCTAAATATCCTCTTGTGCTGGTGGGGAGGGCGGAACTGTGGCACTCAATCTGTTTGAAACGAGTGCTTCTTAGGAATTTAGAATTTTCAAGTAAGCAGGGCAGAGCTTTGTAGTTCTCCGTGAAGGAGATGATGTGCTTCAAATACCACAGCACATCTTTGTAATTAGTTTTAGAGTCACAAAGAAGTGAAGCAGATTTTCGACAATTACTCATTTTTTTAAATTAAAAAAACCCCCCACAAAATAAAAAACCCCCAAAGGTTAACGGTATGAATTTTGTTTCTCCCACAGACAGCTTTATATAACCGCTGTGCAAAACGGAGTAATTCAACCACCAACATAATGGCATATCTTAAATGCAAAATTGCTTTCGAAGGGTTGACGCAATGGCCTCCCCTCTCCATTTTACCTTGGGCTCTCTTTAAAAACAAGGCCCTCAAAGCAAGGCTTGCTATCCCACCTAAAGCTGAGTACTCTGTTGTATTGCATATTGATCCTGGCTGCTTCCAGACAGGTGGCTCCTAACTCTCGTAATAATTGCTACTCCACTGTAGGCAGCAAAAAGAATTGCCATTGATTTCCCACGCATTCAGTTTTTCCCAGCTATGCAAAGTCACTAAAGGAGGGTACAGGGCAGGACTAGTGAGGGGCGTGGCCTCAATAGGGGCGTGGCCACAGGTTTAGGCTTGTGCTTCCCCACCCCTGGAAAAAAAATTGGGACAAGTGCAACTCTTTGTTAGCAAAAACAGATTCTGCACAGGAGTGTCTGCACAGGAGCACAGAAACTCATCTCCAGCAGGTGTTTCCCCCATGAAGAAGTTGCTGGCAGGGGCGTATGAAGTGGGGGGGCAGAGGGGGCAGGTCACCCCGGGTGCCACTCTGGGGGGGTGACAAGATGACCCCTGCCTCCCCCCAGCTGTAGAGCGGCTGAGGGCTTGAGCAGTAAGGGCTGCCTCTTGCACGGCGACTGTACAGGCTGCCACACATGCACACTCCATACGGCCTGCCCCGCCCCAGGTGCCGGAGGAGTTTGGATTTGATATCCCACTTTATCACTCCCCTTCAGGAGTCTCAAAGCGGCTAACATTCTCCTTTCCCTTCCTTCCCCACAACAAACACTCTATAAGGTGAGTGGGGCTGAGAGACTTCAGAGAAGCGTGACTAGCCCAAGGTCACCCAGCAGCTGCATGTGGAGGACCGGAGACACGAACCCGGTTCCCCAGATTACGAGACTACCGCTCTTAACCACTACACCACACTGGCTCTCACACTGGAGAGGGTTCCTCCGCCACTGGTTGCTGGGACTGAAGGTCCCCACCTCCCCACAGCTGCCTAAGTCCCCTCTTCTCCATGCTTCCCCCCCAAGCAATTGGAGACTGTGTTTTCACGTCTCTTCTGGTTCTGCCAGTGTGGTGTAGTGGTTAAGAGTGATAGACTCGTAATCTGGGGAACCGGGTTCGATTCCCTGCTCCTCCACATCCAGCTGCTGGGTGACCTTGGGCTAGTCACACTTCTTTGAAGTCTCTCAGCCCCACTCACCTCACAGAGTGTTTGTTGTGGGGGAGGAAGGGAAAGGAGAATGTTAGCCGCTTTGAGACTCCTTTGGGTAGTGATAAAGCGGGATATCAAATCCAAACTCCCCTTCTTCTTCTTCTTCTTCTTCTTCTTCTTCTTCTTCTTCTTCTTCTTCTTCACAAGCGGGGAAGGGAGCTTGCCACAACAGGAAGGGGAGACACCTGTGCTTCTTCACCTGCCTGACTCATCTCTGTCTCTTGGCCTCTCTCCTCCCACCCTCCTGCTTCAGCTTCTGCCTCTGATTCTGGACTCCTCTCTGCCACAGACTCTCCCAGCTCACTAAGCCCTGTTAGCTCCTGACACCTCCTCCTCCCAGTCTTCTCCCTCTGACCACTCATCATTGCCCACTACCAATCCCCGGGCTCTGAACCTTCTTCCTTTGGTGGTTCCTCAGCTGGTTCCTGCCACCATTCCTCTGCATCCAGCCAGTCTATGGGAGCATGTGTGCGTGAAAGATAGAAATACATATCTGTGAAATATACAGGATTTTTTTGGGGGGGGCAGGTTTAGCTGTGCAGTGTTGTTGTTGTTTAGTCATTTAGTCGTGTCCGACTCTTCGTGACCCCATGGACCAGAGCACGCCAGGCTCTCCTGTCTTCCACTGGCTCCCACAGTTTGGTCAAACTCATGCTGGTAGCTATGAGAACACTGTCCAACCATCTCGTCCTCTGTCGTCCCCTTCTCCTTGTGCCCTCCATCCCAACATCAGGGTCTTTTCCAGGGAGTCTTCTCTTCTCATGAGGTAGGTATTGGAGCCTCAGCTTCAGGATCTGTCCTTCCAGTGAGCACTCAGGGCTGATTTCCTTAAGTATGGCTAGGTTTGATCTTCTTGCAGTCTATGAGACTCTCAAGAGTCTCCTCCAGCACCATAATTCAAAAGCATCAATTCTTTGGCAATCAGCCTTCTTTATGGTCCAGCTCTCACTTCCATACATCACTACTGGGAAAACCATAGCTTTAACTATATGGACCTTTGTCGGCAAGGTGATGTCTCTGCTTTTTAAGATGCTGTCTAGGTTTGTCATTGCTTTTCTCCCAAGATAGCTGTGCAGCAGTCACCTCTAAATCTGTCAGTCGCTTCCCTTTAGAAGCCCACATTGTTGCCCTTTCCTTGGGAGGCCCAATCTCCTCCTTCCTGCTAGTCTTATCTGAAAAGCCCTGTTGGCTGCATGTCGAGAACCAACGCTCTCAGAACTCTTGAAACCATAACAAGATTCAGATGGAAGGGACTGGGATGAGAAAGGTCTAAGCTCAGGCATCTGTGGCTCTTGGAGGAGATGTGAAAACCAATGCTTTAAACATAAATTTCTCCTTCCTGAGCTTCTGGGTGCTGCCGATTTCTGCTCAAGTTCAGCTTGTTATCATCAAGATGCTGACTTTCAGCTGCCTTCTTGTAGGGATGCTCTCTCTAACATCGCAGATCCTGCCCAGAGAAAGAAATGCTTCCAAAGACTTGTCATTTGCCTATTAAAAAAAGAGAAAATTTACTAACAGAGGCTGTCATTCAAAGTCTTCTCTTAGTTTTAGACTGGACAGCTCTTCTGTTTTAAAAGTAAAGAACCCTAAGAAGGGCAAATGAGACATCTTACTAGAGACCCATTAAGCCTCTTGCTTATCAATACTTTTAAGATAATAGTCTTTAAAATGATTGCAGCCAGCAATGAGGCTGAAGTTGAGATTCACGATAAAGCAATCAAGCCCCTGTTCAACTCCTATCAGACAAAGGTATGGTTCTATGGGGTTTTTAACTGCAGCAATTTGTATTTTACAGCAGCTGAACTTTATCTGTATTAAGGGATTTCCTTTCAAGTTTTTTTTTTAACTAAAGGACAACAACATACATTGTTCTTCCAGTGAAGGCTGGAAATTGCACAGCAATTTTGAGGAAGTAGATTCAGATGCATATTGGCCATGATTTATTGGCTGTAGATTCAGAAATTGCCCTACTGTGTGTTGTGTGTATGAATTGTGTACAATTCTTTGCGAACAGGAATGTAGATTTCATAATGCTTTATTATATTAGCCAGGGCTATACTGAATGCCACTGTACATTAAGCAGAGGAGTTCTCTACAGCTCGGGACACAAACACACACATATGGCCAACGTTAGCTATGGGGCCAGGCATTTGCCCAGGTACAGTTGCCAGGCCTCTATTAGGGAGGGTATGTGAAAGTGTCAGCACCATAACAAACAAAAAGAGTCCATGTGTGTCTGTTCCTCTACCTGTCTGCATCAGAGAAAGATGACAGTGAGACCTCCCCACCCTTGGCTGAGCTGGGCAAACCTGTTGATTTCAGTTTCTAATCAGTTATGAGAAGAAGAAAAATCCCAGTGAAAATTCACCTGGGAATTTATCTTGATGCATTTATTTACGTTTGCAATTTTCCTCAAAGGAACCCATTTTTGCACGTTGCTTTCACCAACACACATGCACACTTTACCTGCACATTTGCACTTTTGTCTGCATTGCTTGCCCTGGAGAACTGCATTGCAAAATTCAGAGAAGGGAGGATTTCGAGAGTCCTTTTGGAAAGTGTGCATTGGGCAGGTTCTCCTTTAAAGGTGAGCTGGACCGAATTTCTCCCCCCCTCCCCAATTCAGAATCGAAAAGCTGAAATGGGGCTGGGGAGGGAGGGATATGTCTGCAATGGAACAAATGACCCCGAGGCAGGGGGAGGAGATGGCCTGGATGGAGATATGATGTCACAGATCCCTTGGTGTATGTATCCCTTTATCTGCCAATTAGATTAATCCCTCCCGAGTGCAATTTGTTGCTGAGGGGGCATTGGGTTTCATGCAACAAGGCCAATGACTTTCCTTTTTTGTTGGCCTTGGAACATACAGTATCCCTATCTGGAGATCAAAGCCCCCTGGAAAGTTGGTAAATAGAATATTCTACCTTTGATGCGTGCATAACTTTCCTTGAACACATACACCTCCAGAGGAAAACGTATCCTTTCGGCGACACAGTAATGTACGCCCAGCTCTGTCCACTTAACAGTTGCTGGCAAAGAGGAACAGATTTCAGGGAAGACTTAACAAAAATATTTCCCCTTTGTTCTTTCTTGGAGCTATTACAGTGCCTTTTCTGTGGGTGATGAAGGATCTTTCCTCCCCCCTCCCCCCGCACCCTCGGCATCTTCTAAACCAGCTCAATAGCTTTCCAGAGCAGGTAATATATAACCAGGTTCATTGTGATGCTAAAGAGTTCTATTTAGCTGTATTTAAACTGGATATCATGACTCCACACGATGACCTTTCACTCCTGGGAAGTAGTTTTAAATTCAATCCGCGATAAAGGGAAAAATCCTTCCAATTCATTGGCTCTCAAAGGTCACAAGTGAACTGTGTTTTGATGCTATCTGCTGCTTTGTGGCTTCGGTTCTCAATATACATGAGCATCGCAGCAGCTTGAATTGCCTCTTTGTCTCGCTGGACGGAGCTGCAAGGAGCCTGAGAAAACACGGAGCCAGGGCAAGGATACCTGGCGAAAAGGGCCAAGCTGGAGGGGCCAGAGCTGAACTGGGCCCAGCACGTGCCCATAGGAGGTCTTGGGTTCAACAAAGGACAGCCCATTAAGAAGGATTTGGTGTTACTGGGCTGGGAAAGTCCGTTCTGAAGTTTGGGAGTTTGTGATAGTAGCCAAAACCCCTAAAAGGATCTATAGCAGGAGCAAGTAGTGGGGTTGGAGAGCTGAAAGTAATTTCACATCTGGCAACCAATGTGCCTCTTGGGTTTCATACATGGGTAGACAAGTCTAAAAAGCCTGGGACACAAATTTTCACAGCCCTCTAGCAGCTATGGTGGGTCATTTACCATAAGTAATGTATTTAGTGTTAATTCTGAAAGTGTATACAGTGGTACCTCAGGTTAAGAACTTAGTTCGTTCCGGAGGTCTGTTCTTAACCTGAAGCACCACTTTAGCTAATGGGGCCTCCTGCTGCTGCTGCACCGCTGCTGCACGATTTCTGTTCTCATCCTGAAGCAAAGTTCTTAACTCGAGGTAATATTTCTAGGTTAGCGGAGTCTGTAACCTGAAGCGTATGTAACCTGAAGCGTATGTAACCCAAGGTACCACTGTATTAGATTCTGACCAAACTAAACCTCCTGATGTATATTGTGCTTTAGTTTGGTCAGAATCGAGTACACTCTTCCAGAGTTAACACTAAATACATTACTTCTGGTAAATGTAAATAGAACCTTAGCCACTAGAGAGCCATGAATATTTGTGTCCCAGACTTTTTAAACTCGTCTACCCATGTTCTTTCTGAAACCAAAGGGGCACATTGGTTGCCAGATGTGAAATATATTGGCATTATTTTCAGCTCTCCGCCCCCACTAAATGGACCATTCCACAGCCCAAGGGCCACATTCCCTTCTGAGTAAGCTTCTGAGGGCCAAATGCTGGTGATGTGCGGGTCCAGAGGCAAAAGTTGCTACAGCAAGAAATGTGAATTTTACCTTTGCACCGTAGACTAGTTTCTACACACACAGCCTTCATCCAGGGGCATCACCAGTGTTGAAGGACACATTCTAGTCAGGGACGGGCAATTGTCAATTTTCCTTTCGAAAAGCCCTGCATGGCAGCCACCACTGTTTTAATTTATGGGGGAGTCCCAGGGTGCCGGGAGGCCAGCTTTACAGAAAACCTGGCCTTGTGCACAGCCTTGCCTTTTGTGAACTTTTGGGGTCCTTCCAGCTCCTGAGACTAGTGTTGAGAGCAGGGATAGCCAATATAGAGTCCTCCAGATGTCTGCTGAAGGACAGCTCCCATTACCCCTGACCATTGTCTGTCAGGGCTGGATCAGCAGTAAAGAGACAAGCAGTAAAGTCGATTCCTTATTCAAGGAAACAGACTACAAACAGAGAAACCCATGGAGAGACTGGCTGCTGGTAAAGCAGTTGCCAGAACTGACACATTGGGCCTCCTACTTCCCCTTAAGTCTCCCCATCCAGCTGTTTTCCCATAGAACCAGCAGGCTCCTGTGAATCTGTTCCAGCCCCAGCTCCCACCTCTTCCTCAGTTGCCTGTCCTGTGTCTGCAGTCTTTTCTGCCTCTTCTTCCTCTCTCTCACCCAAGCCTGCTGCTTGTTCATCATCCAACCATTTTGTTTCTCCTTCATCCTCTGACCCGTCTTTTGCGTCCCAACCACCCCGGCTTACAACTAATTACAACTAATCCAGAATGCGGCAGCTAGACTGGTGACTGGGGGCGGCCGCCAAGACCACATAACACCGGTCTTGAAAGACCTACACTGGCTCCCAGTACATTTCCGAGCGCAATTCAAAGTGCTGGTGTTGACCTTTAAAGCCCTAAACGGCCTCGGCTCAGTATACCTGAAGGAGCGTCTCCACCCCCATCATTCTGTCTGGACGCTGAGGTCCAGCGCCGAGGGCCTTCTGGCGGTTCCCTCATTGCGAGAAGCAAAGCTACAGGGAACCAGGCAGAGGGCCTTCTCGGTAGTGGTGCCCGCCCTGTGGAACGCCCTTCCAGCAGATGTCAAAGCGATAAACAACTACCTGACATTCAGAAGACATCTTAAGGCAGCCCTGTTCAGGGAAGTTTTTAATGTGTGATATTTTAGTGTATTTTTGGTTTCTATGGAAGCTGCCCAGAGTGGCTGGGGAAACCCAGCCAGATGGGCGGGGTACAAAGAATAAATTATTATTATTATTATTATTATTATTATTATTATTATTATTATCATTATCATTATCATTATCATTATTATTATTACTCGGAGTCTTCCTCTTCTGAAGTTTCCTTAGGGGGTTCTACAGCTGGAGCCTCTGACCATTCCTCATCGTCCAGCCAGTCCCTGACATTGCCCATGTTGGCTGAGGCTAATGGGGCTGGGGCTAATGGAGCTAATGGAGCTAATGGCTAATGGAGTTGAACAATGTCCAGAGGCCACCACACTAGTCCAGAAAATAGAGAGCATTTCAGAATGGCAGAAGTGGGCCATCCCTGTTGTGTAACATCTCATAAGCCTGCTTCCCTGCCCCCAATTTGGTTCCGTTGGCCCTTCGCAGCAGCAAATATAGTGTCAGAAATTCCCATGTCCACTCTGTAGAAGGTCAGGTCAGAAGGTCATTGCTTGAGTGAGAGATGGCGAGCCAATTTCACCCTATGGGATATCCCACGATTCGATGTAAATTCCTTTTGCGCTCCACTCTGACATAAAGATCACCCTTGTAAGCCCACCATGCTCAGCGAGGGCCTTGGACGATGGCTGCCTGCGGCTAGTTTAAACTTGCGCATTCAAAGTCAAGACTAAATAAATGGTACTGTAAGTTTAGCATTCATAAATTAACGTTCCCTTTGGTTTTCCTCCTCTGCCCTTCGTGACTTCTGCCCTCCTCTCCCAGATACCCAAAGAAAGTCCCATTGTGTTTAAAAATAATGCCTGACACTCCACATAGATTAACTAGAAATGACACTTCCAGACACTTTCAGGCTAACACTCTGTTATATGTCAAAAGTACGTAGGCAGATCTCTTTAGCTCTCAACATGAACAAGTCTCCTTACACATACAAGTCTCGCAACAGCAGTGGCAGCCTCTTTTGAGGTTTGGGTTTCCTCCAATCTTGGGGTGCAATAGGTGGAAAAATGATATATGGTTATGCTTTAGTGTGTTTACATCCTCCATTTTCTCAAAGGAGCTCAAGATGGAGGATATCCCACTTGACTGTCACAAGAACTCTGTGAGGTGGGCTTAGCTGAGGGAGGGTGGTAGGCCTCAAGTCGCCCAATAAGCTTCATAGCTGTGTGGGGATCTGAACATGAGCTTCTCCATCCTAGTCCAACATGCTCACAACCACAGCAAACCTGCTCTCCAAATGGTTACAGGTGCAAGTCTTCTTCTTGTCCCCCTCATTAGTTCACATTTTGCGATAGATTTAATAGTATTGTTTTCCCTCTCAGTTTCTTTTTTTTTTAAAAAAAACACAGTTTATTTCATCATTATTTCATTAATTAATATGTTCATACAAATGACACTTGATTTCTCCCACATGTGACACTGGATATGTGAGCTGGAAAAACATTACAGGGAACGACCAATTTGTGCGTGCCCAGTTGACTTCTCTCTCTCTCTCTATATTTTTAAATGTGCCATTGATGTAATAATAGTGCAATTGTGGTGGATTTATACTGGACTGTCTACACATCATCCCGCTTCAGTCATTGTTCTGCAATGCTCCCCCAGAGTCAATGCGTGAGTGTGAGTGTCTGGAGGCGGTTGGAGGATGGATGGCAGCTAACAGATTGAGGTTGAATCTTGATAAGACAGAAGTACTGTTCTGGGGGGACAGGAGGAGGGTGGGTGTGGAGGACTCCCTGGTCTTGAATGGGGTAACTGTGCCCCTGAAGGAGCAGGTGTGCAGCCTGGGAATCATTTTGGACTTGCAGCTGTCCATGGAGGTGCAGGCGAATTCTGTGTCCAGGGCAGCTGTTTACCAGCTCCATCTGGTACTCAGGCTGAGACCCTACCTGCCCGCAGACTGTCTCACCAGAGTGGTGCATGCTCTGGTCATCTCTCGCTTGGACTACTGCAATGCGTTCTATGTGGGGCTACCTTTGAAGGTGACCCGGAAACTACAACTAATCCAGAATGTGGCAGCTAGACTGGTGACTGGGAGCAGCCACTGAGACTACATAACACTGCTCTTGAAAGACCTACATTGGCCCCCAGTACATTTCTGAGCACAATTCAAAGTGTTGGTGCTGACCTTTAAAGCCCTAAATGGCCTCGGTCCAGTATATTTGAAGGAGCATCTCCACCCCCATAGTTCAGCCCGGACAAAGCGCCAAACTTAATCCATTCCAGAAGTCCATTTGACTTCTGAAATGTTTGAAAACCAAGGCACAGCTTCTAATTGGTACAGGCGCCTCAGAAACAATAGCCGACAACCATATCAGACATTCAGCTTCCGAAAAACGTTCAAAAACCGGAACACGTCCGGCTTTTCAGAGTTTGGGAACCGAGGCGTTTGAGAACCAAGGTAGCACTGTACATTTGTTGCGTGATTGCTGATTGGTGAGTATCAACCTTGTGACTAATGTGGCCTAACTTACTTGACTTGCCCTCTTCTGAAGCAATCTTTCTCTCTGTGATCTCTGATTGCCTGGGATCATTCACACGAATAATTCAGGAAGAAACACAGAGCACCAGGAATGAGGTGGCAGGAGTGGAAGAGTCACAGAACCGCCATTGCCAGGTTGCAGGACAAACAACACCTGTACGAGCTACATTCATTTACTCAGCAATACCGTACCTTGTACTGCTTTAAAAGCAACGTGGGTGTTTGTTATTTTAGTTAAATCTGCCTGAATAACATAATTGTGTTCTAATGTGTTGTCAGCAGTTGCGTGGTGTGAATGGCTAGCTGTGCACTGCATGGTGGCTAAATATCATGTGAATGTGCTAATCTGCATGTGTACTATAGACATGTCTTCCCTGTGTGCAGTTTAAGTTACAGAGATCTAGGAGAGGTGGCTAAAAATCGGAAAAATGACAATTCTAGCAAGTAGCAGATCGGAGTAACTCTGTTTTTAAGGCACCCCTTGCTCAAATCTCCCCCCAAATACACAAAGCGGGGAAAGCAAGTTAGAGATACACCAAAAATAATCAGCATCGTTCCTGAGTGTATACGAACCACCTTCTAAGCAGCCAAGACGATCTTCTTCTTTCAACTTTTATTTAACACGTGGACGTCCTCCTTGGAATTTGTGGCTATGTGTTTTTAATACTGCCAATAAATGTCTTTCCTGGAGACTCACGATGGCAATAATGGAAGCTGTTAACAAAGTGTGAAAGGCAGAGGGCCAGCAAAGGTTAATCATATGGCTGTCCGCTAATGACCTCTCCAGCCCCTGGTTTTAAAACTCTCCGCTACTTGTAAAGACCAATCACGTGAGCAATTTCCTGTCTGAGGTTGCCTTTATGGAGAAGAATAAAAGGCTGTCTTTATTGTGAAAAAAGAGAGCGCCCAGCAGGGGTGGAGGTTATTATTTTTAAGCTGATCTAAACACCTGGGCTTCCCAGTAGAGCCTATTAAACGTCCTCCATTATGTCTAAATATTTCACTAATTCCCAACCCCATAGTAGATTAGAGTATTATTGCTTAAAGCAGAGAAGGCACAGAGATTCTGGACACATGGGGCAAAAGGTTGTACCCTGCATAAGCCACTGGCGGGAGGCAGCTGAGATAGTATTGGGCATTTCGTTTTGTTCACGTGAATGTGCAATAGAAAGTTGTGAATTCTTATTCAGCTGGCAGCCAGCAGTGAAATTATTGGGTTTTAAGGGTGGGGAGTTCAGACCCCACCTCTGCCTTGTACTCACCCTGTTGGCCTCGGTCAGTCACTTGTCACTTATCACTTATTTGTGATGTTAGCCGCTCTGAGCCCAGCCTTGGCCGGGGAGGGCAGGATACAAATAAAATTTATCATCATCATCACCACCATCATAGAATTGCAGAGTCAGAAGGGGTCCCGAGGGTCATCTAGTCCAACCCCCTGCAATGCAGGAATCTCAGCTGAAGCACCCATGACATACGATACGATAATCTTTATTGTCATTGTCCCATACAGAACAACGAAATTGAAAAAAATCTACATCAGACATTCAAAAACCAACAAGCCTGCTATCCTAGCTATCCCAGCCTGGTTAACCCCCTAAACCTCTGATACCCCATAATTAAATACAGTATATTCCCACAGAGACTACCTTACGCTGCGTTTAAAGCCAAAATCGCATTTGGATGAAAACTGTTTTTCAGGTGGCTAGTCCTAGTCTTTGTAACCCTGTACCTTCTTTCCAGAAGGCAAAAGCTGAAAGAGATCATTTCTGGGGTGCGCACTATCCTGCACTATCTCTGCAGCTTTCTTATGACACCCGGAAGCATAGATTTGATCCAAGGTGGGAAGAGTGCACCCAATTATTCTCTCCGCAGTCTTTAGAAACCCTGGACAGCATTGTTTTCCCCCTGACTGTGCAGCTCCCAAACCACACACACAGACCATAAGTTAATACGCTCTCAACAGTACAATGGTAAAATGCCATCAACAGGTCCTTTGAAAGATTATTTTTCTGGAGGATTCTCAGTAAATATGACAGGTGGTGATCCAGCCTCTGCTTTCAAACCTTGAAGGAGAGAGAGCCTACCACCTCCTGAAGGAGTCGGTTCCGCTATCAAGCAGCTCTTACTGCCAGCCTCAGTACTTTGCCTTCTGTAATGTGGACACTGCGGCAGCTAATATGGAGTCCATAGCAGTTAAAGAGTTGCTTGATATTGGGGGCTTCAATGCCACCTTTGCAAGGTTTGTGTATCTTGGGCAAAGAATTTGACTCCACCTAGTCCAGAATTAACCAATTAAAGCTATGGTTTTCCCAGTAGTGATGTATGGAAGTGAGAGCTGGACCATAAAGAAGGCTGATCGCCAAAGAATTGATGCTTTTGAATTATGGTGCTGGAGGAGACTCTTGAGAGTCCCATGGACTGCAAGAAGATCAAACCTCTCCATTCTGAAGGAAATCAGCCCTGAGTGCTCACTGGAAGGACAGATCCTGAAGCTGAGACACCAAGACTTTGGCCACCTCATGAGAAGAGAAGACTCCCTGGAAAAGACCCTGATGTTGGGAAAGATGGAGGGCACAAGGAGAAGGGGACGACAGAGGACGAGATGGTTGGACAGTGTTCTTGAAGCTACCAGCATGAGTTTTTTTTTTAAATAATATTTATCAAAAAAGTTACAAAAATGTGGGAAAAAAAGATAAAAAGAAAAGAAAAAAAAGAAACAGAGAATACAAAATACAGAAAAATAAGAACAATTAAAAACGTTTCCATCTTTCCATGTCCTGTCTTTCATTTACTTATTTCCCTGACCTCCTCACACCTCCCTTTTTTGTATTCTAGTTCAATTAAATATTTCAGCAAATCCTTTCCAGCTTGGTTTTTATCCTAATAGTTTATCTTAATGTTATAATTTTAGACTCTCGTCTTTCAGCAGTTAAAAAATCGCTACCAGCATGAGTTTGACCAAACTGCGGGAGGCAGTGGAAGACAGGAGTTCCTGGCGTGCTCTGGTCCATGGGGTCACCAAGAGTCGGACACGATTAAACGACTAAACAACAACAAGTCCAGAATTCTGCTTCCAATAGAGGCCATTCAAATGCCTGGGAGAAGGTCTCCCTGTTGCTTGTCCAAAGCCTACACTGTTTAGAGACATGGGTCCCTTTCACATTGTACAGCGGTACCTCTGAATACACACACCTCCGGTTGCATATCCTTCAGGATACGAACGTGGCAAACCTGGAAGTATTTTCCCGGGTTTATCGCCCCGCGCGCATGTGCAGAAGCGCTCTACCGCACCGCACGCATGCATAGAAGCGGTCCCTCCGGTTGCGGAAACCTCAGGATTCGACCAGAGCTCTGGAACAGATCCCATCTGCAACCTGAGGTACCACTGTACTTTACTGGGGACTCGGTGCTGCTAATGCATGCCTTTATTTATTTATTTATTTATTTATTGCTTTTTTTATTTATTTTGCAGCATCTACACAACATCATCCTAATCAAAGTCCCATCCCAGATTATTTGCCTGCATTTAATCTGGATTTACTGTTTCCACTGCAAATCTGACACAGCTTGCCCTTGTGAAAAGAGGAAATCCAGAGTAAATTGGGAGATCAGACCCAAAGACCCACCTTGTTCAGCATTCCATACTCTCCAACATTTCTCCAATGAAAAACCGGACATCCTATTCCACAATAATAATAGTTTTATTATTTATACCTTGCTCATCTAGGCAGCTTCCAACATATATAAAACATAATAAAACATTAAACATTTAAAAAAGAAAATCTCCCCTATATAGGGCTGCCTTTAGATGTCTTCTAAAGGTTGTATAATTACTTATCTCCTTGGCTCGGGGGTCACATAACTCCATACCCTCCAGGGAAAATAGGGAAGTCCTACCATACCCTCCAACATTTCTCTGATGAAAATAGGGACGTCCTAAGGCAAAGTGGGACTTTCTGGGATCAAACCAGAAACTGGGATGGCTTCTGTAAATCTGTCACTGTCCCTGGAAAATAGGGACACCTGGAGGGTCTGGAATTCTCACAGTGGTCAACCAGAAGAAGCCTGCCAGAGGACCATGGGAACCCCACAAACCGGACATGAGTGCAACAGCACACTTCAGACCATGACCCCCTGCAACTGGTGTTCAGAGATACGAATGTACGAAGAGCCCCACTGGATCAGGCCAGCAGCAAATCTTTGTCCACTGGCACCAATTATAGGGTGCCCCTGATGCCCAAGCATCCAAAAATAATCGTTGTGGGGACTCAGCACCCACACCGCAGGGCGTCCGATGCGACTTCCGGTGCCTCACGAAGCACCGGAAGTCATGTCTGAGACCTCACAGGGCCTGAGAGGTGGTGTCCGAGGCCTCGCGGGGCCTCAGACATGACTTCCAGGGTCTCCAGGTGCTGCTGCAGGGCACGCAACGTCAAGACCTCATGTAATAATAATAATAATAATAATAATAATAATAATAATAATTAATAATAATAATAATTTTATTATTCATACCCCACCCATCTGGCTGGGTTTCCCCAGCCACTCTGGGCGGCTTCCAACCAAATATTAAAAACAATACAGAATCAGACATTAAAAACTTCCCTAAACAGTTGTCTTTTAAAAGTAAAATAGTTTTTAATAACAAAGTATTTCTTACTGGCATAGCTGGCAACCTTAGAATATACTTTCCCCAATTTTACCCCATGGAAGGATCCTGGTGAAGTACACTCTTCTATTTCTAATAATAATAATAATAATAATAATAATAATAATAATAATAATAGTTTATTTATACCCTGCCCATCTGGTTGGGTTTCCCCAGCCACTCTGGGCAGCCCAACAGAATATTAAAAACACGATAAAACTTCAAACATCAAAAACTGCCCTAAACAGGGCTGCCTTCAGATGTCTTCTAAAAGTCAGATAGTTGTTTATTTCCTTGACATCTGATAGGAGGGCGTTCCACAGGGCGGGCACCACTACCAAGAAGGCCCTCTGCCTGGGTCCCTGTAACCTCACTTCTCTCAGCGAGGGAACCGCCAGAAGCCCCTCAGCGCTGGACCTCATTGTACACCACTGGTCACCCACAACCTGGGGCCCTGCCCACTGGAGGAGGAAGAGGAGTGCGGGGGGAACGCACCACCCCTGGCAGCGCGGTCCCAGTGGGGTGCCATCGCAGCTGCCCCCCTGCCTGTGCTGGGTGCCACACCCCCACAGGTGGTGTGCCACACCCCAGGACACGTGCCATGTCCCTGCAGGTGGCACGCCACACCCCCAGGATGCGCGCCACGCCCCTGGGACGTGCGCCAGCCCCGCCCCACCTGTTCTCCGCCCCCCAGTGCTGGAGCATGAAGCTCCAGCACTGGCCCTGTCTTGGATGGAGGGGAAGTTGTAGTCTCTGCCTGCCTTCCAAAAGAGGGCGGTCAAGAGATGGTGAGGGTGCGGCTGCAGAGCCTGGGCATGCAATTGTTCATTTATTCCTGCTCGCTGCTTCTGCTACTTAACCATTTCCTGGCCAACGAGAGCACCTCTCCTGCTAAGCTTACTC
This sequence comes from Podarcis filfolensis, assembly GCF_964270895.1. Lineage (NCBI taxonomy): Eukaryota > Metazoa > Chordata > Lepidosauria > Squamata > Lacertidae > Podarcis > Podarcis filfolensis. Next base: position 9,263,108 of record NC_139608.1, read on the forward strand.
AGCAGTTTTTGGCTGGGTACCTTGCCGAAAGCTTTTTGGAAGTCCAAGCACATTATGTCACCTCTAAGTACATGCTTGTTGACATTCACGAAGAACTGCAATAGGTTTGTGAGACAGGAGTTGCTCACGTTGACTTTGCTTTAGCAAGGCATGTTCTTCTATTCTTATGGGAAGCCCATGAACAGGACATGAGCTGGAAAGTCTTCTCTCTCTTGTGTTCCCCAGAGGCAGAGCCTTATTGTCCGCGGACTTATCTAATCCAGTTTTCTAAATTGGTGGCTGCCACCACATCTTGAAACAGCAAATTCCATAGTTTAACTACGTGCTGGTTGCCAACCAATTATGGCTTGTCTGGAACAGTTCAGAAATTGGACCATGCTGTTGACAAAACATTTGGCCTCTCTAGCGGATGTCCAACGTCTAGAATGTAGCACAACAATACGACGCTAAATATATTTTCGCTTTTAACGTAGGAACAGATTGTGAGAGGCTGGCTTTGCATTGCGCACTTGTAACTATGGCTGCCACCGTTTAACCTGATAAATTGCGGACAAACCTGATGTACGCCCTATCTGTGGGGCAAAATGAACGTGACATCAAGGGCCTTAATGAGGACATGGTATAATCATTGGCATCTAGTCACATTGTTTTAATTATTTTAATTGTTAAGCACAGAGTGGGAAATCAGGTTCCTAATGCCTAATGATCATTATATAGCCTCTTATTATCCTACACAGCAATTTCCGTTGCTATTTTTCCAGAGCAGGTCTAGCATACAAAATAACACTATTATGCATTATTTTCTTACAGAAACAACTCACACTAGTTGTTTTTTTAAAGAAGAAAACTTATCTTCTGTTGCTCTTGAAGTTACATCTTTGTTTCAGGGACGGATACAATGTGTTTTTATTGCATGTTAATGAAAATGAGCTCCAGCAGTTCAACCTTCTAATGTCTGTGCAGAAGTAAGCCCCATTCAGTTCAATGGGACTTACTTCCAGGTGAGGATTTCAGCAAATGGCACCATGCATTGCACAGCCTGCCAGTTCAGACCTGCAGCCATGCACATCTCTACTGAACAGCAGTTAGCCTATTTTGGGTGCATGAAGTTTTTTCAAATACCAGAAGAAGATGCACCCTTCCGACTTTCAGTTTGAAGGAAGAGGAGCAATTACAGAGTAAATGAATGGAGAACAGGTCTTTCAAGGTGACTGGGGGCTTCGGCAGTGGTCTAGGGTTATAAGAATTGGAGTACAACAAATGTATTTCTGTTTTGAACTGCAAAAATTTTAGGGGGATGCAAATGCACCCACCCACCCAGAATTATAGCATGGCTTTGTTATAACAAAGTATTTCTTAATGGCATAGTTGGCAACCTTAGAATATACTTTTCCTAGTTTTACCCCATAGAAGGATCCTGGTGAAGTACACTCTTCAATTTCTAACAACAACAACAACAACAACAACAACAGTTTATTTATACCCTGCCCATGTGGTTGGGTTTCCCCAGCCACTCTGGGCAGCCCAACAGAATATTAAAAACACGATAAAACTTCAAACATCAAAAACTGCCCTAAACAGGGCTGCCTTCAGATGTCTTCTAAAAGTCAGATAGTTGTTTATTTCCTTGACATCTGATAGGAGGGCGTTCCACAGGGCGGGCACCACTACCAAGAAGGCCCTCTGCCTGGTTCCCTGTAACTTCGCTTCTCGCAGGGAGGGAACTGCCAGAAGGCCCTTGGTGCTGGACCTCAGTGTCCAGTTTGAACGATGGGGGTGGAGACGCTCCTTCAGGTATACTGGGCTGAGGGCATTTAGGCCTTCAAAGGTCAGCACCAACACTTTGAATTGTGCTCAGAATCATACTGGCAGTCAATGTAGGTCTTTCAGGACCGGTGTTATATGGTCTCGGCAGCAATCAACTCCATCACATATATAGATAACCTGCTATTGCATCTACTTAATAGCTACAGCTACAAACCCTATAACCACCTTCAAAGCCCTCTTCTTAAGCCACTACATATTTTGGCTTAAGAATATGTAATTTTCTTAATTTCCATATATAATTTAGAGGTAAATTGCATACGTCGCCTGGCTTGGCACATTCTACCGGTGCACCCTGTGCTTTAGAGACGAGTAGTTTATGAGCATGTTCAAGAGAAAGTCAGAACCGGTTTTTTAGGTTCTCCCTTTCTGAACCATTCTGCACCCAGCTTTAGACCAAAGGCACCTATCATTATTATTATTTTTTAAAAAAACTGCTTGCAATTGGCCTAATTAAAAACTCTCATTGGTCTCTCCCAACCCTGTACTTATTCCCTGCCCACTTTAATTGAGCTCCTATTTTTGCAGGCTAGTGGAGATGCGAGAAAAGTTTCTGCATCTTCAAACAAGTTTTTTTTTTTAAGTGTGTTTTGATTGTTGTGGGAGCCTCATTGCTATTCCCAGAATGTCGAGTTGAGCTTATGCTGATCGGCAGGATTTAGAAGCGTGAAACAGAAAAAAAAGGAGAGGGAAAAAGGGTCCTTTCTTCTCTTCTCACTCCTTCATGGTTCCCCCCTCCCCCTTCCCCATTTACATTGAAAGTTGGCCAAGATCAGATCACGCTCTGTCTGTGGCCTCTGAATTAAAATGGGGCTAGTTGCTCCCCCCCCTTAACTTTATAGTTCTTGCAGAACTTCTTCTTGAGTTTAGTCCTTCTTGAGAGAAGTGTTCTTCTCCACCCCACCCCCTTCAAATGAACTTCTTTTGCTTTTTTTATTATTATTTAAAGAGGTTGGAGTTTGGGTTTTGTTTTTTAAACTCCCCCTTTTTTCTGTCCCCAGATCGAGAGTTTGCATTAAAAGAAGGGAGGGAAAAGAAAGAATGCACTGTTTGCGTCTCGAGGTAAAAAACAGTCTGCTCACCAGCAGGTGCAGGGGTCCACAAACAGCTGTTTTACTGCTCTTGAGTTGAAGCCTATCACGTCCCCCCCTCCAAGCCAAGAGCTCTTCATTTAATCCTCTCCTGCAATTCACACTGTAATTGCCGGAGATCCAGACAGCTGGGGTGGGGTGGGGGGCCTCGTTTTATTAGTTGTATTCCACCCCTTCTCCACAAATAACAAGATCCTTAGCAAATAAGGGACAAGGCCTTTTAATTAGTTTTTGAGACTTTGAGCACAATCTCGTGGGGCTGTCCGCAGTGCGGGCTTTGTTGACAATGAACGGGAGTTTGCACACGCCCAGTTCAACAGGGCTGGGGCAAGAGACGTACCTCGTGGATTGTGGCCCTGGGCAACTGTAGCCAAAGTAAGCCACATGAAGCCAAATGGGCATCCCAATATCTTGTTGTTGTTTAGTCGTTTAGTCCTGTCCGACTCTTCTTGACCCTGTGGACCAGAGCACGCCAGGCACTCCTGTCTTCCACTGCCTCCTGAAGTTTGGTCAAACTCATGCTGGTAGCTTCTATAACACCGTCCAACCATCTCGTCCTCTGTCATCCCCTTCTCCTTGTGCCCTCCATCTTTCCCAACATCAGGGTCTTTTCCAGGGAGTCTTCTCTTCTCACGAGGTGGCCAAAGTATTGGAGCCTCAGCTTCAGGATCTGTCCTTCCAGTGAGCACTCAGGGCTGATTTCTTTAAGAATGGATAGGTTTCATCTTCTTGCAGTCCATGGGACTCTCAAGAGTCTCCTCCAGCACCATAATTCAAAAACATCAATTCTTTGGCGATCAGCCTTCTTTATGGTCCAGCTCTCACTTCCATGCATCACTACTGGGAAAACCATAGCTTTAACTATATGGACCTTTGTTGGAAAGGTGATGTCTCTGCTTTTTAAGATGCTGTCTAGGTTTGTTCTTGCTTTTCTCCCAAGAAGCAGGCGTCTTTTAATTTCATGACTGCTGTCACCATCTGCAGTGGTCATGGAGCCCAAGAAAGTAAAATCTCTCACTGCCTCCATTTCTTCCCCTTCTACTGGGCTCCAAATACCTGAGAGACCTTCTCCTTCCCTACAGGTGCTTCAGATCAGCGGCAGGGGCCATCTTGACAGTTACGCCACCCTCAGAAGTTCACGGTTGGTGGCCTGGGAGAGGGTATTCTCTGTGGCTGCCCTTAAGTGATAACCACCAAGTTGTACGGCTTTCACGTATACATTTTCGTGTGTGTTTTCCCCTGATATGTGTGCATGCTTTGGTTGCAGAAGCCTTTATTCACACTGCCAAACAAACTCTACTTTTCAAGGCAATTTGTAGTACAGATTTTACAGAATTTCCTCAGATAGTTGCCTGTCTTTTATATATGAATTACATAATGAACATACGGCACACAGAAAATTTACAAAACGGAGACACATCAGATATAAAAAGGAGGAGCTACATTGATAAGAAATATGTTAATATTTGGCTGAAACAGAACACTGCAATATAAGTATTCTGGTGTGCTTAAATGAGAAGAGTTAATTTTCCTTCTGTTTATTATGTTGCAAGCTACCTAATGCTTTCTCAAGTTTGCTAGATGCATATATGTCAGCGTTTTGGTAACACGCAGATTCATTTAAATTTAGATGGTAATAGTATACCTGTCTACTCAGAGTTGTAGTTCAGTAGGACTTGCCTCCTCTTAGAAGTGTGGACCCATTAATTGGTTGAAAGACAAGTAATCAAACTTAAATAATCTTGAATAGGTCAAAAATTTTAACAAAAGCACAAGTTAACAAAAGTCTAGAAGACCCTCCATACGTTCTGGCACTCTAACTGCCATTAGTCTTAGCAGTGAGCATAGCCAGTGGTCAGAGGTGATGGGAGATGAGGTTCAACAACATCTAGAGGCCTGTGGATTAGTCACCCCTGCCCTAGAATCACGATTATGGGACATCTGAAATATCTACCTTTTAGTATATGGAGATGTTGATAATTTTATAAAGTACATAAGAGTACGTAAAATAAGTTTAATTTGGCTGGATTTGCCATGCTGACTTTACTTTATTACTGATTATTTACTCTGCTACGTATTTTGGAAAGTGATTTGTGTGTCTATCTGTCGGTTCTTTACGCAACCAGGTGCCTTTTGAGCTCCTGTTGCCCAGTTTGTCACAAAGGTTCCCAAAGTAGTGATGGTGGTCTTCATCCATGTTTGGACACTGGACACAATTTTTGAATCAAAGCGGTAGATCAAAATGTTCCAGGCTGCACTGATTTGGTCACCTCCTGAGATATTTGGTATGACTTCCAGAGAATGAGGAGCAGGTTTTAATCTATGTTTAGCGACTGCCAGACATCATTTTGCATTCAGATTGAGAACTTCAACAAATGCCAGTTTAGGCGCCTCTAAAGATACCGTCACGCAATCCGGCATGACTTTGCCCAGTTTGGTGTGATGGCTCCAAACTCAACTGATTTGGATGCCTCTGAAGATACTTTTGCCCAGTTTGTCATGACAGGTCCAAGCTGTGGTGATTTGGGGGTATCTGAAAATATCGTTTCACGATTTGAAACGACAGTTTCCAAGAGCAAGGAGCAGGTTTTAATCTATGTTCAATACCATTGGATGCCATTTTGAATTAATATGACAGACTGAACCTTCCAATTTGGACTGCCAATTTGGACGCCTCTGAAGATATTTTTTCCTTCCAGTAGCACCTTAAAGACCAACTAAGTTAGTTCTTGGTATGAGCTTTCGTGTGCATGCACACTTCTTCAGATACACATGCATGCACACGAAAGCTCATACCAAGAACTAACTTAGTTGGTCTTTAAGGTGCTACTGGAAGGAAAAATTTTGTTTTGTTTTGACTATGGCAGACCAACACAGCTACCTATCTGTATCTGAAGATATTGTCACCCAATGTGGCAAGACACCACCCAATTTAGTGCAACGGTTCCAAACGGCGTTAATTTGGATACGTCTGAAAATATCAAGGATATCTAAAGATATCGCAAAATAGTTCAGTGGCCAGCCCACATCATACGTCTTTCTTCCTTCCCCAACCAAAATACATCCACGGAATTCTGTCAAACAAATATGGGTGAGGCCCACCTCAGACTTGCTTGAATGATATTACCTTGTTTCGATTTTGGAATTATGGTTTCATCTAATTTTTTAAGCCTTCTTCTGTTGTTGTCTTCTTCTGATTTAGTCCATTATTTTTTACAGATGCTATGTTGTTTTAACATATTAGAAACTGCTTGAAAAGTGGTGTATAAGAGTTTAAAGCAAAGAAACAAATTCCCAATGGGTGGTGCTATGAGCACTACTCTGGAATACTTACTCTTCTGTTAATCTCTCTCTCTCTCTCTCTCTCACTCACTCACTCACTCACTCTCTCTCTCACACACACCAGTGTCATCTGCAAATCTCATGTTGCTTCCAAAGCTCTTTGCCAATCCAACACGCCCCCCCCCCGGCGCAGTGGTACTTTCTTCAGCAAAACTTTAGGTCTCCCCCACCATCAACAGCCCCTGTCAGTTCTCAGGCAACCCTCTTCCTTTCTAGATTTGACGGGGAGTGAGCCAACCAAGACGAGGGGAGCAGAGTGGGAAAGACTGGCATTTGTAGATCCCGAGGGCAGCTTTTCACCCCCTGAGGGAAACAGGCAGTTGGCTCCCAGACACTTCCCTTTTATGAGCCAAAAGGGACATATTTGCCAGAGTTGTTCTCTGCTCCCGTTTCATTCCTCTCTTCGTTTAATTTTCAGAGTGGGGCACCTTCACCATTTCATAGCCCTTCTGCTCCCCGCTGTCTGTCATCCCTTGTCCCCCCTCATTTCTTTTCTTCCTTTCCCTGCACTTCCCCCCTCCCCATTTCTGCCCCTTTCTGAAGCCCCCAAGATGACATGGCTCATTGATGCATCTCCCTCATTAGCATTTCAGCAGCTTGGCCCTGGAGTTTCAGAGACTATCCATCATGAGAAAACCGAAGAATGTGCCCCATTTGCATGTTTCTCTGCCAGAACGAAACCCTTCCCTCCCTCTCAGCTGGTCATTGTGCGAGCTTTCCCATGAAGTCTCAGAAACCATATTTGAGATTTTGCAGCGCCCCTGTGAAAATGCTTGGCTAGTTTTCTTAGAAGTGCTTCTTTAAAAGGAAAAAAAAAAGAGAAGAGAGCAACTTGCATGCACCCCAGCTTCGCAGTTAATTGCGTCAGTAGATTAATCCGTAATAATATGTTTATGCTGGTCTGTTGCTGTCAAAAAGCTTTGCCTAAGATGAGATGAATCAATGATTTTGAAGCAGCGATGGGGGGAGAAAGAGGGAGAGATTGATAGCGGTGAAAATGAGTGGTCAGGCACAAAAGACAACCATAAGTTAGCTATCCTTCCCTCTAATAGCAAACTTGGGTGGTTGAGTGCTGATCAATTTGGAAACAAACTAGGGCCACATACAAGCAAAGCAGAAGTTTCAGCATGCCCAGGGGAGCCTCAAGGTATCTAGAAGCACATACACACACGCTCAAACACACACATTTAAACATAGCCTGCGCAAAAAGGAGCTTGTTGGCATCCATCTGTCTCAAGTGGGTGAAGTCAAATCGCTGGAGAATCACAGCGCCTGCTGTGGCTGCAGAAACAGGTAACTCATAACTGCTGCCTCTTGTGTTGTTTCGGCTGTGTTAGCAGCACCAAAGTGACTTCTCTGGGGTGCAAACCTGGGCAGTGCATATGGAGGACCTGGGCTGCCCAGACGGCGAGACCCTACTCTCCGCCTCGCCAATGTGGTCCACAGGAAAGCAGATCAATGCGTTTGGTGACAGCTTGGTGTCTGTGGATGTTGTGTTCAGCCTCACTCTGCATTTTAATCCCTCACTGTTCCTTCTGCTCTGTGCCGGAGGCTTGTGTGCCCATGTCATTGTTGGTGTTTTCAAAAAGGCCCACAGTGGGTGGGATCACGTCAGAAGAGATGCTTTTTCAGCCATCAACTCTCCACCTGTGCTCACTGATCTGGAGGCTGCTCTCAGCTGACTCACAGCAGGAGAATCCTGCATCAGGTTGGAGGTGGGTGAGGCAGTTCAGACTGAGAGGGTGGCTTTGGATTTGGAGACCTTTTACTCATTTCGGGGGGGGGGACCGTGACAAAAAACCCAAATAAATAAAGGGGGTCCATGACATTGGGGTCTTTGGGAGATATGTGCAGCAATGGAAGTTACTGTGTATGTGGAAGGAGTTTGGTAGGGGACCCTGACCAACTTGGTATGTAGCCTGGGAGGAGGGTTGGGGAATAAATTCAACTCAGTTCACAGTTAAAGGTGAACCTAACTTGTACTTCCCGAAACAATATGAAAACTGAACAGCAGCCAGCCTTTGAAATTCCCAGTTTTGCAGTGCAGTGCTCCAGCCACATAATTTATACAAAAACACTTACGTTAGTGAAACTTGCATAAAACGATGCATTATATTAGGAGAAATTGCATACATAAATGAGTATATTAGGAAAAATTCACACAAAAATGCTGGTGAATTTTCACCAGGCCTTTAAAAAATTGCAAACTGATGTGAAAGTGTGGAGAACTGAATTTAGGGCTGGAAAAATGAGAAATGGAGTCAGATTGACATATTTACCTGTCCCTAGTTGGGGCAGGCATGGGTGTCAGTGAACAGGATAATCGTAACCATCTCTAGTATTCCATATGTCTGGACCATTATTGAGCCCAATTCCTTGTGCCCAATATTTCACTGTTCGTGTTGTCCCCTGTGAAAATCCTTGTTATAGTAAACTGAGAATCAGTCCAGTGCAACAAACTCACCCGGCCCTCAGCCAGAGAAGGTCATAGTGACCCAACCACTATCTCAGGATATCTCAACAAGTAGCAATTTCTAAAAGCCAGTACATAGAAAATTGCTCCCTGTTAGATTTGGTTGCCTATGGATGAGTGGAGCAGATAATCACCCATGTGAATTTTTTTTTGGGGACAAGCAGTCTTCCACGCCAATCAGTATGGTTTAAAGATACCTGTTGATTATGGTAAGATCCCTTGACAAGGAGACATAGCTCACTATCAGGCTGCTCAGATGAGGGGCAGGGGGAGATAGTGGACTAAGTCAGAAATCCTGATAGCAAGTTAGTAATTTCTGGTGTAGTAATTTCTGGTCTAAAATCATTAGCTGGGGCCCTAAGTTGATAGCAAGGAGGTAGATAGCTGTTGAGGTGAAAGATTTTGACAAGTAGCCACTCTTATCAATCAGAGTGAAATCACACATTATAGGGAGAGATGTGAGTGGGATTGATCCATGTATGCCCCATGAGACGCGATGGCATCTTGCTAGTGTTTTCCAATGTACTGCTCTCTTTTACTGCTTAGTGATTAGGTAGTTAACATCATGTATCATTTTCATATATTACATGTTCCTGGGGAGACACCCGTCGGCATGCCCAAGTCTCTGCTTTTCATAGAATCATAGATTTGTAGAGTTGGAAGGGTCCAAACCCCTACAATGCAGGAATCTCAACTAAAGCATCTCAACTTGGATTTCAGAGGGTTGGACTAGATGATCCCTTCCAATTCTAATGATTCTATGACAGATGGCCATCCAACCTCTGCTTAAAAACCTCCCAATGGAGGAGAGTCCACAACCTCCCAAGAGACTCCGTTCCACAGTTGAACAGCTCTTACTGTTAGAAAGTTCTTCCTGGTGTTTAGTTGAAATCTTCTCTCTTTTAACTTGAATCCATTGGTTTGGGTCCTACCCTCCGAAGCAGAAGAAAACAAGCTTGCTCCATCTTCCATCTGACAGCTCTTTAGATATCTGACTCATATCTCCCCTCAGTCTCCTCTTTTCCAGGCTAAACATGCCCAGCTCCTTCAAATGTTCCTCATATGTCTTGGTTTCCAGACCCTTGATCATCTTGGTTGCCCTCCTCTGCACATGTTCCAGCTTGTCAACATCCTTCTTAAATCGTGGTGCCCAGAACTGGACACAGTATTCCAGGTGTGGTCTGACCAAGGCAGAATACCGTGGTACCTCAGGTTACAGACGCTTCAGGTTACAGACTCCGCTAACCCAGAAATAGTACCTCGGATTAAGAACTTTGTTTCAGGATGAGAACAGAAATCGCGCAGTGGTGGTGTGGCAGCAGCGGGAGGCTCCATTAGCTAAAGTGGTACCTCAGGTTAAGAACAGTTTCAGGTTAAGAAAGGACCTCCAGAAAGAATTAAGTTCTTAACCTGAGGTACCACTGTAGAGCAGTACTATGACTTCCCCTGATGAGGACACTATACTTTTGTTAATCCATCCTAGAGTAGCATGAGATTATTATTTTTTGCTACTGCATCACACCGTTGACTCATGTTAAGCTTGTAGACTACTGAGACCCCTAGATCCTTTTCACATGTACTACTGGCAATCCAAGTGTCCCCCATCTTGTATTTGTGGAACAGGTTCTTTCTGCCTAATTGCAGAACCTTACATTTGTCCCTGTTGAAAATTATTTTGTTAGTTTCGACACAGTTTTCCATTCTGTTAAGGTCCTCTTGAATCATCATTCTGTCTTCTGCGGCATTAGCTACTCCTCCTAGTTTGGTGCCATCTTCAAATTGGATGAGTATCCCCTCACATCATGGGGCACTTGGCGGAGGATAACAAAATGATACGGTGTGTCTTATGCCACACGGGAAGCAGGTCAGATTGTTTGTCCATCTAGCCCAGGGATGGGGAACTTGTGGTCCTCCAGAGATGCTGAACTCCAACTCCTTTCAGCCCCAACCAGTATTGACAGTAGCAAGTGATGATGGGAGTTTAACCAGCAATATCTGTAGGGCCACAGGTTCCCCAACCCCTGATCTAGCTCAATATTGTCTGGGTCCCTAGTCCAGGATCTCAAGATGACATGGACTGCTCTATGTTCCAGATGTCAGGGCCTGGACCTAGAACCTTCTGAATACAAACAATGCACTGAACCACAGCACTATTTTCTCTGGACCTTTGAGAGGCTGCTTCTGTTCTTTTTCAGAGTGGGATGAAACTGGAGAGATGACATTTGGAGTTTTGTTTATTCCGTATTATGTGACTGGGTTTATAAGTATGGAAGTTCAGGGGAAACTACCGGCTCATTGTGATTCCTGCATTGCAGGGGGTTGGACTAGATAACCCTTGGGGTCCCTTCCAACGCTACAATTCTATGATTCTACGATCTGAACCATGCCAAATTTGGCTTTCATGCAGGATTTTTAAAAAAAAAACTCTGTAGCCTGTAGTTGAAGTTTTCTTGATACAGCAGACCACCATTGCAACAGGTTTGATTGATTGATTGTTTGTTTTTTTGAAGGTTTTTCCCGTGTTTTAATTGTTTAATCGGGTGTGTGTTTGCTACCCTGGGCACGTTTGGGAAGAAGTACAGAATATAAATTTAATAAGTAAGTAAGTAATTTCCACACAAGCCAAAATAAATTGCTGACCAGTATTGCTTGGGGAGAAAAAGATCTATACAGAATTAGCCTATTTTGTCTTCCCCTCAGAGCATAACAATGAAACAGATCTGGTATTATATTTTTTTTTTAACGGTGGGACAGGGGCATCCTAAAGGTATTGCTAGATGTTATCTGAACTGGGTTTGGTGGGCCGAGAATAAAATGGAGGTTTGTTGCATTTTTAAGCAATCAGTTCATGCTCGCCTCCGTTGTAAAAGTTCTGTTTTTTAACATCTGGATGCATGTTTAAGTAAATAATAATAATAAAAAATACTCCCCCACTCAACCCTTTCAACCGGGCTGTGGATTTAAATGAATAAGATGTGTTTGTGTTCTGTTTACAGATGTCCACGCTAGATTCATGCCAAATGAAAGAGGAACGAGGGAGCAAAAACCTTTACGTAGCCACTTTTGAAGGGGGGGAAAGTTTGTCAAAACAATAATTAAAAAACCGAGTTTTTCCTCTACCTTCCCCCCCCCACCTGCATCTTCACCTTGGAGTTATTTTGGGGGAGAAGGAAAGTAGGGTGGGCGGGGGACGAGGGTGGGAGAGAGAGAGAGAGAGAGAGAGAGAGAGAGAGAGAGAGAGAGAGAGAGAGAGACATTGGAGAGGGCCAAAAATGCTGACCTTAATTAATAGAAGATCTACTAGAGCCAAAGAAAAAAGATTTGGCTCTCAGGCCCGGGCCTCCCCTGATCCTCTCCTGGGTGTAATGAGAGAGTTCAGCTTCATTATTGGCAGCTGAGGCAAAGGGTCACTGGCGATGGATTTGTAAGGCCTGCATTGAGAGACTCGCTCCATGCTGAGAGGAGCTGGCCATGTTCTTGGACACCTGGTCATTAACATTGCTAATTAGTAGCCATTAATCAGGGCTCTCGTTCTTTCCCTCCTCCCCCCGCCCCTCTGTTGTGTGGCACCGGCTCAGAGGAGCCCAGCGAACAACAGGACTGTTTCATTACCTCCACAAGAGGTGGAATAAAAGCCGTTCCCATCAACTCAAGTTGAGATGGATTAAGGGAAAGGTTAGACAACAGTTTAAGATGAGCTAGAGCTTCGGGAGGAGAGGCAAGGCAAGGGAGGAGGGGAGGGGGAGCGTGGGGGGGGACCTGAGCTGTCCTCGGAGGGGAAAGCCAGTCACCTATAATTAATGACATCTTCCGTGACCTAATTCTAATCACCGTGTGAGCTTTCCACCAACAACTGAACCTCTGTAGTTTAGAAAGGGCTCCAATTTATCTGTTTGCACATGAAATTAGCCAGCAGTCAAAGTAGCTCCTTGTTTAAATTTTGCGCATGGAGTGCCACAGGTTTCAGCGAGATGCCAGTCCATAGATATGCCATAAAAGTGTCTACATGAGGAAGAAACAGCAGCACTGTTACCTCACCCTAAGAGGTTATGCTTTTCCATCATCATGCAATACACAGTTATTTCTATAATTAAGCAAGCCCCACATTTGTCTCTCTGTGTGTGCGCACACACACACACACACACAATTGTGCATTGCGTTTCCATGTTACGAATTAACAGGAAACTCAATAACCTATAAAAGAGAGGTTAGAAAATGATTAAAAAAAAGGTATTTAGGTAGCTTGTAAACGTATTGCAGTAACCTGTAAAAATATTTAGCTAACTTGTCACAAATATAAGGATATTTCTCTTGCAATGCTTCCCTCTAAAACTGTTGGGGTAAGTAAAAAAAAAGCCCGCAATGCAGGGGTAGATTATATCCAGGTTTTAGTAAGCATTTGTTCTGATTGTTCTGAGATTTGTGCAAGCAAGTCAGGTAGACTCAAGAAATAGGATGGCATGCCCCCTGGGTCTCATCTTTTCATTTATGCTGTGGTTGTAAGGAACAAACTACAGTGACAATCCCAAGCTGTTTTTTCGGATGTCCATTGTTGGACATTAACCAGGCAATGCTGATAATCACATGGAGGTGATTGCAAACACTCACAGATATAATAATAACAACAATAACATCATCATCATCATCATCATCATCAACAACAACAACAACAACAACAACAATTTATTTATACCCAGCCACTCTGGGCGGCTTCCAACAAAATATTAAAATACAATAGTCCTTCAGATATTAAAAGCTTCCGTAAACAGGGCTGCCTTCAGATGTCTCCTAAAAATCTGGTAGTTGTTTTTTCCTTTGACATCTGGTGCGAGGGCGTTCCACAGGGCAGGCGCCACCACCGAGAAGGCCCTCTGCCTAGTTCCCTGTAACTTCGCTTCTTGCAGTGAGGGAACCACCTGAAGACCCTCAGCACTGGACCTCAGTGTCTGGGCAGAACGATGGGAGTGGAGAAGCTCCTTAAGGTATACAGGACCGAGACCATTTAGGGCTTTAAAGGTCAGCACCAACACTTTGAATTGTGCTCGGAAACATACTGGGAGCCAATGTAGGTCTTTCAAGACAGATGTTATATGGTCTAGGCAGCCTCTCCCAGTCACCAGTCTAGCTGCCGCATTCTGGATTAGTTGCAGTTTCTGAGTCACCTTCAAATGTAGCCCCATGTAGAGTGCATTGCAGTAGTCCAAGCAGGAGATAACCAGAGCCTGCACCACTCTAGCGAGACGGTTTGCGGGCAGACATTCATGACATATCTACTGGGAGTTCTATCAAATTTTATGCCATATTTGCTGTGACATACGGGGAAAACTAAGGACAGCCAAAGAAATTCTAGTTGATAAATGGTCAAGATTCTTCAAGCAATTAATTATAATTTTGCAGAAATCTGCGTGCAAATAAATCCTAGATTTATAATAAAGATTGACATTTTAAAAACCCAATAGGCTACTTTGCAGGCCCTCCTCCTATTAGTCCACTGGCTTCTGTGAAGAAGGAGGAGGTTTGCTTTGGCATAACACACTCCCTCTCTCACACCATGTAATAATGCCTGGATAATGTATGTTTTTAAACCACGTTGATCTGGAGGATATTAATGTGGTGGTAACTACACCTGCAGGATACGGAGCCTAACGCACGTATATAAAAGCTGTTATTAGTTGCATAACCTTTCACTAGCGCTAATGGCCATTTTGTCCGGACATATGGAAATATGAAAACAAGCCCTTGCTGGACTTAAAAAGCACTCAGTACACAGTTGTCCATAAACCCATCATATAAATATAAGCTCCGTACAAAAAAACGTGTCAAAGACATCAGCACACATTACATTACAGAATAACAATATCCCATAACACCTGTTTCCCCTTCGTTCTCGGCAAAATTGCTTTAACAGCCCTAACGGTGTGTTCAGTTTTGTGTCACTGCTGAGGGATCTCAGTTGCCTGCATGTGGCAATTGTGTTGCTTCTGCATCTCTGAAATTCAGTGCTTGTTTCATATAACACAGGGAGTTGGCAGTGTGCGCTGAAGCGCTGCCTCCTGTCGTGTGCATTCTCTGCACCACAGTAGCCCAGGTCATAGGATCACAGAATCGTAGAGTTGGAAGGGACCCAAGGGTCATCTAGTCCAACCCCCTGCAATGCAGGAATCTCAACCAAAGCAGCCATGACAGATGGCCATCAAACCTCTGCTTAAAAACCTCCAAGGAAGGAGAGTCCACCACCTCCCAAGGGAGACCATTCCACTGTCTAACAGCTCTTACTTCAGAAGGTTTTTTCCATATGTTTAGTCCGATCTCCTTTCTTGTAACTTGTAGCCATGGGTTCGAGTCCTACCCTCCAAGGCAGGAGAAAACAAGCTTGTCCCCTCTTCCATGTGACAGTTCTTGAGATATTTAAAGATGACTCTCAGTCTCCTCTTTTCCAGGCAAAACATACCCAGCTCCTTCAACCATTCCTCATAAGGCTTGGTTTCCAGACCCTTTGATCATCTTGGTTGCCCTCCTCTGCACATCTTCCAGCTTGTCAGCATCCTTCTTAATATGTGGTGTCCAGAATTGGACACAATATTCCAGGTACAAGATGGTAGATGAAGGGAACGCAGTGGATGTAGCCTACCTTGATTTCAGCAAGGCATTTGACAAGGTGCCCCATGATATTCTTGTAAAGAAGCTGGTAAAATGCGGTCTTGACTATGCTACCACTCAGTGGATTTGTAACTGGCTGACTGACCGAACCCAAAGGGTGCTCATCAATGTTTCCTCTTCATCCTGGAGAAGGGTGACTAGTGGGGTGCCACAGGGTTCTGTCTTGGGCCCGGTCTTATTCAACATCTTTATCAACGACTTGGATGATGGACTCAAGGGCATCCTGATCAAATTTGCAAATGACACCAAACTGGGAGGGGTGGCTAACACCCCAGAGGACAGGATCACACTTCAAAACGACCTTGACAGATTAGAGAACTGGGCCAAAACAAAAAAGATGAATTTTAACAGGGAGAAATGTAAAGTATTGCACTTGGGCAAAAAAAATGAGAGGCACAAATACAAGATGGGTGACACCTGGCTTGAGAGCAGTACATGTGAAAAGGATCTAGGAGTCTTGGTTGACCACAAACTTGACATGAGCCAACAGTGTGACGCGGCAGCTAAAAAAGCCAATGCAATTCTGGGCTGCATCAATAGGAGTATAGCATCTAGATCAAGGGAAGTAATAGTGCCACTGTATTCTGCTCTGGTCAGACCTCACCTGGAGTACTGTGTCCAGTTCTGGGCACCACAGTTCAAGAAGGACACTGACAAACTGGAACGTGTCCAGAGGAGGGCAACCAAAATGGTCAAAGGCCTGGAAACGATGCCTTATGAGGAACGGCTAAGGGAGCTGGGCATGTTTAGCCTGGAGAAGAGGAGGTTAAGGGGTGATATGATAGCCATGTTCAAATATATAAAAGGAGGTCACATAGAGGAGGGAGAAAGGTTGTTTTCTGCTGCTCCAGAGAAGCGGACACGGAGCAATGGATCCAAACTACAAGAAAGAAGATTCCACCTAAACATTAGGAAGAACTTCCTGACAGTAAGAGCTGTTTGACAGTGGAATTTGCTGCCAAGGAGTGTGGTGGAGTCTCCTTCTTTGGAGGTCTTTAAGCAGAGGCTTGACAACCATATGTCAGGAGTGCTCTGATGGTGTTTCCTGCTTGGCAGGGGGTTGGACTCGATGGCCCTTGTGGTCTCTTCCAACTCTATGATTCTATTCTATGATTCTATGATTCTAGGTTTGGTCTGATCAAGGCAGAACAGAGTGGTACTCTGACTTCCCTTGATCTGGACACTATGGGCAGGGTATAATAAACAAACAAATTATTATTATTATACGTCTGTTGATCCAGCCTAGAATAGCATTAGCTGTTTTTGCTACTGCATCACACTGTTGACTCATGTTAGGCTTGTGGTCCACCAGGACCCCTAGATCCTTTTCACATGTACTGCGAGTAAGCCAGGTCATTGGACATGCATGACGGTGTGCCACATTTGTGCAGTTTCTCTCATTACACATTATTTAATTAGCTCTTGCTAGACTTGGCGAAGACCATCGAAGGGGCAGAAGCTCCACACCTGATCTCTGGAAATATTTATTCGGTAGTGGTGCCCGCCCTGTGGAACGCCCTCCCATCAGATGTCAAAGTGATAAACAACTACCTGACATTCAGAAGACATCTTAAGGCAGCCCTGTTCAGGGAAGTTTTTAATGTGTGACATTTTAATGTATTTTTAATCTTTGTTGGAAGCCGCCCAGAGTGGCTGGGGAAACCCAGTCTGATGGGCGGGGTACAAATAATAAATTATTATTATTATTATTATTATTATTATTATTATTATTATTAACTCCTCTGACTTCTGAGTTTCGCTGGCTTTTATCCATATGCTCTCAGGTATATCTCCATACAGCAGTCACAAAATTAAAAGACGCCTGCTTCTTGGGAGAAAGGCGATGACAAACCTAGACAGCATCTTAAAAAGCAGAGACATCACCTTGCCAACAAAGGTATAGTTAAAGCCATGGTTTTCCCAGTAGTGATGTATGGGAGTGAGAGCTGGACCATAAAGAAGGCTGAGCGCTGAAGAATTCATGCTTTTGAATTATGGTGCTGGAGGAGACTCTTGAGAGTCCCATGGACTGCAAGAAGATCAAACCTATCCATTCTGAAGGAAATCAGCCTTGAGTGCTCACTGGAAGGACAGATCCTGAAGCTGAGACTCCAATACTTTGGCCACCTCATGAGAAGAGAAGACTCCCTGGAAAAGACCCTGATGTTGGGAAAGATGGAGGGCACAAGGAGAAAGGGACGACAGAGGACGAGATGGTTGGATAGTGTTCTCGAAGCTACAAACATGAGTTTGACCAAACTTCGGGAGGCAGTGGAAGACAGGAGAGCCTGGCGTGCTCTGGTCCATGGGGTCACAAAGAGTCGGACACGACTAAACAACTAAACAACAACAATATCTCCTTTAGGACTAGAAAACTGTGTGTGTCTTATCTCATAGAAATCTCCTAGAATCATAGAATTGAAAGGAACCCTGGTCGAAGCCCCCTGCAATGCAGTAATATGCAGCTGCCCTGTACGGGGATCAAACCTGCAACCTTGATGTTGTCAGCGCCACACTCTAACCAACTGAGCTATCCAGTCTTATTGAAAGATTCTCAAGAGTACTAGATCCTGATGTTTTTCTGAACCCTTGCAGAATTGTGGCAAACACAGAGGCCCTGGCCATATACCTTTTAGTAGAGGGAAGTATGTCTTTATGCCCACAAAACTTTCATTTGCTGCAGACTTTCTCCTATGCCAAGAGAAAAGAAGGAGAAGGTAGACCATCTGCCTTGTGTGCAGAAAGTCCCAGGTTCAAATTCCTGGCATCTCCAGCTAGAGCTGGGAGGGAACCTTGTCCAAAATCCTGGACAGCTGCTGCCAGTCAGTGTGGACAATACTAGATGGACCAACGAGTCAGTGTGAGTGTGTTTGTGCTTCAGGGAATGGCACATTGTGATTTCACAGTCCCCGAATTACGACGCAAGCTGCAGCTATGAAACCAGCCCCGTTGGAGTGTGTGTAGAACTTCAAGCTTTGCCACATACTATATATAAAGGGCTGTGACTCAAACGTTGGCTCCGTATGTTGCAGCCACACCCATACCTCCCACCTGGAACATGCAATGCATCTATCTGCTTGTGCGTGCTCGATATTTCCTTCTTTTGAAACATTGCCCAGAGACACAGAATGTTTGCTTTAATAATTGGGACATTAGCTTACATGCTGGCATTTCTCCTTGGAGTGGAATGGGCCTTCTTCCCCACAGGACTTTCAACTTTAATTTTTAATTTTTTTATCCCCCTGCCCCAGCTTGATGATTTTATCCACTTTTGACAACAAAGCGATCGGATAGATTTCCTCACCACCTCCTCCTCCCCCTACACCTCTCCTCCTGTTTTTCTTTTCTTTAAAAAAAACCAAATGCACCTGGAATCAAATTTTCTTCTGCCAAAAACTCAAGTGCGCACCTGGAAGCACTAAATCTTTCTTTCTTTTTTTAAAAAAAATAGCTGATATTTTAGTAGGAAACTCCATCTCCTTAAGCCTGACTTTTATGAGCGCAAGTGTATTGTGAAATAACTATGCTCTGGTCACAGCGCATAATTTGCAAAAAGATGTTCCTGGGGTTTGGAAACTGCACTCTTGTGACCTGGGGATTCTGCACCCTAATCCTTCAGGCCTTTGAGAGTGAGCTGCGATGACTCAGTGTTGAGAGACAAATTCTTCAACTAGGGAGAGCTACTTTGCCACCCAGCCAACTTGTAGAGAAGAAACTGGAAGTGAAGATGGAAGGAGCTATCAGTTTCAGTTTGCTCAGTTTTTCATTTTTCCAACCTTAAATTCAGTTCTCCAAATTTTGCGGCAATTTCTGATTTTTATTTATTTTTTGATCACCAGCATTTGAGTTTGAATTTCACACCTGCCATGCAGTTTTGACTACTGTACACATTTTCCAAACAGATTCCCGTAAAATAATGCCTTTCCGTATGTCCCTTTTCACGAATATTTTTATTCTTATGCATGATTTCACCGCAATCGAAGTGCTCTCCAAGTACCTAAAACACAGCTGAAATCCCCAAATCAAACCCAATATACATAAAATAATTGTCATTAAAACACCGATGAGAATCAGTTAAACTTTAAAAACAGGTAACTAACTTTGGGGTCTGGAAAGACATGCTGAAATTGACAAGAAAGACGATTTCAGCAGGCATCTAAAACAACATTAACAAGGGTGCTTGTCTAGCGGCAATTGGCAAGGAGTTCCAAAGTTCCTGTACTGCAGCTTCTCAGTCATGTTCCAGGTGACTCTCTCTCTTAGCATCTCTCCTTAATTCCCTCCCTTTCTACTTCCCTCCCTGTATGCTGGTTTCCCTGTCTGCTAAGCTGTTCTGTCTGCTTGCTCCCTGGCTCGGAAACCTACAGGCAAGCCAGGCCCCCTTAGGCCAAACAGCACACGATGTCAATCACGTTGTAATTGCAATTGCTTATAAAATAAAATATGTTGTACATGTTTATTAGGTTGTTATATGCTGTAACCTGCCCTGTGGTCCATTGGCAAAGAGCGCGACATTAGCATTTCTCAAAAAATGAAAGCAAACTATTTATTTATCTATTTATTTATTGAGAAATTTACATATGAGCTTCTTTTTCATAAATTGCCAGGATGGGGGCGCTGATGCAGACCAGCACCGTGTCAAACTGGACTTTAACCCAATTGCTCCCGTGCTTTCCGCACTGAAGTCAGCATCTGGACTGGACTGCCTGGGCCCACAATTTGCATTGGGAAAGCGAGTTTCCACTGGATCAAATGGCAGCTCCACCCCCCGCCCAAAAAAGCAAATGCAAATTGCAGGTGTTAAGGGACCTAATTAGAAACAAAGGGTTAAACCTTCTGATGTCTCAGCCAGGTTCTGAACCTGCTCCCCTCCTGCACCACATTACAAATTTCACATGCTGTTTGGCCCAAGAAGGTGAAGCCTGACAGCAAATTGGCAATCCTTTGGCGATCACTCGTAGCTGAGTAAGATTGTCTTCCATAAACATGGTTTTAACTGTAAGTGACTGTGGAGGCTGATTCTGGATCCACATGTCCTTCCACAGTGGGGACATAGGTTTCCGGGCGGGAGTTTATCATGGTGAGGGTTTGCCAAGTGTGCCCTCCTCTTAGCACATTTCTCCCTTTTGTCCTGAGTTTGAGCGTCTTCAAAGCCCATGACGACTTTGGTAAAGGCTGTTCTCCAACTGGAGCGCTCACAGACGAGTGTTTCCCAGTTATCGGTTTTTATACTACATTTTTAAAGATTTGCCTTGAGACAGTCTTTAAACCTCTTTCGTTGACCACCAGCATTACGCTTTCCATTTTTAAGTTCGGAACAGAGTACAGTGGTACCTCGGGTTACAGATGCTTCAGGTTACAGACGCTTCAGGTTACAGACTCCGGTAACCCAGAAATAGTACCTTGGGTTAAGAACTTTGCTTCAGGATGAGAACAGAAATCGTGTGGCAGCAGCAGGAGGCCCCATTAGCTAAAGTGTTGCTTCAGGTTAAGAACAGTTTCAGGACTGTACAGTGGTACCCCGGGTTACAAACATCTTGGGTTACAAACACTTTGGGTTATAAACTCCGCTAGCCTGGAAGTAGTACCTCAGGTTAAGAACTTTACTTCAGGATGAGAACAGAAATCGTGTGCTGGTGGCGCGGCGGCAGTGGGAGGCCATATTAGCTAAACTGGTACCTCGGGTTAAGAACGGTTTCAGGTTAAGAACAGACCTCCGGAACGAAATACTGTAAGTTTGTAACCCGAGGTACCACTGTAGTTGCTTTGGAAGACGATAATCAGGCATCCGCACAACATGACCAGTCCAACAAAACTGAGGTTGAAGAATCATGACTTTGACACTGGTGATCTTTGCTTCTTCCAGTACACTGGCATTAGTTCGTTTGTCTTCCCAATACATTGGGGGGTGGGGCTAGGTGAGAGAGGGGGGAGCAGTGGCAGACTTGGGCAATATGGCGCTCTGTGCAAGGCCCCCTCCCCCCGCCCTCGCACTGCCTTCCCAAAGCCAGGTAAGAGAGGTGTGGGGCTTTGGGAAGGAGACACAAGGCTCTGTCAGGTTCCCAGAGCCCTCCCACCTCCTTCCCAAAGATGGGAAAGCACTAAGTAGGCTTTGGGAAGGAGGTGGCAGGGCTCTGGGAACCTGACAGAGCCTTGCATTTCCTTCCCAAAACCTGGAGTCTTGTTTACTGGGCTTTGAGGAGGCGCCCACTGACTGGCAGCTTCTCTTCAGGGTTTCAGGCAGTGTCTTTCGGGTCTACTTGGAGATGCCAGGAAGTGAACCTGCAAGGCAAATGTCCTCCACTGAGGTATGATCCTCCACAGGCTGCTATTTGCCTCAAGGGCACCAGTGGCAAATTTCTTGCAGGGCAAATTGCAACCGGAGGAGACCAGGATGGGTGAATCTGTCAGTATTGGTTTTTCTTAGTTTCACCAGTCTTTTCCAGCCTTCAGGTCAGTTATTCACATTTTCACATTAGGTAAAGGTAAGGGGACCCCTGACCATTAGGTCCAGTCGTGACCGACTTTGGGGTTGCGGCGCTCATCTCGCTTTATTGGCTGAGGGAGCCGGCGTACAGCTTCCGGGTCATGTGGCCAGCATGACTAAGCTGATTCTGGCGAACCAGAGCAGCACACGGAAACGCTGTTTACCTTCCCGTCAGAGCGGTACCTATTTATCTACTTGCACTTTGACATGCTTTGGAACTGCTAGGTTGGCAGGAGCAGGGACCGAAAAACGGGAGCTCACCCCATCGCAGGGATTCGAACCGCCAACCTTCTGATCGGCAAGTCCTAGGCTCTGTGGTTTAACCCACAGTGCCACCCACGTCCCTATTTTCACATTAGTTTGCATTAAAATTCATCTGCATTTTTGTGTGAATTTTCACCAATATCCAAGAATTTGTATACAATTTGACCTAATATAATATGTGTGCAAAACAACGTTCCCCAATAAAATGCATTTCTGGATGTTATTTTCATCAATACATGCATTTTAATGCACACTTTACCCCCACTATAGGCATTTTGGTATGCATGACTTGGCCGGAGAACTGCCTTGCAAAATTCAGAGATGGGCTGTGTATCGGTTTGCATAGCATGACTTAGGTAAAGGTAAAGGATCCCTGACAGTTAAGTCCAGTCGCAAACAACTCTGGGATTGAGGTGCTCATCGCGCTTTACTGGCTGAGGGAGCCAACTTTTACCCGCAGACAGTTTTTCTGGGTCATGTGGCCAGCATGACTAAGCTGTTCTGGCAAAACCAGAGCAGTGCATGGAAGCGCCATTTACCTTCCCACCGGAGTGGTACCTATTTATCTACTTGCACTTCGATGTGCTTTCGAACTGCTAGGTTGGCAGGAGCAGGGACTGAGCAATGGGAGCTCACCCCATCACGGGGATTTGAACTGCCGACCTTCTGATCGGCAAGCCCTAGGGTCAGTGGTTTAGACCACAGCGCCACCCGCATCCTTCTATGACTTAGGTAAATTCACCTTTAAATATGAACTGAATTGAGTTTCTCCGCCAACCCTGGGGGAGGCACAACTGGACACACTTCTGATTGACCCTCATGGCTGCTATTTAAACTCACCGCAACATAAGGTATATTAAATGTATTCATACATTTGACACATCATCCAACTTGGCCCTAAGTTAAAGATATAAACCATAACCTGAAAGCCTGGTTACAAATGATTTTATTTATTTATTTTTAAAAATACTTGCATACCACAATTCCATTTTTTTTAAAATAAAAATAATCAGTGCAGTTGGAAGAGCATTCCACAGGACTGGATCAATGTTGATCTTAAAATGAGCCTTACCAGCTTGAGGGATGACCAATGAGGCCCCTAAAAATGATCTTGGTGATTGATCTCAGATGTAAGGGTTCAGGCATTCCCTAACACACTCTGGACCTAAGTTGCTTGAGGCTTTTTCAATTAACACAAGGACCTAGGACCTGGCTTGGTTGTTAAGGCTCCACTGTGCGCATGGACCCCTATCTATTGTGGCCTGGATGCCTAGTGGTGCTGGAGCTTACTGCCACCATCGCAACCCCCCTGCTCCACCCGGGTCCACGTGTAGGCGGAGATTGACACTCTAGATGATTGTCTCGTGTTTGGTGGATACCCTTACCTTGATCCCGTGTAGAAATGTGAGCTTACCTTTATAACTAATAGGCTGCTTGCTGTGTTTACACCGTGCCTGGTAATTGGAGTAGAAGATGCTAGCAGGGGGCTGAAAGATTGCCCTTCTTCCACAGGAGGTGCCAAGGCTGATGCATGAAAGTTCACATGTTCCTGGGTCAACACCAGTGCCTGCCTTAAATTAACCTGCCCTGTGGAATTTGCTCCCGGCCAACTACAGTATCAAGGGAGGAAAACAACAACGACCCTCTGCCTCTCTTGTTCTCCGCCTCCTCCTCCTCCTCCTCCTCCTCCATGGCTCCGCTTACCTCCATAACATATGGAAATGTGAGCACCATACCCTTGTGGCAGCAGATTGTTTGCAGTGTTTACACCACTTCTAACACTAATCCCCATTAATGTTTGATATCGCTCCCAAGGAGTTGAAATAGATGTCAAGCTCCAGATCTATTGCATATTTGTTAGGCATCATAGCTACCGCAAAAAACCCCCAATGAAAAACACCAAACCCATCATCATCATATTTACTCAATGGATTAGCTACTTTGTGCATATGCAAACCTCTGCTATGTGGCTTCCCCCGCCCCCTTTCTGCCAGCTCTTAACTTAAAGGGCCTTATTTGCATAAGAAACACAACACATGAGCCCATACACTGCTTCAGAAGGGCATTTCACCTGCCCCATTGTAGTTTTCTCTTATCAATGGTTTGGAGACACCCCCTTCTTAAATATACTTGCAGGACCTGTGACCACCCAAATAAAATCCAAGCCAGAAGCCATGCTTTTGTGTGGCCTGCCCAGAGATCGACTTGCTTGTTTTTGCATACCCAGAGAGGTAGCAAAAGTAGGGCATTTTTTACTGAGCCTGTCGGTGGGTTGCATTTAACATGCTGGGTCACAATTTATGCACACTTGATTAAGAAAAGATACCAGGATCACAGCTGCACCTTTTCTAAGCCCTCTAGACAGGGCTGCCAACTTGAATAAAATATTGGGGGGGGGCAGGTAAGTCCTGTCCCGCATAATCGATTGCATGATGCAGTGCACGCACACCATATGAATGGCAATGCTCAACAACTTGGGGGTGGTGGCCCCCACATATATTATATTGGGGGAGGGGCAAAGACCCCCCGGCCCCTAGGAGTTGGCTCCTATGTCTCTAGATGTGCCTCTTTGTTCATCTGCATTCTTGGGGATTTAAAGCATGGAAGGAGGAAGAGGAAGATGAGTCCTGAATGTAATAATGTAGCTTATCAGGGGTGCCAACTCGAATAAATTATCAGGGGGCAGGTAAGCCTCGTTCTGCATAATCAGTCACATGACACGGCGGACACATGCACCATTTGAATGGCAATACTGATCAGCTTTGGGCGGTGACCCTCAAATATTTTACTGGGGGACCTAAAGGGACCTCTCCCCCTAAGGAGTGGGCTTATTATGCTTATTATGACATTGTTGTTGTTTAGTCGTTTAGTCGTGTCCGATTCTTCGTGACCCCATGGACCAGACACTCCTGTCTTCCACTGCCTCACGCAGTTTGGTCAACCTCATGCTAGTAGCTTTAAGAACACTGTCCAATGGGAAAGTGTATAACTTTATAGACAACTTAGTGGAGGTTAAGGCTGTCCATGGCTACTAAACCTGATGGATATGTTTTATATCTGTGGTTGGAGGGGATATGCTTCTGAGTACCAGTTGCTGGAAGCCAGAAGGGAGAGTGCTGTGATGCTCAGATGCCAGTTATGGGCTTCTCAAGGGCATCTGGTTTGCCACCGTGATAATAATAATAATAATAATAATAATAATAATAATAATAATAATAATTTATTTATTTATACCCCGCCCTTCCCAGCCAAGACCGAGGCTCAGGGCGGCTAACACCAGGTATAAAAGAATTGATTAAAATACAACTTAAATACAAGATTAAAATACAACATTAAAATGCAGCCTCATTTCAGTAGAAACTCAAATCAAAAACTTTTTGGGGATGAAAACGTCAAATCTTCACCAAGGCCAGCTATCCAGACTGGTCCTACATGGGCCAGAAAAAAGCCACAGAAGTCCCCAAATAGGAGTTCCATCACAGAAGGAGAAAGGAAAAAGGAAAGAGGGGGAGGGGATCAAGTTGATTCCAAGCCAAAGGCTAGGCGGAACAACTCTGTCTTACAGGCCCTGTGGAAAGAAATCAGATTCCGCAGGGCCCTGGTCTCATGAGACAGAGCGTTCCACCAGGCCGGAGCCATCACTGAGAAGGCCATGGCTCTGGTTGAGGCTAATCTGACTTCCTTAGGGCCCGGGACCTCTAGGGTGTTGCTATTTATGGACCTTAAGGTCCTCCATGGGGCATACCAGGAGAACAGGATGCTGGACTAGATGGGCCTTTCATAAGTCTGTTCTTACGTTCTTTTGCAGTTCCCAGTAACTGCCTCCAATGTTGGGGGCAGTGCATAACCATCATGACTATTAGCCATTGAAAGCTTCCTCCGTGAGTTTGCCTAATCCCTCTATAAAACCATCCAGGTTGATGACCACCACTACATTCTGTGGTAGCTAAATCCCATAGTTCAACCGTTCTTTGTGTGGAGAAAAAGGAGGCATGGCTTTGGGAGTTGCCATAAAGAGGAACTGCACTACAGTATTTACCACTATAAGTGACTTTGGACAGCTGACGTTACACGGCTCAAAACCACACCCCGTTCTAGTTGTGGACGGGACAAAGCAAAAAAAAAGGGGGGGAATGGACTTCAAACACACCAGACACCAGGTCACACTCCTAACACTCATACATATGCTCTTGCACACCAGGAACACATGACGTCAGCCCATAGGATCTCAAATTGGCTACCCACAGGTGGTTTCGGCTACCCGGAGCAGGTTACTATGAGCTCCCATCCACGAAAAGTTGATACTACAAAATCCCCCCTCCCCATCTCTCCGCAACGCAACACACACACAAAATCACCCCCCTCTGTTTTATTTTTAGTGTAGCAAGGCTATGTTGGCTGCAAACATAAGGCAATTTTTCATTAATTGCATGAGTGAGATTGTCAGTAGTCAATATTGCGCGCTAATGGATTGATTGGGTTTTGATGAGCCCAGCAATTGATTGACTCTGTGAGCTTAATGGGTTGTTGTGCATAATGTTTGCAAGGATCATCGAAAGATTGCTGATGAACTGTTTATTAACTTGTAATCAACTTTATATGGCTTTTTATTTTTATTTTTAATTATGTGTGAGAAGCGGAGAGCGAGAAGAGGTATTGTTACCGGGGAGAAATGAATGCGGGCTGTTTTGAAGGATCGTTCTAGGGAAGACCAAGCCACGTTGGCAGGAGGGGGGTTGGGGTTCTTCATCACAGCACCATCTGTCCTACTCTGACCTAGCCCATAACTTTTGCCAAAGGCATGTAAAGTCTTCCTCAACCTGGTGCCCTCCAGATATTTTGGACTGCAACTCTCAAAATCTCCGGCCAACATGACTGGGCTGTGCATGAGCATATGCTCATGTGGCAGGATCAGTCCATGGAGAATAAAACTATCAAAGGCTAACAGCCACAATGGCTATGCTCTGCTTCTGCTGCTGGAACCATTATAGCCCTGAATACCAGTTGCATGGAACTGCAGGTGGTGAGGGTGCCACCGTGCCCAGGTCCTGGTTGCTGACTTCCCACAGGCATTCGGTTGACCACAGTTGGAAGGAGTTGTTAGGGACACAACCTCGAAAAACCCCTTCTACTGTATAGACCAGCCAATGTGCAGAGATCTACAGATGAGGCACTCTTGATAGTGCCATAGCTTGCTGGGGCCTATTATGCAAGAACTCACATCTGAGATAGCTCATTTGGTAGAGCATGAGACTCTTAATCACAGGCCCCACACTGGGAAAAATATTCCGACATTACAGGAGGTTGGATTAGAGCACGCACATCCAACAGGTAGATCCACTGATAGTTCACTGGACGTCTGCGGTAGATCACTAGTAATCAGTGGCTCCCCTAAAAAAACATTTTTTTGCCCTAAAGGTAAAGGTAAAGGGACTCCTGACCATTAGGTCCAGTCGTGACCGACTCTGGGGTTGCAGCGCTCATGTCACTTTATTGGCCGAGGGAGCCGGCGTACAGCTTCCGGGTCCTGTGGCCAGCATGACTAAGCCGCTTCTGGCAAACCAGAGCAGCGCACAGAAACGCCGTTTACCTTCCCGTCAGAGCGGTACCTATTTATCTACTTGCACTTTGACGTGCTTTTGAACTCTAGGTTGGCAGGAGCAGGGACCGAGCAACGGGAGCTCACCCCGTTGTGGGGATTCAAACCGGCGACCTTCTGATCGGCAACCCCCCAAAAAAGCACAACAACTGTGACCTGAACCCCCCAAAACAGGGCTTTACTGCCAGTTTTTAACTCTGTGAGTAGATCGCAGTCTCTTAGGTGTTGGCCACCCCTGGACTAGAGGATCCTAGCAGTCTCTTCCAACTCTACAATTCTGTAAGTTGGGACTTCTCCATTGTGGAACAGCCTCCTCCTAGAATTAAGACAGGCACAGATTCAGATGAGATTTTGGTGCTATTTATTCACGAGGGCATTTACTGGTTATTAATGCAGAACATAAGGTTAAAATTCAACTGGTTACAGTGGGTGGCGATGGATCGGATTTGTGCAGTGATTCTCATTTGTATTGGAGTTCGCTGCTCTGGAATCGTAGTGATGATGCAGGCCGTACCAACGAATGCACGAGCCAGTGTGGTGTAATGGTTAGAGTGTGGGGTTAGTATCTTGGAGAGCAGGGTTCAAATCTCCACTCAGCCTTGAAAATCACTGAGTGATTTTGGGCCAGTCACCATCTCTTAGCCTAACCGAGCTCACAGGGTTGTTGTGTGAATTAAACAGGGGAGGAGAAGGACCATGTACATCACTTTGGAGGATAAAGGTGACAAATAAATAAATAAGATACCCGATCAGTGCAAGGATTTATGCTTGTGCAACACAAAGTCCCCTCTGCCCCAAAGCACTCCCATTGCCTTCCGAAGATCTGCTTCTGGGGACGGGGGAACCCCTAGAACAGATTGGGGGGGGTCGCGAGGGAAGGAGAGGGGGAGAAAGTTGCATTGCACCAATTCTTGTGCTGATGGGACATTTTAGTTGGATACCACCCATGGAAATGTTACGTGGTTACTGCCATAAACTTCTAGGCACGAGGACATCCCGATTCCGCAATAAACACTGGCTAGCAAAGGAGAAAGGGATGCGGGTGGCGCTGTGGGTTAAACCACAGAGCCTCGGAGTTGCCGATCAGAAGGTCAGCGGTTCAAATCCCCGTGACGGGGTGAGCTCCCGTTGTTCGGTCCCTGCTCCTGCCACCCTAGCAGTTCGAAAGTGCAAGTAGATAAATAGGTACCGCTCTGGGGGGAAGGTAAACGGCGTTTCTGTGCACTGCTCTGGTTCTCCAGAAGTGGCTTCGTCATGCTGGCCACATGACCCGGAAGCTGTACGCCTGCTCCCTCGGCCAATAAAGCAAGATGAGTGCTGCAACCCCAGAGTCGTCCCCGACTGGACCTAATGGTCAGAGGTCCCTTTACCTTTACCTAGCAAAGGAGAATGGCATTATGTGTTGGAGAATGAAATTAAGAACTACAAGTACAATACTTTTAAGAAATGTGGGGGGGGGGTTGCACCTCTTTCTTCATTAGGCTCCTGAAGTAGAAGGAGGCGAGGTCTTTGGCCCCATCCACTTGCATTAAAAGGACACTGCCCCTTGCAGATTTTAATTACCAAATAATTCGATCTGCGCAAAGAAACACATTCTGCATCCAGTCTGCTCCCCCTCTGCTCCCCCCCCAGCTTTCATTCGTGTGACCGAGTTCAGCTTGGGTATAGCTGGCCTCATTATGTCCTTAAAGGAGTTCAAATTTCCTGATAGCCAGCAGGAGAACCAGGTAAAGCAGGCAGAATTAGCATCCAAGCCTAATAAGTGACTGGGAAAAATTGTATCTGTCACATTGCACTGGTTCCCACACACTCTGGTTACATCATTACTTAGTCTGTAAACTAAGAGACCAATTAAACGAGGGAGCTGCCGTCACGTGACCAAAACTTAAAAACGCACACGAAATTCTACCTGAAAGATGGGATTTCAGAAGGGGCCCTCGGATAGTTGACTCCTCACCAGCAGCTCTGCAATTTTCGTATTCTGTTACACCTTTGCTTTCAGGCTGAGCGCTTAGGTACCACAGATTGATAGTTCCAGCAAGCCTTGTTGATATGTCTCTCTCTCTCTCTCTCTCTCTCTCTCTCTCTCTCTCTCTCTCTCTCTCCTCTCCCTGCCCAGCCACTCTGCAGGTGCACTGGGCAAAGTTATTTCCTGCATCAAAAAGTTCAGTAATTGGATTTTCCCCCCACCTCTTTTTCCCTGTGAAATCTTCCAGTGCCCCGAACCTTTACGGAGATCCCTCTCCCCCTTTCTTCTCTTCATCAAAAATTAGTGAATTATAGCACTAATTCACTTCTGGATCAGCACCTTGGGTTCATCTGAAAGGGACGAGAGTAACGATGCCACATGGCGAAGGTTTCAGAGCAAGTGTAGCATTAAAAAGGAAAGAAAGGATTCCCCGTTTTCAGCAGAGGTTTGCGGGCTTCCCCCCTTTACACACAGCAATTGGAATAAGAATGATGGTTGGGTCGTAGAATTGTGGAGCTGGAGGGGACCACAAGGGTCATTTAGTCCAACCCCCTGCAATGCAGGAATATTTTTCCCAGTGTGGAACTTGAATCTGTGACTCTAAGAGTCTCATGCTCTACCGACTGGGTAAGATGGTAAGTTATATTCATAGGGCGTAGAAATCTGCCAGCAGGGAAAGGGTTCAGTGTTTGCTATGGAATTATTTAGGCCTGGATTAAAAGACACAGGGGCCCTAAACTGAAATGTATTTTAAAAAATAAAATAAAGAAGATTTCTTTTTGTGGGGAGATGAATCTGTCAATTCTGATTTCTGATTTTCCAAGTCTTCGGTTCAGTTCCCCTTAACTCTTCATCATCTGCCACATTTTTTAAAAAAAGTATCCATGAAAACCCAGCATTTTAGCACATTATCTTTCTTCATGTACACATTTTGCAAGCATTTTACCTGCATTATGTCATTTCCATGAATAAATGTATTTTCCACACACTTTTTGTTTGCTCAACCACTTATAGATATGCATTTTTTTTGCATTACTCCCCAAATATACATATCTTTCTACACATTATTTGGTTGGAGAAGTGCATCACAAAATCCAGATAAGTGTGGGTTTTGAAAGATGCCTATGTTTCAGTCTGTGCATTGTTCTGGAAAGCACAGATTAGGTAGGTTCACATTAGAATACTTTAGCCCATTGCTGGGGCAGGGGTTGGAGAGACAGGTTATATATCTGAATTACAAGGCAGCGTTTCCCAACTCAGTGCCCTTCAGATGTTTGGATCTTCACACCTATCACCCCTGACCATTGGCTATACCGGCAGATGGAGTACTTACAACAACAACTTCTGTAGGGAAGGCTGCCGTGAGTCATATATTTTCTCCTTTCATAGGGACGCAGGTGGCGCTGTGGTCTAAACCACTGAGCCTCTTGGGCTTGCCAATCAGAAGGTCGGTGGTTCGAATCCCTGCGACGGAGTGAGTTCCTGTTGCTCTGTCCCAGCTCCTGCCAACCTAGCAGTCTGAAAGCACACCAGCACAAGTAGATAAATAGGTACCGCTACGGCAGGAAGGTAAACGGTGTTTCTGTGTGCTCTGGTTTCCGTCACGGTGTTCTGTTACACCAGTAGTAGTTTAGTCATGCTGGCCACATGACCCAGAAAACTGTCTGTGGACAAATGCCGGATCCCTCGGCCTGAAAGCAAGATGAGCGCCGCAACCCCAGAGTCTCCTTTGACTGGACTTTAAATGAGTCGAGGGCTTGGAGAGGCTTCCCCGAAAACGTATCACCTGCAGGTCACTCGTTCGCCACATGGAGGAGCTGCACAGAAACAAAAAATGCCCCAAAATCTGGGCAGAACTCCTCCTTGTGGTCACTTGAGAGCTGCTCTTTCTTTCTTTCTTTCTTTCTTTCTTTCTTTCTTTCTTTCTTTCTTTCCCTTTTTGTATAATATTTTTTATTAGTTTTCACAAAAATAAAAACATTACCGGGGGGGGGGGAGGAGCAGAAAATAAAACATTTAAAACAACTATATATACAATCCATATTAAATCCACATTATGGGATTATTTGAATCCTCTGACTTCCCTCCACCTCCTCCCTTGGTTCCTTTATAATATTTTCATTCACGCATGTCAATAAAGTCTTTATCTCCAATTACAGTGGTACCTCTACTTACGTTCACCTCCGGTTACATATCCTTCAGGATACATGGGTTTCGCCACACACGCATGCACAGAAGCGCTCTACGGGCCGCACGCATGCGCAGAAGCAGCACCTCTAGATACGTACACGTTGGGATCCAACCGGAGCTCCAGAATGGATCCCGTGCGCAACCGGAGGTACCACTGTACTTCCAATTTTTGTACATTGTCTATAGTATTACAAGTGTTTTTAAAACCCTGCTAATGTATTAACTTGTGAACATTGCTTTTGTAAATATACAATAAACATTTCCCATTCTTTTTTATATTTGTTATCATCTTGATTTCTAAGTTTCCCAGTTAATTTAGCCATTTCAGCATACTCCATTAACTTAATTTGCCAATCTTCCTTCGTGGGGACTTCTTCTTCTTTCCAATATTCGGGCAGCCGTCGTCACATACATAAACAAATTCTTATATTCTTTAAGTAGATCCTTTTCTGTAAAGGTAATGGGACCCCTGACCACTAGGTCCAATGGCGGACGACTCTGGGTTGTGGTGCTCATCTCGCTTTACTGGCCAAGTACAGCTTCCGGGTCATGTGGCCAACATGACTAAGCCGCTTCTGGCGAACCAGAGCAGCGCACGGAAACGCCTTCCCACCGGAGTGGTACCTATTTATCTACTTGCACATGCTTTCAAACTGCTAGGTTGGCAGGAGCTGGGACCGAGCAACGGGAGCTCACCCCGTCACGGGGATTCGAACTGCCGACCTTCTGATTGGCAAGCCCTAGGCTCTGTGGTTTTAACCCACAGTGCCACCTGCGTCCCTATCTGTTCCTGTAATATCTAATAAGTAGGCTTCTGTTGTTATTTTTACCAAAAGTTTTTCTTAACATTTCCCCCCATTCATTATATATAATTTCCCAGTATTTTTTAATACTGAGAGCTGCTCTTTCTTGCTTATTCTCCCTTTGCTGATCTTCATTAGCCCCAGTCAGCAATCTGATGGCTGCATCTCTTTGAGTCAGCTGAAGTTTCTGAGCGCTTTTCAAAGGGAGCCCCATATAGAGCACATTAGAGTCATCCAAAAGGGATGTAACTAAAGTGTGGGTGTCCCATTGTGTTGCATGATTAAGACGAAATTTTTGAATGGGTGGCAGGGTCCTTCCTAAACTGGTACCCTCCATACCTCGGCTTTTGCCCTGGACCTTTTTTTGGGTGGGTGGGGGAGTGTTTCTTAAAGCACCCATGTCTGAGGACCTCCTTCCATATCGCTAGGAGAGATTTGACTGCTCTGAATCTTTAGATTGTGACTCCCCCCCTTCACTGTGCCTTTGTTCATTAATTTTGGCCGATGACCGTCAGAGGGAAGAGCCGAATCAGAAACTCTTTTGTTTTCCGGGTATTTAGTGGAACGGGAGTTTCGTCCCTGTGCAAGGACGAGCAAACCACAGTCTGGCCGGACGGCTGCCAACGTCGTGGACGGGGTGCTTGTGTCTCTTCCATGACAAGCGCCTCTTTATTAATTCATGGTCCAGATCCCCTCTGTACATGCTGTTACTAATATTAGGTTTCGGCAGAAGTAGCAAGGGACACCAGCAGCTCAGGGAAGGGAGTTGGTGGGAGGGGGAAAGGGAAGCTAGATGCCTCGTGCTGTTTCAGAGAATTAAAATACGGGGGGGGGGAGGGAGAGCAAAGCAAATTCCTTCTTGAGTTTTAATTGGGCTTAAATATTTGTCGATCTAGAGACCTCACACCCACACCATCACGCTGCTCTGGAAGCAATACAGAAATTGTGTGGGTGTTCCTAGGGGAAAGGATTTCTTCCTTGTAGCCCAAATCTATTAACTTTTGCAAGGAATATGTTCAGGGGTGCTCGAGGTGGGTCTGAGGCCCAATTTTTTTGTGGTGGGTCCTATATTTCCAGAATTTTTCCCTCTCTTAACCCCCCCAAAAAAAACCTCAATTGTTCCAAAATTTGTTTACTACCCACCATCTGATTAGGGGGTAGGCCATACCACAATGAAAGAACACCTGCCTTGAAGGCAGAAAGTCTCAGATTCGATTCCCTGCATCTCCGGGTAAGGCTTGGAGAGACTCCTTGCCTGAAACTGTGGAGAATTGCTGCCAGTTGGTGTACACAATACTAAGCTATATAGACCAGTGATCTGACTCAGTATAAGACAGCTTTTTTTCTTATACACAGATGTGTTTATACATTTAAATTAGTATATGCAGATTTGCACAAATATAAGGTGGGGGACAGTTGACTTGCCAGCAGAACATGTGAGAAGGATCTAGGGGTCTTGGTGGACCGCAAGCTTAACAACAGTGTGAGTCAACAGTGTGATGCAGCAGCAAAAAAAGCTAATGCTATTCTTGGCTGGATCAACAGAAGTATAATAATAATCTGTCTGTCTGTTATTTCCCTTGATCAGGACACTATGGATGGGGTATAAGAGTACCACTCTATTCTGCCTTGGTCAGACCACACCTGGAGTACTGTGTTCCGTTCTGGGCACCACATTTTAAGGAGGATATTGACAAGCTGGGACATGTGCAGAGGAGAGCAACCAAGATGATCAAAGGTCTGGAAACCAAGCCTTATGAGGAATGATTGAAGAATCTGGGTATGTTTCACCTGGAAAAGAGGATACTGAGAGGAGACATGATAGCCATCTTCAAATATCTCAAGGGCTGTCCCATGGAAGATGGAGCAAGCTTGTTTTCTCCTGCTCCGGAGGGTAGGACTTGAAGCAATGGATTCAAGTTGCAAGAAGTGAGATCCCAAATAAACATCAATAAGAACTTTCTGAAAGTAAGAGTTGTTCGAGAGTGGAATGGACTTCCTCAGGAGGTTGTGGACTCTCCTTCCTTGGAGGTTTTTAAGCAGAGGTTGGATGACCATGTGTCATGGATGCTTTAGTTGAAATTCCTGAATTGCAGGGGGCTGGACTAGATGTCCTTTGTGGATCCCTTCTTCCCTTCAGTGATTTTCTGATTCTATGCATAGGTATATGCCCTGGAGATTGTGTAGAAACCAAAGCATCAGTATGAGAAAGAAACTCATCTCCTTTTCTCTGAAAATATCATCTGTGGGGGTGGATGGATCCAACCTTCAGATAGGGAATCAGTTCCTTAAGGTCTTCCAGATCTATGATTTTAGGCAAGTATACAGCTGTTTGATATGGTTGTAACTTTCTGTTTACAATAATGCTGCCAAATAGGACTGAGAACCTCTGCGCAGGTGAGAAGTTCCTTTCTGGTTTTTAAAAGAGTTTATGGGCAAAGTGATTATGATCATGTGCAGAGTGCCCTTCCTTTATGAAAGGAGCACTTCCTTACTACGCTCAGAGAACGATGAAGCCGACAGCTATTTCCCCTCACAGCATTTTAAGATGCTTCTGGTCTTCCTGAGAAGACATAGCTAATGGAGAACTGCATCATCAATTCCCCATCTATGCTCCAAGATAAGTCAAGACTGGAAATGCAAAAGTATGTGAACTGGGGGAACGGGGGCCTTGATGCCCCACCAAACGCTTCAGCACATCTGCGACGGCAATATGCACAGACTTTCCAGAGTCAAAGGATTAGTTTTATTGTGCTTTTGCTGGCAGATCTGGTAACACAATGGATACCTTCTAAAAGCACAGATTCTTCCCCAAAGAATGCATGCTATATCCTTACTTAGCTCCTCCACTTAGAGAAAAACGTCGATTTCTTGTAATCTCCCCCCCCAAAGATCCAACAAATGTAAAAAACAGCCGTGTCATTGGCCAGACGGGTGCTGTTCTTCTTGAGGTTCCCTGTGATACTCTAAAAGACAGTAATAATTCCTACATGCAACTATATATTTACACATTTATATTAAACAGATGCCAGGCTTGCTTATAACGAAAGCACTAAGCATTCTTTCTGGACGTTTGTAAAACAAATGGCCCATAGTAGTACATTGCAGGCCTTATTTGAAAAGGCACCTAAGCTTACAAATGACACACAAAATGCATTCTATTCAGGGAAAGTGCGTGCAAAAAAAATATACATTAGTCAGAGCTGCATATAAAAATGGACATATTATGGGGGGGAAATGCACGAAAATTGAATATTGCTACAGAAATGTGGAGAACTGGATTTAAGAGGATCTTTTCACTAATTTCACCCAATATATGTAGACATTTGTTTGTTGGAGAGCTGCACTGAAAAATTCAGAAATGTACAATTTTCAAAGGATAGCTGTGCTTCAGTTCACATATGGGTTTGAAATGTGTAATTTAGGTTATTCCCCATTAAAGTGCAAACAAAATCAATTTTTTCCCCCAGATTCCCAACCCACTTCTTTTCCTTACTGTACAGCTGACCCGGGTTAATTTTGACATTTTAGAAAAGCAACAAGTGCCTACGAGAGCACTGCTGAATTCAAGCTACTGTATGTATGAACCTCAGAAGTGCTGAAGCCTAGGAAACGAAAGGAATTATCTTAATATGTGATGAGATTGCAGGACTGGAATGAAAACTTCCTTTCAGTGGTAGCTGAATGGTAGTCATCATCAGCTCCCCCCAAAAGAGCCCAGAATTTTGTGCCTTTGGCTGGCCATGGTGAAGCTAGAGCGAAATGATTTTTTTTTAAAAAAAAATATGGCCCAGTTTCTCAAAATGTGATTGACAGCTCTTACAGCAATTTGCTCGCTAATCAGATAGCGGTCTTCTCCCATAACCCTGCTCTGCACATTCAGTTGACCTTAATTGTGGATCTGCCTGACCTTTGACCTGACAAGAAAACGAGACTCAATCATCTTCCTTCTTCTTCTTCTTTTAAAAACGGGGGTACAGTACAGGTTGCTGCTGCTGCTCTGTGTGCGCAGTACAGAAGTTAGGGATGGGGAAAGAATTCAGTGCTGACTCACTTTTAATGAGAAGCCAACTAATTTGCACTTCTCAGACCAATATGCAAAGTGAAACGCAGCTATCCTTGGAAACCCACACGTCTGCAAATTTTGCAATGCGGTTTTCCACCAAGCAAACAATGTGTATGTAAATGTATACGAAGAGGAATTTTTGTTACCCGCTTTGAGGTTTTTCTACAATCAAGTGGTATATACATTTAAATAAATAAATAAATAAATAAATAAATAAATGTGGAAGCATCATAAAATGCATCATATTAGGGGGAGATGCTTGAAGAAATGTGTATATTAGTGAAAAACTACATACAAAATATGTTTATGGGAAGGGGTTATTGGTTTGTGTTAAGTTGTGGGCGAACATAGCAGACGACACAGCGATTTCTCCAGAGCAGCTCTTTTCTTGTAAGCTGGACAGAACTGAACAGCAAACAGCTCAGCCGGCCTGCTTTTATAGGCAGCCGGCTGTCAACATTGTAGCAAAAACAACCCAGGGTTTCCCGCCTAAAATAACTGACGTGGACCTGAGTGAAAACTATCTACAGTATCCCCCTGCTGACCCAGGGTGAGAACTTCAATACATAACAGTTTGTTATTGTTATTGTCTCGTTATGTATTTTGTATCCTCATTTTGTGTTCTTCCGTTTGTGAACTGCCCTGGGATCTTCAGATGAAGGGCAGTATACAAATTTAACAAATAAATAAATAATCTGGTAAAAACTGAACAAAGCAGCAGGCATCTTGAGGGTTTTGTCTTTCTTAGTTCAAGCCTTGTACGTAGCAAGGTAACATTCAATCAAACATACAGAGGTGGAAAATTCCCTCAGAACTACACACCCAATCAGCAGATGTGCTGCCTCAGCAAAATCCATCCGGCTCTGCCTGGTTGCTAAGCAACACCTCCACCCATCGCATTCTCGGCTAGTTGACTTTAACGCTAACAGAATTATTAAAGTGGCGTTGTGCTGAGCTACAGAGCATTCTGGGTAAGTCATCGCTGTGTTTCAAACCAGAGAGAAAGTCAATTGCCACAGTTTCCTGGCAAGGCACTCCATGGTTGATGGCATTTGGCTAGGCCAGCTCCAGACCAGGCAGGGGCCATTCTCAGAGCAAGTTGGTGCAATTAGTTTTGCCACTTAAAGAAAGTGGAGCAAAGTTGACTGTGGTTGTACTTATGCTATCAATTTATGTTCTGAATTACTATTTTAAATACAAAATTTCATATAGAGGACAACACTGGCCTTTAGTTGGAACATGAAGGAGCGTTTCATGTAGACCTTGAGCATTATTTTTAGGTACGATTGAAAAAGAAATGTGTTTGATTTGACTTCTCCACTGAATTTTGACACCAGTTTCCTGTTTTTGAGGAGTAATTGATCCACTCTATCTTTTATAGGGCTCATCTACCGCTTCCCTTCTCATTTAAGAGCCCTTTGTTCATTCACCCTTCCTTGCTTCCTGGCTACGCACTGAAAATAAACTTATGATGTCATACTCAATTGTGTAGCATCCAAACTGATGTCAAAACAGGGGATTTAGACTTCGCCGCAGGATCAAGGTGGAGATATTGTCTGCAAAACCAAAGCTGATTAAAAATAACAACGCAAAACTCAAGTGTCTTCAAGGGTGCCCAAGCAGCTTTGTCAAATGTTAAATTAATTTGCACATATGTATTCCTTAGATGTAGTTGCAATGAAAAGTTTTCTCGACATGAGACGATTCCCATGAGACCAGCTTTCACCAACAGCTTTCACCTCTAGCTGATTCGGACTGCAAATTGTGGGAATGTTAAGGATAGTAGGAGATGATATGTTGATTAAATATTATTCTTCCTTCACTCATGCTAGTGAGTCATGTAGCAGAGCAGATTCACCTCAATACAGCAGGAAGCTAGTCTGCAGATTTGTTTGAATCTCTTTAGTTAAGCAATCCAGTCTGGCTTGATCAAAGGTGTCCCCTTTGATCCTTCTTAAAAGAATAAAGACACAAGAGTCTTTCCTTAAAAGTAACAAGAAGTTTAAAGGTAAAGGTAAAGGGACCCCTGACCATTAGGTCCAGTCGTGACCGACTCTGGGGTTGCGGTGCTCATCTCGCTTTATTGGCCGAGGGAGCCGGTGTACAGCTTCCGGGTTATGTGGCGAGCATGACTAAGCCGCTTCTGGCGCACGGAAACGCCGTTTACCTTCCTGCCAGAGTGGTACCTATTTATCTACTTGCACTTCGTGCTTTCAAACTGCTAGGTTGGCAGGAGCAGGGGCCGAGCAACGGGAGCTCACCCCGTCGCGGGGATTCAAACCGCCAACCTTCTGATCGGCATGTCCTAGGCTCTGTGGTTTAACCTACAGCGCCACCCGCATCCCTAACAATAAGTTTACTCACAGTCAGTTCACAGTATGATCCCTGAAGGCGGACTTTAGCTTGTCGTTACAGAACATAGTGTGAGTTCATCCCTTATGGGGCTTGAGCCCATGTGCTGCTGCTGAGAGCCAGCAGACAGCAAAATACATTAAGAGAACAGCACCAAGAGAACAGAATGGATGCAGGAGAGCCGCATGGCATCAAGAGAAAGATGGCTGAGTGACTCGGCTATTTTATGGAGTCAGACAGGATCACACCCGTCTCCCTGGTCACGTGCAGAGAGAGGACGCTCCAGACCAGTGGAACAGGAAGTTATACCTTCTGGAGTAATGTCCCCCTTCCTGTGTCCACTCTAGGGAAACAAGGAATGTTGTATTTGACTGCTCCAATGGATCACATCCCACACAAATCGCATCAGCCCCAGTCAGCACAGCTGGTCAATGGGAGTCATCATCCAAAACAGCTGGAGGGCACCAGATTGGTGCAACAGACCCTCTGCCCTCCCTCCATTTACATATTTGAGACCTATGGGGTCATGAAACCATACTACTCATTGCAACCTTTCCCACCATTTGGTAGGCCTCTCGTTATTTGGTATGATAATGTTGCCTTTTAGCACCAGCATTTGACTGTTGTATGAGCTGTATTTCGACAACTGCAAACCAGCTGCCCCCAGGGGCTCTTGGTTTGGCTGCCTTTCCCATCTGTTTTACCTGCCTCCCATTTCTGAATAATTTATTTTTACCATCTGCATAAATTGAACACCTGGCCTAGGGGTAACTTATTCGCTTAAATTATTTAGGGCTTTAAAAATTACTCCCCGGTACCTCTTCCATTTATAGGCAGGCAACATAATTGACAGGAGGAGACCCCCCCCTCACTGTTTGGCCAGAACTTGGTGAGTGTTCTCCATCTTTCTGAATATATATTTAGAAAAATGGGAACAAAATGGTTAGGGTATGGAAATCCCTTTGATAATAGGTGTTTTCAGTTCTGGCCCTTTAAAGGAATCTGATGCTCTTAGTAGAATATAGGGAAAGTGGGAATTGTCCTATAAGTTTGTTCGCTTCATGCTTACCACAGTTGTAAGACTGGTTTCAGGGTTCCCAACTGCTCAATTTCTTACAGCTGGTTTCAATTTTAGGTACGTCTGTTTTCCTCCAATATGTGGTCATTCCCAGTGGGAGCATTTGTCCTAAGTAGATGTGCACCTGACTGGTGCCTGGGTGGGAGCAGCTACTACCGGTAGCAGCTACTATTGGTAGTAATATAGCTGCTGCTACAACCTGCAGCCATAAATAAGAGCAAAGTGCCACACCGAGCTGATACTTCCCAGACGTCAGTTGCAGAAACTTCTGCGATCCACAGTGATCAAAAGTATGTCTCTCAGATCGCAGAACTTTCTGTGGCTGAAAGAACTTTCTGTTGTGGACATCTGATTCTCCAGAATGGTTGGAGTGCCTGTTGAGTAGCTGACTGCTTCGGGCATAACTAACCCAATCCCTTTTGCTTCATGATGCTTCCTGCTGTGCGGTGCGACTTTAAGCTTTTGCACCAAGGACTCAGGATCACGTCTCTCAAACAGGCCACTTTGTGCAGTTGCAGGTGAAGCGAGAGGGAACACGAGAGAGCAGCCACAATCTCATCGTGGCATTTTGGCAAGCTGCCTTTTATTTTTACAATGAGGGGCAGGAGGGGAGAGCCCCAAAGGTTCAACTCGAATCCCTGTTGGGGTTTCCTTTCCTGTCTTCGATGTGTCTAGCCAGAAACGCAAGACTGACAGGATGATAAAACACTGATGCCAGGTTCGCTTGCCCATTCAAAGACCCTACCTCAGGTATCAGGTACCTGGGCTCTATTTTGAGGTCAACCGGACACCTCCCCTGAGGCCTTCCTGGGCTGAAGGATATATCGACTCAAAAATTCTCTCAGGTATAGCAGCTGTTATCTGAGCTAAGATCAAAGTGCCCCTCTGTGATATATATATATATATATATATATATATATATATATATATAATTGCACACATCTTCCAAGTTGATCTCTTTTCTCCATAATTCAAATGCATGTTGATCGAGCCTCATGGGGAAACAGTTGCTTTGCCGAAGAACAAGCTGGCAGAATTTCTGTGTTGTGAAATTCTAGTTTTGTTAGAAAACTAAAGAAGAATGAAAGAAAAACCCTAATGCAAATTAAACACAGAAGGTATTTACTGTACCAGAAGTAAATAACATTTCATAAATAGCAGAACTTCTACGTGGTCCGGTTACTTCAACCAATGTTTTCAGGGTGCTGCTAGGATTCTGTGCTCAGAGGGTGGGCCATTGTAGCCTTACAGAGAAAGGCTTGAAATATTTTTATTTTTTAAAAAAATTGTTCTTATTTTGAAATCCTCGTTTCTGATTACCGGTCCACAGAACAGTCTACCGCATCTCAAAGCACGTAACAAAATGCAAGTGCTAGTACAGGATGCCAGTGAAATTTCAGGTAAAAGAAAATTCCACGTTAATTTGAGAATTTGACAAACCCACAGATAAATTTTGAGGAAAGCGAGGTAAGGGTTTTGATAGGATGTGCAGCATTTCTTAGGCAAGTTCAGCACATCTAGCACTGTAAAACATTAATAAAACTTCCCTATACAGGATTGCCTTCAGATGGTTCAGGGGTTGGATAACTCCATACCCTCCAACATTTCTCCAATGAAAATAGGGACATCCTAAGGAAAAGCAGGACATTCTGGGATTAACTTTTTCTAAAAATGTGATTTGCCACACTTTGTGATGGCATAACTCTCAATAAACCCCCGTAGAGTCTTTCCAGTTACAGGCAATAATGATTTTAAGCTACTGAAAACAAGCGGCTGATCAGTTCCTTCT
The DNA here is from genome assembly GCF_964270895.1 of Podarcis filfolensis. Classification (NCBI taxonomy): domain Eukaryota; kingdom Metazoa; phylum Chordata; class Lepidosauria; order Squamata; family Lacertidae; genus Podarcis; species Podarcis filfolensis. The sequence continues at coordinate 9,305,095 of NC_139608.1, forward strand.
GTTTCAGGTCGTGATCAGAGTCGATAAGGAGGTTAAATAAGGCCAACTACAGGAAAGTGTGCCCCCGCTGTCCCGTAATGGAACTGATTTCTTGAAACACCTGCCCCCAGACGATTGCCACCCTCCCACAGGTCCACCACCTATGGATCTACAACTAAGGTCAGTGGTGTAGCGTGGGTTGTCAGCACCCAGGGCAAGGCAAGTAATTTGCGCCCCCTAACCCGTGGATTTGCGCCCCCTAACCCGTGGATTTGCGCCCCCTAACCCGTGGATTTGCCCTAACCCCAGATGTTGCGCCCGGTGCGGCCGGCCCCCCCTGCACCCCCCACGCTACGCCACTGACTAAGGTTTCACCGAAAGTGAATTTCAAGTAAAATTGGGGGTTTTCTCCCCAGCAAAATATGTTGGGACACTTTTATCACTTCCAGTACTGAACTTCTGTCCTCTTCCTGAACTCCTGAATTGTGACTCTTGCCTGCCGCTGAACCTGTGCCATTACTTGCCTGAATAAATATCTCTTTCTTACTTACAAGTAAGAGCCTCTGTCTCTGTGTTTGGGGTGGGAGCCTGGACAAGACCTGCAAAATAGATCAGAGGCATAAAAACCAGTCATCACCTAAGAGGAACTTTCATGTGCCTTCCCTAAATTACCAAATTCATTAAACGAAGGAGATGATTCACAACAAGGAGATAATCAGGTCATTCAGACAAAGCATGCGCTACCCCACATCTCAAAAACAACTTTCTGATACACTGCGGAGCAGATATTACTTAAAGGATGTCATGCTACAGTAAGTTTGTACAGTAGATGCTACAGTAGCCTATACTGTATGAAGAATTTCATTCAAATAATGTAAGCAATTGTGCTTGGATTGCCATTGGTAGTGGACTAATCAAGAAAAAGAGCAGAAATGGAAAATGCTTCTCAATGCAGTCTGAGGGCGATGTTTTCTTTTTCTTGGATAAACATCTGAGATTAGATTATTTGGATTGTAGTCGGCACTGTTTGAAATCTGTTCCGGTGTATATTGTCTGCTGTGTTGCAAAAGCAGAGTTATGTTGTGCCAGTTGGGATTAATATGGGCTACATGAAAGGGTTTTGGGTGGTATCGTTTTCCATGGCCGTTGCATTCGTTGACATAAGAATTTCAGTTGTGTTGCCTTGCAAGTCAATTCTTGCCCAGGATGGTAGAGATCAAGGTCGTGTGTGTATTGTGCTACAAATTCGTGACAATGCCACCTCATTCTTCCTCCAGAGAGTTCAGAGTGCCATCTTTAGTCTCTCAACAGCCTTCGTTGAAGCCTTTAAGCTGAGAGGTGGTGACTCACTCAAGTCCCAGGCCACCCATTGAGCATCCTTGCTGGCTTGGGTTTTGAGTGTGAGCTTCAGAGCCTGAAGCCTCTCCAGCATCCCAGACTCTTATCAGTCCCTCTTATGGGAAATGTCTGTGGGTCAGTCATGGACTGCACACCTTGTATGCAGAAGGTTTGAACCCTGGCATCTCCAGGGAGGGCTGGGGAGGAATGAAACCCTGGAGATCTGTTGCCAGTCATTGTGTCACGGTCCGGTCTACAGGCGATCGAAGTCCCGGCTGAGGACATCGGGACTGGGGGCAAAATGGCGGGGTGGGAGCAGGAACGAGAGTCCAGAAGCCAGGGGTCTGAGGGTCAGGAAGCAGGGAGTCATGAAGTCAAGGATCCAAGGGTCAGGAAGCAGGGAGTCACGAAGTCAAGGATCCAAGGGTCAGGAAGCAGGGAGTCACGAAGTCAAGGATCCAAGGGTCAAGAAGCAAGGAGTCAAGAAGCCAAGGTCCAAGGCTCAGGAAGCAAGAAGCCAAACGCAGCAAGGCAGGAAACAAGTTACTGTGGCAAAGAGCCGAAGGGAAATGCTGACCTTATATCCCTTCCCGGCTCTTGCCACCAGGTGCAGTGAGTTACCAAGCGGCCTCACCTGTGCGGCCACGCCTTGCCTCTCCAGAACAAACTTAGGAAGGCCCCAGTCCTGCGAAGCCCTACTGGTTACAGGGCCTGGCTCCTGCACACACTCCTGACACATTGTTGGTAGAGAATACTGAGCTAAGTGGACCATTCATCTGACTTGGTATAAAGTACCTTCCTAGGTTTCTGTCTAAACCACATGCTCCATTTTTACCATTAACTATCAGCAGTAGCAGCAGGAGGAGAGAAAACCAGCCACCTCTGAATCATTATGATTCTTATATCTGCAATAACCATAGGGTATTGCTTTGGCCCAAGTGCTTTGCGCAGTTTCATTTTAAGCTGAGGTCAGATGACCATCTGTCATGGATGCTTTAGTTGAGATTCCTGTATTGCAAGGGGTTGAACTAGTTGGCCTTTGGGGTCCCTTCCAACTCTACAATTCTCTGATTCTGCGATTCTAATTTTGTTACTCCACCTTGAGCATGCTAATGAAAATTCAGGATGCAAGTAACATAGATGACAGGGTGGATTTCAAAGGCCAGAAAAACCCAAAATATTCTGATTTGTTGTAGGTACATGATGCTTCTCGCACATTGCAATGAGCTTGTGAAGTTGCCTTTTTTGTTGGCATCTGTTTTTTTCTGAGAGAGACAATGGAGTGTGCTTCCAGGGGTGAAGTCAAACTGCTGTGCTAGCAGCACTGTCCATGGCGCAAGCCTGGACAAGTGCATATGGAAGTCCTGGGCTGCCCAGATGACAAGATCTCCCTCTTGGCCTTGCTGATATGGTGCAAAGGAAAGGAGAGCAGGAGTTGCCGGAAGGAGGTGCACAAGGTGCCACCTAACTTTCTTAGGCACTCCACTGTATATTTATGTAGGGTCCTTATCCTTTTCTTCTCCCGAAGACATCCTGCAAGGCAGCAGAGGTTCAGGATAAGAGTTATCTGGATGGAGCATGGGAGATTCCTTCCTCCCCTTAAAGCTACTACTTGCCCAGAAAACAGTCAAAGGAAGAAAGGATTTAGCCTTCTTCTTTGCACCATAGTCCAGATCTGGACCACCTCCCTCCAGCTGTTTTTTTTCCTGAAGAAATAGACATAGCCAGTTCTATGCGGTTTAAAATGCTTCTAATGCAATGTGCAGTTTTGCTCTCAAAGCAACTCTTGTTCCAAGAACTAGGAAGGCTCAGTGGACGGAGAGAGACTTGCTCAGTCATAGATTTGTGGACAATGGCCCCAGTCAAGCCATTGTCATGTTTTTTAGATCCCTGACCCATGTTAAAAAAAAGAAAAGACGGAAGCTGTGTTGATTTATCAAAGTAAGGCAGTTCCAGGGCCTTGGGAATCTGTGCACTTTTGCACATTTCTTGCCAGCTCCTAAAAGGCTGCTTCACACATTAACATCTTTACACCTAGGATGTTCTGTGCTGCACACCTAAACATGCCATATACCATAAACATAACAAATACATGCTTATAAACACATACATTGCACAGATCTATACATGTCAAGAAGCCAGGACTGGTGGTGGCCCCAGCTAAGGCTACGCTAGGTGGCAATTCTGGGTTTGCCTCTGTGTAAATGTGTGAAATCAGGAAAAACTTTCTGACAATAAGAGCTGTTCAACAGTGGAAGAGTCTCCCTTGGGAGGTGGTGGACTCTCCTTCCTTGGAGGTTTTTACGCAGAGGTTGGGTGGCCATCTGTCATGGAGGCTTTAGCTGAGATTCCTGCATTGCAGGGGGTTGGACTAGATGACCCTTTGTGTCCCTTCCAACTCTACAATTCTATGATTTTAGGAAATGGCCCTAAGAGAGCCAGTGTGGTGTAGTGGTTAATAGTGGTGAACTCGTAATCTGGTGAACCAGGTTCGCATCCCCGCTCCTCCACATGCAGCTGCTGGGTGACCTTGGGCCAGTCACACTTCTCTGAAGTCTCTCAGCCCCACTCACCTCACAGAGTGTTTGTTGTGGGGGAGGAAGGGAAAGGAGAATGTTAGCCGCTTTGAGACTCCTTAAAGGTAAAGGGACCCCTGACCATAAGGTCCAGTCGTGACCAACTCTGGGGTTGCGCCGCTCATCTCGCTTTATTGGCCGAGGGAGCCGGTGTACAGCTTCTGGGTCATGTGGCCAGCATGACTAAGCCGCTTCTGGAGAACCAGAGCAGTGCACGGAAACGCCGTTTACCTTCCCGCCGGAGCGGTACCTATTTATCTACTTGCACTTTGACGTGCTTTCGAAATGCTAGGTTGGCAGGAGCAGGGACCGAGCAATGGGAGCTCACCCCATCGCGGGGATTCGAACCGCTGACCTTCTGATCAGCAAGTCCTAGGCTCTGTGGTTTAACCCACAGTGGGATATCAAATCCAAACTCTTCTTCTTCTTCTTCTTTGGATAAAATATATATACCCTGGCTCTCCTCTGCTGCTGATCATGTGGTGGACTCGTTTTTCAGAAGTTGAGGTGGGAACCTCTCAAGAGGGCCTTTCCACCTGAGTGTATATCAGCACTTGGCAAGGGATTCCAAAATGATTTGAGAGAGAGAGAGAGAGAGAGAGAGAGAGAGGGAGAGGGAGAGGGAGAGAGAGAGAGAGAGAGAGAGAGAGAGAGAGAGAGAGAGAGAGAGAGAATAGCTGAAAGGACGACATGGGGACATCAAAGAGCTCTTTGCGAGTGTAAACAATGATCCCTTGAAATGTGAATCCTCCAGCCCTGCCCGGAGGAGTGTCCCTGGCCCCCTCCCCACCACGGCTCCATATATTTGCTCTCATTTTTAGAACTCGGTGAGTCAGTGTTTGCTTTTGCTGATCTTTCCCCCGCATAAATCATCCCATTATGGGCGCATCGTCATTGATGTAGCTGCGAAAGCATTCACTCCCTTATTCCACCTGTCTTCTCTGTGAGTCGGGCTCCTTTTACACTGGCCTCCCATTCCCGCTCATAACAATATAAAGGGAGGAAGCGGCGTAATGCTGAGTCATGACAGAGGGCCATGCTGTTGAGTCATGTCTGCTCCCAAGGGAACATGGGAAGCTGCCTTATGGGTCTCAGGCCATTGGTCCGTCAACCTCAGCCTTGTCTTGTTGGACTTGTCTTGTTGGACTACAACTCCCATCAACCCCACCCAGATTAGCCAATGGGGAAGGGTGATGGGAGTTGTGGTCCAACAAATGTCTGGAGACCCAAGGCCGAAGAACACTGCTCTAGACTGACTGGCACCAGGGTTTCATGTAGGATTGTTTCCTAGCCGTCCAGACTTTGTTTTTTTTTTTAAAGTAATATTTATTTAGAGTTTAAAAATTACAAAAAGAAGAAAAAGAGTTAAACAAAGCAAAACAATACAATACAATACAAAAAAAACACCAAAAACACTTCTTAACAGAACAGAAGCAAAAACAGAAACAATTAAAAACACATCCAATATTTCCATATCTTGTCTTTCATTTACTTGTTTCAACGACCTCCTCACACCTCCCTTTTTTGTATTCCAGTTCAGTTAGCTATTTCAGCAAATCCTTTCCAGCTTTCTCATTTTTTGTCCTATAATTTATCTTAACCCAATCTAACCTTTTTCCCCCTTTGGCCCATTAGACAATCTATTCTTACCTAATTCTTTATAACATTCCTACTAAAGCCATATAGCTTCATTCCAACATCCTTCTAACATTCATTAATTTTACAGTGTTTCTGTAAATAGTCTTTAAATTTTTTCCAATCTTCTTCCACCGACTCTTCTCCCTGGTCTCGGATTCTGCCAGTCATTTCTGCCAGTTCCATATAGTCCATCAACTTCATCTGCCATTCTTCCTGGGTGGGTAGATCTTGTGTCTTCCAATACTTTGCGATGAGTATTCTTCCTGCTGCTGTAGCATACATAAAGAAAGTTCTGTCCTTCTTTGGCACCAATTGGCCGACTATGCCCAGGAGAAAGGCCTCTGGTTTCTTCAGGAAGGTATATTTAAATACCTTTTCCATTTCATTATAAATCATCTCCCAGAATGTCTTAATCCTTGGGCATGTCCACCAAAGGTGAAAGAATGTACCTTCAGTCTCATTACATTTCCAACATTTATTATCGGGCAAATGGTAAATTTTTGCAAGCTTGACTGGTGTCACGTACCACCTCCTAGCCATCCAGACTTTGAACCTGGGAACATTTGCAGCCAAAGCACTCACTCCATGCCCTCCAACATGTTGAGTCCCAAAACCAGGATGCGCGTCTTTCCGGCTGTGCTCCCATGTGAGTCATGTGACCCGCATGAGATCATAGAGTCCAAAAGGCACACTTTGGGAGGTACCAAAAATGTGTTATTATTATTATTATTATTATTATTATTAATAATAATAATAATAATAATAATAATTTATTATTTATACCCCGCCCATCTGGCTGGGCCTCCCCAGCCACTCTGGGCGGCTTCCAACAAAATATTAAAATACTGTAATACATCAAACATTAAAAGCTTTCCTAAACAGGGCTGCCTTCCAATGTCTTCTAAAAGTCTGGTAGTTGTTGTTCTCTTTGGCATCTGGTGGGAGGGTGTTCCACAGGGAGGGTGCCACTGCCGAGAAGGCCCTCTGCCCGGTTCCCTGTAACTTGGCTTCTCGCAGTGAGGGAACTGCCAGAAGGCCCTCGGTGCTGGACCTCAGTGTCTGGGTAGAATGATGGGGTGGAGACGCTCCTTCAGATATACTGATATGAACTTCAGATATGAACTAAATTCAGGAGATCCGTTCTTAAGCCGAAACCTGAGGTGCGCTTTCATTAATGGGACTTCCCGGTGTGTGACTTCCGCCCGCATCCCAGGGCAAAGTTTGCTACCGGGAGCAGCTGCTTCCGGGTTAGCAGACCTCATTACTCGAAGCGTTCGTAAGGGGGACAGTACGTAACCAGAGGTTCCACTGTATGTTGCTCTGCCACTGAGCCATAGTCCCTCAGAACCTAAAACTGTTTTTTTTTTAAAATAAATTTTTATTGGTTTTCCAACATATATTAAAACACAATACAACTAACAGCTGACAACACATAAACAAACAAACATATAAACACGTATAATTTCTTAACCTCTTTTTCTTGAACCTTGTTTCAACGACTTCCCCATACCTCCCTTTTCTGCATCCCTGTTTTAAACTTTTCCAGCAAGCCCTAATTTCAATACTTATAATTCAGTTTCTAATCTTTTTCTTCTTACCCAATTATTTATCACTGCAATTCTGTTTTACGTTACCCATGACATTTTAGCACTCATTAATTTTACAACAGTTCTGAAGATAAACTTTAAATTTCTTCCAATCTTCTTCCACCGTCTCTTTCCCTTGGTCACGGATTCTGCCAGTCATCTCAGCCAGTCCCATGTAGTCTATCACCTTCGTCTGCCACTCTTCCAGCGTGGGTAGTTCTTGTGTCTTCCAATACTTTGCTAAAAGAACTCTTGCTGCTGTTGTAGCATACATAAAAAACGTCCTATCTTTCCTTGCCACCAATTGGCCCACCATGCCCAAGAGAAAGGCCTCTGGTTTCTTGTGAAAGGTACACTTAAGTACCTTCTTAATTTCATTATAGATCATTTCCCAGAAGACCTTAGAACCTAAAACTGTTGGGGCTTAGAGGAAGTTGCCTTAGACCAGGCTTCTCAACCATCCTAACCATGCTGGCTGTGGTTGATGAGAGTTGCTTTCCAAAACAGGGCAAAGGCATCACTTTGGGGAGGGCTACCTTTTACAGATTCACAGTGTTAGTCCATCTACTTACTATTGTCTATAGTGACTGGCAGGGGCTCTCCAGAGTCTTAGGTCAGAGTCATTCCCAGCCCTACCTGAAAATGCAAAGGATGAACCCGTGACTACCTTTCTGTATGCAAAGCCTGTGCCCGCTGCTGCTGGTGGATCACTGAGGCCTGCTCTTGTGCCTTTGTTGTTGTTTAGTCGTTTAGCCATGTCCGACTCTTCGTGACCCCATGGACCAGAGCACACCAGGCACCTCTGTCCTCCACTGCCTCCCGCAGTCTGGTCAAACTTATGTTGGTAGCTTGGAGAACACTGTCCAGCCATCTCGTCCTCTGTCGTCCCCTTCTCCTTGTGCCCTCCATCTTTCCCAACATCAAGGTCTTTTCCAAGGAGTCTTCTCTTCTCATGTGGTGGCCAAAGTATTGGAGCCTCAGCTTCAGGGTCTGTCCTTCCAGTGAGCACTCAGGGCTGATTTCCTTCAGAATGGATAGGTTTGATCTTCTTGCAGTCCATGGGACTCTCAAGAGTCTCCTCCAGCACCATAATTCAAAAGCATCAATTTTTCGGCAATCAGCCTTCTTTATGGTCCAGCTCTCACTTCCATACATCACTACTGGGAAAACCATAACTTTAACTATACGGACCTTTGGTGGGAAGGTGATGTCTCTGCTTTTTAAGATGCTGTCTAGGTTTGTCATTGCTTTTCTCCCAAGAAGCAGGCATCTTTTAATTTCATGGCTGCTGTCACCATCTGCAGTGATCATGGAGCCCAAGAAAGTAAAATCTCTCACTGCCTCCATTTCTTCCCCTTCTACTTGCCAGGAGGTGATGGGACCAGTGGCCATGATCTTCATTTTTTGATGTTGAGCTTCAGACCATATTTTGCGCTCTCCTCTTTCACCCTCATTAAAAGGTTCTTTAATTCCTCCTCACTTTCTGCCATCAAGGTTGTGTCATCTGCATATCTGAGGTTGTTGATATTTCTTCCGGCAATCTTAATTCTGGGTAGGGATTCATCCAGCCCAGCCTTTCGCATGATGAACTCTGCATTTATGTGTCTTTAGCACAAGCTTAAACACACCCTGCAAGAGTCCTGGAAAAATCCGGAATCCCGTTTTTCCCTGCGAGAGTGCAGCGGCTATTTTGGTCACCATGATCTGGTGCGATTTTGCACTGAAATCTCGCTCTGAAAAGAGCGCTTTTAGGGAGCTGCGATCTTTGCAGCCTGGGCATTATCATCTGCTAGCAATTCCAGCCCACAGGAAGCCATTGTGAAAGGCACAGGTAAATAGGCTGGTTGAGATATTGGCATTCTTAGGCATTTTGCAAGCTATATCAGTGGATAGATGAAACCCATGCAGCCACAACTAGTGCCTGGGAAAAGAATTAAATCTGAAACTTTGGCTAAGTAAAGAAACAAACAAAACGAGGCAATTGGAGTGGGGGGAGTAAAAAGCGATTGTTCGGTTGCCTAGGTAACGGGATGTGGGAGCAGCCAATCAGCGAAGTTGATATACTGTTTTGACATCCATGCACATATTCCTAACATAAATAGCAACAGAGACCTAATAACAATAGGTTTTAAAGCTAGAAACTGATGTCATTTCAAATGTGTCAGTCAACGGGAGCCTATGAAAGTGTTTCTTCTATCAAACTGACGTTAAGTACATGCTGTAATGGCTTCATAAGTGATAGCAGACTCCTGACAGGCCATAAAGGAGATGAAACATCTATAATTACCTTGTAGCATGTTCGGTGTCCTTTGGCATATTTAAAAGAAGAGGGGGGGGGGATTTGAAGGAAATAAAATAAAACTTGAGCATTATGATCAGAGCTGTCCAAAAGTAAGCTGCCTATGCGAAAAGGATAACTTTCGACAGAGTAGATTTTAGTCTGTACAGGCCTTTAAATGGGAGCTTCATTTTATGTAAGGCAAGGGGTAGGGCAGGGGTCGGCAAAGTTTTCGTGGCTTGGGCTGGTTCATGGTCCTGCAGATGCTGCGGTGGGCCGGAGTATGCGCACACACGCACGCATGCATGCACATGCAAACACGATTTCTGGTGCTCCTTCTGGCACAGAGGAGGCGTGTGCAGCTTCTCATTGGCTGCAGGAGCTTCCCACAGCCAATGGGAATCTAGCCAGTGTTGTGGAAGGCGGTCCCCGCCCTGCTCCACGCTGGTTTAGCGTGGCGCATGGGAGCTGACTGAGTGGGCAGTGGTGGTCCCTGAACGGGTGGCAGGGGTCCATGGGCTGGTTAAACGACCCCCATGGGCCTTAGGTTGCTGACCCCTGGGGTAGGGAACCTGGGGTCTGAGGGCCAAATATGGCCCTCGAAGCTCCCCCCAGGCCACACCCCTCACAGACCCTGCTTCCTGCATTGTGCCTGCCTGGAATGTGTCTTTGTGTTCCACTTGCCTGAATGGATAGAGAAGGGTTTGTGAGTGTGGGCAGCAACTAGCCTATTGTACAAAGGTATGCATTCATTATCCCGCCCACTTTTGCCTCTGGCCCTGCCTGTCATGGACATGTGGCCCTTACAAAGTTGTCCAGGTGGGAATGTGGCCCTCTGTTTGAAAAACATTTTCCCGCCCCTAATCTAAGGGGGCTGTATTCTGAACCTCTCTGAAGCAAATTCATCATTTCTTAACGTTCTTGGCAGATCTTATACCCCCAGTCAAAGCTGTTAAACAGAGCAAAGTCAGTACCGAAAAGGCGTCAAGTAGATTTTGAGTGCCATTAATACACAGGCGGTATAGTGGGAGATGGACTGATCCGAAACATGGCCATGACATATCCCTCAAATTTCCTGGTAAAACTGGGATACCCTCCCCTTCTCACAAGAATATTGTGGCCACTTGGTATGGTATTTCGCGCCACAATTTCCCCTGAAAAAAGCACTTTTTCCAGAGCCGCAATCTTGTGCACTCCCCCAAGTAAGTGTTTTTGGGCTCCATATCCCCAAAGGAGCACTTTTTTTGGGGGGGGGGAATCATACCACAAAGTCGTGTGAGATCATGGCACCCAAAATGGCCGATGTGCTCTTGGAAGAAAAAATGGGAAGATGATACCCCAGTTTTTCCCTTCAACATGTTGGAAGATATGGCACGATACACTAGTAAATATCTCATGTGTGCCACATTAAAAGGGATTGGAACCAGGCAAGAGAGTGGCTATTATTATTATTATTATTCATTTCATTTCTGTTCCGCTTGATATTTTTAATAAAAAATCTCAAAGCAGTTTACAACACATTAAAACATCAAACAAAGCAATGCAGGGCAAACCATTAGTGAAGAAAGTCAAATATAATATACACATTCAAAGCGACATAGCAAACAGGAGACTAAAATATTATATTAAGGATTTCAAAACAAAAACATAACAAAGGAGGTCAACTACAGAATGCGTATTTAGCGCAGCAGAGATAACAATTGCAATTACCTTAAGCATTGCAAAAGAAAACATCACTAAAGGAAGTCAAATATAAAATGTACATCTAAAACAGCATAATTAGCAAGGGAATAAAATATTATTATAAGCATAGAACATATCCGTTGCTGTTGATGCCAGTCCTGCCAATGGTGGTTCATGGCAGATGGCGGCTGCGGAAGATCAGGCTCAATTACCTTGGTGTGCAATACTTTGACAGGAGAATTTACCACTGGATTTTTCCTCATATTACTAGGGTGGGTGGTGAGGATTCCCACCCCTGCAGCGTTGGAAAGTTTAGAACTCTTTTCTACTCTTTCAGTGCGTGTGTTTTGGGTGAATGTGAGCGTCTCATAGTGATGTGGCTTGGAATGCAAGATTGCCTTCCTGACTGGATTAAAGATTGATTTAGGTCAGCAAAGCCACTTCCATCCTTCGAAGGAAGTGGAGTTGTGGGCTTCACGGCCCCAGGACGTACGCGGCAGCTGGAGCCCAGCTCCGTGTGATTTGGGGATTCCCAGCTGCGTCATCCCCCGGGCAGCCAATCGACTGGCTCTGGGGGTGTGGCCTGCCCTACTTAAGGCAGTACGCGGTGGGGGGTTTCCCTCTTTCGCCACCTGCCGACTGTCCCTGCTTTTCTCTTTTTTTTTAAATAAATGTTTATTAAAATTTTTCCATCTTAGTAAAAAAATAAAAAAAAGAAAGAAAAAAAATTAAAAAACACATAAAGTTTACAATCCGTATTTTCAATGACATATTTCCCTGACTTCCCCACACCTCCCCTTCTTATATTCCAATTCAAATTGTTAGTTCAACAAGTTCTTATCCCCAATTTTTAACCTTTTTATATTTAGTTCATTTTAAAGAAAAAACCAATTTTAACTTATAAACATCCATATTTATACATCGGTACTCATTCTTAAGACCTTTTTCTAAAGTCGACCCAAATTCCCTTCCACGAATTCCCCAATTTTCTTACTAATAACAAAACAAAATAAAAAAGCAGGTTATAGTTATACACCCTTTGGATTCCCAAACCCCACCACCCCCTTTCCCGGTTTTGATCCCCAACAAATGTCCATCAGTCTTAATCTACTATCAGCCTGGAGACCTCACATCCGAGGCTCTTAATTCTCTCTCAATTCCTCTCTGCCGGTTTTTTTGATAGTCTTTAGTATTAAACACCAGATCTCGGAGAAGCTCTGTCCCCATAAGGTCCATGTTTCTTCCAGCCAGGCCTCCATACTTAAAAGTGGAGCCCAAATCTTGTTTCTTACTCCTTTTAAGTCCAATTGTCCCGAAAGCTCCAACTTCCACCTTGATCAAATTTGTAATCCATAGGTCTTCAGATCTCCACATAAGGAGATCTCTCCATTCTTCAATCTCCAATTCAAACCAGATTTTCATCATCCAGTACTTATTTTCCTTTGTAACCATCATGCCAGGCCTCTGGCTCGATTTCTTATTTTCCTTTGTAACCATCATGTCAGGCCTCTGGCTCTCCTTTGTCATCTGCAAAATTACAGCTCCTCCTTCCTTTTCTTCAGAAACAACATATGTCTCCTTCTCCACACTCTCAAAACTCTCAAGTTTCTCTTTTTGTCCAGCTGCATGGGCTTCCTGAGTCAGATCCTTATCAAATTCAATGATATTATTTACTGTTAAGTTCAGAGTTGCAACATTTGTAGCCAAAACATCCATTTGGCCTTGTAACTTTCCCAAGAGAACAAAAGCTCTGTCCAATCCAGCTTGAATTTTCCCTCCTCCAGCCATTCTTGTAATGTCCCAAATCCCCCTCTAGAGGGATTTTGGTAACTTAGTATTCTTTCCAGTTCAAATCCAGAAGTCAAGTTAGTTTGTATCAGTTCTTCCTTGTTTTCAACAAAATATAACCAAATTGCAACAAATATTTCCAGCAGAGACAGCAGAAACAAAGTTCTCTTTTTCCTTCTTGACAGCTAATTTTGACAGCTGTCAAACTCTTCTATATCTCCTCAACAGGCTCTCTCACGGATCACTCCCGGGTCCGGGGGGGTGGCACTTCAGCTCTCAAAATTAACTCTTATCCTCCGATAAGGTTATTTATGCTTATACTGCCAAATCGTGAAATTAATATCTTTTACCCAATGAAAAAAAAAAAAGAAATTCTCTCGACCTTAGTTAACTAGTCCTTGCTTTAAATTATTTACAAGACAGGGAGGCGGACTTCCTGTTTGCACCTTCCCCGATCGTGCCAAATTCAACAAAAAAATTTCCTTTTCAAGTCCAATTTCCGTACTACTCACGGGTTGTTACTTTTAGAGTCCAATTGTTCACAAGAAGAAGTCAGCGCTCTCTGACCATGGCATGTGGCTTTACTCCGCAGGAGGAGCAGTCGACTCTCAGCACCGCGCCGCTCACCCCGTTCCGAAGCCTTTAAAAAGGCTCCTTTGCAGGTCGGGGGGCCGCAAATGGTGCCCGCTGAGTCACCAGGTTCACAGGCTTCAGTGCCTGTGATTTCTGAGGGTCCCCGCGTCGCCGCAGCGGCCAGACCCAGCTCCTGCGCAGCCGATTCCCTCCGGAGCTCGGAGGGAATCCGCCATTAGCCGATCGCGCTAACCCAGAAGTCCCTTGTCCCTGCTTTTCTCACCCTCCCGCCCTACAAGGTTTTCGTTCCTTGACCTTGCTATGGACCTTGGTTGCATAGCTGCCAACTTTCAGATTTGAAAATAAGGGATCAGCAGCCTCACCTATCCCGGGGACAGTCTACGGGATATCTAACAATCTGGGATAGCAGCGGGAAGCAGCGGGAAACGGCACTGGAATAAGCGAATTTCCCGCAAAAAAAGGGAAGGTTGACAGCTATGCTTGGTTGGTTACCGTTGAAGGGCCTGGTAGGAATTTTTCCACTTGGCAAATTGGCACCAGCCACTTGGTTTTCACCTTTGTTGTTTAGTCGTTTAGTCGTGTCCGACTCTTCGTGACCCCATGGACCAGATAACACCAGGCACTCCTGTCTTCCACTGCCTCCCGCACTTTGGTCAAACTCATGCTGGTAGCTTCAAGAACACTGTCCAACCATCTCGTCCTCTGTCATCCCCTTCTCCTTGTGCCCTCAATCTTTCCCAACATCAGGGTCTTTTCCAGGGAGTCTTCTCTGCTCATGAGGTGGCCAAAGTATTGGAGCCTCAGCTTCACGATCTGTCCTTCCAGTGAGCACTCAGGGCTGATTTCCTTCAGAATGGATAGGTTTGATCTTCTTGCAGTCCATGGTTTGATAAGTTTGATCTTCTTGCAGTCTCAAGAATCTCCTCCAGCACCATAATTCAAAAGCATCAATTCTTTGGCGATCAGCCTTCTTTATGGTCCAGCTCTCACTTCCATACATCACTACTGGGAAAACCATAGCTTTAACTTTACGGACCTTTGTTGGCAAGGTGATGTCTATGCTTTTTAAGTTGCTGTCTGGTTTTTGCCTACCTCATAGCAAATCGTCACTACTTTCTTGGTATTGGTGGTTAGGCATTGGTATTCTTCTGTAGATGGAAGAGGGGAGGAAGCGCCATCACCTGCCCTACATATTGAAGGGTAGTCTGATAAAGGATTCCAGGGGGCATGGCCCTGTCCGAAGCCTGGGGAGGCTAGGGCCTAAGGCACGCCCCTGAGCGGTGACCTCGGGGAGTTCCTAGTTGATGTGCATCAGCAGGACTTCCCCTACTGGTGGTTAACCCTTCCCGGACTTCAAGCGGACGGGCTGATGCCGGATATAGTCAGTTAGGACCAATGCCGAAGCCAATACTGCTCATCACCTGTACCCAATAAAGTTGTGGCCTTATTTAGCCCATTAACCTTAATATTTGTGTCATGTGTCTTTATTTCTACTGGGGGTGGGCGGGAACTCGCCACGCAACAGGTTGATTTTGTGTCAGCATTGGTCATCCTCACCTAGCACCGCCGTGCTGATAGGCCTCTGGGAGATACCATTCACCGTATTTTTCGCTCTATAGGACGCACCGGATGATAAGACGCACCTAGTTTGGGGGGAGGAAACAAGAAGAAAAAAATTCTGAACCCCAGAAGCCAGAACAGCAAGAGGGATCTGGCTTCTGGGATAGCCTCTTGCTGTTCTGGCTTCGGGGACAGCCTGCGAAGCCTCCGCAGGGCAGTGGGGTGAAGGCTTTGTGCAGCCATCTCCAAGCTAGAACAGTGAGACGGAGCGCTGCACAGCTCTCCGTCTCCCTGTTCTGGCTTTGGGCTTAGCCGCGCAGCCTGCATTCACTCCGTAAGACGCACACACATTTTCCCTTACTTTTTAGAAGGGAAAAAGTGTGTCCTATAGAGCAAAAGATACGGTAATTTTCCCACAATGCCTCTGATATAGTGTGCCATTTTGGGGGGTGGGATCGCAGTGCAAAATTGCATGAGGTCATGGTGCCCCTAATTGCCACGGGGCCCTCATGAGACAAAAAACCAAGGAAAAAGCTCACAAAAATGCATCAAATGTTTGTGCAAATTTCTCTGACCATACACATTTCCCTATCCAGTTGTGAATCATTTACATTTTTTCCCCACGAGCAGTTTTCTTTAATCTACATTATCTTTGTTAATTTTATTCTTATTTATCCGCACATTTTAATACACTTTCTCTTAATGTACACATTTTAATGCACTTTCTGTTAATGTATGCATTTTTTAAACACATTTGGGGAGTTGGAGCATCACATTTTAACGCATACGTTCCCTTGACATAAACATTTTTCTGCACACAAACACACATCTTTTTTTGTTGGCCTACTGCATTGCTGAGAAGTTTCAAAAGGTAGCTGTGCATTAGGCAGATTTGCATTTAAATGTGAACTGGATTTCTCCCCAGCCCCTCCTTGAAAGCAGTGACCATCCTGCAAAACTGGATTTAACAGTTGCTGCAAAACTAGAGCTCTTTTATCCTCCCCAGGTGTTCCATTACCCTTTGCTGCCCCCTTGGTCAGGACACCTTGTCTCGCCCAGGTTTCAGATAACAAGGTGATACTAGGATTATTATTTTACACAAAATAAGAGATTAAAGAGTTCATTGAAAACACTGAGATAGCAGCACCAAATTATAGCAGGTTAAGAGCAGCATATTAGATATTACACACAGATTCGTGCAAATGTCTCTTGACCGCTTCCCCTTTCTTTCACCGAAAAGTGAGGATGGCTGAAAGAGGAAGCAGAAGAGCACTGGGTCTGTGGGGTTTGTGTGTGCAGTGCTCATTTTTGGATGGTTATTCTCCGGGCTGGGGAGAGGTGTTGGTTAAAACCAGGTCCCCCCCCCTTCCTTGCTTGTTTCATTTGGCTTCTACAGCCAAGAGATTATATGCATTTATGTGCAATATCTAGTCTGGCCCTGAGTGCAATATATATGTGCAATATCTAGTCTGGCTACTAGCCATAACAACAACAACAACTATTATTATTATTATTATTTATTTATTTATTTATTTATTTATTTATTTATACCCCACCCACTCGGGGCGGCTTCCAACAAAATATTAAAATACAATAGTCTATTAAACATTAAAAGCTTCCCTAAACAGGGCTGCCTTCAGATGTCTTCTAAAAGTCTAGTAGTTGTTTTTCTCTTTGACATCTGGTGGGAGGGCGTTCCACAGGGCGGGGGCCACCACCGAGAAGTCCCTCTGCCTGGTTCCCTGTAACCTGGCTTCTCGCAGTGAGGGAACCATCAGAAAGCCCTCAGCACGGGACCTCAGTGTCCGGGCAGAATGATGGGGGTGGAGACGCTCCTTCAGGTATACTGGACCGAGGCCGTTTAGGGCTTTAAAATACTTTGAATTGTGCTCGGAAACCCAGAAATGCATTATTATTTACTTTGCAGTAGGAGCAAGGAGGACTGAGGGAGGGCTTTAACATTTGTAAGGCTGGTGGCAGGCAGTTAGCTTGTTATTTATGACCTGCTTTTCCTTCCGAAAGCTAACAGGATGTACAGACAATGAGCAGGCTGAAACCTGTATAATTTTAATCATATGCCTCAGACCAGCCTAGCCTCCAGGTGTTTCGGACTACAACTCCCATCAGCACCAGCCAGTGTGCTTTAATTCATGCTGGCTGTTCTTTAAACCGCTCTCCCAATTTTATCTTCACAACAACCCTTTGAGGCTGGTCAGGCTGAGAGACAGTGATTGACTCTGTGAGACTGATGCCTCCATGGGGATCTGAAACTGGGTCTGCAGCTACACTCTAATCCCCACACCACATTTGCTTCCAGTATATTTTATGCCAGGGAGTTCTCTGAATCAGAACTTGGTTTATTGCAATGCTAGCTGCCAGTCGCTTTGAACATACCTTTAAAAATAACTAAATAAATAACAGACATAGAAGCAAATCCATGTGTCCAGCACATGTTCAGAAGATCTCCCCCCAAAAAGAATGTGGTTTCTGTGTGTGTACTTTCAAAAACCAAAAGCGGTATATGTCAACATTCTGAAATGATAGATGGGGGTCATAAAATTCCCAGATACACAGATGGATATTTAGCTTTGCTGCTATGGTGGGATTATGCTACACTTTCTGACACACCATTAGACACATACACACACATCTGAATTTTTTTAGTTCATATGGCTCACATCAGAACTGAATCTGCAACTGGAAAATACTGAAAGCAAAACAAGGAAATAACACCACATCAAAACGCACACAGAGAGTGAAGAAAACAAGATGTCACTATTCATGAATGAGCACATGATGTCCTCTTGCCATAACACCAGTGAAGTTCTTGCTCTCACCCCTCCTCCGAGTAAACAAAGACACCTCTGTCATTTGGGAGCTAGTGCAGTGCGTTCTTAACCTATGGAACTCACTGCCACAGCTTGGGTGGCTTTAACAGAAGATTGGACAAATTACTGGAGGATGAGGCTATCAATGGCTACTAGCCATGATTAAATAAATAAATAAATAAATAACCAAAAATTATTTATACCCCACCCAACTGGCTGGGTTTCCCCAGCCACTCTGGACAGCTCCCCACAGTATATTAAAAACACAATAAAACATCAAACATTAAAAACTTCCCTAAACTGGGTTTCCTTCAGATGTCTTCTAAAAGTCAAAAAAGGAATAAAGAATGTGTAAGCAGCAGCAGGAGGAGGAGGAGGAGGAGGAGGAGGAGGAGGAGGAGGAGGAAGAAGAAGAAGAAGAAGAAGAAGAAGTTGTTGTTGTTGTTTATGTGTCGCCCATCTGACTGGCCAACAATTATAACATCACAGTAAAACACCAAACATTAAAAACTTCCCTAAATAGGGCTGCCTTCAGATGTCTTCTAAAAGTCAGATAGTTGTTTATTTCCTTGACATCTGATGGGATGGCATTCCACAGGGCAGGAGCCACTACCGAGAAGGCCCTATGCCTGGTTCCCTGTAACCTCATTTCTCACAGTGAGGGAACTGCCAGAAGGCCTTCGGAGCTGGACCTCAGTGTCTGAGCTGAATGATGGGGGTAGAGACACTCCTTCAGGGATACTGGGCCGAGGCTGTTTAGGGCTTTAAAGGTCAGCACCAACACTTTGAATTGTGCTCAGAAACCCAGAAATGTGCTCAGAAATGTCCTGGGAGCATAACTGACAGTTATGTTCTGCCTCCATGGTCAGGCAGTAATGCTTCTGAATTCTAATTCCTGGAAACTGCAGGAGAGTAGAGCGCTCTCGTGTTTGAATCCTGCTTGTGAGTTTCCCACAGGCATCTGGTTGGCCACAGTGAGAACAGGATGCTGGACTATATGATCCATTGCCCTCATCCAGCAGGTGCTTCTTCTGAGTTAAGTATAATAGATTCAATTGACACAGAAATGAAAAATGCCCGTATATTAATGAAGGTTTAAAATGGAAAATGGCTAAATGCTTATTACTAACATTGGGCTTATCCACAGTAGTTTTTCTAAGGGAAAACTTAGCTCCTAAATGGGTTAATGATTACCTGTTGATTGTTACTCTAAACTGTTGTAACCTTAGATAAGATGACAAAGGTATTGAGTTGCAAATTTGCCATCTTGAAAGGGTGTGGCTGTTAATTTTTCTCTGAATACCACAAAAGATGCAAACAAAGCTTTCAAGGAAAATAGCTCCAGGGACACCGATGTTGTTAAGAGAGAGAGACCTTTGCTTATAGGCCTGTTTGGATTATAGTGGTATCTGGATACGCACACCTGCAATTGCTGTCGCGAATTCCTCGCAGCGCTTTTTAGCGAAACGCTCAGAGTCCCAGGTTTCTTTTCAGTGCAGTCTTTTTAATGTGAGCTATATACAAGTATTTACAAAAACAGTCCATACAGAGTACCTGCTCCTTAAGGCAAACGAATACTCTCCACCACAGCACCACCACACCATAGCACAACCACCACACTTACTGTTGAACAGGCTTTCCTTTTAAAACAGGTGATAGCCAATCATATTCCTGCTGAGTCACTCTGACCCAGCACTTCACAGAGTATTGCATCAGCCTGTTGAAGCCTGCAGACTTACTCAGTATCCTGCGAATCCCAACAATTGCGTATCCTTCAGGATCTGAACATGGCAAACCCGGAAGTATTTTCCCGGATTTCGCTGTGTATGCATGTGCAGAAGCGCTCTACAGAGCCATGCACATGTGCAGAAGCGGTCCCTCCAGTTGCGGAAACCTTGGGATCCGACCGGAGCTTCGGAACAGATCCTGTCCACAACCGGAGGTACCACTGTATTTCCTATTTTCTAAGATGCTGAGCCTGTGCTGGACCCTACATGGATGTTTTGGATACAACCTTTACTGCATTCTGCTTTGTTTTTGAAGAGTTCTGCAAGTAAAAGTTCGAATAATATTTTAATGGGCAATTCTTTCTTCCAAAAGGAGTCAGTTCTTATGCTTCCAGTCACTTCAAACTGTGTAATATTAATATCTGCAATGTTATGTTCTTCTGTGATGAAGTGGTTAGCATATTGGACTAGGGCTGGGAAGATTGAAGGTCCCTACTTAGGGCGCAGTCCCTACAATTTCTCAACCCATCCTTCCTCAGGGTATTTTGTGAGAACAGTATGACAAGAACACACCATGTATGCTATCCTGCCTCCCTTGGAGGAAAGGTGAGATATAACTAGAATAAAATAAAGTATTTCTAGAAGGAATGAGGGAATCGGGCGGCAGATTCTGAGAGATCTTTAAAGGCGCACAAGCATTCCTTGTGGAGATTGAAGATATGGATTTTCTGGGGAACGTTCTCTGAATGAACACCAGAATAAAGGAAGCATAGCATGTGGAATGTTTTATCCCCTTGTGTGAATTCTTTAACAATGCTATTCTGTACCAGAGGAGGCTGTGCAACGCAACCTAAGCCAGCCCTCACTTCGCTGCCATCTTATTATGCATCCAGGTGGTAGCATTGCCTGAATCTTGCCCTTGGAGATGTAGGTGGATGGGAACGTTAGCTGTCAACTGAATTATCTGAATTTTGTCACACTGTTTCAGTTCAGAAAAATGCACACCAAAATGTGTACTTTGTGGGGGGAAGGGATACCAAATCTGTATTTTAGGGGGAAATGCATTAATAAGGCAAAATGTGTGCCTTGGGGGGGGGGGGAATTTGAAAAAATAAATATAAAATGCAGACCTTTCCAAGTGTCCCTATTTTCCAGGGACAGTCCTGGATTTACAGAAGCCATTCCAGTTTTGATTTGATCCCGGAATGTCCCGCTTTTCCTTAGGACATCCCTATTTTCATCGGAGAAATGTTGGAGGGTATGGAGTTATGCGACCCCTGAGCTAAGGAGATAAGTAACTATACAACCTTTAGAAGACATCTGAAGGCAGCCCTGTATAGGGAAGTTTTTTAAATCGTTTAATGTTTTATTATGTTTTTATATATGCTGGAAACCTCTCAGATTGGTTGGGGCAATGCAGTCAGTTGGACGGGGTATAAATTGTAACATTATTACTGTATTATTATTATTGTTATTATTACTATTACTATTATTATTATTGAATAGTAAAGGTAAAGGGACCCCTGACAGTTAAGTCCAGTCTTGGCTGACTCTGGGGTTGCGGCGCTCATCTCGCTTTATTGGCCGAGGGAGCCAGTGTACAGCTTCTGGGTCATGTGGCCAGCATGACTAAGCCGCTTCTGGCGAACCAGAGCAGCGCACGGAAACGCCGTTTACCTTCCCGCCGGAGTGGTACCTATTTATCTACTTGCATTTTGAGGTGCTTTCGAACTGCTAGGTGGGCAGGGGCAGGGACCGAGCAATGGGAGCTCACCCCGTCGCGGGGATTCGAACCGCCGACCTTCTGATCGGCAAGTCCTAGGCTCTGTTGTTTAACCCACAGCGCCACCCGAATGTCCCTATTTTCATCAGAGAAATATTGGAGGGTATGAAAATGTGTACATTTTGTCATGCTTTAAATAAATAAATAAATGTACAAATAATCTTTATAACTTGAATGGAAATCTGCTATGTCTCAACATATGAGGAAAACCTGGCCTGGGTAATCTGGGTGCCTGTTCCACCTGGTGCCCAGTTGTGAATGGTTGAAGGGTAATTTCAGGGCTCTTCCTGCTCCCTCTCCTTACGGCTCTTCATCTTTAAACTGAACTTAAATCAGACAGCCCTTCAAAGAGAAAACCCCTTCAAATGGAGAACTGCTGTCCAAAAGGTGTGACACACAACCCCCTCTCTCTTGACCAAAGCCACCGTAAGCTTTCATGCTTCCTCTTTTGCACTGCCTCTGTGCTTAATTTCTTTTAATTCTCAGGAAAAGTGTTAAGGTGCTTTCTCTAAAATGGCAATTATTATTTTTGTAATTTTTTTTAACAAACCTAAAAGATGCCATTTATTTTTACTTCTCTCTGAGTCAAGTTGTAACAGCCTGCAAGGGTTCAATTATCTTGTAAGAAGAAAATCTCGGGGGGGGGGAAATAACAGATCTCTGCAAATGATTACCTAATCTAATAGAAGGAGACAATTGAAAATTGGGTGGGGGAACAATTAGCCGTCAGTTTTCGAGACTTAAGATGTTCCTGCACTTGCTTCTCTCCCCCCTCCCCAATTTCTCAAAGCTAATTTGTACTATACCAAATGAAAACTCTTGTCTTCTCACAAAGCTAAACAGCATGTGATAAGGCCTAGCCCTAAATGAAATGTAGGTCAATTTTGCTTCTCTCTCTCCCTCCTTCTTTTTATGCAACAGGTACTGCTTTAAAATGAAATGGACATATATTTTGAATGCAAATAGCCACACAAAGAGACAATTTGCTTCTGATGGGCTTTGAAGTCAGCTAGGTCTGTTAGCTTTTCCTTCCCTTCCATTCCTTAAAAAAAAAAAAAAGTTCAACCATGGAAATAATAGAACACCCTAAAACTAACAAGTGCAACAGAACGGAAATGGGAATATAAATGAGTTGGGGAAATTCAGGAGGTCAGGGAAACCAGGGCAGGCCAGGAGAGGAAGGAGGCAGGAGGGAGGGAGGGGGGAAGAACCCGCAACCCACAGATGTGAAGCTGACAAAGTGGAATCAAAAAGATTTTTTCTTTTTACAGCTAAATATTCTAATAAAGGGAACTGAAGCTTCTGTTTGTGTCCAGGGATCCCCTTAGCCTTTTCTTGCTTGGTGACAAAAAGTTTAAAAAGGAGCTGCAGTTAACAAACCACTTTGGATGTGGTCCTTCATTTAGCATTTTGCCCAGTTGTGTGAAACATTGGGGTGGGATATGCTGATAAAATCCCTTCTGGAGGCAAAGAACATGGGGTGGCAGAGAGATCCCTCCACCAGCTGCTACCTCCTGATGTTAGAATTCCTGCTCCATGATTGCAGTCATGGGATTGTTGTCTATCACATGACGGTGTATGTTTTGACTCCACAGAGTGGGAAATGACAGAGACAGGATGTTTGTGTTACTGTGTTCCGTGAAGTGGGACTATTGTCCTTAGTTCTTTCTCTCTTTGCTATCCGATGCTAGAGAAAGAGGGAGCCATGTTGCAGTGCTCCGTGTGTGTTTATATGTAAATAAAGTAGATTAGCCAAAATGCTGAGTTGTTGAGGTCTGTTACACAAGCTACAAGGACTCTGCGGATCCCTAAATGTGCCGATGTCTGTTGGCATCGGTTGCTGTGATGTTCGGGCTGAAGAAAGCTTATGCGGTGTAGTGGTTAAGAGCGGTAGACTCGTAATCTGGTGAACTGGATTCGCGTCTCTGCTCTTCCACATGCAGCTGCTGGGTGACCTTGGGCTAGTCACACTTCTTTGATGTCTCTCAGCCCCACTCACCTCACAGAGTGTTTCTTGTGGGTGAGGAAGGGAAAGGAGAATGTTAGCCGCTTTGAGACTCCTTAGGGTAGTGATAAAGCGGGATATCAAATCCAAACTCTTCTTAACATGGATAGAGCAGATTATCTGCACACAGGTAAATTGGAGTTCTCGAAGTGAGGTATGTGGGGTTGGTTATATAGAAATGATTATGTGGGACTGGGTCTTTCACAGCTGCCTAGCCAGATAACTGATGCTGGAGAGAAAACAAAGAAGTTTCAAAACCCGAGCTCAAACTGCTCCAGCTTTTGGAGACAAAGCATGGCATCTTGGAGCTGACTGGTGTAAATATGACAAGGTGGAACTAGGTGCAGACACTTAAAGTTATCTATCACCTACATGTGCTTTGAATTCAGCATTGCCCACTAATCTGGAGCGCCTGGGTGCTCCAGTTTGCTTTTGGAGTAGAGAAGGGATGAGCAGATATGTCCTCTTTGGTTCCAGTTTCTCATTTTTCCAATCTTAAATTCCATTCTCCACCTTACTTTGCAAATTTGTTTGTTTTGTTGTTCTTTTCTGGTCCTCGTGAAAATTCATTAGAGTTCTTGTGCGAATTTTCCTAATATACACATTTTCCCATGCAGTTTGGCCAAGGGCACACATTTTTAAAAATGCAATTTTGCCTAATATGACACATTTTTGCGTGTTATTTTCACTAATGCATGCCGTTCTGCTCTTCCACATGCAGCTGCTGGGTGACCTTGGGCTAGTCACACTTCTTTGAAGTCTCTCAGCCCCACTCACCTCACAGAGTGTTTGTTGTGGGGGAGGAAGGGAAAGAAGAATGTTAGCCTCTTTGAGACTCCTTAAAGGGAGTGAAAGGCGGGATATCAAATGCAAACTCTTCTTATGAAGGTCCTGAATGATTGACCAGGTGGGAGAAAACATGCCAGTTGGGCATGTGTCTCTGCCAGGGTCCTACTTGAGTGTAAGACAAACTCCTGACACCCACAGGATCTAGCAGGCTTACATTTTGCAGGCCCACCTTAACTGAGAGACAAATGATGGCAGTCACCTCGTCTCTTGATGTGTGGTTTGGCTTCAATCACACAGGCCCTGTGAGTCAGGGATGCCCAGCTCTCCTGCCTGCCAAGCATCTCCTCAAAACCTTCTGAACGAGCATTTTGCTCCTCAAATCAATGGCTTTTCACCACAATAGCCATCTTCTACCTCCACTGTTGGAGACAGTATGCCTCTGATTACCAGTTGCTGGGAATCGCAAATGGGGAGAGCACAGTTGTGCTCAGATCCTGCTTGCCACAGGCATGTGGTTGGCCACTGGAAGAACAGGTTGTTGGTCTAGACAGGCTCTGCCAATAATAATAATAATAATAATAATAAATTTATTATTTATACCCCGCCCATCTGGCTGGGTTTCCCCAGCCACTCTGGGCGGCTTCCAACTAAACACTAAAATACAGTGGTGCCTCACAAGACGAAATTAATTCGTTCCGCAACTTTTTTCTTCTTGCGAGTTTTTCGTCTTGCGAAGCACGGTTTCCCATAGGAATGCATTGAAAATCAATCAATGCGTTCCTATGGAGACCGCCTTCAGACCAGGTCCGGGGACAGTCTGTCCCCGGACCTCTTCTGAAGGCTGGCGGGGGGAGAAGGACTTTTCTCCCCACCGCCAGCCTTCAGAACAGCCTTCTGAAGGCTGGCGGTGGGAAGAAAAGCCCTTCTCCCCCCGCCAGCCTTCAGAAGAGTTCCCGCAGGGCTGCCTAGGCTGCGGATAGCAGCCTGCTGCCCCGCGCGAGGGGCGCTCTGCTTCAGAGCGCCCCTCACGCGGGGCAGACATTGGCAGCTTGGGGAGCCCTGCAGGACTTCCCTGCAGGGCTCTCCAAGCTGCGGATAGGGGTAGCAGGCTGCTATCCGCAAGCTGCGGATAGGGGCAGCAGGCTGCTATCCGCAGCTTGGAGAGCCCTGTGGGGAACTCCTGCAGGGCTCCCCAAGCTGCGGATGTCTGCCCGGCGTGAGGGGCGCTCTGAAGCAGAGCGCCCCTCGCACGGGGCAGCAGGCTGCTATCCGCAGCCTAGGCAGCCCTGCGGGAACTCTTCTGAAGGCTGGCGGGGGAGAAGGGCTTTTCTTCCCACCGCCAGCCTTCAGAACAGCCTTCTGAATGTTGGCGGTGGGGAGGAAAACCTTCCTCCCATCGCAAGTCTTCAAGACAGGTCCGGGAACAGAGGAGAAGCGCTGCACGCCTTCCCCTCTGTTCCCGGACCTGTCCTGAAGGCTTGCGGTGGGAGGAGGGCTTTCCTCCCCACCGCCAACATTCAGAATGCTGTTCTGAATGTTGGCGGTGGGGAGGAAAAACCCTCCTCCCACCGCAAGCCCCGGGAACAGAGGAGAAGTGCTGCGCGCCTTCTCCTCTGTTCCTGGACCTCCCACCGCAAGCCTTCAGGACAGGTCCGGGAACAGAGGAGAAGGCGCGCTGCGCTTCCCCGCTGTCCCCGGAGATTTCCCTATGGGCTTTCGTCTTGCGAAGCAAGCCCATAGGGAAATTCGTCTTGCGAAGCCGCTAAAAATCGGAAAACCCTTTCGTCTTGCGGGTTTTTCGTTTAGCGAGGCATTCGTCTTGCGGGGCACCACTGTACAATAATCTATTAAATATAAAAAAGCTTCCCTGAACAGGGCTGCCTTCAGATGTCTTGTAAAAGTTTGGTTGTTATTTTTCTCTTTGACATCTGGTGGGAGGGCATTCCACAGGGCAGGTGCCACTACCGAGAAGGCCCTCTGCCAGGTTCCCTGTAACTTGGCTTCTCACAGCGAGGGAACCGCCAGAAGGCCCTCGGCACTGGACCCCAGTGTCCAGGCAGAACGATGGAGGTGGAGACACTCCTTCAGGGATACTGGGCCGAGGCTGTTTAGGGCTTTAAAGGTCAGCACCAACACTTTGAATTGTGCTTGGAAATGTACTGGGAGCCAGTGTAGGTCTTTCAAGACCAGTGTTATATGGTCTCGGCAGCTGCTCCCAGTCACCAGTTTAGCTGCCGCATTCTGGATTAGTTGTAGTTTCCGGGTCACCTTCAAAGGTAGCCCCACATAGAGCGCATTGCAGTAGTCCAAGCGAGAGATAACCAGAGCATATACCACTCTGGCGAGACAGTCTGCGGGCAGGTAGGGTCTCAGCTTGCGTACCAGATGGAGCTGATAAACAGCTGCCCTGGACACAGAAGTGACATGTGCCTCCATGGGCAGCTGTGAGTCCAGAATGACTCCCAGGCTGCGCACCTGGTTCTTCAGGGGCACAGTTACCCCATTCAGGACCAGGGAGTCCTCCACACCTGCCCATCTCCTGTCCCCCCAAAACAGTACTTCTGTCTTGTCAGGATTCAACCTCAATCTGTTAGCCGCCATCCACCCTCCAACCACCTCCAGACACTCACACAGGACCTTCACTGCTTTCACTGGTTCCGATTTGAAAGAGAGATAGAGCAGGGTATCATCATATGTCCTTGAAGGCCCTTTCTCCAGATGCTTTCCTGCCAGGTGGGTCTCCATGTGGTATCAGAACCTACCTGAGGTTAAAGTGATGTGAAGGTACGGACTGTGGGGAAGGAAAACGCAGGCGGGAGACGATTCAGTACCTATCACCCATGTGTTCCTTTTGCACAGGATCAGGCCCCACTCCTTGCTTTAGAAAAAGTTGGGGGCAAACCCAAATGTCAAGGGATGTGTTGCTCACCCCCATGACCGGTCAAAAAGCCCTAAAAGGGTATGCTTGTTTTTGCCTTCTTACCGCAGGGCCATTTCAGTCATGACTCAGGAGTAAATCCAGATTGGCTCCTGAATTCCCCCATTATGGCATACTCTTCAAGTGCCCCAATTTTCCCAGATCAGCCTGGAATTACAGAAGCCACTCCGGCTTCTGATTTGATCCTGGAATGTCCCATTTGCCCCCTCCAGCGCCACCACCACTGAGCTGGGGGAGGAAGATGAGCTGGCAGTCATCCTCCTGGCAAGACTTTGGCAGCAAAAGACATATGTCTCAATTTTTGTTGGATGGTATGTGATAGGAAGCTGCAATGGACCTTGACCTTCTGGCTAAGGATTCTGTCTGCTGCCTCTCTCAACCTGTTGTAATTGCTGTCTTGTTTTGACGGGACAGTGTAATTATCTTAATCCTTGTGTAAATGTGTTTTTTAAAAAATATTTTGCAAACAACTTAGAAGCCCATTTTGCATTAACTCTCCAACGGCTTGACTTCATCTCCAAAGGCACTGTCCTCCGTTGTCTCCTGAGAGAGAGGAAGGTATACAGTCATATCTTGGGTTAAAGACGCTTCGGGTTAAATCTTTTCAGGTTGCGTCCCATGGCGACCCGGAAGTACTCGGTTACTTCCGGGTTTCACCATTCACGCATGCGCAGATGCCACGTGCATGCGCAGAAGTGGCGAATCGTGACCCGCAGACGCGGGTTGCGTTCTGCCCAGGTTGCCAACAGGGCTCCAGAACTGATCATGTTCGCAACCAGAGGTATCACTGTATAAATAAAACCACTTCCACCCCAATGGCCCCATCTACACCCCACTTTAAACAGTCATAGCTTCCCCCAAAGACTTCTGGGAACTGTAGTTTGTTAAGGGTGCTGACAGTTGTTAGGAGACCCCTTTTCCGCACACAGAGCAACAATTCCCAAAGTTCCCTGGGAAAAAGGACTGTTAAACCACTGAGAATTGCCCAGAACGAACTCCCCAAAATTCAGCTGAACATGACAAAGGCTGAAAAGAATTTTTTTCCGGGTTTTTTGTTACTCAGTCCTAGGTAGGTGATATTGCAGGTACACTTGAAGCTTCAGAACATGCTAAAAGTGTGTTTTTTTCATGGAAAAGGGAGTCTAGTATGGGGAAATCCTTTTGTTTACACCCTAAGATTCTAGGTTTGTCAGAAAGCAGCCACAGATCCTTTTGAATTGGCCCAGTACAGCCCCTCAAGACCTGGACTGAATGCGCCAAGCCTGTTTCAGTGATAAAACACAGAGGAAAGAGTTTGCCGCGAAGAGGCATACCTGTCTGCTCAGGGAAATATTAAATTAGCCAGCTGCTGGTAAGAGCTGCCTTTGAAGGCATGAAATTGAAGGGAGGGGGGAACTCTGTCAGCTACCTGGGAGAGAGATCCTTTGTCAGAGGCAAAAACGGGGCAAAGGGGAACGTGTTCCAGGTTGCATAACTGGGTGGGGATCGCTCTGTCCTTAAATACGACTCAGTCAGAACTCAAACTTGGCAAGAACAGACTTCTCCAAATTAGTGGTCTTCAATTACGGCACTTATCCCTTTAAGCTAGATGCAAGATCTTGAGTGAGAAATTGGAAGCAGGGGCCCCAACCCTGGAACAGGTGTTTAACGGGAAGGTTGAAAGGCAGCAGGTGGCTGCATGTGGAATCTTTCATATATTGCTGTAGGGGGGGTTAGGTGGAAAGGAAAAGGAGGCTGCTTTCTCCTTCTGGCAGAAGCGAAAGGCTATCGCATTGAAACAAATGGAGAAAGCAGCATCTGCCGGTGTTAGGTTTGTGAATATGTGGCCAAGTATAGCTAAAAAGCGAATACAGTGAAATACAAGTTCAAAGATTTCTGAGCTACCATGTTGCAACTCGCTGTTTTGCAAGGGGCTCCTCATTCAGTTCAATGGAGGAGCCAGTTCCATGGTGAGCTGATATCTTCACTGAAGTGAATGGGGAAATCACTGGTGCAGAGCCCTTGGGGGCTCAGTTTGCATTTAAGAGTAAACCTGCCTAATGTTCCTGAAACAACGCACAAGCTGAAACACAGCCATCCTTTGACATTCACACTTCTCTGAATTTTGCTAGGGAGTTCTCTCACCAAGTAATGTGTAAAAAATTGCTAGAATATGCTAGAATATCCTGTGCATCAAACGGCATGCATTAGTGAGAAAAATATGCAAAAATGTGTCATATTAGGCAAAATTGCATTTTTAAAAATGTGCGCCCTGGGCCAAACTGCATGGGAAAATGTGTATATTAGGAAAATTCGCACAAGAACGCTAATGAATTTTCACGAGGACAAGAAAACAACAACAAAAGAAACAAATTTGCAAACTAAGGTGGAGAATGGAATTTAAGATTGGAAAAATGAGAAACTGGAACCAAAGGGGACATATCTGCTCATCCCTTCTCTACTCCAAAAGCAAACTGGAGCACCCAGGCACTCCAGATTATTGGGCAATGCTGAATTCAAAGCACATGTAGGTGATAACTTTAAGTGTCTGCACCTAGTTCCACCTTGTCATATTTACACCAGCTAGCTCCAAGATGCCATGCTTTGTCTCCAAAAGCTGGAGCAGTTTGAGCTCGGGTTTTGAAACTTCTTCATTTTCTCTCCAGCATCAGTTACCTGGCTAGGCAGCTATGAAAGGCCCAGTCCCACATAATCATTTCTATATAAGCAACCCCGCATACCTCACTTCGAGAACTCCAATTTACCTGTGTGCAGATTATCTGCTCTATCCATGTTGTACAATTGTCTGGTGTTTATATCACTCCAGGCTCTGGCTGGTGAAAGGCATGTTTGCATCCTCTCAGTTTGCCTGTTTGTTAAACCCACCCAACACCTCTGTGCATTTGGAAAGGTTGAACATCATGGAAAAGGCTAGGCCAAAACACTTTCCCTGACACGCTAGCTTTTCCTGAAGAAAACTGATTTTGATGCATGGGAACATTCAAGCATGCAACAGCTCCCATGCAACAGGGAATCCAAAACTGCACAATGCCAGGATGCATTACTGTATTGTGTGATTTATTACATGTATGGCTCAGCCCTTAGTTTGTGGTGTGTGCAACACTGGACTTTATCTTGAACTCATATTTTTGGTTTTTATTGTTTCTGCTTTGGATATGTGTGTGTGTGTGTGTGTGTGTGGATACCTTGAACTTTAGGTTTTCTAATTTTGGTGTAAGATCAAAGAGTGAGTGAATGATGCGGATGATTAATACACTGAAAAGAAATTGTTTGCTCCCAATGCATATTACTTGGCGTGTGACTATGCGCCTCTTAATCTTCAGGGCCAGACTTAGATGGTTGGGAAGAATGAAAATGTGTCTGGGCTCAACTCCAGGGCTGCACCTGGTGTCAATAAGATCTCAATTGTCTTTTGTGAATTGGCAAGGGTTGCACAAGATGACTTTATTTTCTGCCTTCTGTTCTGTTTCACAAATTTTTATTTTTCATCCATCCCGTTGAAGAGTTCCCTAATTGTTTTCATTTTAGCCATGTCTCTTTGAAATAGGAATGATGTTCACACTTTGCAAAATGAAGAACCAATCTGTAATCTTTCCCTTTTAGGCTGTGATTCTAAGTAGACATTTGTCAGCTGGGGATGCAAAACACGTGGCTTCAGAGCAGGTGCACAATCTCCCAATGCCCAGGGTCTACCTGTAATGATGTACTCATAGAGCCAACCTGTAGAGGCTGGTGGGGTGGAGCAGCAACACTCACCTGGCTTCCCATCAGCTGTCTTGCTGCTGCTTTCTGGGAAGGATAGCGGGACAGGCAAGCTGGTGGGGAGGTCAGCATGGTGCAAATGCCTTGGGCTGACTCCGCTGGTGTGTTTGCACTATACTGACCTTCCTGCTGCCTTCCTTCTCCCAGTAAGCAGCAAAAGCTCAACTGCTACTAGTCTTTGATAGTTTGGTATTTGATACAGATGGCTGGCTAATTAGATATCAAATGAAAAACTGCAGTGCCAGTGCGGTGTAATGGTAAGAGTTGGATTCGGAGATGAGAAAATAGAGCTCAAATCCCTTCTCAGAAGGTGACCTGGGCCAGTCGCTGTCTCTCAACCTAAACTACCTTGAAGGGTTCATGTGAGAATAAAATGTATCAATCAATCAACACTTTATTACGGTCGTAGACCAGCATAAGGAGGGAGGGGTGCAATAATTTAAAATAATTTAAAATCTAAAAACAGCAATAACAACTAAAAGGAGTTAAAACAGTGTGTGTGTGTGTGTGTGTATCTCCATAAGAATCTGAAAAAAGCTAAGAAAGTCTAAAAGAAGGTTAGGAACATCAGACAAGAGTGAAAGAGCGCAAAAGGGTAGTATATATAAGACCACAGCTATCAGTCTCCAATATGAGGTCTCATTATATTTAGTTTGTGGCACAGGTCATCATCCGTCAAATCTTGAGCACTGCTGTGCAGAATCTGGCAATGTTGCATGTTGTAGCAGGATTGGTATCTGAGAGCAGCAGGGAGGTATAAAATTGTCCTGTGCGCCCTGGGTACTTATGCAGTGATGGTAAGATGAGGCTAGTACAAATGTCTCTATAATAAAGACACTGGAGAAGCACATGCTCTGTTGTTTCTGTTTGTCCAGTGTCACAGGGGCATTGCCTCTCCAGATAAGCAATCTTCCTGTCTCGGCCTTCAAGGACAGCTGAGGGAAGAGCATGACATCAAGCCAAGGTAAAGGCCCTCCAGTGCTTAGGGACTTTGAGTTTAGCTAGATCTGACATAGGGCAGGCAGAGTACCTGGAGGGTTCATTGGCAATAAATGTTGGAGTCCTGAGTAGATCCAATTGACGCTCAGTGTCTGCAGCACATTGTTTTATGAGAGCTTTGGTGTATTTTTAATCTTTGTTGGAAGCCGCCCAGAGTGGCTGGGGAAACCCAGCCAGATGGGCGGGGTACAAATAAATTATTATTATTATTATTATTATTATTATTATTATTATTATTCCATGCTGAGTAAAAAGCATGGAGAGAAGCCCAGGGTTGAGATTTTAGTTACTACAGCCTGTTTCCATGTGGATTGAAAATCATTGTTCATAGTTAGTGGGCCAGTACTTGAGTATGGTCACCCACTCTGGCCTCCACTTTTATGAAACTTGTCTCTAGTCTCAAGGTGGCATTAGAGTCACATTTTGGGACTAAGGATAAAATGAAGAGGGATGAAACTTGAGCACCTTGGAGGAAAGGTGAGATATAAATGAATAACCAATAAACAATAAATCAACCATCCTAAAACAGGTTGGGATGAGCTGCTGGGAAGATCTCAAATTCTGAAAAAAGTCTATGAAAAGCCTTATCCACTCCGTTTGCATCAATGTGAAAGAAAGTCATTATAAAATACTTTATAATTACTGTTTGACACTGTACCAATTGGACAGATGCTTTAGAATTTAATGAATATATAAATTCAGGAGGTGTCTTCAGACTTCTTGCATCTGTGGTGGACTGGTCTAAAATTAGATACCTATTTGGTCGAGCTATTGACAAAAATTAAGTAGATGGCAACATATAATTTACCTTGGGATCCAACAATGCTATGTTTAGGTTTATTAGAGGGAACTGTTAAAACTGAAATGTAATTTATGATGTAATGAAGTAATACCAAGATATCTAATAAATTTTTGGCTGCCATCAATCTGTCTCGAGATACAATGGAGTGTGCCTTCAAGTATGAAGTCAAACCACTGCATAAGTGTGACCTCCACAGAGCAGAAGCCTGGGCAGTGTGTATGGAGGTCCTGGGATGCCCAGACGACAAGACCCCCTTCTTGGTCTCACTGATGGAGTCCAAAGGAAAGCAGAGCAATGTGCTTGGCACCAGCTTGGCTGCAGCAGTTGCCAGAAGGAGGCCTACAAGGCGCCATCCAACCATCTTAGGGACTCCGCTCTGGATTTGTGTAGGGTTTACTCCCAAGTCTTTTCTTATCGCATAGATGTCCTGCAAGGTAGCGGAGGTCAGAATTTTCCTTCTCCTAGATGGGCTATCTTCCTTCTAAGAAAAATAGTGCAAAGGTATGTAACAATGACTGTATTTTTCGCTCTATAAGACGCACCAGACCACAAGACACACCTAGTTTTTGGAGGAGGAAAACAAAAAAATATATATTCTGAATCTCAGAAGCCAGAACGGCAAGAGGGATCACTGCGCAGTGAAAGCAGCAATCCCTTTTGCTATTCTGGCTTCTGGGATAGCTGCGCAGCCTGCATTCGCTCCATAAGACGCACACACATTTCCCCTTACTTTTTAGGAGGGAAAAAGTGAGTCTGATAGAGCGAAAAATACGGTATATCTATAAAATAAATAATTCCAACTGCAAACCTACGCCAGTTTACCTGGGAGTAAGCCCTGAATAATCTATGGGGGAAGGACATAGTACCTTTGGCCCTTTCTTTCCAATTTCCAATTTCGCCTAATCTCATGTCTCCCCTCCCATTTGAGGCTATTTGTAGCCACGGCTCACAATCGCCAAGCAATAGTACCATTATAAGCTTCTTTAACAAAAGGCTTCCATGATCATTTTCTAGCAAACTGAAGACTGACAAGATCTCCTCCTGTTACCAAGACGCATTTTCTCTCGCCTTCCTGGTGATTTCTTTTCTTGTTTCCCGAGAAGGAAAGTGCTTCACGGAGGGCGACCTCTCCCGCTGTTGAGCGAGACCTTGTAGAAGGGGGCGAAAGGAATAAGAGAGCCAACAAACATCACATGTATATAAAAAAAACTCCTTTTCCTGCAGAGCATTAGGAGCGACTGGAGCACCAGCGAGCTCCTCTTTGACTCACCAGAAAACCTGTGACAAGGCTTCTGGGGAAATCAGTTCAATTAGAAAGACACGTTGCGATTTGCTTTCAATCATTTCTATGACGGAAAACACGGGCCCAAATGTGCGCATTATATCAGCTGAAAAGCTTTGACTTCTCCAGATTTTATTTTATTTTTTTAAGGCAGAAATGATCACCAGAATTTGCTGTATAACTGGCAAGGTGATTAAATATAGGATGTGGAGAAAAGCTCCCTCCTGAACAGCTATGAACATTTGTGGGCTTAGGGTGTATTCATGTTGCTAATGGGGCGGGTTGGGTGATGACCCACCCAGGTTAGTATGGGAGTTGTGCACAATTATATTCCTTGGGATGACTTAGCAGGGCTGTGTCCATGTCTCAAGGGACATTCAGCAAAGGGCCCTTTTGCAGGACCCCTGCTGGGCCTTCGGTATCAGGCAGAGGAGGATGCTGGGAGCTGCCATTTTAATTTCCCACAATTCACTGGAGGAGCACGATGTCAGGGGCATTGTGAGCATTGAGATGGGAGAGTGCTTTCGGTGCCAGAATAAAGGGGTAGGGAGGGAGAAACCAGGGCAGATTTCTGTGTGGGCTCCATCCATCAGGGTGGCGGGGCTCGGGTAGCTACCACACACTTAGGGCCACTTATTTATTGAATTCCACTTCTAAACTGTGTAGTGTTTTAAAAATCTGTAAGGAGGGGTACACTGTGTACATTGTCTAAACCATATCCATTAAAACCAAAGCACAACCTAGAACCAATAAAACAATATCAAAGTGAGCAAAACAGATTCAGGGAATTCACAGACATGGAATCATAGAATTGTAGAATTGGAAGGGGCTAAAAGGGTCATCTGGAAGGTCAGATCCGCTCACTGGAAGGACAGATTGTGAAGCTGAGGCTCCAGTACTTTGGCCACCTCATGAGAAGAGAAGACTCCCTAGAAAAGACCCTGATGTTGGGAAAGATGGAGGGCAGAAGGAGAATGGGATGACAGAGGACGAGATGGTTGGACAGTGTTCTTGAAACTACCAGCATTAGTTTGACCAAACTGCAGGAGGCAGTGGAAGACAGGAGGGCCAGGCGTGCTCTGGTCCAGGGGGTCACGAAGAGTCAGACACGACTAAACGACTAAACAACAACCCTGAGATTGAATCTCATGCTCTACCAACTGAGATATCAGGCTCCAATCTTATAGGTCAGGGAAAGATAGGTCTTTACAAGACGTCTCAGGCAACGGGTTGTTGATGCTTCAGGTTTGACAGAGGGAAGGGCATTGCACAGTATAGGGGAAGAAAGATCTATTGAAGTTCAAGGAGGTTTCCTGTATTCTGCAGATGAAGGAGGAATATGTTTTCAAGAGATTTATATGCAGAATTTGGCAGGTGTGATCTGAGTGAGCTTTTCCTTCATCAGACCATTGAGTGTCTGCTTATGTCCAAACCACCTGAGCATTGCCTTTTTAAAAAACCCTAATTATATGCAAATTAATACACCTTCATGTATCATACATTATACACATAATGTGCAAAAAAAAGATCGAGCACCATATGGTATGACATTTCTGCAGCATAATTCTATCAGTATTAATATGTACACAAATATTTTTATACAGTTACATGTGTGTCTTTCTATGTGTTGTTACTTTAGGAAACATGGAGTGTCTATATGTATGTAATGGTTCTAGGGGTTGCTCGTGCGTAAACTGGCGCCACACCTGGCTGGGTTGCCTGAGTGAACCTTTTCTGTCCGGACAGCCACTCGCCCGTGGCTGTCTCAATCGCTGGCAGAATCCGTCAGTGGGCGTTTCTTGAACTTCTTCCAGCAAAGAAGCTCTTTGACGCCTAGTCTCCCCCTTTCCCTGCGTGGAAGCCTTCTGCGCAAGGAGGGTGTGGGCAGCGGAGGACCCTTACTCTCCCCGCTAGTCCCCGGCAAGGAGTCATGGGACCGCCTCGCCGCTTCCCCCATCTGCCCCCCTTCTCCGCTGGTGCTACGCTGATTTCCTTCCCCAGAAGATGGGCTGCCTCTCCCCATCCCGGGACGCTCTCTGGAATCCCTCTGGAGTCTGCTTTCTCCCTCTGACCCTGATGGCAGTTCCCTGACAATGTACAATATGCATATACTATTACTGTGTAATAATGAATATAATATACAGAGAATTGTTTGTATTTTTAGTGGAACTGGTAGAAACATTCCTCGCTTCCTATTGAGATCAAGGACTTGAGGCTGGAGTTAGGAAAAATAAATCTGCACTGATAAACTTGAAATCAAGATTTTCAGAATAATCCGTCCCTTCTATGGCCAAGGTGTTTGGTGTTTGTTTTAAATCACACAACACACAAATACACATCTTCCGCATGAATTATAGGTGCATCCATGAGCTGTGCTAAGGGGCTGCATGCAGGGGGCTCATTTTTCACTTCTAGAAAACTATGGAGGCCCCAGATAGCCTGAGGGATGCTTCTTGGTTAAGTGCTTTCCATAATGAATAATCCAGACCTTTTCCAGAGATACATAAAAGAACCCCATCACCATAACATATTGTATGCCTTCCAACTTTCCCCCCCCCCATGTGAAAAGAAGTAAAAAGTTAAAAGCAAAGGACCCCTGGACGGTTAAGTCCAGTCAAAGGCGACTCTGGGGTTGCGGCGCTCATCTCAGGTCGAGGGAGCTGATGTTTGTCCACAGACAGCATTTCCGGGTCATATAGCCAGCATGATCAAACCGCTTCTGGCACAACGGAACACCGTGGCAGAAACCAGAGTGCATGGAAACGCCGTTTACCTTCCAGCCACAGTGGTACCTATTCATCTACTTGCACTGGTGTGCTTTCGAACTGCTAGGTTAGCAGGAGCTGGGACAGAGCAACGGGAGCTCACTCCGTCGTGGGGATTTGAACTGCTAACCTTTCGATTGGCAAGCTCAAGAGGCTCAGTGGTATAGACCACAGTGCCACCCGCTCCCCTACTAACACTTGGGTTAACATTGCAGTTCAATTTGGAAAAGCCAAATTGATTGAAAAGCTACCGTGATTCAAACCGTGCTTTCAGTCTCATGCAAGAGGTACTGCATACTCCTAGTCCTTGCATAACACCCATATTCCAACCCCTAGTCCTCACTGCCCTGCCTGACAGTATTACATTCTCCTGAATTATGATTCTGCACTTGGTTGATGCTGTACACCAGAGGTCATCAAACTTTGGCGGATGATGATGATGATTAAATATTAATATTTTATTTGTACCCCCATCTGACTGGGTTGTCCCAGCCACCCTGGGCGGATTCGAACAATATAAAAGCCCAATAAAGCATCAAACATAAAAAAACTTCCTTATACAGGGCTGCAAGTACATTTTAAGAAAGTGTTGTGGATGCCAGTCACAACACAGCTGCCATGGGTGTGTGGCATAACACAAAATGGCTTCTATATGATGATGATGATGATGACAACGACGATGATGGCTGGGCCTCCCCAGCCACTCTGGGCGGCTCCCAACAGAATATTAAAATCACACTAAAGCATTAAAAAGGGATGAGGGTGGCGCTGTGGGTTAAACCACAGAGCCTAGGACTTGCCGATCAGAAGGTCGGCAGTTTGAATCCCTGCGACGGGGTGAGCTCCCTTTGCTCGGTCCCTGCTCCTGCCAACCTAGCAGTTCGAAAGCACATCAAAGTGCAAGTAGATAAATAGGTACCGCTCCGGCGGGAAGGTAAACAGCGTTTCCATGCGCTGCTCTGGTTCGCCACAAGTGGCTTAGTCATGCTGGCCACATGACCCGGAAGCTGTACGCCGGCTCCCTCGGCCAATAAAGCGAGATGAATGCCGCAACCCCAGAGTCGTCCTCGACTGGATCTAATGGTCAGGGGTCCATTAAAAACATCCCTAAACAGGAAAGAGCAGAAAAGGAGACAGATCACAAAATGGTATGGGAATGCCTAGGCTATCAGCTGCCCTGTCAGTGGTGAGGAAATCACTTGACATCAGCCACTGCTCCACTTGCTCACAGAGAAATTTCTTTGCACCTCTCTTCTGTTTGTAACAGAAAGAAGGATAGTGTCCAATAATGGCGCCCGGTGAATTGTGGGCAGGTGCCAACCTACTTTTTCATGCCCCAAGCAGGGCACACATCTTCTGAGGGGCTCATCTCTCAGGGGACAAAGACCTTCAGTTTTCAAAGCATCACAACACTGGCATCGCCTGTGTGGAATTTTTTTATTTTTTTTTAAGGAGCAGCACTAAAACCAAATGTGGCTCAAATTATCCTCAGAGGCTTTCAGAAACAAAACCAAAAAAAAAGGTGTTGGAGTTGCTGGGGGTTCTCCTTTATTCAGAAAATGTGTAATTCTGTCATGTCCACTTAGGACTTCAAACGTGTTTATTTTAAAACTGGCATTCGACGACTTCATAACAAAACACCGTCTCTGCTCTCCCACCTCTCACATCTGGAGAGACGATGGCTTTACGTCGGATCTTTAAACCGGCTCGGTGTGCTGGCCCTGGTGAGCTCTGAGCTTTGTAAAAGCTGTTGTGGGCTTTAAAAAGAAAAGAACAGGAATATATTAGCGCAGCAACAACAACCATATAGACCACCTGGTGGAAACATTAAACATTAAAATTGACAGTTGAAGAAACACATGTCCCCCCACGCTAAATCCCTCTCCGTCAGGCACACCCCTGGCAAATTCTTTGGAGGGTGCTGTTCTTGAAAGGCTAGGAGCTCCTGTTGACTGATGGGAGACTCTGTGGGCCGTTCAGGGAGGGCTGAGAGGACATTATCCTCAGGAGAACCTGTATTTCTGTCTTAATTTGCTGTAATTTCACAACAGGGATGTGAAGTTGATGTGATCTGGGTGATACATGTTTACTGTGAGAGGGCTCCGAATTGGACTGGAGCTGCCAGCAGTTGTGGGGAGAGAGGGTCTTTTCATCGCAGGCCAAACTTCCTTCCTTCCTTCCTTCCTTCCTTCCTTCCTTCCTTCCTTCCTTCCTTCCTTCCTTCCTTCCCTCTCTCTCTCTCTCTCTCTCTCTCTCTCTCTCTCCTTCCCTCCCTCCCTCCTTCCCTCCCTCCTTCCTTCCTTCCTTCCTTCCTTCCTTCCTTCCTTCCTTTCTTTCTGAAATTGCTTTCCCAATGATGCTTGCCCACCCACAGGGGGTAAAAGATCCAGGGTACAAATACCATTTCCCCAACTGGGAGAAAAATGGCTGGAAAGACATATCACCCACATTGCACCAACGTCGCAAGTCCTTCCTTGCCTGCCCACCGCTCCCTACCCTTCTCTCCTCCCATTGTCCTCTGCTGCCTTGGGAGATGCCTTGCGGCCTGGCACAGCCTGACTGGAGGTTGCTCCAGGCCGCACAGCGTAGAGAAACACTGCACAGAAACATGGGAGGTCTGCGACAGTCGCACAATGTCACGACTCCTCTGGTCAGGAATAAACCTGGGACTTCATGCATGTAAACATGTCCTTTGCCCCCCCCCCAAAAAAAAGGCTGGACCTGCCCTGTTTCCAAACACCAGTGTTACGTTCTGCAGTGTTTAGACTGTTGGGGAAACAGAATAGACTGATAAACCCCACATTTTTGTATCGGCTTCTGCTTGCGTCGAGGGAAATGGACCCATTCTCTCTGGATCAGGGCTATTGGCGCATTGCAGCCTGCTCATTAAAGTACCTATCGCCTGCTCATTAACGTACATATCGCCAGGGTGATTTCAACAATAGCGTGCATGTTGGCAGCACTGGAATTTGGCCTAGCGTACCTTGATGCAGGACCCAACATGGAAGATATTCAGGCAAAGCCCCCGTAGAAACTCCACAGGGATCTTTTGCCTCAGTAAGAGCTTGAGGATGAAAGGCACACTCTGGAGGAGAAAGGGATGTTCACCCCTAATTAGCGCACTGAAGCAAGGCTTCGACGAGTGGTAGGTTAGGTCATCTCAGATGAGCGGAAATAAATCTCAGGCAGGCATGGTTTTTTTAATGAACGTCTCACAATTGGCTCTCCAACCTGCTTGGGTAATAATAATTGATACAGAGTCCTTGTAAAGCCAGACATAGAGAAATGAAACCTTCGTACTCAACAGACCTGCCTATTCTCAAGGGTAAGCTGCAAGTGGGAACAAGTCCGGTGCCAATCAAGGCAGAGGAACCAAGACCGGGGAGATATGTGTGCAATAATGCGCATGTGCCATAACAAGCCTGTCTCTGCTGCCACGAGGGACGTGGAGATTGTTCTCAGCGGTCGCTCACCCTCTAAGGATCAGGTCAGGCACCCAGCCGGAGCCAAACTCTGAATTCCAAGGCTGTTGGCAGCCACCCATCTTTGCAAGACTGCAGTGGCTTTGCAGCATTCTCTGGGTTAACGTGGACTCTGCTGTATATTTGGTGGCTGTCAATGCCTTTCGTAGCTCAGCAAGGCCTCCCACATTTCTAATCTATAGCGAGCAAATTATTTGCCGACATCCTGCTTCTTTTGTTTGTGCTTATTCAGCAGCTGTGGGGGCCATTCCTTGCCAGACCAGAGTATGCAACGCCCAATCTTCCAATTGTTTTTAATAGCAGGGATCAGTCTTGGATCACGTGGGCAAGCATTCGTATGGTGCTTGGTTTTGGTTTTTTTGTTTATTTCATAAACTTTATACACCCCATGATTGTAAAATGCCAAAGAACTTTACGGAAGGTAAAACGGTTTAATAATAATAAACAATCTTCAGTAGATTTATCGCTTTATTGTTCAGCGCCCAGCCACGCTTCCCCTGGGAGCCGTAGATCGTAAAGCAATTAGCAGAGTTACACAGCGGCGTGTGTCGAAAGAGCAGTAAAAGAGTCCCAAACGTTTCTTCTGTCCTAATATCTCTTTATTGGCACAAAAGTAGCGTATTTACAAACTCCAACTTCCATCTGATTCAAGCTACATCTTCTCCCTCTGCTTGCAGCGACGCAACAACCTGCTTTCGATTTTGACTCAGTACACAGCATTCCAAGCTGCTTTCGTCAAGTCCTGGCTTACTTCCCTTGTAAGCCCGTCCCCTCAGTCCCGAGGCATAGAAGGTTAACCCTTCACCAGACCCAACAAATAATAGTAGTAGTAATAATAATAATAATAATAATAATAATAATAATAATAATAGCAACCTTACTTTAAAACTTACAAAAGTTAAAATACGAAAACAGATTAAAATGGCACCAACTTTCTAAGCATCTGGGCAGGCTTATCTAAACAGAAATGTTTTTAACAGGTGCTGAAAACAGTACAGCTGACCTCAATAGGCAGGGATTTGCCAGGACTGATTATTGCATTAGGGTAGCGGTGGCTCATCTTTTACCGCCCACTTTCTTCAACGTTGTTGAGCTACAGTGTGCAGCAGGGTTCGCTCCCTATAGTTATGGTTAGAAACGGCGTTAGAGAACATTTCCTTGACCACCCCCTCCACTTCAAAAGGGCAGGAGTACAAAGTCAATTGTCATGTAACACCTTTGTACGGTGTCCCTGCATCATGGGAGTGTTTCTCAATCTTGAACCGCAACGCTCATCATCCCTGACCACTGGTCCTGCCAGCTAGGGAGGATGAGAGTTGTGGTCCAGCAATAGCTGGGGACCCAAGTTTGAGAAACACAGGCCTATGGGAAGCCCAGTGCCACCGCAATAATAGGAACATAGGGTTGTACCCAACAAAGTCGTCCCTGTTAGCACAAGGATTTCCACCTGTGCAATGGAACCTCCTCTCCTGTTTGTCTCTTCTGCTTCCCCAAATCTGTTCTGTGGGTTCCCCCACTCCTCCAGAGTGGATTGGGGTTGCGGGTGGAGGTGCGGAGATGGAGAGGAAGTCCTGGTGTGCCCTTGGGTGAACAGGACAACTTCCATGTGGCTCAGCATTGTCCATGTTAGCTAGCTGTGGTACTCCAGGGCTTCAAGAAAACGTCTTTATCTCCCAGCCCTACCTGGGATTGAACTTCGGGCATCTGCAAATGCTCTACCACAGAGCTCTGGGCTTATACCTGGTCGGACTCCTTGTCTATCTAGCCTTGTATGTGTTGTCATTCAGCCTTGTCCAGATCTCAAACCTCAGGTCTCCACTGATGAGGAACAAAAGGAGCAAGACCTTCCAGCAGGTCTCCATGTTGCCAGTGACCCTGAGATGCTGAACCAGGAAGGAGCAGAACAGCTGCCATAGTTCCTGGCTAACTGCATGTAAGGCTACTCAGGAGGATGGGAAAGCACATGGCTATTTGGCTCTTTTGTGTGCTTATTTGGTGGTTTTAATGTAAATTGCATTTGTTTTAATTGTCACGTTTTTGGTAACTGGTCCTGGGGCCTTTGCTCCAGCATGGGCTATAAGTACAAGCAAATTAAATTAATAAAGAGGGGATTTTACATCTCTCTCTCTCTCTCTGTGTGTGTGTGTTTATTTATAGACTATTTTTAATAAAACACTTTTTTCAGATTGGACGAAACATAAATAAAACGAGCAAAGGAGTTGGGATTGTGATTTAATGACCGAAGCGCTAAAAATGGCAAGTGTTATATTTTTAAACATCCCCATTCATTGGTGCCTTCAGTCTGCAACAGTGTGTGTACACACACACAATTTTTGGCAGATTTTCCCCCCCCGGATG
Organism: Podarcis filfolensis; assembly: GCF_964270895.1. Classification (NCBI taxonomy): domain Eukaryota; kingdom Metazoa; phylum Chordata; class Lepidosauria; order Squamata; family Lacertidae; genus Podarcis; species Podarcis filfolensis. The sequence continues at coordinate 9,347,635 of NC_139608.1, forward strand.
AGCACAGCGTGATGAATCAAGCTGAAGATTTGAGAGCCAAATACCAAGAACGCAACAGAGAGAGTAGGATTTGTTTTATTTTTTAAAAGAAAATATATGAAAAGAGAGACGAAAAAGAGGAGTAAGGGGAGCTGAAAAAAAGAGCAGGTAGATATCTGCAGGAAGCAGGCATTCTTATATGAGATGTGAATGACCCATTCTAGGGTAGGCTGTCATATCTATGTGATCTGCCGAATTTCTTCTCTTATCTGTGGCAAGTGCAGAAGAGTGAATTACCAGCCATAAGGGAGGAAATCAATAAAGGAGGGGAAGGGGGGGAATATGGCAGGAAATAGGCCTTTCAATAGCTGTATGAGGGTGCCTGAGATACATGGAGACAAAATGATCTATCTGAGCTCTTGGTAAAGGGGAGGGGTGAAGTAACCCTCCCCAAATCAAAACACAACACAAAGAAGTTCTTCCTCAGTGGAAATTTGTCGATGGGCCATCCATGGAAAGTCACAAAGCCCTTTCCCAAAATGCAGCATGGAGGCTCTCTCACCTTTCAGGGCCATGGAGCCACTGCAGCCCAGTGAGCAGGGAAAATAAAAATGGAGAAGGTTTGGAAGGGATCCCAAGGGTCATCTAATCCAACCCCCACCCCCGCAATACGGGAATTGCAGCTAAAGACTCTCTGACGGATGGTGACCCAACCTCTGTTTGAGAACCTCCAATGTAGACTTTGTCTCCTTCTGACGGCAGCAGCAATGACGGGCCAGTTTCCTTGAAAAGTGATGAGTCTTTCACTGTCATCACTGCCCCCTGTAAACCTATTCACAGGCAGTTCTGCTCCCTCTGTGTGTGTGTTCTTCGTAATGGAGAAGTACATAGAAGAACGGGCACCGCCTTGCTGAAGCTAAGCAGATCTGGGTCTGGTCGGCACCTGGATGGGAGTCCACCTGGGAGCCACACGTTTGCCACCTTGAGTTCCCTGATAGGGTGGAGACACACAAAGGAATGTGGTTATGGTAGGGAAGGAGGGGGTAAAGGCTGCCACCCCACATTCCTGGGCAATCTGGAATGTACTGGAAGAAGAAGAAGAAGAAGGAGGAGGAGGAGGAGGAGGAGGAGGAGGAGGAGGAGGAGGAGGAGGTGTGGTTTCCTGGACTTAAGGCTATGGGTACCCTGTGTGTGAGTTAAAATGTGAATTCCCTGTGGAACATCCTCCCTTCAGATGTCAAGGAGATAAAGAATCGCACAACTTTTAGAAGACATCTGAAGGCAGCCCTGTATCGGGAAGTTTTTAATGTTTGATGCTTTTATTATATTTTTAGATATGATGTGAGCCACCCTGTAAAATAGGTGAGGTAATAATAATAATAATAATAATAATAATAATAATAATAGGTTTTTGCAAGACTATTAGGCAGCGTGATGTGGCCACCCCAGAGAGCATATTTCAGGTGTCATTTAGGGCAGCAAATAGTATTTAAGGAGCTATTGCTGCATTTCTGCTCCTACGGAGTAAGAAGTGCCAGAACGATGTGACAAAAATAACATGACCGGTCTCAGGTCTGAATGATGCACGTTGGCTTGGGGTGGTGGGGGTGGTGGGGGGGTGTCAACTTGCTGCTCCACCAAAATATCTTGGTCCAGCCCTGGGTCTTTGAATCTGGGCCAGAGCGGGGTGGAGAGGAAGCTCTGGACTTCCACAAGCATGCCTACCCCCACCCCCCATTTCCTACAAGGAAAGAGCATTTTGCTTTTAAAATGACGGTAACCGACCAGCCTTCAGAATGAATGAGGACTGCATTCTTGAGTGGGACCTGTCCAAAAGTGGTGCGTAGATATGGTATGTCTGCTGCACTCCAGGCCTGAAGTAACGAAACAAACCCTCAAAGGAGATACCGATATAGGTATAAATATAGATATCTTTTGATGGCAGTTCAACAATAACTCAGATTGTAGCAGGTACCCCCTACTTGCCTGCAGCAGCTATTTGCCTTCATCCTTCATCAGAGTTCCTTGCTCCATGTGCAGCCTCCTGGCAAACCTTTGTAGGTTCCTTTGGTTTGGAGCAGATTGAGGCCTGCTGTTTGCACTCTCAGCATCAACCCCTAACTAGCACACCTGTCTTCTCCATGATGGCTGCTTTTTTTCTTCTTCTTCTTCTTCTTCTTCTTTGTTAACAGCAGCAATTCCGGCTTCCGTAGCTGCACCACTTTAACCTCTTCCCTACTGATACCACTTCCAAGACGGAGCTAAACAAATGTGAAAATCCCGACCCTAATCCACAAATAGGACAAGTCACATTCCCTTGCTGCACTTAGAGGTCCTCATGGTGATCGTGCAGAAGCAGTTCTCTCGCTACAGAGGATGGTGTCTGCATGCCGGTTTATATGCCCATTAAAATCATACAGCGAAGCTTTACGTATTACCTGGGTGGTTCAGGCTGCACACCAGAATAAAGACTAAAAGGTAAAGGGTAAAGGGGACCCCTGACCATTAGGTCCAGTCGTGGACGACTCTGGGGTTGCGGCGCTCATCTCGCTTTGTTCAGGAAATCTTACATCATCACTTTGTTGGCTGAGGGAGCTGGCGTACAGCTTCCGGGTCATGTGGCCAGCATGACTAAGCCACTTCTGGCCAACCACTCAGCAGAATCAGCAGAAGGGTGCCCCAAATCTACCAAATACGTGTTAAAATAAGTGAGATAATGCACATGACCATCTAAAGGCAGAGACCATTAATTTCAGAGCCCAAACTTACCTGACTGTATCACTGGGAACGAACATTTTAACTCTCACACAGGGTACCCGTAGCCTTAAGTCCAGGAAATCTTACATCATCGCTTTGTTGGCCGAGGGAGCCGGCGTACAGCTTCCGGGTCCTGTGGCCAGCATGACTAAGCCACTTCTGGCAAACCAGAGCAGCGCACGGAAACACCGTTTAACTTCCCACTGGAGTGGTACCTATTTATCTGCTTGCACTTTGATGTGCTTTTGAACTGCTAGGTTGGCAGGAGCAGGGACCGAGCAACGGGAGCTCACCCCGTCGCAGGGATTCGAACCACCAACCTGATCGGCAAGTCCTAGGCTCTGTGGTTTAACCCACAGCTCCACCCGCATCCCAGATTAAAGACTAGAGATGGGCAAATATGTTGGTTTGGTTTCTCGCAATTTTGCATCCCCCCCCCCACCCACCTTAAATCCACATTTCTACATCAATCTGGGACCACGACAATGACGATGATTTTAAAAAGTTCTCCTGATAATCTGACAGCATTTTAGGGCACATTTTGCCCTAAATACACACATTTTTGCATGCATTTTTGCCTAATTTACACACTTTTGCAAAGCATTTTCCCTTAACAGAATGCACTTTCGCTAACGTGTGCATTTTTATATACATCCTTTACACTGGTATATCCATTTATGTACAAATTACTTGGCTGGAGAAGCCCATTGCAAAATTTGGAGAAGTGCAGAGACCCAAAGGATGGCTGTGTTTTGGAAACACTTTCACATCTTGTTTGGGAAAGTGCGGATTAGGTCAGTTTGCCTTTAAATGAGAACTGAATTGGAATTTCATTCCTTGTCCCTTTTCTTTAGCATGCTTGCTTACTTGATGCTAGGAATACTTCTGCAGGTGCCCAGAGCTCCACTCAGCAGAATCAGCAGAAGGGTGCCCCAAATCTACCAAATACGTGTTAAAATAAGTGAGATAATGCACATGACCATCTAAAGGCAGAGACCATTAATTTCAGAGCCCAAACTTACCTGACTGTATCACTGGGAATGAACATTTTAACTCTCACACAGGCCTTAAGTCCAGGAAATCTTACATCATCATCATCATCATCCATCATTTCCAGTTGATTATTGGTGCATAAACAGGACGCAAGGAAGTAAGTCTTTCAGTTACACTTCTGTCCTGAATATTCCAACATTCAGCTTCAGCATTTATTTTATCATTTAATTAATATGTTGGCCAAAATAAACTGACAACAGTAGAATCATGACCTGATCTCTTAAAGTCTTTTGCTTTGGCTTCAAATGGCCATGTCTGTAGTTGTCTGTGTGTTCTGATCTGGATGTGGGCTCCAGCGCTGGGGCAGCGTTTGTAACCTCCTTCGCCACTGCTGCACCCTTGAGCTAAATCCTACCCCTTACCCCCCACAAGACAGATGCAGAACATGGGCACAAAATGAAGTGAAGACAAAATTGCCCAGAAGTGAGAGGTCTGCCTATGTGCTGAACAGTCACTCTGTGCCTGCAATGATCACGGGGATAAAAAGAGGCCGTGTGAATTCATCCAGAGTCACGGCTCAGTCCTTGTGCCTCTCCCTCTGTCTTCCCAGCCCCAAATTGCACCGAGCTTTGAACGCTCCATTAGTGACTGGAAGTGGTCAGGAAAATACCCGAACAGCAGGCTGGTGAGGACACAGTGATGTATTGTGGGTAATTAGAGATTAATTACAATCCCATAGTTTGTATCATGGTTCGGGGTCAGCGCCGGGTCAGTGCACATGGCAAACTTAGAGAGCTGTGACTGGATGGATGACGCCAACTCAGAGTGGCCCAGGAAAGTGAAGCGTGCAAAAATGAGGAGCCAGTAAGGCTGGGGAGTGGACTCACAGCCAGGGTGCTGGCGACAGCAATGACACAGGCTGCTGGGGCCCCGAGGCACGGCAAAAAAGCACAACACGTTAACAAGCAGACCAGAGGAAGCAGCTGCCCCGCTAAGCATCCCTAGTCTGCAGCCAGGCCTTCTCCAATTAACCTCTTCCGAGTTCTCTGCAATTTGGGAAATCTGGGACACAGTTCTGAGCTCAGAGAAAGTCAGATGGATTGGTTGGTTGGTTGTTTTTTTAAAAAAAAAGGAGCAGCAAGAGAATATCTCTTCTTCCCCAAAACAGGGTTTGTCTTCCTTTAGATGCAGATTGCACGTGGAAGGTTTATTTGATGCTTCAGAATGTTTCAGCAGGTGCAAGGCCTTTGCTGCCCTCAACCTGCTCAGGTACGGAGGACTAAGCATGATGCATTTTTCTTCTTTGCAGTGCTAAGGTTTTTGTAAGCTTTTGACAATAAAGGAGGAGAATGAGAAGAAAGAGCAACCCGATTATCCTAGGGAGCAATCCTATGCCCAAGGAGGTATTGCAAGCCTGTGGAAGTGAAGCTGGCATAAAGTTGCGCTGGATCCCAACCCTGGCCTGCAGTGAGGCTTCTGCTGCTGCTGCTCTACCTACAGCTGGCAGAGGGAAGCCTTCGAAATGTATTCTGCACTGGGTTGCCAGGTCACTTGGCTGAGCTGAAGGGAGCTCTCTGGCTCCGCCACAGCATGTTCCTGGAATCCTCCTTTTGGGGGGGACTTACACTGGCCTCAGTTTTTTTTGGGGGGGGGACTTACACTGGTCTCAGTTCTGCTAGCTTTGACTTAAATGGCTGCGGTCCGGCTGAGTCAAGATGAGTGTGATGGCTTGGGATTCGGACTCGGAGGCTGAACCTGAGGAATCCCAGCCTGCACAGGATTCCCCACCTCCAGAACCAGCTGAGCTGGGGCTGGGGCATGAGCCTGAAGGGTCCTCACCTGTGCTGGATCCTCAGGTGCAGGCACCAGTTGAGTCTGCTCTGGCTCCTGAGGTGATGGAGGACCCATTGCCTGCAGGTTCTCCACTCTCAGCCCCGTCAGAGGAAGCTGAGGTTGCCTCTGGGTCTGGTAACCCTCCAGCCTCTCCTGAGCTGCAGAGGCTCAGGGCAGAGAGGCGGAGGGAACTAAGTTCCTGCAGGAGGAGGGCTCGCCTCCAGGCCAGGAGATGCAAGTTGGGGCTGCCCTATGCCTTGGGGCAGATAAAAGCCAGCCAGCCCCAGTCACAGGTTGCGGGAGCAACATTGTTGGTAGCCTGTTCCTGCCAGCACCCTGTCCTGCTTTTCTGCCAGAGTTCCTGACCTTGCCTGACTCCCTGCCTTGGACCCAGCTTCAGCTTTGACGGACAGCCTCCATACTGCACCCTCGACCTCGGACTGGACTCAGACCTCACCTCACGGTTAAACCACAGGACCAGCACAATGAACAAGTTATATATATTAAGCAAAATAGAAACATCACCACTCGACCCCCCCATCTTTCCCCCCTCCCCTCTTTCCCCCTATTCTTCCTAATGTCTCAACAAATGAAACCGATTTGTAAAAAAAATGTTACATGGGAAAAAAATACGAGAGAGACACATTGCACATACCTTTGTAAATCAACAAAATCTTTAATAAAAATACATTAAAAAAAAAGATGAGCAAGTTATGCTGGCATATCTTTAGCTGAGCTGGGGTTGGGGACTTAAACGTCACCTGAGCCCAACCGAGTCAGGAATCAGCCAACTGAGCTGGAGATCTGCTACATCCAAAGCGGCTCCTTATGGTGGATCTTGTCAGAGGATTGCCCCTATACTAGTGGCTGTTTTTCTGAATGCTTAAAAATACCTAAATACATTCTGTGCACTTCTAAGTTGGCATTGGGCACAAACAAGTGTTTGTTGTGGGTAGCCCTTATTTGTGCTTTTCTTTTTTCTTTTTTGCAGAATTCACACAACAACATTGGCATCAATATGGCAGTCTCTATTTTCCTCCCATTTATTTCTAGATTTATCTTTTCAGAGAAAAATCCAGTAAGTTAACACTCTGTTGTTGCCAATGTCCTGTTTCTGATATCTGAACAGCCCCATAATCTGGCACATAGCTAGCTGTCAACGTTTCCTTTTTTAAAGGGAAATTCCCTTATTCCGAATAGGATTCCTCGCAAGAAAAGGGAAAACTTGACAGCTATGATCTGGCATCAGCTGCCAGATCCAGCTAAACCCTTTTCTTAGTTGAACCTTATAGCCCAGGCAGTCAATCTTGCACTGTTCTGATGTTATCGTACATGTTGGTTAGGAGATTTGCTGTGCCAGGAGAGCAGGATGATAGTCAGAATAGAACTGAAACTGCTTCTGTGAAGGTATTAGTAAAATGCAGTCAAACTTGTGCCAGTGTGAATTCATGCAGCAATTGGGACATTTTAGGGTGAACAGTGAGCGTAAAGTTCACTAGTTCTACTGACCCAATGTAAATTCATGCTAATTTGTTGATTTAAAAATGTAAATCTTAGATATTCTCAACTAAAATGACTGACTTAGAGTGCATTCAAATGTGGGAATTACTGCATTAGTGTTACTGATTTTAATACCAATGTTGCCATTGTGGAGTCTAACATTCCTTTTACACTGCAGTAGCATGGACTGCAAGAAGATCAAACCTATCCATTCTGAAGGAAATCAGGCCTGAGTGCTCACTGGAAGGACAGATCCTGAAGCTGAGACTCCAATACTTTGGCCACCTCATTAGAATAGAATACTCCCTGGAAAACACCCTGATGCTGGGAAACATTGAGGGCACAAGGAGAAGGGGACGACAGAGGACAAGATGGTTGGACAGTGTTCTCGAAGCTACCAGCATGAGTTTGACCCAACTGCGGAAGGAAGTGGAAGACAGGAGTGCCTGGTGTGCTCTGGTCCATGGGGTCACGAAGAGTCGGACATGACTAAACGACTAAACAACAACAACCTGTTGCATTATGGAACAGTGGCTTTTTTGTCCAAATACTGCCGTTTTATGCTTAATTTTAAATGGTGGGAAAGAACTGAATGCTGGAATACTGCATGCATCAAAGTTTGCCACATGAAATTACAACGCAAAACTCCAGCAATCTTCCAGGTTAATGGGGTTGCAATAGATTTTTAACACAAGTATTAAACTTCTACATTTTCCAGAAGCGGCATTTACATTGTTTGAAACGTCACATAAAATGTAGAAATTAGCAGGTAAGGAGACGTTGGGAAAATGAAATTAAGTGCTGTCTGAATGCAGGCTCAGATGATAACATGGTCATTATCTTTCAGTCTAACCTACGTCACAGGGCTGCTGTAAGGCTAAAACTGGGGAGGCGAAATCATATATACAGTCCTTTTGGGGGGATGGATGGGTGGGATACAAATGTAACAAACAAAAAATAATAATATATTATTTCACCTAACAGCTGCATAGTACGCATTGTGTTAATCCAGACTATAAAGGTACAGCTACCCCTTCACATGATTCCCTAGCAATAGGGAGAAATTCATTCCGTTTGCATTTTAATGCAAATCTTCCTAATTTGTTCCTCCTAAACTTATAAATGAATCGAAGCCCAGCTATCATTCAAGATTCACACTTCTCTGAATTTTGTGGTGCAGTTGTCCAGCCAAATCAGTGCACATATTCGTGAAAATGACACACCAAACGACATTATATTAGGGGAAATGTCTCGCAACAATGCCCATCTTAAGACAAATGTGCATATATTAGGGGAAATGTGCATGACAAGACATGCTAATTTCCACGTGGACTTCTCAAAGGCAAATTCAGAAATCGATGTGGTAGGTTGAATTTAAGGGTGGAAAAAGGAGGAACTGAGAGAAATTGAAATTGACATATTTGTCCTCGCTTCATGAAATGTGCACACCCAATTCAGACTATAACTGTCCCCAGTGCTTTTTTTCTAAAAATAAAAATAAAAATGTTTAGGGGTACTCTCATTTTGACTCAAGAAAATCACCATTTTATAGTTCAAATCGGGGGAAATGAATACAGTAAATGGACAAAAGTACAAAGATTCACAAAATGTTTAGGGGTATGCGTACCCCTGCATCCCCCCAGGAAAAAAAAGCACTGACTGCCCCATAATCAGAAGGCAGGGGGAAAGTGCACGCAGACAGAGGTGGTCTCTCACACACAAACACAACCCTGACATGCCATCATGGCTCAGTTGGTTAGAGCATGCTGTTGATAATGCCAAGGATATTGCAAGTTTGATCCCCATATGGGACATCTGCACATTCCTGCATTGCAGGAACTAGATGGTCCACAGGGTCCATTCCAACTCAACAGTTCTATGATTCTATGAACACACATTGCAGACTGTGTCGTCGGGTAGACTATGCCTGCTCATTCTCAATCACAGTAACTCAGCCAGTTGGATAGCAGATATGGAAACTGCAGGGAGGGATGGAGGGAGTTGACTGAGCCCAGCACCTGCACTCCCCAACATAATATCCTTGCTCCTGGAAATAGAGGTTAGTGGCTCTAGTTTCAAGTAGGCTTTCCTCTGGAGGTGATCCCAAGCCTGCAAAATAGCTGGAGCCATTTTCGAAGGAGCTGCAGTGAACGCACAAATTATCTGTTGAGGAAAACAGCCCAGAAATGAGCTGGTGGAAGAGACCAAGTATGGTGTCCGGTGGGCAGTCTTGGGCACCAATGTCAGCAGGCAGGCATTCAGTTGATAATGTCCAGTTGAAGAACTGCTGGGTCCATCATGAGTTGGAAGTTGCTGAAATTGAGGAGCTAGGCCAGAGTCAATATCAGTCCCTCCAATGTCCCTATTTTCCAGGGACAGTCCTGGATTTACAGAAGCCAACCTGATTTCTGATTTGATCCTTAAATGCCCTGCTTTTTCTTAGGGCGTCTCTATGTTCATCTGAGAAATGCTGGAGGGTATGGAGGGAAGTTTTTTTAATGTTTTATTATGTTTTTATATATGCTGGAAGCCGCCCAGACTTGCTGGGGCAACCCAGTCAGATGGGCAGGGTATTATTATTAATATTGTTATTAAATAGGGCATCCCTATTTCCTTTTTTAAAATATAATTTTTATTAAATATTTTCTTGGTTCACCAAAAATGTGCATTGTCTTTTTTCAATTCTCCTGCAGGTCCATAGCATATTACATCATAAATGCCATGGTGCAAGAGTGCTACACACACACACACACACACTCACTCACTCAGGGTTAAAAAAAAATCAAATTAGACAATCATAGTATTCACTGAAGTGACAATTTTTAAAATCTCCCCTTCTCACCCAACCCCCACCAGAAGTAATTTGCACCTCTTTCAAGATCACAGATTTTAACTGGGATTAGTTACAAGCTAGAAAAAGTGTTGCTTGAAGCCAGAAAGGGATTGTATATGCATGCTGTTAAAATGGTCAGAAATGGCTTTTGACAATAAAATTGTGCAAATTTTACATGCATCCGCTTGTACCATTTGAGATTTGTGTGCCTCAAACAGTGCCATGGTTGAGTTAAACATGTGTTTGAAATATTTTCCCAAGAAATTCTATGATAATTATGAAATTTGAGTGCCTTTGTTCCTGCAACAAGTTCTTGTGCTATGTATAAAAAGAACTGATAAGTTTCAAATTAGGCATGCTAACCATAACACTTTTCAACTGGAAAAGCTGCAAAGTACATTTCCCTAGAAAAATGTTCACTTGCATGTAATGAAAATGGTTTACAGATGGTATATAACGCCAGTTAAACTGGCTAAAATGTATAAAACATGTAATAAGTGTTGGAAATGTAAAGAAAAAGAAGGAACTTTCTATCATATGTGGTGGGAGTGCGAAAGGGTGAAAGGCTTCTGGGAAATGATATATAACGAACTGAAAAAGATGTTGAAATATACATTTGTTAAAAAACCAGAGGCCTTCCTATTAGGTTTGGTAGGAAATGAAATTAACAAGAAAGACTGTAAACTTTTTCAATATGCAGTGACAGCAGCAAGGATACTTCTGGCCCAAAGATGGAAGCAGGAAGAAATTCCAACAGTGGAAGAATGGAGAAGGAAATTGACTGAATATGCAGAATTGGACAAATTGACAGGGAAGATTCGATACCAGAAAGACCAAAAATTTATCGAGGACTGGGGGAGATTTACAGAATATCTGAAAAGCATATGTGATGTACAGACAACGCTTGTTGGTTTTGAAGAGACTCTGTGAAAAATTAAGAAATATTGTAAAAAAGAGTGTAAGAGGGGAAAGGAGTTTCTAAAGGCAATATTAAGTTCAGAAATGCGTCAATAATAGAAACTTTAACGAAAGATTGGCAGAGAAACTGAGGGAAGTCAAAAACTGATGAATGAGTGATAAAAAATGTGTTGATTGTATAAAAATGTTTGGAAAATGAATAAAAATTATAAAAAAAAAATGTTCACTTGCCATGATACACAAATATGAGCAAACTGCAAGGTCCCTAAAATAGCAGGTGTATGTTTATGTCCAGAGGGCACCACTATCCTCTTAAATACGCAAAAGAACAAGTTTTCCGGGGTTTATAACACGGAATGGTAGTCACCGCAGCTGCTGCTATAGCTCTCTTCATTGTTTGACAACCTTACACCTCTGTTTTGGCTTTTGTTTCCCCAGTCCTGGAGACTATGATTTTCTCAACAAGCTCCTCAAAGGCACACTGTACACCATCACATGTTTTTGCACTTGCCTCTGTGAACAACATGGAATGTTTTCGGGCAAGCTTGTGACCCTCATTTCTCTCAACTTCCCTGTTTTCCTTATCAATGTTGTTTTCTACTAACATTTAAAACATGGGTAGGCAAACTAAGGCCTGGGGGCCAAATCCGTCCCAATTGCCTTCTAAATGCAGCCCATGGACGGTCCGGGAATCAGTGTGTTTTTGCATGAGTAGAATGTGTCCTTTGATTTAAAATGCATCTCTGGGTTATTTGTGGGGCATAGGAATTCATTTACTTTTTCCCCTTCAAAATAAAGTCCACCACTCACAAGGTCTGAGGGACAGCGGACTGGCCCCCTGCTGAAAAGTTTGCTGACCCCTGATTTAAACTATATCATTTCTTGTGCAGTGTGTTTCTAATTCTAGTTAGCCAGTTGTCTGGTTTTGCAAAACTGTCTCTTCTTGTGACATTATAAACTAACAGAACACGCTGTGATCCTCTGTAATAGCTGGGTGTTAACGTTCTGAACCGTTCCTGACCGGCAATGTCCCAGATTGCTAGTTGAACCTTCTTTCTATCAACAGATACTGTTTTCACTTGCAAGTTGACACCTAGACTTGCCATCAGCCACTTTCGCCGATGATGAGGATCTTCAGGATGGTCAAAATATCCTCGTCCATCCAGAGCCGTCTTCCCCATTGGGCTTAGTGGTGCCAATGGGGCACCAGGGCGCCGGCCTCTCAGGGGCGCCCCAGCGAGTGGGGGAGCTGCGCAGCTTTGGCGGTGGGCTCCACTTTTCCTGCATGCCCACCAGCTGCGCCCCATCAAGCATATGGCTGGCAGGTGTGCAGCTTGCCTCCTAAGCCTCCGCAGGAGGAGAGCGTTCCCTCAGAGGCTTTGGAAAAGGTCGACAACTCTGGGAAACAGGGGGGGGCGGGCGGAGGGATCTTTGCACCACAGCACCGGTTATGCTTAAGATGGCCCTGCGTCCATCCCAAAAACCAGGGGCCTCGGCCCGACCAATCCAGCTCCTCAGTCCCTGCTACACAGACTGCCATGTCTGCCATGTGGGGTTTATTTTCATCAGAAAAAATGTTGGAAGCTATGCAATTATTATTATTATTATTATTATTATTATTATTATTATTATTAATACCCTGCCCATCTGGCTGAGCTTCCCCAGCCACTCTGGGCGGCTTCCAACAAAATATTAAAATACAGTAATCCATCAAACATTAAAAGCTTCCCTAAACAGGGCTGCCTTCAGATGTCTTCTAAAAGTCTGGTAGTTGTTGTTCTCTTTGACATCTGGTGGGAGTGTGTTCCACAGGGCGGGTGCCACTACCGAGAAGGCCCTCTGCCTGGCTCCCTGCAACTTGGCTTCTTCCAGTGAGGGAACCACCAGATGGCCCTCGGCACTGGACCTCAGTGTCCGGACAGAACGATGGGGGTGGAGACACTCCTTCAGATAGCTTTATAGGACCCAGTGGAACCCTATTGGCCTGTTGTGTCACATGATCCCTGCTGAACTGGACACTGCAACACCCCCCTTTGGTTATCTGGGTGGCACTGGTGCAAAGATAGGAGCAGTCGAGCAGCACCTTCTCCTAGCAAGATTATTTAGAAAGCAAGTTGCCTGGTTCTCGCTGCTGCACTTGCCGATTCAAGACCCCTGCTGCCTTCTATGAAGGTTGTGAGATAAAGGTTGTAGTTCATAAACTTACTGTTACCTGCCCAAATCTGTTGGGCTTTTTGGTCTTCCAAAAGACAAGAATATGCCTGATCAATGTCTTTCTTTATATCAAGGTTGGGAGACCCTGGTGTGACCAAGGGCCACATTTTCACCTGGGCAACCTTCCAGGGGCCAGAGGCAAAAATTGGTGGAGCAATGAATTCAAATTTTTTATTTGGGCAGTTGGTTAGTTTTGCACATAGTGGTATATCCTTCTGTATCCTCCATCCAGGCAAACAAGAGACGTTATCAGAATCAGAGGCGCTATCTTCCGAGGAACATTGAGGGGGCCGACGTGACGTGAAAAATGGGGGAGGTGGCTCCCTCCAAAAAATAAAGTAAAAAATTGAGGCAGCCCACAGAGCCTTGGCCCCCTGGAGCCAGAGGGAAGATCATCTGCCAAGGCCGTTTTGTGATGGCTTCATTTCTTTTTAATGCTTATATCCATCAGATTGTTGAGCAACTGAGGCTTCCAAGTTTCTGTTCATCTGATATTTCAGCCACTTTGCTGCTGCTGTTACAATACACAGATGACATGGCTCAGCTATCCATTATTCCTCAGAAACAACTTAAAGAGCTGCTTATAGAACTTGGAACTCATATCAAAAGAATTCTGAGTTGTAAAGTATGAGAAGACTAAAGTGGTCCTTTTTGGCAAGCATCCTATTAGATGCAAACTGTATTTGCATAGCCATGATACTGACCAAGTGCCAAACTCAAAATATTTGGGAACTTGTTGTGGGAAAGTCACCATACGACCAGCGGTGATTAGTGTCCAATGGGACTTGTGGGGTGTAAGGCAGGAGGCTGACACTAGGTGGAGGCAGAGGCGCTGATAGGCATAGCCAATGAATTCTAGTGCAGGAAGAGGAAGGAGGAGGCTGATAGGCATTGCTTCTAAGTAACAAACCTAGACAGCATCTTAAAAAGCAGAGACATCACCTTGCCAACAAAGGTCCGTATAGTTAAAGCTATGGTTTTCCCAGTAGTGATGTATGGAAGTGAGAGCTGGACCATAAAGAAGGCTGATCACTGAAGAATTGATGCTTTTAAATTATGGCGCTGGAGGAGACTCTTGAGAGTCCCATGGACTGCAAGAAGAACAAACCTCTCCATTCTGAAGGAAATCAGCCCTGAGTGCTCACTGGAAGGACAGATCCTGAAGCTGAGGCTCCAATACTTTGGCCACCTCATGAGAAGAGAAGACTCCCTGGAAAAGACCCGGATGCTGGGAAAGATTGAGGGCACAAGGAGAAGGGGATGACAGAGGACGAGATGGTTTGACAGTGTTCTCAAAGCTACCAGCATGAGTTTGACCAAACTGCAGGAGGCAGTGGAAGACAGGAGTGCCTGGTGTGCTCTGGTCCTGGGGGTCACAAAGAGTCGGACACGACTAAACAGCAACAACAGCAACAACAACAGCAACAGCAGCAGCAGCAGCAGCAGCAACAACAACAACAACAACAACAACAACAAAGCAGGCAGGTGAGGGACCAGCCTCCCTGCTTATGGCCTTTAATATTCTGACATCAGGCTCCCGATATTTTTTCCCCAAGAAAAGGGTGATTATCTAGTTTATCCTAAGCATTTTAAGTCCTTTGTGAAAGAAGTATTCCACAATTCTATGATTCAAAGCGCTTGCCCACATTTTATGTGGTGCTAAGACAGAGCTGAAGTGAATTCCATGGAAGTTATTCAAAACTGGATCTTGAAAACACATTAGTTTCTATGTGTTCACATTAGTACCCCTTTCTTGGGGTACCCACCACTCCAATGATTGATGCCAAAGCTGGCCTCCCTTCTCTTAAGGCCAGTAATACAGTGGTATCTCAGGTTAAGTACTTAATTCGTTCCGGAGGTCCATTCGTAACCTGAAACTGTTCTTAACCTGAAGCACCACTTTAGATAATGGGGCCTCCCGCGGCTGCCGTACCGCCAGAGCACATTTTCTGTTCTCATCCTGAAGCAAAGTTCTTAACCTGAAGCAGTATTTCTGGGTTAGCGGAGTCTGTAACCTGAAGCGTATGTAACCTGAGGTACCACGGTATACACAAAGGACTGCCTATGAACCACGAACGATTAAACCGAGACCACGTTCCCTAAACCAGGTTTAGCTGAGTGCCAACATTTTTAATGGGTTTTAGTTTCCCTCATGGCATTATCCGCGGAAATTTAGCCATGCTCTGTTGCAATTGGAGCATTGGAAGCTGCATTATACTAAGTCAGACTGTTGGTCCATCAAGGCCAGTACTGTCTGCACTGGCTGGCAGCTGATCTGCAGGGTTTCAGGCAGGGGGTGTCTAGGAGTGGTTGAAGAATCAATCTCTCTTCCCAGGGAATTCTGGGAATTGTCACTCTCTGGGGGGACAGGGGTATTTCTCTGGGGGAAGCCATGTATATTTGAAACCGCATCATAGTGCTTTAAACAGAACAGTACAGTGGTACCTCAGGTTACATACGCTTCAGGTTACATACGCTTCCAGTTACAGACTCCGCTAACCCAGAAATAATGCTTCAGGTTAAGAACTTTGCTTCAGGATGAGAACCGAAATCGTGCTCTGGCGGCACGGCGGCAACAGGAGGCCCCATTAGCTAAAGTGGTGCTTCAGTTAAGGACAGTTTCAGGTTAAGAACGGACCTCTGGAACGAATTAAGTACTTAACCTGAGGTACTACTGTAGAAGCCTCTTTTGTAGAGGTAGGAAGCTTGTATAAATTGGAGGGCAAGTTTGGGCACAGCCCTAATGTGGTAAATAATGCTATTTATTATACTGTTCATTTTGCAGTAACCCAAGGACTAAATTTCATTTCAGGAGTTTCTTTTTTGGAGATATTTTTTTAAAAGATCAGCCCCCCGCAATCATACCGTAATCATATATAACCTACAGAATTTCTGTATTTTCTGTTGCGGCTTGCAAATTATGACATAAATTCACCGAGATGTAAAATTGCTCTTGCCTGTGTAGGTGATCATTTGATAAAAACTGATTTTGTTTCAGGATTCCTGTTAGACAGTTTGTGCTTTTTCCATTACTTTTTTTTTTTAATGTCCAAAAGTCTCTGCGTTTCATGTGCATATTTTATTTGCACTAAAGTTAAAGTGCTTCAGGTTTTTTTTTTAACAGCTTTAATGGGATTGTATATTGTGCTGTCATATGTGCAGCACGCTTGAGTTAACAGATAGTTTATGCAAAAAAAGAAAGAAAAGCAAAGAAAGAAAAGCAAGCAGTTGTCACATTTTTTGGAGATTTCTTAAGCTAGCCCGTTTGTGTGTGTGTGCGCGCACGCGCATTAACCTGCTTGTGAGATTATGGGCTGAGATCCTAAGCTTCCTCATCACACCTAAGTTACATTGAAATGAATGAGATTTCCTTCCAAGTAATTACGCCCAGGATCAGGGTGTAAGAAAAGCCGACTGCTGGGTTGCCTTCCGAAGAGGAAGACGCTGTAATTTGCTTTTGGCTGAGGACAGCTGCTATGTAAGAGACATACCCGTCCTCTTGTGTGCCACCAGCCGAATCTGCAGGTGGCGGCTGCCGCTGTGCTTGGCTGAATGAGGGTCTCTGTGAGTTCCTGAACATATGATCAGCCATTCCTCTTGCACAACAAGGGGGCATTTTCCCCTCTGCCTGGATTCGATATCCGCATGCATCTGTGCACTTCGCCGGTGCCGGGAGGTGCCCGCAGTAATTATTCTTTATCATTTGAGCAGGCAGCCATCACATTTCTATCACTTATAAATAGCGCAGTCAAGGGGGTTTTGGACGCTTGACATTTCAGAACTTCATAAAGGAGTCGATTATAAATACACATACAGTGGTACCTCAGGTTAAGTACTTAATTCATTCCGGAGGTCCGTTCTTAACCTGAAACTGTTCTCAACCTGAAGCACCACCTTAGCTAATGGGGCCTCCTGCTGCCGCTGCACCGCCGGAGCACAATTTCTGTTCTTATCCTGAAGCAAAGTTCTTAACCTGAAGCTCTATTTCTGGGTTAGCGGAGTCTGTAACCTGAAGCGTATGTAACCTGAAGCGTATGCAACCTGAGGTACCACTGTATACACCAACACACCCCTTCTCTCATTATGGCCGGCCACGCTAGGAATGGACAAATCCTGTCCACTTTGGTTAATGTCAACGTCTCATTTCCCCCCACCTTCACTTCGGTTCTCCCCATTTCTACAGGAGTTTGTGAATAAGTTTTTAAACCCTTTAATGTGTTTTCAATTGCATTGCACCTAACATATATGTTCCTGTATGCAGTTTTGCCTGATGTACACATTTTTGCAAGGGATTCTTCCAAAGAAGGATGCATTTCAGTACATTATTTCCACCAGTATAAACTGCCTTTTTGTTGTTGCAGACTTTCCCTTTCATAATTGCTTTTTTTTGTCTGCATTGGGGAATTCCAGGGAACTGCAGTTTTGGAATAAGAGCCTGGGAGCTACAAATTGGAAGTTTTCTTGTTTACCTATGGTTCTCATTTATTTTTAAATATTGTATTGTTTTGATCGATGTGTTGTTTAGTTGATTGTCACGGAAACCACTTTGTGGCCATTTATGGTAAAAAGAGGTGTGTAAAATAAATAAATAACTATCTACAGCTCAGTTTAAACAAGGGGGGGGGGAGATACCATTTCGCTTGCTGACCAAGTCTTGCAGCTTCATCCTCTATGAGCTCTTCAGTTTCCAAACTTTTCCTTTCTCTCCAACCGCAAATATTGCTTTTAAAACCCCCTCAGAAGTAGCATCTTTCTCCCGACAGATCTGCACATTGCTTCCACAGAAAATTTTAGGTAGAATTTCTAGGTTCTCCTAACAGACCTGCAGTTGCTGAATTCCTTGGGAAGATGGAATAATCATCAAATAAACTTTCTGTGAAATCAGTCACACACACACCCCAAGGAATGGGATTAGGAGCAAAAACATGATGTGGCGAAGAAGAGGCGAAGTGATGAGCAGTAGAGACCAGTGGGGCAGTGCAGGTGGCGTTGAATTGTTCACCTGAGGAGGAGCATCAAAGCATAAGCTTTGGGTGCAGCATATCAGTTTGCGCAAACTTTGGAATGAATTTCTTGCTGAGCTGTTTCCTCAGGCATTCCTAACTCTGAGGTGGCAGTGAATGTGGAAATTTCCCAATGACACATAGTCGATCAGATGTGCCAAGATGCTCGTATGTCACTGAAGGCCAAAAAAGTCAGTTAAGAGTAAAGGCAAAGAACACAATTCAAGGTGTTGGTGTTGACCTTTAAAGCCCTAAACAGCCTCGGCCCAGTATACCTGAAGGAGCCCTTCCACCCCCATCGTTCTGCCCAGACACTGAGGTCCAGCGCTGAGGGCCTTCTGGCGGTTCCCTCACTGCGAGAAGCCAAGCTACAGGGAACCAGGCAGAGGGTCTTCTCGGTAGTGGCACCCGCCCTGTGGAACGCCCTCCCACCAGATGTCAAAGAGATAAACAACTACCTGACATTTAGAAGACATCTGAAGGCAGCCCTGTTTAGGGAAGTTTTTAACATGTGACATTTTAATGTATTTTTAATCTTTGCTGGAAGCCGCCCAGAGTGGCTGGGGAAACCCAGCCAGATGGGCAAGGTACAAATAATAAATTATCATCATTATTATTATTATTAAAGGCAAAGTCACATTGTGGGTGATCCAAGTTAATCAAACGGGTCATCTAGTGACTGTTCTGATATCACAAGCCTACACAGCCAATCAGTTTTGGCTACATGCTACCATTACAGTGGACACTCGGGTTGCGAATGTGATGCGTGCGGGAGGCACGTTCACAACCCGCAGTGTTCGCAACCTGCAGCACCGCGTCTGCACACAGATGGGTTGCGATTTGGCGCTTCTGCGCAAAAACCTGGAAGTAACCTGTTCCGGTACTTCCGGGTTCGGCGAGGTACGCAACCCAAAAACACACAACCTGAAGCGTCTATAACCCGAGATATGACTGTATTGAAAGCAAACAAAGTCAGTGCAGACTGAGGGCCATGATTCCTGAATCGCAGAATCGTAGACTTACAGAGTTGGAAGGGACCCTGAGGTTAGGTGAAGATTTTCGAAAACAATTACCAATTGTGCAGGGGGATGAACACCCCCCAACCCTACCCCCCCCCAGCTCTGAAGAACTTGTGATTCACTGAGCCCAGTCCAGCAGCTATCTATTATGGCCTGCCAAGAGCTTGAACCATTCATCTCCCACCCCTGTTTTTTTTGCAATCGCAGCAGACAGCGCAAAACAGGGGTCTCATTCAGCCTCTAACAAGCTGCCATGCATGGCAGATGGGCTCTGTTTGGTTTGGTAGGTCACAAGCTGAGCATGGCAAATCCTTGCTGCTGTGAGTAACCCGGAGTACTGGGTGGCAAGTATTACAAACCTACGACAAAAAACAGTTGGAGGCTGTACAAGCGAAGAGAGACAACAAGGAAAGAAAAAGACTGTTACATTCCTGGAGCAAATTGCAATTAAAGCAAAAAATCCCAGGGTAGGAAATGAAGAGAGAGAGAGGGAGAATGAGAGGAGCAGAAAAAGAAATTCCTGGTTTTCCCCCCTTCAGTTGAAAATTACTGTAGCCATTTCTCTGGCCGCCTCATTTGTCTGAAGCAAATAATTCTCCTTATTTCTGTTGACAAATATCTTTTAAATAAAAATAAAAATCTCCTCATCTTTATCATGACGGGTGAGTTGCTTTGCACCTGGGCTGGCAAATTGTCTTGACAGCTCTGTACGGGTGAATGATTCATTGGGGCCCTGCAGTATTCATGCGTTGCCGCAAAAGCGACGCAGAGCCTTAAATGACTGTAGTTAATAAAAGCAAGATCCTGTGACAGAGAGCAAAATACACCAAAGGTGCAATTAAAGCCTGTGTATTTGTTGAGTAATGGGCACGAGGCTAATTAATATCCTGCTGCCTCCCTTGGGGATTTGAAAAAAAACACACCACACAACTAAATGAAAAGTTGGTACGGAGCTGAGATGAGTCACCCTCATCAAAAATTCAAATATTGAAGTATATCTTTAAATTCTGCCGCCCCCCCGCATGTATACATTGAACATGGTGGAAAATGGGGAAAGTGCTTTAGGGTGAAAGGAGGAGATGGCCCCGCCAGTGAGGGGGGTGCAGTTTTGTAAAAATCACCAGCCCTTTCAGAGAGCTTTGAGGAGGAGGGTTGTCAGAGGAATCTGAAGATCCTTGACAAAGATGGTGTTTTGCAGTTTCTGTCAGTGCTAGCATTTGTACAGTGGTTTCAAGGCCCACTTTATGTAGCTGCAGTCCTTAAAACAGCCCCGTCAGCAAAGCCGGTGTTCTTATCTCCCATTTTTCAGATGGGAAGACTGAAGCTGGGAGAGAGTGTCTTCGCTAGGGTGGCTGGCATCTGTCTGTCTTGGGAGACAATGGAGGAGTGTATCTTTGGGGGGTGAAGTGCAATCATTGGAAAGTTGCAGCGCCTGGGGCTACCTTTGAAGGTGACCCGGAAACTACAACTAATCCAGAATGTGGCAGCTAGACTGGTGACTGGGAGCGGCCGCTGAGACTACATAACACCGCTCTTGAAAGACCTACATTGGCTTCCAGTACGTTTCCGAGCACAATTCAAAGTGTTGGTGCTGACCTTTAAAGCCCTAAATGGCCTCGGTCCAGTATATCTGAAGGAGCGTCTCCTCCCCCATCGTTCTGCCCGGACACTGAGGTCCAGCTCCGAGGGCCTTCTGGCAGTTCCCTCACTGCGAGAGGCCAAGTTACAGGAAACCAGGCAGAAGGCCTTCTCGGTAGTGGCACCCGCCCTGTGGAACACCCTCCCATCAGATGTCAAAGCGATAAACATCTACCTGACATTCAGAAGACATCTGAAGGCAGCCCTGTTCAGGGAAGTTTTTAATATGTGACATTTTAGTGTATCTTTCATCTTTGTTGGAAGCCGCCCAGAGTGGCTGGGGAAACCCAGCCAGATGGGCGGGGTACAAATAATAAATTATTATTATTATTATTATCATCATGAGGTGGCCAAAGTATTGGAGCCTCAGCTTCACAATCTGTCCTTCCAGTGAGCACTCAGGGCTAATTTCCTTAAGAATGGATGTGTTTGATCTTCTTGCAGTCCATGGGACTCTCAATAGTCTCCTCCAGCACCATAATTCGAAAGCATCAATTCCTCGGCGATCAGCCTTCTTTATGGTCCAGCTCTCACTTCCATACATCACTACTGGGAAAACCATAGCTTTTACTATACGGACCTTTGTTGGCAAGGTGATGTCTCTGCTTTTAAAGATGCTGTTTAGGTTTGCCATCGCCTTTCTCCCAAGAAGCAGGTGTCTTTTAATTTTGTGGCTGCTGTCACCATCTGCAGTGATCATGGAGCCCAAGAAAGTAAAATCTCTCACTGCCTCCATTTCTTCCCCTTCTGTTTGCCAGGAGGTGATGGGACCAGTGGCCATGATCTTCGGGTTTTTTATGTTGAGCTTCAGACCATATTTTGCGCTCTCCTCTTTCACCCTCAATAAAAGGTTCTTTAATTCCTCCTCACTTTCTGCCATCAAGGTTGTGTCCTCTGCATATCTGAGGTTGTTGATATTTCTTCCAGAAGGAAGCTGCCTTATACTGACACAAAGCATAAGTCCATCTAAGTCAATATTGTCTACACCAGCGGTCAGCAAACTTTTCCAGCAGGGGTCCGGTCCACTGTCCCTCAGACCTTGTGCGGGGCCGGACTATATTTTGGGGAAAAAACCAACGAATTCCTACAGCATGCCCCACAAATAACCCAGAGATGCATTTTAAATAAAAGCACACATTCTACTCATGTAAAAACACACTGATTCCCAGACTGTCTGTGGGCTGGATTTAGAAGGTGATTGGGCCGGATCTGGCCCCTGGGCCTTAGTTTGCCTACCCATGGTCTACACCAGGCATATCCAACAGATAGGTCGTGATCTACCGGTAGATCACTGCACGTCTGTGGTAGATCACTGGCTCCCCACAAAGAAGCTCAACAGCTTTGGCTCCCCCCAAAAAAGCTAAATAACTTTGACCTGAACCCCTAAAAAATCAGACTTCCTCCTTCCTAAAAAAAAGCTCAACTTTGACCTGAACCCCCCAAAAGGGCGTAGATCACTGCCAGTTTTTAATTCTGTGGGTAGATCGCAGTCTCTTGGGAGTTGGCCACCCCTGGTCTACACTGACTGGCAGTGTTCAGCTTATTTTGTTAGTTGCTTTGTTAATAGTTGTTTATAGAAGGTGGCTGTTTCGCTGATGATTTGTCAACTATTCTATAATTGCGATGTTCTGTTAGGTTACTGTTATTTATTGTTGCTGAGCCGCTTTGTGACTCGCGTGCGTGAAAAGCGGCATGAAATATTAAAAAATGAAACGACACGCCCATATTCCTGCGTATCATAGTTCTGAGGCATATCTACCCAGGCCACCTCCCTCTGGCTACTATTAATAACTGTTGTTAATAAGTATTAATTTAATCGCTGATGTTATTGACTGATAGATGAAACAACAGGTATGTAAACAGAACAGCAATAAATACATGATATATAAGCACTGAGTTAGTGTTATGTATAGCATGGGCCAAAGAAAGTAATCAGCAGCTGGATACACAAACTTGTGGGAGAGATAGGCATGGAAAGGTGACAGAGAAATTGAAGGGGAATTCAGGTGCAGATGTCTGTCAGCACCACATTGATGTCTGTGGGATGTGCATCCCTATCCACAGTGAGCTCATGTGGTGAATAAACATGTACCAGCCCAATCCTATAATGTACAGTACATTAGTTTGTGCAACAACTTTTTGGGGGGAAACAGAAAAATGACAGTCCTACATGCACATCTGTTGTTGAGAAAAGCAACACTATTCTTCACCTCCCCCCATTTCATTTCACTTTTAATTTGTACACCACTTTTCTTTGTACACAAGGCCGTTTACAAGCTTAATAATAATAATAATAATAATAATAATAATAATAATAATAATACTTTATAATTTATACCCCACACATCTGACTGGGTTTCCCAGCTGGGAACTTCCAGCAAAATATTAAAATACAATAATTCATCAAATATTAAAATCTTCCCTAAACAGGGCTGCCTCCAGATGTCTTCTAAAAGTCAGATAGTTGCTTATTTCTCTGACATCTGAAGAAACAACAAAGATCATAGCCCTTATAACAATGTGATCCAATACAAAAAAGTTATAATAAAAACACAGCTTTAAAATAAACAACTAATATCAAATAAAGTGATAGTTAATAATCCATTAACATATAATAGTACCCAATAACATCAAATTTCAGCAGATGATGATTAAACAGAAATTCACTCTTAACAATCTTAATTACTAAACTATAGTCAATGAAAATAACAGCAGGTCGCAATGCATAAAGTACCACAGTACATACAGAACCATGCGGAAGGCTCAAACAAAGACAAGCAACTTATAAAATTGTCATTTTTAAAATAAAACTCCTTTCTTCCCAGCTGCTTCTACTGTTCTTAAATACATGTTCTGGGAAAGGTGATGTCTCGGCCTGGTTGTGGATGCAGAGGAATGGTGGGAGCAACCATCAGAGCCTGGGGATTGGTGGTGGGATGATGATGAGAGGTCAGAGGAAGAAGAGGGAACAGAGTGGAAAGAGGAGCTTTCAGAAGCTGAAGAGGCAACAGGGCTTAGTGAGTGGGGGGAGTCTGTGACAGAGAGAAGTCTAGAAGCAGAAGCAGGAGAGGAGGGAGATAAGTTGGTGAAGAGGCGCAAGTGTCTCCCCCTCCTGCTGTGACAAGCTCCCCTCGCTGCTGGTCTCCTAGGACCAGGAGAGGCATATTTCTCCTCCTTCTATTAAAAAGCGCCCACTTGTCCATTGAGAAAATAAGCAAAAAGATCAGCTGTAGCGAATTGCATAGGCCAACATTCTGGAAGTTGCCTGAACAGAAATCCCAAACTGGGTGTGGAACTTGAGGACACCGCTCACTTCCTCAGCAAGAACAAACCATTAAATAACACATTTACTGATGAGCTGCTTCCTTGTTTTGTAGGTTGCCCATCTCTGCCGGCCTGCGCTGCACCACACCCACCTTGCCAAGGAAAGCTGATCCCTTGGAAAGGGGGCTGAGAGAGACAGCGCTGGACACGGAGGAGGCGGAAGTGGCATGCTGCAGCCTGGCATTGTTTGCCGTCAACCACCTAGTAAAATAAAATTAAATTAACATCCCTTTTGTGAGTGAGGACCCCAACACTTGAATTCCTGTTCACCTTGCCAGTCGCCCGTGCCCTGCCAACAACAAAAGGTTTTTAAGCTAGAAATGGGCCTATTTAGCTTCCATTAATCATTCATACTGTTCAAACACATCATCCTGTAACTGAAGAGGGGTTAATGGTGGCTAAGCTTGAGGCTGTTGTCAAAAGTAGGTTTAACTTTCTATGAACTCGCTGGACACAAAGAATGCAACCTGCTTACTATTCTGAATGTCACCAGCTAGCAGCAAACCGATGATTACTAATGGTAATTAAATACCTCTGAAGCCATTTGTACCAATAACAAAGGGTTACTGTCAGAACTTGAATGAGGTCCATCTGCCTATTTGGAAAGGACGTTAACACCATGTAAGTGATAAAGCAGATGGCATCCCCCAAAAGAAATGGTTTGTTTGGTTATCAAAGATTTGTTATTAAAGCCTCTGGATTTACTCGAGTCTCCTTCAGAGGCAAAATGTTAACAGTTTAGTTGTTTAATCGCGCCACTTAGTCATTTGTTCATCTTCTGCAGAGGGTATCGAAGGAAGATGTCTGCTGAACGGCATGTCTTGGAACCACTGATTGATTCATTGAGAGAATGGCAATTTGCCCACTTGACTATAAGGTCCTCCTATAGGTTTAGAATCTGGAAGAGAGGCAACTTTCTGATGCAATTATCTATAAGTTATTAAGTATTATTATTGTTTTACATTCACTCATCGTTTTTCACAAGATGTCTCAAAGGTAAAAGTTAAAGGACCCCTGACTGTTAAGTCCAGTTGTGAACGACTCTGGGGTTGTGGCGCTCATCTCGCTTTACTGGCCAAGGGGGCCGGCGTTTGTCTGCAGACAGTTATTCCGGGTCATGTGGCCAACATGACTATGCCACTTCTGGTGAACCAGAGCAGTGCACAGAAATGCCGTTTACCTTCGTGCTGGAGTGGTACCTATTTATCTACTTGCACTTTGACGTGCTTTCAAACTGCTAGGTAGGCAGGAGCAGGGACCGAGCAACGGGAGCTCACCCCATCGCGGGGATTCGAACTGCCAACCTTCCAATCGGCAAGCCCTAGGCTCTGTGGTTTAGACCACAGTGCCACCCGCGTCCCCTATACAAATCCATGAAATACAAAACAGCCTGACAATAATTTTAAAACGAAAATTCACATGGGGGAAAAATCACATTACAGTGGAATAATGCTCTCAAAAGTGCTCTCATCCAACAATAACTATAAAAAGAACAAATTCTACCCTACCCTAATGAAAGATGGACATCACAAAGTGGGCAAGAAATCATACCATGGTATGATCCAAGTTAATGACCAAAAGGTAAACAGATACATCTTAGCCCCATGCCTGTATGTACAACTGTTTCTAGATTATTGTAGTAAAGTGGTATACAAGCTGTTTAAATAAATGAAAATAAATAAATCAAAGCTGGCAATGAAGGTGCCAGGCGAGCCTCCCCAGAGAGAACATTCTAAAAACGAGGAGCCACCACCAAAAAGGCCTGCTCTAGTGTGTCCATGGAGGGGGACACATGAAGAAGGGCTTCCGATCATGATTGCAGAGTCCAGGCCAGTTCATATGCGGGGAGGGGAGGTGGTCTTTGAGGTCCTGAGCCACAAAGTGCTTTATAGGTCTAAACCAGCACTTTGAATAGGGCCCAGGAACTATTTGGTAGCCAGTGCAGTCAGGCCAGGATTGGTGTGATGTGCTCAGACCATCTTGCCCTGGTAGCAATCTGGCTGCTGAGTTCTGCACCAGCTTAAGTTTCTGAACCGTCTTCAGAGGCAGCATTGCAGTAATCTAACCTAGATTTTACAGAAGTTAGGCTACCTCTGTTCTGACAGGGGCGGAGCTGGTGGGAGGCACTCCAGGCCACCAAGGCTCTTAGAGCCTCAGGTGACAGCAATGCAACTAGAAGTGCCCCCAAGCTATGTACTCGCTCCTTCAAAGGCAGTCAATCTTGGGCAAAAATATTTGCAAAAATGTGTACATACTGCGTACACCAATGTGTTTATTAGGCGACATTCAGTATAAAATGCTGGCCGTTTTCCACAAGGATTTTTTTTAAAAAAAGTGCAAATGACTGTGGAAATGTGGAGAAACCAATATAAGTTTGGGAAAATGAGAAACTGTGGGAGTTGCAATGGAGAGCATTCCATCCCTTCTTTGGAGCCACGTAGCCGCATGACTTGCCGGACGTAGCCACTGCAGGGGCTGGTATCCCCAAGGACTTTTTACAGGTCAGAATTATCCCCATTACCAAGATCAGTTGGGGTATCTGTACCTCATTTGGAACAAGGAAAGGTGACCAACAGATGAGATGCTAGACAGATAACTTTAAGACATACTAAATTACCTATATAGTCATACCTCGGGTTACAGACGCTTCAGGTTGCATTTTTTTGGGTTACGGACTGCCGAAACCTGGAAGTACTGGAATGGGTTACTTCCGGGTTTCGGCAGTTGCGCAAGCACAGAAGCGCTAAATCATGCTTTGCGCATGCTTAGAAGGGCTGAATCGCAACCCACGTGTGGGCAGACGCGCCGCTGCCATAGCTGTCAACGTTTCCTTTTTTTTAAGGGAAATTCCCTTATTCTGAATAGGATTCCTCGTAAGAAAAGGGAAAAGTTGACAGCTATGGCCGCTGCGGGTTGCGAATGCTGTAGGTTGCAAAAGTGCATCCCGCACAGATCACATTCGCAACCCGAGCGTCCACTGTATTGTTTCACAACAACCTGTGATGGGTGTTTCTCTATATCCTTCATTACTCTCAATGCGACACCTTAGATGTTCTCTAGATGCTCTAGTTGTAAAAAGGAGGTAGCACCACACTGGATATTTGCAAAGTTTGGTTTTTAGAATGATAGTTGCCAGGGACAGGGTGTGTGTGTAGGACACCCCACTCTCCTTCCTCTTTTTCGCATATTTCCCCCTGCATCTTCCCCAAGCCTTTTATGGCTTTATATAATAAAGATCAGACCTTGAATTTGGCCCAGGAGCTAATTGGCAGCACCTGCAGTTCCCTCAGAATTCGTATTAGGTGAGCCCTGCCTGTTGCACCTGTAAGCAGTCTAGTGTTCCACCCTCGCTGCAGCTTTCAAACCATCCATATCCACTGAAACTCATTGGCAGCAGTGGGTTTCCAGAACCAGCAGAGGGTTGCCTTCCAAATCTCTGATTCTTTGTAGGAGGGACAAAATCATGGTTCTCCTACAAACAGCATGCAACATGAAGGCTGGCAACATTAGCACTGCCATGTGGGAACCCCTTGCAGATGACCGCGGAGCCTGGAGAGAGACAGTCAGGTCGTGCATCTCTAGCAGTAACCAGAAGAGGAATGACCGCTGGGAAGAACACAGAGAGAATAAACGCCACAATGCATCTGCAGCAGCACAAGCGGACGCCTTCATCTGCCCCAGCTGCAACAAAGCATGACTCTCCTGTATCCACAGCAGGCACTGTGGATATTATTTGACCCTCAAAGTTGCACTCTTCCATCATCTCCCAAGACAGATTGATGCCAACCAATAGGTTGGGGTTATCAGCTTATTTCCATTCCACGTCAGTTTTGTTTTTGTTTAATTACATTGATGTCCTGTCTTTCCTACAAAGGGCTCATGCTGGCCTATAAAGTTCTCTCCCTCTCCATATTATCCTCACAACAATCCTGGGTGGGTAGGGTAGGGTAGGAGTTGGTCACTGGCTGAGTGTGGATTTGAACCCTGATCTCCCAGTTCCTAGTCCCAAACCTCCATACCAAGCATTCAATAAGGAGTCTGTCCTATCACTTTTAAAGGTAAAGGGACCCCTGACCATTAGGTCCAGTCGTGACCGACTCTGGGGTTGCGGTGCTCATCTCTCTTTATTGGCCGAGGGAGCTGGCGTACAGCTTCCGGGTCATGCGGCCAGCATGACTAAGCCCCTTCTGGCAAACCAGAGCAGTGCACGGAAACGCTGTTTACCTTCCCACCGGAGCGGTACCTATTTATCTACTTGCACTTTGACGTGCTTTCGAACTGCTAGGTTGGCAGGAGCAGGGACCAAACAACGGGAGCTCACCCCATCGTGGGGATTCAAACCACTGACCTTCTGATTGGCAAGTCCTAGGCTCTGTGGTTTAACCCACAGCGCTACCCGTGTCCCCCTATCCCTTTTACTGTGGATTAAAAATAAACACATATATGAAAGGGACATATTTAAACTGAGTGCATTTTTTTCTATGCACCCTTCCTCAAAAAATATGCACCTTTGTCCCCATTTCCCCTATAAAACACACTTTACTGTATGCACCACAAAATTTGGACCTGGGTGCAATCCATTTCTCAACTGTGTTCTGACTGCTGATGAATTAGGTTGGTTCACTTTAGGATGTGAATAAGATTGACCTCCCTCCCTAGTTGGGGAAGAGTGTGGGTGGGGGCGTACATTTAGATGCACTCAACCCCTCCCCCCAACAATTAACAAGGGTGGGGTTCAAAATCACTGACACGAGTGGCTTTTTATTTTGTTTGCAGAGGGCTGAAATGTTCCCGAAATGTGCCCCATCCTGTTTTATCTCAGCACTAAATGAAACAGATGTGCATCCCTTTTTCCAATTAAGAAGAAAGAGGAAGAAAGGCAAATGCTTCAATTTTTTTAAAAAAACAACAACAACCCAACTCTAATGCCTCTCTCTTAAAAAAAAGGGGGGGTGGGAGAAAGAAAGAAGAAAGCAAAGAAAATCTTTAACTGGCTTTTTCTCCTAAGGACAAGTAAAGGGAAACTGTTCTGTTGTGAAGTGCATTATACACACACACTAAATGGTGCCTACGGCGTTTTAACTCCTCATTAAATCCCTGGCAGAAAACCAGCATGTCATATATTATGTCTTAACTGCAACATCTGCATTTGCATCTGCTTTTTTGCTTTTGAATGCTCCTCACTGCATGAGCTAGCGAGAGGCAGAAAAGGGAGAGAGAGAGACAGAGAGAGAAAGAGAGAGAAAGAGAGAGGGAGAGACCCAGATGGCCGGCAAGGTGTCTTTCCAATGCAATGGGAAAATCTTTCTGTGCCACAGCTTGCCTTCCTCCATCTTGGTCCAGTTCTGGCTTTTGGTGCGTAAAACATATTTGCCTTCACCTGCTCTCCCATGTGACCCTGTGTTCTTTTTGACCGTATCTTCATGCTTGAGATTATGAGCTATAGAGCATAGCTATAGAGCCTCGCCCCAGTATACCTGAAGGAGTGTCTACACCCCCATCGTTCTGCCCGGACCCTGAGGTCCAGCTTCGATGGCCTTCTGGCAGTTCCCTCACTGGGAGAAGTGAGGTTACAGGGAACCAAGAAGAGGGCCTTCTCAGTAGTGGCTCCCGCCCTGTGGAATGCCATCCCATCAGATGTCAAAGAAATAAACAACTATCTGTCTTTTAGAAGACATCTGAAGGCAGCCCTGTTTAGAGAAGCTTTTAATGTCTGGTGTTTTATTGTTATTATTATTGTTATTATTATCATTAATTCTGTTGGGAGCTGCCCAGAGTGGCTGGGGAAACCCAGCCAGATGGGCGGGGTATAAATAAAATATTATTACAGTGGTACCTCGGGTTAAGTACTTAATTCGTTCCAGAGGTCCCTACTTAACCTGAAACTGTTCTTAACCTGAAGCACCACTTTAGCTAATGAGGCCTCCTGGTGCTGCCATGCCGCCGGAGCACAATTTCTGTTCTCATCCTGAAGCAAAGTTCTTAACCTGAAGCAATATTTCTGGGTTAACGGAGTCTGTAACCTGAAGCGTATGTAACCTAAAGCGTATGTAGCCCGAGGTACCACTGTATTATTATTATTATTATTATTATTATTATTATTATTATTACTACTACTACTACTAATATATGACCTTGGTACATGCAGATCATGTTTCAACGCATGTGCATGTAGCGAATGTCAAGGGACACAAAGCTCACAGCGGCTGCTCACCTGAGGGCTGCCATTTTGGTTGCCACAGAATGCCATGGGCACAACGTCGCATCATTATTTAGCCTTATTCCGGGGCATTCTGGGAAATTAAAGGGGCAGTTGCCAACCCAGAAGGGGGGGACTGCAGTGAGTTTTGGCCCACCTGCAGGGCCAATCTTGCGTCAATGGGAGCGCTTTAGTTCCTGCTGCCTCTCTTCCCAAAGTTAAGTCCTTTTCGCTTGGGGAAGAAATGGGCTGTCAGAGAGGGCACAGCAACAGAAGAGGCAGGATGTGATCCATAGGTGACATCCACACTGTACATTTAAAGCACATTCAATGCACATTTTTTACAACTTTTTAAAATTGGTTTTTAAACAAGAACCATGACGTAGGTACCGTTCTCTTGACTCAGCAGAAGGCCCAGGATTTGCACCGGGATATGCTTCATCGCAGGGCTGTTTTATTGCACACGCTTTGATTTCCGAAGGCAATTGTAGCAAAACAAGACTATCAATGTCCTCCTCCCCACCCTCACTTTGCATGCTGAGAAATTCTAAACCCCGAGTTTCTACACCCTTGAAAATGACTCTTTCACCTAGTGTCCCTTTTCAGGTACACAAATCCCATCTGGAACGAGCAGAACATTTCCCTGGGAGAGTAACATCAAGTTGGAACAAGGCGCATGCCTAAAGGTCAGGCAATGGGCCGAAACAAACATGAGAAGCAGAACAAACGAGGAAGAAGAGATTGACTGGGGGGGGGGGGGAGAAACCAAGCAACAAGAGAGAAGCAACAAAGGATTATATAAAGAAAACAAGAGGCAGCCCTGCCCTCGCTATTAGCATTTACCTGTGATCCACCTGCCAGGTTTCTGAATGATTCCAAGCCTCAATAGATCACCTCGTTGCAAACTCAATTCAATGGCATAAGTGGAGATTTCGAGGTCAGCTGAAGTTCCTCTAGCATACAACGTATGGGCATTTTCTCACTGTGGGTGTAAATATTTATAGAAATCTTTGTAGCAGGTGCGGTAAAGAGACAAGATGCCAACAGGAAAAAAAAAAATCAATTGGTGCATTTACTGGTTGGGTGGGGGGGCTTCACTTGCATGAAGGCCAGAGGATAATTGTGGAAGGGTTTGCAAAGTGGTTGCCAGGCAATTCTATGGTAACTCAGATCACACGTTGTATTTGCCCATGTAAACATTGTTTAGTAGTTGAAAGGTTGTTGGTTTCAGCAGATTTGGAACAGCTTGCTGAGATGTTGCATGGTCACCCTGGGCTCTGTTGAAAAATTGAAATAAAATAAAATAGATAAAATATTATCTAATTGAGCATGTGAGCAGGAAGAGCATTGTCCGGATACTTCCTTGATTCCATTCGCTACAGTTCAGTGTTTAAGCTACCATCATTATAACACTACTTACAATTTATTGTGGCAGTTTCAAACAATGCCTCCCTTTATGGTTAGCCCCCGACCCCCAGTTCCATGTGAAAATGGTAGATGATTCATTTACATTTCCTTTGACTGATGTCACTAACCATTGACTTGACTTACCATTATTTATTCCGTCACATGGCTAAATCTTGTTGGTTGCATGGCATCGTGATGCCACCTCATTCAGTGCACAATCCCTGATTGGTTGAGCTCACCCATGTGACTAACACAAGAAAGTGAACAGAACAACAGAAGTAGCAGTTGGGGTAGGAAACAATATCACATTACAGGACAGGGAAAAAGTCCTTCAGGGAATATTTCAAACACATTGAGATAAATAAATTCTCATTTGAAAAGTGAAACTGGATGATATTTGGTGTAGTCCAAGTCTGAGGGATTTGTGGGAGGATGTGAAAGTTCAGCCAATCCCCTTTGATCATGCATGGCTGTTTTATGAATTTATTGCACAAATTCTCCTCTACTGTTTGTCTCAGTGGATATTTCAGCGGATAGGCAGGGATTAGGGACCCATTGTCCTGTGCGTGTTGCTAGACTCAGACTCCCATCATCCCCAACCATAGGGTGTGCTGCAAAGGCTGGTGGGAGTTGTGGTCCAATACAACTGGAGGGAGAAGGCGGTACTTAGCCAACCCAGGGTAACTTAGCATCTGAATTATTTTTTTCTTAAATGGAAATGTCTCGCCTGTACTTGGAGTTCAGCTGCACCATCTTTGACAGTGACAGTCTGCAGCTCAGGAAGATGGTGGTTCAGCTGAGACTAGCTGAGTGATGGCTTCTCTTTCTGCCCTCTCTCTTCAGCAGAGTTGTGTATTTAGATACACTCTCTTTTGTGCTAAAAATAACGAAGGGTCATATTGGAAAGAAATCAGTATAGAGGAACTGATCCATTATTGATAGAAATTTCAAGCCAGCTTGCCAGTCTGTTTTGTACTGTGGTCGACCCTCAATTTTTAATGAAGGAACTTACGAAAATCGTAGAGGGTGTAAACCGGTGACCTCAGGATGATACCTTGCAGCAAAAGTTCCCGTCGCAGAATAGAGCTGCCTGCCCTTGCATCTTTTCTGAGCTTTACCTCAACCTGACCTTGGCTTTTGAAGGTAACAATACCGTCGGGCACAATACCTTGACTCAGACAGGAAAGGCAGATTTAGGAAGATGCGCAACAGTGAAAGAAGACTAAACAAACCAACCTGCTTGGCTTTTGTGCACCGTTTCCATACATTTACCCTCTGATTAATACTCTTGTCCTGTTTTGCTGTACACACCTCCTGTTTGTTGAGAGAGCCTGTTTAATCAAACAGTTTTTATGAAGATAATTCTGCTGGGAGCCATGTAACAAAGGCACAGGAAGAGGCACAGACTACTGAAGAGGAAGAAAAGAGATGGGGTCAAGGAACTGGAAGATGGGCTGGGCAGGCTCTCATATCAGGCATGCAAGAATGGAAGATCTTGGTGTGGGGTGTGTGCCTCTGAAATGGATCACACTCTTTGTGTCCACAAGCTACCACATTTGAAATACTGTGAACAGTTCTGCTTCCCTCACCTCAAAAAGGATACTGACGTAGTATTCTTGAGCAGTCTTACGAGGCAAAGGTGGTGTGGTGGTAGTGGTGGGAAGTGAATTTGGACCTCGGAATGTCCAAAGTCTATATCAGATTTGGATTTGAATCACAGAGATGCCCCCCTTGCAAAATGGTGGTGGGGAAACGTAACCTTAAGAGGTGCAAACAAGCCTTGATTAGATAGTCGGTAGGGCAGTGACACTCAAATGCAGGTGGCATGAATGTCAATCTCCATCGGATTGTGTCCAGTGACTGAAACACACACAGAGAGAGATTCGTGCTTTATTGCGATGCTCCTCATAGTATCTACATGGCAGTAGAAGCCCACATTTTACTGGCAGAGTGTGCAGACGTCCCTTCTTACACCTGCCCAAGCGAAGAGTTATCACACTTTGCCATGTGCTTGGTCAATGTCCGTTCTCCTGTAGCAAAGCTATTTCCCTGTTCCCCTGAAGAGATAGAATCAAAAGCATTAGGGGAAGTGTTTGAACTGATACTCTGGTAAGCCCAAGGTCTTGGTTTCAAATGAAGCTATCAGGACTTATCTGTGCCTAATTATAATGGAGTAATTTGTTCCAAATATTATTTTATTGTTGTACTATTTAGCTTAGCAACTCAGTGGCATGATCTGCACTCAAAGGGCCTCTGGCTCAGTTCCTGGCGTCTCTGAAAAAAGAGGACACAGGTCTGCATATGATTACCATGTGCCAATGGATCTGTATCGATGCAAAAATTTGAAATATTTAATTACTATAGTTTAAATAGAGATGCAATACATAGTGCCCTAATGGGGAAGACTGCGACCTGTGGGCCTTCTCAGTCTGCTGTGCCTGTGCTGCTAACTGTGGGTGGGCAACTGCAAGGACCACTCTTGCTCGTATAGATCTTTAGCATTAAACCAGATTTGAGCAGGACAACCTTTCAGACAGAGAACGGGGGGAGCTAAGATTTGGTCACCATGTCCAACAACAACCAGAGGGCCGCAAGCTAGCCACTGCTGAAAGAGAGGACCGTGCTCTGTAAAATAGGACACACGGCCACTCTAAGTGAAAGTCTCTAATCCTACTTAGAAAGTCTCAACAGGAATCACTTCTGATTACATATGATTTGGGTGGGGCTGCAAGGAATACGTTCCAAAAGACTGGGCAAAACTTGTAGTAGTGGATTTCCTGTTTTGGATGGTGGTTGGACTTGCGGAGCTTTCGAGATCCCTATCAGTGCTACGATTCTACATATTTCCAAAAACTCAGTGAAAATGAGGCCAAGCCAAACTGTATTGTTCGCTCTGATCCTGGAATGGAATGTCAATGGAATATTCCTCAAAAGAAAGGTTCGAAGGCTGCAGCCTTAACCTACAACCTATGAAATAGTTTTCCTTTTTAACCTTCGGAAAACAAAAAGCTAAAGTGCCACCTGGTCTCCCTGGATTATGGTCTATCGAAATGATTTCTAACAAGCACAGAAGTCACCACCATTCTTGAGAGCAGTGGCAGGAAATGTGCTCGTTTCTACTCCTGCAGAAACTGCTCTTCTTTTATAAACGGTAATGGGAGTACAAAATGGAATTATGGAACTGACCTGAACATTCTGTTAATTGCAAGGTGGTGGGAGGTTATTTTCACCAGGGGAACATTCAGCAATTCGATGTTGCAAATTGCTTCACAAGTCATGGAAACTGAACTCATTAATTGAATGATATGATAGGTTAGCAAGCTAGAATCATCAGTGTAAACTATTTAGAGATTCATATAGCAAAATGAAAAAGGAAAAAGAGATGAAGATGTGAAACCAGTAACATGATATTTATTGCATAAAATTTTAATAAAATTCTTCATATTTTCAAGATCAAGTTTCATCCCGGTAACTTGAACAAAATATCTCAGATTTCGATTTGGTGGATTTCGATTTGGTGGACAGAGTGCCTGAAGAACTATGGAGGGAGGCTCGTAACATTATACAGGAGGCAGCAACGAAAACCATCCCAATGAAAAGGAAATGCAAGAAAGCCAAGTGGCTGTCCCACGAGGCCTTACAAAAAGGCAAGCAAAATGTGAGGGAGCTAGTGAAAGTTACAGGAAATTGAATGCAGATTTGCTGCACCCCATCCCTTCCCAGCTCACCCAAACCCTCCCTACTTGCCCCAAGCCCACCTCCATTCACAATTTACCCCATTCCACCCCTTTTCAAAGGAGGGTGGGAGGCCCTTCATAGATTGGTTTGGCAAACCGCTCTCTGAAGCACCTCCCCACGCTGTTAATTGCCATGACAGCAATGTTTATTGGGTGGGGGAGAGGCACTTCAGAGAGTGGTTTGTCAAACCACACTCTGAAGTGGCTCTCACTTTTAAACAGCTGACCTGGCTGGCTGTCACCCATACAGCTTGTGTGCTCACCTGTGAATCTGTCTTCATGCTGGAGTTTCTGTGGCTACCTGTTGGTTGCCACAGGAACTACAGCATGACGACAGCCTCTTAATTTTATTATATAGTACCATATCACCAACTGAGACATAGAACATATCCATTGGAATTCATAGGGGGAAAGTCCATTGATTTCCTTGGATTTACTCCATGGCTGTCACCAAAACCA
Organism: Podarcis filfolensis; assembly: GCF_964270895.1. Taxonomy (NCBI): domain Eukaryota; kingdom Metazoa; phylum Chordata; class Lepidosauria; order Squamata; family Lacertidae; genus Podarcis; species Podarcis filfolensis. Next base: position 9,383,448 of record NC_139608.1, read on the forward strand.
GCTGAACGAACTCTACCTTGTAATCCATATTTCAAACTAAGCATTGGACATCTAGGGGAAACTGGGCTGACCATTCCATTTCTTCACAACAACCAACCATTTGTTTCAAGTATGAGCTCATGGTTCTGTGTGCACGAATATTTCCCTCCACGTTTGCACTGCATCACAGGCTTCATAATCTTAAATTTGTACCGTGTAAACAGTTAACAGTCAACATATCGCCAGGATAAAAACACTGGAGCAATTCTAGATAGGTAGCTGAGGGTTTCATTGGCTTGGCTTTTTTGGCTTCCTGGAGGAGGCTCACAGCATTTGGAACCAATACCCTCTGGGAATGGTGTTACATGATGTAGAGCCACTCCTACTGTGCATTCTATTCCAGCCTGGAACACTGTTTTGTGATGTAGCATTTTTCTCAATGAGGCATTATATTCCCACTTAGAAAGCTACCTGCTGCGGGAAGCCAAGACACTGCTAAAGCAATGACGAGCGGTTTCCCCCACCCCTTGCTTCAGAAAAGAATGAAGCCACTCAGGCACCTTGTCTTAAAAGCTCTTGTCCAGAAAGCTCTTAGAGTCTTCACCCCAAAGTTCACAGCTGGTGGGTTGAGTTTGGCTTGGTGGTCCAACAGTCAAGAAGGTGGTTTCTGCATGTGCTGTAGAGGGAAGTGAGGGGCAACTGGGGCTCATCCACCTGGGAAGGTAGCCCATCTAGGAGAAGGAAAACTCTGATCCTAAACCTCTGCTGCCTTGCGGGATGCAGGAGAAGAAAATGCTACACAAATCCATAGTGGAGTCCCTAAGACAGTTGAGTGGTATCTTGTATGCCTCTTTCTGGCAACTCCTGCAGCCAAGCTGGTGTCAAACACATTGCTCTGCTTTTATTTGGACCAGTCTGGCAAGGCTGGGGGGGGGCAGGTCTTGTCCTCTGGGCAACCCAGGACTTCCACACACACTGCCCAGGATTGTGCCCTGGAGAGGTCCCTTTGGTGCGGCTAATGCAGCAAAAGCAATGTGGGAGGCAGCCATTATGAGTTACTGGTCTCTGTAGCCACAGCAGGCGCTGTGCTTCTCCAGCGTTTGACTTCATCTCTGAAGAAGCACTTCAGTGTCCCTTGAGGGATGCCAACAATTATAACATATGTTTTTCAAAGGTTTGCCTGTGGAAGATCTGCAGTCCCACATGTACCATGGCTCAGGCAGCTCATTTAGCAATGAAAGCAACAGGTGGAATGCATACTTTGTGCTGGGGTTCGGTCTTGACATAAGTATATTGTGTATAGTTGTTTCACTCACAGATCAGAACGAAGAACTTCATACCAAAGGACACAATTATACCATTTTGCTAATTTTGTTTAATTTTAGGAATGCATCATTTTAGTGCTCACTATAGTTAGCACTAAAATGAGGCATTCCTAAAATTAAAGTGCATTTATTTTTTCTAAAATGTCATTTTATCTGTTTATTTTTGCCCACCCCCATTTATTTCCCACATTATGCCTGGCAGTGCCTTCTGTAAGGGCCCTCAGGACACAGTGTTGCTTTGACGTGCTAAGGCTGCATTCACACAGCAATTTATTCAATTGTCATTACTTTTGTTACATTCCTCATTGTATTTGAGCTTTCACATGATGTAAAAGCCGCTTCTGAAACTATAGTGGAATATAGTGCAAGGTTTAAAATGTGTTTGTGGTAGAGGGTAGGAGTGGAGGGGTTTTGGTTGTTGTTTTTTAGTTCGTTTACTTGTTTGTTCGTTCTTGTTTTTATTATGCATTTTGTGTTTTTACCTTGTATTTTTATGTTGTGAACTGTCCTGGGATCTACGGATGAAGGGCAGTATGCAAATTTAAAAATAAAAATAGTATGCATTTTGCTTCCAGAAAAAATCCATTTGCAAGTAAGATGGAAATGATTGCTAAACATGCACTATAGTTCCACCATTGTTCCAGAAGTGGCTTTTACATTGTGTGAAAGCTCAAATACTGTGGTATCTCTGGTTGCGGACAGGATCCGTTCTGGAGGTCCAGCCAGATCCCGAGGTTTTTGCAACCGGAGACACCACTTCTGCGCATGTACGCACGGCAAAAGCCCAGTAATATACTTCCGGGTTTGCCGTTTACGTATACCGAAGTTTACATAACTGGGGGGATACAGAAGCGGAGATACGACTATAACGTGCAAATAAGAAGTTAGGAAAACACTGTGAAAATGCATCAATCTGTCATGTGAACGCAGCCTGAGTTGCCCTTGGAATGAGACCATTCAGCATTTTTAAATTTTAATAATAATAATAATTTATTATTTATACCCCGCCCATCTGGCTGGGCTTCCCCAGGCACTCTGGGCGGCTTCCCAAAAAATATTTAAATACTGTAATACATCAAACATTAAAAGCTTCACCAAACAGGGCTGCCTTCAGATGTCTTCTAAAAGTTTGGTAGTTGTTGTTCTCTTTTAATTAAAATGGGGCAGTTGGAGGCACACTTAGAATCATAGAATTGTAGATTTGGAAAGGACCACGAGGGTCATCTAGTCCAACCCCCCCTTGCAATGCAGGAATATGCGGTTGTCCCATACAAGGATCAAACCTGCAGCCTTGGTGTTATCCCTGTTACGTTGGAAAACATGTCTGTTTGGGACATAATACTCAAAGCAACCCACCAATTTCCACTGATACAACAGGATTGTGATACATGCAGGCCCGTGATTCTCACAGAGATGTAGCAGGGGAACTCGTGTGTGTGTGTGTGTGTGTGTGTGTGTGTGTGTGTGTAGCATGCCTCTGCCTTTGGGCATAATGCCATGTGGTTTGGGAAGGTCTTGCTCAGCATGTTGTGGTGGTTGTGAAATGAACGGCAGGTCTTTGCGAGGCTGGGACTGCCTCCTCTCTCCCCCCCCCCCCGCTCTCCCCCTGCCTTCCCCCAACATCCTCATTATTTTCCAAGGGTTAACATTCTCACACGCTCGACCCCTGGGACAATGTAGTGTTTCAGACCCCGAGCCCACCTCACCAGCAGCTTGAAGCAAGGGAGAATTACCGAGATGTCCCTGATAATTTGTGTGTTTCTCATGCAGTTCTGTTTACCTCTGGAGAATAGCTCGGATTCGTGGGGTGGCTCATCTGTTTGTTTCCCAGGAGTGTCCTCCTCCTCAGGTACAAATGCCTTGTTGTTCCCCGGTCCTGTCTGCCTCCTTGGTGACGGATAGATGAGAACCGTTCCCTTTGCTTTGGGAATCTAATGTGATCTGGGTCGCCCTCGGTGGCAGGCAGAACTGAAGGGATTTAAAGAGAAGACAGTTAACACTATGAGAACTTGGAACAGTGGCTGGGGAAGGAGCAGGTAGGCTCCCTATCTGTTCCCCGAGGTGCGGGGTTGTGCAGTTTTAACACACTGTGCCTTCTTACACTGCAGAAAAATGCCAGCAATGTTGTCAGATTTGAACAGAGCAAAGAACCATTTCCCCCTCATGCAGGTTAAACTACAAAAGGATGCCTGGGGACTGGCTGGTGTGGATGTGTGCGGAGAGGTGCTTTTCCAAGACTATTTGCTCTTCGTTTATGCAAAAAACACTCTTGGAGGGGGACAGAAGAGATTCTGCTCTCCAGAATGCTAGTCTGGAGGTGCGTGCGCAAGTGATTTACGGCAGCCACTTGCGCCATTTTTAAGAATGAGGGGGAAGGGAAAGGATGAATGAAATGTGCATACGCGAATTAATCTTTATAGATGCAAGTTAGAAATAGTTGCGCAGCTTAAATAGAAATACAGTAGTAACTCGGGTTACATATGCTTCAGGTTACATACGCTTCAGGTTACACACTCCGTTAACCCAGAAATAGTGCTTCAGGTTAAGAACTTTGCTTCAGGATAAGAACAGAAATCGGGCTCCGGCGGTGTGGCGGCAGCAGGAGGCCCCATTAGCTAAAGTGGTGCTTCAGGTTAAGAATAGTTTCAGGTTAGAAACGGACCTCTGGAACGAATTAAGTTAACCCGAGGTACCACTGTACATCTCACCATAGGGGGTGAGAGGCGACCTGAGATTCGGTGTCCCATGACCAAAGATACCGGAAAAGCAAAAATATGGGGAGTTGTGGTTTTCTTGGTTTTAGAAAAAAGATGACTAAAGGGAGGCATTTTGATAGTTCCTAGAATTATGCATGATAAGGAGAAAATGGAAACAAACCTTTCTCTCTGCCTCTCATAATACTGGAACTGGTCCTTTAAAGGAGGATCAGACAGATTTCGTGGAGAAAAAGAGGTCCACCAATGGTTACTAACCAAGATGGCTGATCTAGGATCAGGTGGATCTCTGGGCACCTGTTTCTGGGAAGGAATAGACTGCTCCCTTTGTGCCTTGTTCATGGGCTTCCCAAGAGGCATTTGGGGAACTGAATGCTGGGCAAGATGTGTGCTTGTTCTGATCCAGACATTGGTCTGACTAAAGATTAGTTTCGAAATGAGGTCCATTTCATAAATGAGTAGTGCCAGGCTCTTTGGACAGAGAGCTGCTGCCAACAGGGATTCCTTGACAAACATACCTCTGTTATTCAGGAAAACCCTAAAGCAAGCTCAACTCACATTTTAGAAGACTGGTGGTCATCACTAACGTACAGGCCATGACCGATTGACATGCGTCCTAAAGATGTGTGATTGTGCACACATGCACAGCGCTGAGCCCAGAAATCACCGAAAATGTCACAAAATATGTCACAAAAAGGGTGAAAGGGGGCGGGGGCAGGGTCTAACAGGACAAGGCGTCATACTTGCTAGATATCCTCTTTTTCCAGAGCATGTCATAATTTTCATGGGTAGAGTCATCACAGCGATCCAGTTAGAAGTAGAAGTATGTATTTTTAGGCACACTTTACCTTAGCATGTGTGTTTTTGTACTTGGCTGCATGGGAAAAAATGGGGGAAATTTCCAAGGGTGACTATGTTTTGTTTCAGGCGTTGTTTCAAAAAGTGCAGATGAGATAGGTTCGCTTTTAAATGTGAACTGAATCAAATTTGCTGCCCACCCCCACCCTCCCATCCCTATCCCAGGCCTTAAGCAGCAAAAGCTATGCAGATATAATTTCAGATGTCACCTTCCTGGTGCAAATTGCTTGGACACCTGCAGAGTCCTGCAACAGACTTTCCTAGCTGCTGATAAGGTCAGTTTTGCAACGGATTGCCCATTAAGGCAGATCCCCCCCTCTCCCCAATCCCACTTTGCGCCCCACAAAACTTTAACCTGCCCTGTGTGTGAAAGGGGAGCCACTCGTTTGAATCTATTGTACCTGTTATTAAAGCATTTTTGGTCTTCCTCTTTATTTTTTGGCAAATCCACGGCCTTCCATTTAGGCCTCTGTTGTTCCATTTAGGCCTGCGTTTCCCTGCGCTGCCTTCCTGACTGGCTCTGGGGAGGTGGGGTGGAGGGAGAAATCCTGTTGCTTTCATTCTCTTCTCCCTTTACTCCACCCCGTCCCTCCATTTGAAAATAGAATCTATGATTTCTATCATTTCCACTTAGATAGAAATATGTTGTGAAAGGTAATTTTATTGCAGAGAAATAATCTTCCTAATGTCAGCCATTATTTCACTCTCAGTGTGACAAGCAGGGTAAGTGTTGGAAATCGCTGTATATTTCAGCTAAAGTATCTTGACAACACAAACCAAGAGGAGAGAGGCAGTCTCTTTTGTTAATGAAAACTGCACTGTTATTTCGGCGTATAATGGAGAGCCTCATGTAAATGATTGCCTGTCGTCTGGCTGAAAGAAGAAAGAGGGGAGGGGGGGTGCAGGTAGGGAAGAAATCGCACCGATCAGGAAGAACGATTGCTGTCCTTTTTTTTTTTACTGAATATCTTACTCTTGTCTTTATTATTATTATTATTATCACCACCTTCTTCTTATTCATTGCATTTCCCCTTTTATTTTGGAATGTGCTGACTCTGACATTTGGCGCATGGGACAAATGTTCCCAAGGGCTGCGTGATTTGCTGGGTCCACAAGGCAGGCGCTCAGCAGTCAAACCACAGCAGTCCCCCAAAACACACATACGCCTCGTTTCCGTTCTGGGAACCTGGATTTTGGAAAACCCAAAGCACCCGGAAGCTTCCCCTTCCCCTCGTTTATGGCCAGGTCTTTCTAAGGCGTGCGGCATGCTGGGTAAATAGGAGCCACATTCTCCTCAAAGAAAGCCAGAGCACAGCTGCGCACTCTGGAACCTGTGGCTTGCTACAAGAGAACAGGACCTTGCAGTGTTTTTAGTTAGGGATAATCCAAGGCTAACATTTACTTCCATGTAATGACCTCTGAGCATTAAGTCCAGGGGTGGCCCAAGACATTTGGGTACCTGAGACGAACGAGCAAGTGGCACTCCCCCCCCCCACCAGGGAAGAAGGGGTGAGCGAAGATCTACTTCAGAAACAAGGGCAGGCTAGAGATCTACATGGGGATCTTGCTGCCTTAGGTGGTCACATCACTTAGCCCCATGGGTCCTGATTTAGTCTGTTGTTTCATGGGCTCTCTTTACTCTGGCTCATCTCCAGGACTATGGAGTCTGCACAATACCTTCAAGGCAGTATCCTACCACTTGAAACTGTCATGGCCTCCCCCCAAGAATGTTTGTTTGTTTGATATACCACCCTATACCTGGGGGTCTCAGGGCGGTTCCCAGAATAAAATCAAGATATAAAACCACAAAATACCTAATAAAAATATCAACAGCAACCCAATAGCCCAACCCTCCCAAAATAACACATTTCAAAAGGGCATAGTATGTAAATTGGATCAACCTGGTGAAAAAGGAACGTTTTTGCCTGGCGCCTAAAGGTGTATAATGCAGGCACCAGGAAACTTCCCCGGGGAAGGGGAGCCACTGCAGCCCTTTAGTCAATATTGGGAAGTATAGTTTGTTAAGGGGATGAGAGTTGTTTGGAGAACCTTATCTCCACCACAAAGCTACAGGTTATCAGAGCGGCTTGACAGACAATCTGGAAACGGTAGCTCTGTGAGGGGCATGTGGGTCGACTAACAACTCATAACGAACTACAGTTCCCAGAATGCTTTGGGGGGAAGCCATGACTGTTTCAAGTGGTAAGATACTGCTTTGATGGTATAGTGCAGATGAGGCCTAATTCTAACAGCTTTTCCATTTGCCTCCCTTTATTTTCACTCTCACTTTGCCATGTTCCACCAGTTGCTTATCGGGGCCATGTGAACACGAGGCAGCCAGTTTGAGTCACTGTGAAGAAACATTGTTCCCCAAACATGGGTCGCCCGCTGGTTTTTTTTTTGGACTACATTTCCCATAATCCCTGACCACTGGCCCTGCTAGCTGGGGATGATGGGAGTTGTAGTCCAAAAAGAGTTGCAAACACTGCAGTAGACACTGAAGGCCAGCTAATCCCTGGGATGAGCTGAACTACCTAGGTTCAGGTGAGCACAGGGAACCAATCACTTCTCACTTCCTTTTTGTGCAACTTCAGTTGATGTGAGCAGCTTGTTGCTGTGAAGCACCACTGCCTTCTCCTCTGCTTTCTTGTTTGTCTGTGAAATTATACACCAGTAGAATCGGGGGGCCAGTCCAATGAAGATGAGCGTTGGAAAGTTCAGCAGAGAGAAAAAGAAACGCTTCTTCACACAGCGCTTAATTAAACCCTGGAATTTGCTCCTGCAGGGTATAGTGACAGCCATCGACTTGGATGGCTTTAGGAGAGGATGAGGCAAATTCATGAATCACAAGGCTGTTGACGGCTACAGTCTACCTCCACAAGATGCTTCTGAATGCTAGTTGCTGGGGAAATGAGTGCTGTTGCAGGATTCTCTTGGAATCTGCTTAGCCACTGTGAGAACAGAATGCTGGACTAAAATGGCCACTCTCCTAATCCAGCAGGACTGTTCTTACAGACCCCCCAAGTGTCCCTATTTTCCAGGGACGTCCCTGATTTAGAGAAGCAGTCCTGGTTTCTGATTTGATCCCGGAATGTCCAAGTTTTCCTTCAGATGTCCCTATATTCATCAGATAAATGGAGTTATCCGACCCCCTGAATCGCGTGAAAGCAATCCTGTATAGGAAAGGGGTTTTAATTGTTTTTTTAAAGTTTTTATATATATTGGAAGCTGTCCAGAGTGGCTGGGGCAACCCAGTTAGATGTGTGGGGCATAAATAGTAAAATTATCATTATGGAATGGGACGTTCCTATTTTCATCAGAGAAATGCTGGAGGGTATGTTCTTATGTATACGTCTTTGTCATTCCTCCTCCTCCTCCTCCTATACCCCACCCATCTGGTTGGCTTCCAACACATATAAAAACCATAACAAAACACCAAACACTAAAAACTTTCCAATACAGGGCTGTCTTCTAAAAGTTGTATAGTTTTTTATCTCCTTGACACCTGATGAGAGGCTGTTCCACAGGGACGGCACCACTACCGAGAAGACCCTGTGCTTGGCTCCCTGTAACTTCACTTCTTGCAATGAGGGAACCACTAGAAGGCCCCCAGTGTCCTATGCCCCAAGTATTGCAGTTGTGGTATTTTGCATGCCCCATATACTTCACGACCGTGTGTTTGCCATCAGTGCTGACTACTTGAGATCTCTTTCCCGCTATGGGAAGCTGGTCTTGGCAGTGCCCAGAGGCAAAGCACAGGGGACCTGGGCTCAGAAAATGTTTATATTGGGGCAACATTTACCTTGGGACAGAGAAAAGGGAAGCGAAGGACAATGGTGTGCGCTTATGTTTCTCAAACCATTCCCTGCAGCTGATGAAAGCAGGTTTGTGTAAATGTACCCTTAAATACAAATTTTCTAGTTGCTAATCGTTATTTTCCTCCCAGCTTACTAGTTCTTGTGTTGGGTTTCTTCTCTTCCTTTGATCTGCTGCCATTTCTTCAGATATAACTTCCAACTGGCCATTGTTTCTTAAATTGCTCCATTTTATTTGGTGTTCTCATGATGCTTATCAACGTAGTTTGTTACCAGGTGTGGGTGGCGCAGGGCTGATATGAAATTCCTTCTCCAAACAGCCTTCTCTTGTCTTCTGAAAACTGAGTCATATGCCCCTTTTGCTGAGTTTCTGCATCCCCCCCTTTCCCCCTTATCTATCAGTTCCTTACGCATTTCACTCCTTCCCTTACTCGCTGTTTATATTTTAAAGTGTTGGTCACCAGATCTCCCCCTTGGGAATCTTCTTGGCTGTTGGTTGCCTAGAAAGCCACTTTCAGGTTAGAAACATCACCCTCTTATTTCACATTGTATTAAATGTACAGTTTACAAACTCTGTAGGATAAGGCATTCATCGGTAAGATTGGGAAGCCAGACATTAAGATGAAGTGGCGCCTGCAAGACGATTCACACAACCGCTTGGGCTTCTCTCGAAAGTTCTCAGACATCTTGCCTGAAGGGAAGCTTCCACAATCATTTTGGATTTCATTCTTTCAGGGCAAACTGTGCTGCCACCCCCAGCTCCAACATACCTAGACTGAGACTCATTGGACAGTGGAACAATCTTCCCAATGTGAACTGAATTGGAAAGATGCAATCATATCAGCGGTACCTACAGAAGACTTTTTCAAAATGGCAAATAGCATGGGGAAAGGTCAACTTCTTTTCACTTCGTTCTATAAATACAGCTGCACAGATCATTCTTCGCCCATCATTCGCCTTAGCGCGAACATTTCCAACTTCAATGTATAAAGTTTAAGTGGTGGTTTGCTCAGGTCTTGCCCTCCAACATTTGGCAGCAGAAAATATAGGTCAAGCCCCTTGTACTTTAAAGAGAACAAGTTGTGGCTGTGAACAAGGCAGACAACAGATCATTTCGTTTCCATGGGCTCTGGAGGTAGCACGTTTTGAACGACAGGTTTTAAATAATGCCATTCTCTATACACAAAGCACATTTTCTCCGTGATCCGAGGAGCCGGAAGGTGGCCTCGGTGGCATGAAGTGCCTGCCACCAACTTTGGCTGGGCAGAGATAGCCTATCTTCTGTTGTCTGGGCTCTGGTAACCTCTAGGATAGATTACTGCAACGTGTTATACATGGGGCTGCCTCTGAAGGGGGTTTGGAAACTTCAGTTGGTGCAGAATTCAGCAGCCAAGTTGCTCACTGGGGCAAGATGGCCTGAGCACAGAATGCCACCAATCCTGGCCCAACTGCACTGGTTGCTCATTGGTTTCTTGGCCCAAATCAAAGTGCTGGTTTTGACCTATAAAGCCTTAAATGAACCGCCCTGAGCCCTGTGATCATCATCTGAAGCTCTTCTTCATGTGTCCTTGAGAGGTCCAGAGGGTGGCAACATGACAACAGGGCTTTTCTGCGGTGGCTTCCCATTTGTCGAATGCTCTCCCCAGGGAGGCTTGCCTTGCAACTTTACATATATTTAGGCACCAGGCAAAAACAGTCCTCTTCTCCCAGGACTTGGTCTAATTTTTTTTAATGGCCTTTTAAACTGGGGGGGGTTATTATTTTGTTTGTTACTACGCTATGCGTTTTTGTTTTTGTTTTATATTGTAAACTGCCCTGTGATCCTTGGGTGAAGGGCACTTTAGCAATTAAATAAACGAATAAAATAAAATATGTGGATTCAGAGAAATGTATTAGGCTTGCCATGCATATGCTATTTCACCAAGGCCAGTCCTCTGTTTGAAGGGGCTAAGAAGGGACTGACTGAGGAAGCACGCAGAACATCAGGTCTTCCGCTTATGGGGAAATAGCTTATGGGGAAATATATTGCATTCCTATTTAAATCAGAGCAATTATTTATAAAATTGCAGCTATAAATATGTATTAGCTAATGCAAACTTTACCCAACATCAGGAATCACAAGACAGAGAAACCAGTAGGAGAACACTTCAGTCTCCCAGGACATTCTATACAAGATCTCAAAGTAGCTGTCTTATTAGAAAAGAATTTCAAAAATAGACTGGAAAGAGAAGTTGCTGAATTGCAACTTATTACCAAACTTAAAACCATGGAGAGACCTGGTCTGAATAGACACATTGGATTCTTATCTCATTATACATGATAAAGCTATTTTTAGCCATCTCACCTCTGGCTTTTTCCTGTAAGGCCAATTGCAGTCGTCAACAGGTTTACCACACCTATCAGCCAATCACCCATTCCCACCACCCTTCTGAGTAATACCCCACCTCACCCTCTCACTATATATAAAGGTATGGTGACTTCTGTTTCAGTGTATCTGAAGAAGTGTGCATGCACACGAAAGCTCATACCAATAACAAACTTAGTTGGTCTCTAAGGTGCTACTGGAAGGATTTTTTAAATTTTGTTTTACCAAAGTCAGTGTCCACTCATGTCGCCGTTGTTTGTGATGCATAATTGGACACCCTAAACTATACATGAGCATCAGTTGCTGCTAGGAACATGGCAGGCCAGTTCCATTTCAGCTGAGAGTTCTTGATGGTATAATAATAATAATAATAATAATAATAATAATAATAATAATAATTTGTACCCCGCCCACTCTGGGCGGCTTCCAGATTAAAAATACATTAAAATGTCACACATTAAAAACTTCACTGAACAGGGCTGCCTTCAGATGTCTTCTAAATGTTAGGTAGTTGTTTATCTCTTTGACATCTGATGGGAGGGCATTCCACAGGGTGGGCGCCACTACCGAGAAGGCCCTCTGCCTGGTTCCCTGTAACTTGGCTTCTCGCAGCAAGGGAACTGCCAGAAGGCCCTCAGAGCTGGACCTCAGCGTCCGGGCAGAACGATGGGGGTGGAGACACTCCTTCAGGTATACTGGACCGAGGCCGTTTAGGGCTTTAAAGGTCAACACCAACACTTTGAATGGTGCTCGGAAACGTGTTATAGATGTGGGTAAAACGAATAAATTATTTGTGGTATGAAGGGAGAAATGTAAGCTGCCAGAGAATTCTTGGGCAGCCTGGCCAAGCTAGGGCCATTAAGGGAACGGTAGATTGCCACTGAGGGTTGTTAACAAGACAAGAGAACTTCTTGCCCCAGGTGTGACCAGAGACTGGGAACAGGGAAGGTTGCCAGGGTAACTTCTCTGGGGGAAGGTGAGGGGGTTTCTGGGAGGAGGAAGGGGAGAGATCCATCTTTGGAGTGTCCTGACTGCAGGCTGCTTATGCTGCCGCCTCTTGGAATGACTGTGCCATAAGATCTGGACCCCTCTGTGCAAACCGAAGGTGTAAATGGGTGAATGAACCATCTTTCTCAAATCATGACAATCTCCACCGTGTCTTCCATCCTCCAAAGGGACACAGACCTTGTGTGGGTGCCTGGGACCCTATGCGCTCTTGCCACTGCTTGGCAGAGAGAGGGGCAGGCATCGGGCTTTTGTAAGAATATTCTAGTAGTCCCACATCTTATGGCAATGGGGTACACAGATCACGACCCATCTTTTTATGTTCTTACCTGAACACCTGTATGCAAATTGTGAAACTGTGAAATAAAATATGTCTTGAGCTTCCTTTGTTGTTTCAATCCCAACAAGTCCTCTGCCAAAGAGAGAAGCCTTTAAAAAACCAATTTGCCTCCTTGGCAGCAGGAACATCATCAGCAATATCCACAAATAAATCCCTGGCTCCATGGGGATTTTTCCCCCCTTGAGCATACATTTTGCTTCCTTGGATCTTGATGTTTCACATTTAGAGGCCACCCATAAATACTTATTATTATCTCCCATCTGTCTCGGGAGAAAATGGAGGAGTGCGCCTTTGGCGGTGAGGTCAAACGGTTGGAAGGTTGCAGCGCCTGCTGTGGCTGTAGAGACCCATACAGGAGAGACATGTTTTGTTGCAGCTGGGGCAGCTGAAGAAGGCGTCCAGTTGTGCTACTGCAGATGCACCATGGCATTTCTTCTCAAATTTTTGTGTCTCACTGGTCAGCTTATTATTGCTGCATAATATTTCACTCTTTGAACATGAACATAATATTAATGCTAATGAGGCTTTGAAATCCAATTGCTAAAGAAGAGAGAAAATAGAAGGCTGAATATCACTTCAGAAAGCAAGGAGAATCTGCTGAATCAGGCTGAACGCCCATTCAGCCCAACATCCTGTTCTCACAGTGGGGAAGCCCACAAACAGGGCTCAGGGATCACCTGGGCTCTTATATTCCAGACCGATCACTGAGATCATCTGCCAGAGTGGTCGTTGGTTGTTCCCCAAGTAGATGAGGCTCATTTGACAACCAGAAGGAACTGAACCTTTTGTGTCACCACCTCAGTCCTGTGGGACACTCGTGTCAACGGATATTCATTGACCTTCTTCTGTTCCAACTTTTAAAGACCTGCTGAAAACTTTTCTGTTCTGTCAGGGTTATGCAGACAATTAAGAATACATCTTTCCACGGTCGTTATCTTATTTCTGATTTTGACTTTTTAATATGAGTTTCACTATACGGTTTTGTTGTGAACCACTTTGATATTTTCTATATGAATTTGTGGTATATAAATATTTTTATGAATGAATAAATCCATAAGCGGGACATGACTACAGTAGCCCTCCTTCTACTTGTGATTCCCAGTAATTGTCATGCAGAGGATTATTATTCTGATCATCCTTTATTAATCACTTATTGATTCCAAAGAAGCAGTCGCTGTCATGATGGTAAGCCATCATCGATGATAATTAGCAAACCCACTTGCTGCAAGTGACGTCTGCAGCTTCGCCACGGGCTGTTTTCCCTCACCTGTTTGCTGGAGTGAAGAATGTGAGAGCTACAAGTTCCCATGAGAAGAACATTTCTGCATTGACATGGCAGTGTCTATTATCAGTCAGTTCTGCCCATGCTCAGAACTCTTGATTGGCTATAGCATCACTCTGCCCTCCCATTCATTTACACAATGTGAGATTAGATGGTTGTCTTTGGGGGGCTGAGTAGGAATTATTTTTTGTTCTCTTTTGCTCACTTACTCCATACCTGAGTGGATCGAGCGGATGAGACTAATAGTGGGTCATTAAAGCCAGCTCCTAGGGACCAAGGTCCCTTCGTCGCCACCCCAAAGAATTTCGGGGTCAGTGTTATTTCTTAAGAGCCAGTGTGGTGTAGTGGTTAAGAGCGGTGGACTTGTAATCTGGTGAACCGGGTTCACTTCCCTGCTCCTCCACATGCAGCTGCTGGGTGACCTTGGGCTAGTCACACTTCTCTGAAGTTTCTCAGCCCCACTCACCTCACAGAGTGTTTGTTGTGGGGGAGGAAGGGAAAGGAGATTGTTAGCTGCTTTGAGACTCCTTAAGGGGAGTGAAAGGCAGGATATCAAGTCCAAACTACTCTTCTTCTTCTTCTTCTTCTTCTTCTTCTTCTTCTTCTTCTTCTTCTTCTTCTTCTAAGTTTGAGTAGACCCACTGGAGCCTACTTAGATCCATTTACTTCAATGGGTCTGAGTAGGACTACCATTGTATCTTATGGAGACACCATTAAGACCAGACAATCTTACTCGGCTACGAGTGGTCGCCAAAGAAGAAGAAAGAAGACCATTGTATCTCATCCATTGGCAACAACATTTGAATTTCCACTACATAATGCTAGTTTTAAAGATCATTTTCTTTCATTATTATGTACACTACTCATGAGGAAGTTTCATGTCCATGGATATTGCTGGGAGCTGCAGAAGAACATAGCATGGTGAACCCATTAATTTTAATGGGTTTTATTGCTCAGGAGAAATTTGTGGTATAATATACATGAACTATTTCTGTAACTTTAAATCCTGCTTCATTGTATGTCTTTATGACTGCTGGTGTGCTTTTCTTGGCATCAGTTTTCTAGCTAGTGCTTCAAAAAGCTCAGCTTTCAACTAAATTTGCAAACCTTGTCAGATGTATCCAGTTCAAAGTTTATTTTTTATATTATAAATATAAGATAGCCCAATAAGATAGTATAAGATAGTACAATAGCTATTGTAGATAAAAGGAAATACATTATCTAATGCTGATATACATCTTTGTTTAACGTGTGTGTGTGTGTGTGTGAGAAAGAAAGAGAGAGAGAGAGTGAGAGAATATAATAATGAACAGTGGTACCTCCGGTTGCGGACAGGTCAGGTTCTGTTCCGGAGGTCCGGTCAGATCCCGAGGTTTCCGCAACCTGAGGACCGCTTCTTTGCATGGGCAGACTGCGCAGATTGCATGCGCAGACTTCCAGGATGCCACACGTGCATCCCGAAGTTTACATAACCAGAGGGTTACGTAAACGGAGGTACGACTGTGATTCACTTTGGGTTGCCCTGGGCAAGAGAAAGGACTAATAAATCTAATAAATAACAAATAATAAATATATATCTATAGATGTCATGCTAGCAATCATTTCCTACAATGTAACATGACAAAAAGCAACTAAGAGCGTAATTCTAACAGCACAATTCATTGGAATGCACATTGAACTCAGTAGGACTTACTTGTGAATTAGAGTTTAGAACATTGCTCTGAAGAAGAAGAAGAGGAGGAGGAGGAAGAAGAAGAAGGAGGAGGAGGAGGAGGAGGAGGAGGAGGAGGAGGAGGAGGAGAAGAAGAAGAAGAAGAAGAAGAAGAAGAAGAAGAAGAAGAAGAAGAAGAAATTATACTCTACTCATCTGACTGGGTTGCCCCAGCTACTCTGGCTGGCTCCCAACATCATATAAAAACACATGAGGCATTAAGACCAACAGGGCTTCAACATAACTCTGCTCTGAGTTGTATTATGGTTTGTATATTTATGGGCTATAGGGAATTGTATACATTCGTTACTGTTGTCGCAATATTGAAGGCTACAAACTTTTTCTGAACTAAATTTTGAATTCATTCGTTCATATGTACATACATAATTTTATTTGAATGCCGCCTTTCCACACTTCAAGCCACGGTGAAGGCAGCTTACAACATGGGAAAAAATGCATAACTGCAAGAAAAGTAGTCATAAACAGTAAATAAAACATTACGAAGACACAGCCAAACTGAACAATTTACACATAAATCGCAAGATATAAAATACAGGTAGAAAAAACCGCAGCAACAACCCGCCCCCGCCCCCAGCAACGCCCCCTGTCCCAAGAATCTGCTCAGCACTCTTGGCTTTTGTAGTTGGAGTCAGTCAGGGCCCTTCTCTCCCAAGCCAGGTAAGAAAAGGCCTCCCAGGCAGGGAGCAAATCTTTCAGGACTTGCAGCCGAGCTGCTCTGCGGTTTCACAAGTTAGATCTGAGGGATGTGGGTGGTGTGTCTCTCTCTTGACTGAGTCTGATCAACTAACTGAACAAAAGTGAGGTAATTTCTCTTAACCGACCAGTTCTTAACCTACCAGAAAAGGGTGCTGTAATGATCTAACAAGGTCTATTCTACAGGAGAACCCTGGGATTAACTTTTACATAACAGCAGTAAGCAAAATTCCCAGCTTTCCAAAATACTTAACCAAGGACAATGTTACGACTACTTGGGTTGAAAGAAAGAAAAACGGAGAAAGAAGAACATATGTTGGCCTTTGGAAGATTCCACCACCACCACCCCAATTCAGATATGATGAAGAAGAAGGTTTGCCCCTAATGTGAGCTTTGTAAAGAGGGAATTACAGTATGTTTGCAAAACAGCTTTGCGGGCAGTTAGTCAAGATTTGTGCCACCAGAGGGCGCTACCACTTCATCACCAACTTGTACAAAGGACAAAGGACAAGACTGACCTGGTTGTTTAACTTGCACACACTGGTTTCAGAAACAAATTTAATCACGTTGGCATCGTGGGACTTTGAGTAATGACTCACAATATTAAGCAGCCAAGTTCAGGGCTTCAGCAAACTACGACCCAAAGCTCTTGGATTCTGATCCCTCCGCAGACTCTGGACTTCAGCAATATTTCGTTCAAAGCCTCTATTGCCCCCCGGCACACAAAGAAGAAGAGGAGGATTCTGGTGGGAATTAATCTCTTTAGAGAAGCTGTAACATGGGATCACAAGAGATCCATGTAGCATAGTGCAACATTGCTGCAGTCAGAAGTTGCTGGACTACAACTCCCATCATCCCCACCTAGCTTGGACTGCAGTCAGGGATGATGGGAGTTGTAGTCCAACAACATCTCAAGACCCAGAAGGTTGAAGAAAGCTGATGGGTGGTGATCTTTTTATTTTAATCTTTATTGCGGTCCAATGACCCATAACATGGATTCAGAATAAAATACAGTGGTACCTCAGGTTAAGTACTTAATTCCTTCCAGAGGTCCGTTCTGAACCTGAAACTGTTCTTAACCTGAAGCACCACTTTAGCTAATGGGGCCTCCCGCTGCCACCATGCCGCCGGAGCCCAATTTCTGTTCTTATCCTGAAGCAAAGTCCTTAACCTGAAGCACTATTTCTGGGTTAGCGGAGTCTGTAACCTGAAGCGTATGTAACCTGAAGCGTATGTAACCTGAGGTACCACTGTATAGATTCATACAGGCAACCCCCCAGGGAAGGGAGACCAAAGCATTATTTGTTTAGTCATGGGTATGTTGATCTTTGATTCATACGACTACTGAAAGAAACTTTGCCACGGCCACTGTGATATCATTGGACTTGTCGTCCAGAAGATATTTGGTATAGTAGGCTTCAGATTGACCCGGATTTGCCAATAGTGGTTTAATCAATAGTTCCCTAGCTTGATCATATTCTCCGCAATGCAATAAAATATGCCTCATGCAGTCAATGTCCTGAGAGCATAAAGGTAAAGGGACCCCTGACTGTTAGGTCCAGTCACGGACGACCCTGGGGTTGCAGCAATCATCTTGCTTTATTGGCCGAGGGAGCCAGCGTACAGCTTCTGGGTCATGTGGCCAGCATGACTATGCTTCTGGCAAACCATAGCAGCACACGGAAACACCGTTTACCTTCCCGCCGGAGTGGTACCTATTTATCTACTTGCACTTTGATGTGCTTTCGAACTGCTAGGTTGGCAGGAGCAGGGACCGAGCAATGGGAGCTCAGCCCATCACGGGGATTCGAACCGCCGACCTTCTGATCGGCAAGCCCTAGGCTCTGTGGTTCAGCATACACAGATCCTATTTTGAAAGGATTTAAATGGCAGACTGAGAGGTTGGTGATCTGTGTTGGGACTTGAGCAGGGAAGGGCTGCGCTCAAAAGCTCCCCATGAGCAAGTCAGAATCTTCAGCCCTAAACTATTGCAGTGGGCAGTTTGTAAAGATGGACCCATTGCTTTGGAGGAAGTTTGGGATATAAATGAGCTAAAGAGAACTCTAGCAGAAGTGCTGTGTCTCAGTGGTAGAATGTCAGCTTTGTAGGCAAAGGGTCCCAGGTCCAACCCTGAGCATCTCTAGGAAGTGCTAGGAAAGACTCGTGTCTGGAGTTCTGGAGAACTGCTGCCAGTGAGTGTAGACAATACTGAACTAGGTGAACCACTGGTCTGCCTTCCTTTTTTTTTTTTAATGAATATTTATTAAGTTTTCCAATTTTATATAAACACAAAAAGAAAAAGAAAAAGAAAAATATTAAAAACAATTCAGTTTCAATAAGTTTTTCAGTCACATGTTTCTTTGACTTCCTCATACCTCCCCTTCTTGTTCTCTAGTTCAATTTGTTAATTCAGCAAATCCTAATCTCTTAACATTCCTTTTAGAATATCACCTTATTTTCCACTCAACTTTTTAAAATTTAATAACAAAAACAATTATAATCCCCTGGTCTGCCTTCCTGTGGTCCTTCCATGGGGAATGGCGACTGCCATGCAGGGATGTGCAAGAGATAAAACTGCCAGCAACCTCTGATAGTTATGTTGTTGTTGTTGTTTAGTCGTTTAGTCGTGTCTGACTCTTCGTGACCCCATGGACCAGAGCACGCCAGGCACTCCTGTCTTCCACTGCCTCCTGCAGTTTGGTCAAACTCATGCTGGTAGCTTCAAGAACACTGTCCAACCATCTCCTCCTCTGTCGTCCCCTTCTCCTTGTGCCCTCCATCTTTCCCAACATCAGGGTCTTTTCCAGGGAGTTTTCTCTTCTCATGAGGTGGCCAAAGTATTGGAGCCTCGGCTTCAGCATCTGTCCTTCTAGTGAGCACTCAGGACTGATTTCCTTCAGAATGGATAGGTTTGATCTTCTTGCAGTCCATGGGACTCTCAAGAGTCTCCTCCCGCACCATAATTCAAAAGCATCAATTATTCAGCCTTCTTTATGGTCCAGCTCTCACTTCCATACATCACTACTGGGAAAACCATAGCTTTAACTATACGGACCTTTGTTGGCAAGGTGATGTCTCTGCTTTTTAAGATGCTGTCTAGGTTTGTCATTGCTTTTCTCCCAAGAAGCAGGCGTCTTTTAATTTCATGGCTGCTGTCACCATCTGCAGTCATCATGGAGCCCAAGAAAGTAAAATCTCTCACTGCCTCCATTTCTTCCCCTTCTGTTTGTATTTATATATTCTATTTCCCCTTCTGATAGTTATACCTTGCATGAATATGCCAAAACCTCTATTAATTTATTAATGCAATGAGACATGAAACTGTTGCCTCTATTCAGACCCCCCAAAACAAAATAACAAACTTGTAGTTCCAGTTCAAATAGTTTATGCTGGAATTTCCCTCTGAATTCATCTAATGCAGAAAAAGTTAGCATCAGACGGAATTTGTGATGATCCCTTAATGATTTTGGAATGCTCAGTTTTCTGATGTCAAATTTGTCTCCATCTATACTTTTGCACAGAGACTGGACCAGTTTGTTCTATGAAGAAAGGAGTGCATGGCGTTGCTGGCAGGTGATTCACATTTTCTTAAACTGCATTTTGTTTTATTTTGATTCTCATGTCCATCATTGGTATTTTCTTCTCTTTTTCTTTCCCCTATCCCGCTTCCCTGGCTCTCTATGGCAGTCATCGAGCAGACGTGAAGAACTGCTCTGGAAAGCTGCTGTGTTGTTTTTCCCACAATGCCCTGGTGCAGCATCATTTGGGGACCTTAAGAGGGATGTCAGCTGCCACTCTCTCACCCACGCTGACCTGGAATGATGCTGTTTTGGACCACACTTTCTGAAACAATGTGCAAAGCAAAACCCAACCATTCTTCAAAATTTGCACTTTGAATTTTGCAGTGCAGTTCTCTGGTCAAGCAATGTGTACAAAAATGCACATGCTAGGGTAAAATACATTAGTGAAAAATAATATTTTTAAAATGTCATATCTCAGGGGAAACTGCTTTGGATAAATGTGCATATTAGCCAAGAAGGCAGATAAATGTTCATGAAGACTTATATTTAAATTTTGTTTGTTTGCAAATTGATGTGGAGATAATGACCGGCCCAAGGTCACTCAGGGAGCTTCCTGGCTGAGTGGGGATTTGAACCCAAGACTACCAGGTCCTAGTCCAACAGTCTAACCACTACACCACACTGGCTTACAGGAAAAACCAGTGCCAAGACGAGGTTGTGTAGAGGAATAATTGTGGAAGAAGGCTGAGGTGTGTGAATCTGGGTTACTTTAAACTTTAGAAATATGGTATCTTTCCCATGCCAGGAGAAAGATCTTAAAAGATGTGGAAGGAAAATGAGTGCCACGTTATTATACAACGAATAATAACATTGCACTACTCCACTGCCATCATCCGACACTGTGGAATTCAGGGACCGTTTTTACCACTCATGTAGAGAGGACAGAAAGGAGGGTTCTTATTTGAAGTACTGCATTAAGTTGAGGCGCAGCAAGACAAGGAGGGATGTTGACACCTTGACTGGATTCCAAAGGGCTGTGAAGATGAGAAACAGAGACCTCAACACATCCTGCGTTCCTTGCTCTGGAGCTGATGGCTACAAAACCGACCGGTGTCAGGCACTTCTAAGTTTGAATGGCTTCAGCTGGAGACCCATCAAAGTCAACAGAACTTGAAAGGGCTTCACCTTGGTGCTATCATTACCGCATAAGGTTTTGTGTGTGAGAACCACCTTTATCAGGTGCATGATGTCATTTACTGACATGTCACATTTATACCTTGCTGCTCAACGCAGAATCTTTGTGCGGGAGAGTCTGTAGCCAAATCACAAATGCAAGCTTCCTAGAGAGTCACAAACAGGGGACATTGATGTCATATCCTCTAAACCTTTGTGGCAGGAGAGGGAACAATAGAAAACTTAATCTTCTTCCTGTCGCAGCACACTCTTATTCTTACCTGCAATGAGGTAGGGCACACTCCATTTTGGACTATGGACTATGGACTTTTGTAACTTTTAATTATTGCCTGCCTGATTTTCATCACTGTACCTGTTGAATCCTGGCAAGTCTTTTGATGTGAGTAAACTTTACATTTTTCTTGTTTACTTAAACAGCCTGAGAGTGATTTCTTTGTTAAGAGGGAAACTTAGAAGGGAGAAAAGTGGTCCAACTCTGCCTAAGCATTCTTGGATATCATAATTGTTCTAGAAGGTTAGCAACCTCGTCTCTAAAAGCATCTCAAGATAAGCTGCACACTGATGGTGGATCTATTCTGCTGAAAAATGTATCTGCGTTCTTACACGAGTAAGAGGAAGGATAATAAATAAATAAAATATCTTCATCTAAATCAATCCAACACTTTGGGTCAGTGTTATCCCATTTTATCCACACAATTAAAAGCACAATAAGACATTAAACATTAAAAACCTCCCTGAACAGGACTGCCTTCAGATGTCTTCTGAAAGTCTGGTAGTTGTTTATTTCCTTGACATCAAATGGGAGTGTGTTCCACAGGGTGGGCGCCACTACTGAGAAGGCCCTCTGCCTGGTTCCCTGTAACTTGGCTTCTCGCAGGGAGGGAACCACCAGAAGCCCCTTGGAGCTGGACCTCAGTGTCCGGGCAGAACGATGGGGATGGAGATGCTCCTTCAGGTATACTGGGCCAAGGCCGTTAGGGCTTTAAAGGTCAGCACCAACACTTTGAATTGTGCTTGGAAACATACTGGGAGCCAATTTAGGTCTTTCAGGACTGGTGTTATGTGGTCTCGGCGGCCGCTCCCAGTCACCAGTCTAGCTGCCGCATTCTGGATTAGATGTAGTTTAACAATAGTTAGCTGATACCTGATTATAAGATTTTCATACAGTTTTTATTGTATGGTTTTACGTATAACCGTTGTAAATTGCTGTGGTGTTCTTTATGTATAGTGGTATATGAATATTTTTACAAATAAATAAAATAATGTGTAAATGGGCAGTACAGAAAGCACTACACCAAAAACCCTGCTCCAAGTCACTGCGAAGCAAGTTTCTGCGATCTTTGGAAGTTGCAGGAGAAACTGCCCTGGAGACTGCAGAGGTGTACTGGCTATAGAAGGTATAAGGCAGCATCTCAAGTAACTTAGTCCTCACCTGCATACAGCCTTGTATGTTACACACAGTTAGCAGCAACCCTTTGAACCTGACCTGGCATCAGATTGGCAGCTAGCTCAAAATCTGCAATCAAGCTCTTAGATACTGGCAGTAGTTTGCCCCCCAAAAAGCAGCCTTGCCACCATGTTCTGCACCAGTTGCAGACTCCCAACCAACCCCAGGGGTAGCCCCATGTATAGTTCCCATGGATGATGGGAGTCGTAGTCCAACAACATATGGAGTTGTTTTAAGGGGTTTTTATATATGGAACTGTTCCTTATTGTTTTTATACCTTTATTGTTCTATACTTGCAACTGTTTTATGTGTGGGCCAGAGGAAGCCCACTAATGCAAGGACCTCTGCAAGTGCAACAGGGCTTCCCCCCTCCTACCACATGCCCCCTATCTCCTTCCCACTCGCTTGTAGGAGTTAGGCGAACAGTGCATAGGGGTGGTGTGGGGTGGTGTGGGGAGGGCTGAAATGCTTGCACTGGTGGAACAATGGCCATAGGGCTGCATTGAATTCCTCCCACTTGGTCCCAGAGCTCAGAGCTGGATGTTTCCTTCCCTTTTCCATATGAACGTTTAGAGGGGATTCTACAGTAGCAGACTGCTTGTGGCAGAATAGCTAGTAAAGGTAAACGTAAAGGGACCCCTGACCATTAGGTCCAGTTGTGACTGACTCTGGGGTTGCGGCGCTCATCTCGCTTTTATTGGCCGAGGGAGCCGGCGTACAGCTTCCGGGTCATGTGGCCAGCATGACTAAGCCGCTTCTGGCAAACCAGAGCAGCACACGGAAACGCCGTTTACCTTCCCGCCGGAGCAGTACCTATTTATCTACTTGCACTTTGAGGTGCTTTCGAACTGCTAGGTGGGCAGGAGCAGGGACTGAACAACAGGAGCTCACCCCATTGCGGGGATTCGAACCGCTGACCTTCGGATCAGCAAGCCCTAGGCTCTGTGGTTTAACCCACAGCGCCACCCGTGTCCCTGAGGTCAAATGAGGGGTTTTTGGGGGTGCCTTCTGTGCACCTGGTTTCTCTGCAAGCCATTTGACACCTGCACCAACACAGAACCTACCTGTGATGTGCAGAGAGCATGCAATCTATGCATGGGAAGCAATGTGGCTCACTAAATAGCAGCTCTTCCCCACTTCCTATGCTATTTCTCATACTAACATGTAATCCCTAAAGCCCTGAGTGGCGCCCCAAGGGAACCTCTGACCTTGTCAAAAAGAAGTGCTGCTACTTTTATTATTTCAATTTCAAAAAACAGCAGAGGTGAATACAAGATCCTTTTTCACTTCTCCAAGTGCTATTTCAAGCATGTTGAATTTCCTAACCAGACAGTATTTCCAGAGAGGAAAGAGCACTAGCCTGCCTACAGGTTGTCATTTGTGATTTGCCTTGAGAGTCTTTAAACCTCTTTTGTTGACCACCAGCATTTAAGTTTGGAGTAAAGTAGTTGCTTTGAAAGACAATAATCAGGCATCCGAACAACATGACCAGTTGGTCCTCAAACACTCTGCCCTTCCATCGGGAGAAAGCTGCACTCGCCAAGCTCAAGCGATGCTGGATTTTGGCATCAATGTCAGCAACTGGGAAACACTGGCCTGTGATCGTTCCAATTGGAGAACAGTCTTTCCCAAAGTTGTCATGGACTTTGAAGACACTCAAACTCAGGACAAAAGGGAGAAATGTGCTAAGAGGAAGGCACGTTTGGCAAACCCTCATTATGATCAACTCCTACCCAGAAACCTATGTCCCCACTGTGGAAGGACGTGTGGATCCAGAATTGGCCTCCATAGTCACTTACGGACTCACTGTTAAGACTGTGTTCATGGAAGACAATCTTACTCAGCTACGAGTAATCGCCGAAGAAGAAGTCATTGGTGAGAATCACATTGCATATCTATTTAGCTGCTGTAAGTCACCCAACAGAGATGTGCAGAAGGAATGCACAGCAAAGGGAAATTAACATGCATGTTAATTACAAAGTGTGCAATTAACACATGATTTCCCACACAGAAAAGCCTTTCAAAAGGGACATACTTGAAGTTTTAAGGGGGCCCCAAGTACCTTGGGTGAGCAAAAGCAATCTCAAATCTGCTTTGAAAATAAAAGAATTATATTAGATATATTGATGATGTTTTGTGAGCTTAAAAACGGAACATGCTGGCGCCTAGGGAAGTAAGGTTTGGATTACATTGCCCCTGCAATCAAATTGTCTATCAATGTATACCCCGTCACACCACGTATGAGGTGTTGCTGTCAAACACATCCGTATGCTCAGCTGCTGGATTTATGCTATCTCCACTTTCAGTGATCTTGCACACCTTCTCCTAGAAATTATTTTCTCCCCAAAGTGATGAAAACATTACATATATCTGTGACTTAAAGTCAGCCTTGAAATCTGAGGAAGAAATTGTTCATCAACATTCTTATGGGGCACTTTCAAATGTGAATCCTACATGTTTTCTGCTGCAGTTTTTTGGCAAGGTATCTCCACTTCGGAACTTGAACTCTTCCCCCTACTTTCCCCATGATAGCTGTGAGCGTTTTTCTTCAGTGTTTACGGGAAGAAGGCCCTGCCTCCTCTCGCCCTCCGAGTTGCACGCATACCCTTTTGGAAACAATGCCTGTGCTTTGGGTTCAGCAAAGGTTATGCTAACTTTTGCCAGCCGTGGTTGCCGGACACCCTCTCCAGATGACCTCACCAGAGTCACAGATGCTCGCTGCACTTTTAGGAGAGCGGGGGGTGGGGTGGGAGGGTGGAGCAGGACCGTCCGCTGGGCCAGCTTGCAGTAAAGCCATTACCCACAATCCACAGGGGGAGAAACGCTGGATAGTTCCCACTAGGTTCTGGTCGGCTAGGTAACTGCAAGATATTAATCTTCTGTCAGAGGGCCAGCTGCAACTGTGGCAGTTACCATATCTCACCACCAACTCTGTGTCTGGACACAAGCATTGTCTTTTTTTTTTTTTTGGCATGAAAAGCTTTACAAATCAGCTGCTTTCCCCTCCCCCCATCCTCTTTCCATATCTACGTGTCGAAATTTAGCTTGGGCTGGGGGGGTTAGCTCCGGAGAAGTTCTGCAGGAGTTTGTTGTCCTCACTGTGGTCAGGTTTACTAATTCAGAGAGTCTGCCTAGTTTCCAACTTTAATGATATTCCCTCGGCATATCACTCCGGTTGCCTGGCGACCGGATTTGAGCTAGGCCTCTCATTTGATTCCCACACATCAGACTCTGAAAAGCAGCCTTCCAGCCCCCCTACCCTTCCCCTCCCTCCCTCCGCTTTTGATTCTGCCTCCTCTGAAAACCCCCTTCCCCCTGCGGTGTCAATATGGGTGGGCAGAGCAGTGGCAGAATAAGGCCAGGGGTGGGGGGCAGCCAGGAGCCTATTGCTGGTCACACATCAAGGACCACAAACAAAGCCGCTGGGAGCCCTTCCTGACAAACATAAATTCGCGGAAAGCAAATTTAGTCTTCCCTTCATAGGGTGGGTGTCATTTTAAGACTTTTTCCTCGGATACTTTATTAAATCTGACCGTTCCCCTTGTTTTTGCAGGCACTTCCTCACAGAAGACTTCCTATTATCAGCAAGTTGCCTATTGGGGAAGCAAGCAGCTTGAGAAGGCCTGACATAATCTAATAAGCGCCTATTTATGCCTTGTTGCCTTCACAGGACGGAGGAATTCATGCATTCGGGTTCTGCAATCTTCGAATTTGCTTTGCTGAATTTCCCGGAACTGACCCATATTCCCCACACCCCTAATACAGAACAGAGTGCCAGAATTCTCCTTCCTCAAATTTCACTCTGCATGTGTGGGAATTTTCTTGGGGTTTTTTGGGAGGAGGAACAACGCACACACCAAAATTATCTCCAGAATTAAGGTGACCAAAACAGGGTTTATGTAGTAAAATACAAGGAGGCCCAAAAATGATGTGTGGAATCCTAAACGTGCCCGGAGTTTCCTCTCTAACTCCAGACTCCTTGCAGCTGTTTCTTGGGAACTTTGATGCGTCTGATTATAATGCGGAGGGACCAGTGTTCAGGGGCAAACCAACAATTTGCATACAAAAGGTTGCAGGTTCGATCCCCAGTATCTCCAGTTACATAGATCAGGTAGCAAATGATGGGAAATACCTTCTACCTGTGGGATTCATGGGACACTGCCCCACCGACTTCAGTCCGTTCCCAGCCAGCCCTTGCCGTCCAGAGGGGGGCGCTGCTTGCCAGCTTCCTCCTCTTTAGTGTCACCCTTGTAGAACTCAGCAGGGAAGAGGATGGGGACAAAATTAGAATTAGTTGACCCTGCTGGCCAGTGGCTCTGACTCCACCCACAGTTTGGATGCCTTACCGCTTCCGATGGGCCCCAGCCATCATTGCCCTCTGCCTGAGACCTTGGAGAGAAAGATGCAGTGACAAACTTGCGTTCTTTTACGTATCCATATTTCTACCTATGACTTCTTGAAAAATAAGATAACAAACAGCTCAATTCCATGCATGTTTTCCCCAAGTAATAGTCTGATCCACGCCCCCGGGGGGGGGGGGGAGCACCATACTCCACCTTGTTGTTGTTGTTGTTTAGTCGTTTAGTCATGTCGGACTCTTCGTGACCCCCTGGACCAGAGCACGCCAGGCACTTCTGTCTTCCACTGCCTCCCGCAGTTTAGTCAGACTCATGTTTGTAGCTTCGAAGACACTATCCAACCATCTCGTCCTCTGTCGTCCCCTTCTCCTTGTGCCCTCCATCTTTCCCAACATCAGGGTCTTTTCCAGGGAGTCTTCTCTTCTCATGAGGTGGCCAAAGTATTGGAGCCTCAGCTTCACGATCTGTCCTTCCAGTGAGCACTCAGGGCTGATTTCCTTAAGAATGGATAGGTTTGATCTTCTTGCAGTCCATGGGACTCTCCACCTACCCTTGGCCAAATAAGCAGGCAAGCTGCGATCCACTTCCTGGGCCTGGGTGAAGCTGAATAGTGCTCACCCAACCTCAACCCTTTGCCTGCAGCACAACGGCCAAATCCAGGGGAGGCATTGGTACAGTCCCACAACAGTACATGGTGGTAAGCATCATTGCAAGACAGATGAAACACGTGCGGACAGTTTTTCCAAAAAAACCATTCTCTTCTTTCTTCATTCTTTCACTGCCCCCTTATTTTTATTCAGCACCCCTCAATTGCACCTCCTTGGGTCGTTCCAGCACACACACACCCTGGGGTGTTATCACCCACTTTGGGAAACACTGGTGTAGACCAGTGGCGTAGCATTGGGGCCCTAGCAGTTGTGGCCCCAGGCACACAATCTGGGGGGACATGAACTGGGCCTCCCCCCTGAGATCCCCTGCCAGTGGTGGGGGCTGGAGAGCACAGAGGGTGAAGATCACACCCTCTGTGTGTCCTGTCCACGCCTGGCATGCCCATCTGCAGCTCCTGACCCAGGTCAAGCTAATACATTTTAGTATATTTTAAATCTTTGTTGGAAGCCACCCAGAGTGGGTGGGGTACAAATAATAAATTATTATTATTATTATTAGCCTGACTCAGGGGCAGACTGCGGCTGCGGTGCACGGCATGCCCAGCCGAAGCTCCTCCTTCCCCAGGTCAATGCTGACCCGGGGGCAGAGAGCGGCTGTGGCGCCCAGTGTGCCTGGCCACAACTCCTCCTTCCCTGAGTCAAGGCTGACCTGGAGAAGGAGAGCGGCTGTAGCACGCCCGACCAAGGCTCCTCTTTTCCTGGGCTGACCTGGGGGCAGAGAGAGGCTGTGGTGAGCAAGGAATGCGGCCCGGCAGCTCCAGCAGAGAGCGGAAAGTGGGCAGCAATGCCGCCTCTGCGCCCTGCCACTGGTGTAGACTCTGGTGATGTAAGGATGCATGGTTTTATTTACACATATATGCAACCTAGGGACGCAGGTGGTGCTGTGGTCTAAACCACTGAGCCTAGGGCTTGCCGATCGGAAGGTCGCGGTTCAAATCCCCGTGACAGAGTGAGCTCCTGTTGCGCGGTTCCAGCTCCTGGCAGTTCGAACACGCATCAAAGTGCAAGTAGATAAATAGGTACCACTCCAGTGGGAAGGTAAAGGGCATTTCTGTGCACTGCTCTGGTTCCGCCAGAAGCGGCTTAGTCATGCTGGCCACGTGACCCGGAAAAACTGTCTGCGGGCAAATGTCGGCTCCCTCGGCCAGTAAAGCGAGATGAGCGGCGCAACCCCAGAGTCGTTCGCAACTGCACTTAACTGTCAGAGATCCTTTACCTTTTTATATACAACCTGAGCAACCTGAGGGTGGAAGGGCCACAGCATTAACACCCCAACGGATCAAGTCCAGCTTGGGGTCCAGCACAGAGCAAGACACGTTTTAGTGTCTCCTGCTTCCAGCTCACATCCACAACAATCCTGGCTATTGCTCTTCTACCTAGGGTCATGTGGCCACCAGCCAGGTGAGTGGGGTGGGGGATAAGCCTACCTGCTTCCTGGAGAGCACCATCACTTAGCTCATTATCTGAGATGCTGATGAGCATTTAATTGGCCAGCTAAAGGCTTCTTGGGAGGAAAGCAATGACAAACCTAGACAGCATCTTAAAAAGCAGAGACATCACCTTGCCAAAAAAGGTCTGTATAGTTAAAGCTATGGTTTTCCCAGTAGTGATGTATGGAAGTGAGAGCAGAGCCGGACCATAAAGCAGGCTGATCGCCGAAGAATTGATGCTTTGAATTATGGTGCTGGAGGAGACTCTTGAGAGTCCTATGGACTGCAAGAAGATCAAACCTATCCATTCTTAAGGAAATCAGCCCTGAGTGCTGGCCGGAAAGGACAGATCGTGAAGCTGAGGCTCCAATACTTTGGCCACTTCATGAGAAGAGAAGACTCCCTGGAAAAGACCCTGGTGTTGGGAAAGATGGAGGGCACAAGGAGAAGGGGACAACAGAGGACGAGATGGTTGGACAGTGTTCTCGAAGCTACGAACATGAGTTTGACCAAACTGCGGGAGGCAGTGGAAGACAGGAGTGCCTGGCGTGCTCTGGTCCACGGGGTCACAAAGAGTCGGACACGACTAAACAGCAACAACAACAACAAAGGCTTAAAGCATTTTCCTTGACATTGGTTCCCTCCTCTACAGCCTAGCCTCACAAAAACAGGATCGCAAGAACTGGAAGGGACCCGGGCATCATCCAGACCCACTCCCCCAACTCATAACAAGAGAGTGTGTGTTTTCTTCAGCTTCTCATCTTCCTTTTCTAGGAGAGGAAGACTGAGGAACTACCTTTACAGAAAATACAGCCTGGGGAGGCAACCTAAAGATTTTAGAAGTGCAACTATTTTGAAACCAGGAAAACCTGAGTGTTAACTGATTTATTGCTTATTGAGGACTTTCCCCTTTTTGAAAAGGAAATGCCCGCTTCCACTCCTCCTAATAAAATTTCCCTTCCTATGCTGAGGGAAATTTCCCCTCCATTTATGAACAATGATGCAACATGTTTTTTCCCCCAATAGCAGACATACACTTAAGAAAAATGGGCTCCTTTTTCTCCTCTCCAATTTAGTACTTATTCCCTCTCCAGTAAAATGGCATAACAGGTAAAACAGGCTTTCTTTCTTTTTTAAGATCAGTTTGGTATTTATATGACCAGAGGAACACATTCATCCCTTTATGCTTCCATAAAGGGCATTTAAGAAATCATTTGCTTAACCTCAGTAAACAAAAGGCAATGGACCCTGAAGAAGATGTTCATTCATAAATCTTCAAGGCTGTGGTTCAGCACACAGCTGTGAAATCAGTGGGACTTTTGCACTCATAACTTTGCAGGACTTTGCTGAACAGAAGCAATTGCAGGTCCGTAATTATAAACTAGCTATCAGCAGCTACTCTTAACAGCATCAGGCTGCAGGAGATGGAGAGAGATGGGGCTGCAGGACCTCTCCATTGACTCAGCTTAGAGACCAGCAACTTTTGTTTCCTTCTCTTCTTGAAATCTTAAATCTTTCTATTCATCATCATCATCAAAATTTGTATACAACCCATCACCTGTAGATCTCAGGGTGGTTCACAACTCTACAACTAAGAAGAGCTTAGTGCCTCCTATTTCTTTCTCCTCCCTTCAAACCCATTTTCCTTTCATGCCATGTCTTTCAGAGCAGACGCTGTCTTATCATCAATACTTGTAAGTCACTCTGAGAGCCTGTTTCAGCTGAGATGTGGGATTCAAAGCTACTTCTGAATCTATTACTTTATTTAAAAAGCCAGGCTGACTTCCTTAAGAGGTGGTAACGTTGTGCAGAACTGTTGTATCCCAATATATACATGCCAGGGTAGAACAGGAGTTGAGAAGGTGAACTGTGAGAACAAAAGTCCCTGGTTCAAATCACTCTTCACCAGTGTTTCCCAAGCTTGGGTATCCAGCTGTTTTTGGACTACGATGCCCATCATCACTAGCTAGCAAGACAAGTGGTCAGCGATGATGGGAATTGTAGTCCCAAAACAGCTGGAGACCAAAGATTGGGAAACACTGCTCTAAACCCAGCATCAAATTCCATCAGTAGTCCGAAAAATGCCATATATTTACCTGCTCCCCCTCATTACCACAACTCAGACTGTTTACTGCATAATTGATATCCAGTAAGTAAAACTCCTAAAACCATTCAAATCCTACCCAAAAAGCCTGCAAGGGGTCAAGAAAGCCTGGCAGAATAGGGGTCTCCTAAATTCTCAGCCTGTTGTCTTTGTCCATGGAGTTTTCTTGGCAGGGATACTGTAGTGGCTTGCTGGTTCCTCCTCCAGGTGGCAAACCTAGACAGCATCTCAAAAAGCAGAGACATCAGCTTGCCAACAAAGGTCCGTATAGTTAAAGCTATGTTTTCCCCAGTAGTGATGTATGGAAGTGAGAGCTGGACCATAAAGAAGGCTGATTGCCAAAGAATTGATGCTTCTGAATTATGGTGCTGGAGGAGACGCTTGAGAGTCCCATGGACTGCAAGAAGATCAAACCTCTCCATTCTGAAGGAAAGCAGCCCTGAGTGCTCATTGGAAGGACAGATCGTGAAGCTGAGACTCCAATACTTTGGCCACCTCATGAGAAGAGAAGACTCCTTGGAAAAGACCCTGATGTTGGGAAAGATGGAGGGCACAAGGAGAAGGGGACGACAGAGAACGAGATGGTTGGACAGTGTTCTCAAAGCTACCAGCATGAGTTTGACCAAACTGCAGGAGGCAGTGGAAGACAGGAGTGCCTGGCGTGCTCTGGTCCATGGGGTCACGAAGAGTCAGACACAACTAAATGACTAAACAACAACAAAATTCTCAGCATCCTTAACAAACCACAGTTCCCAAGATTATTGGGGGAAGCCAGAGCTATGCATTTATAGTGATGTGATCCTGCTCTAAATGCTTTAAAATCCCACCCCTGCACTTCCTCACAAACGCAAAGGGCTGTAATGTGGATCCAAGCCCAGATATTTTAAAATCTTCCCACCTCCTTGGTCAAGGTGCTCCCTCCCACAGCAAGCTGGGCTGTAAAATGGTTTGAGTGTGCTCCCATTCCTAGGGAAACTCTGCCTCCACATTCCAAGTCACTGATGTAAGCCTCTGAGATGAGTTTGTTCAGATTAGTAAGGTTACCAGTATATCAAGACACAAACTAACCCCCCTTTTCCACTTCAGTAGCCTGAGCTTTTAACACCCTGAAAAGCACCATTTAGAATTAATTAAAGTGTCGCCAGTTGTGCCGGTTCTTGCTGCTACTGACCACCTCATATTTTGTTTTACATTGGGGGCTTTTGATTCTCCCTCCCTTTCCCATCCCATCTAAACAGCAGCGCAATGCCTACTTATCATGCTATCCTAATGGAACCAGCTAGATGGGGAGTGCTTGCTGAATAGATCGAGTGCTTAGCTGAATGTGAATTGCTCCGACTTTATTATGTGATTTTAAGGATCTTTAGTGAATTATGTATACGAATAGTCTGGCCTTGAGCAGCAGTTCAGTAAATGATGACCACCAGCTAATGGCTTTCTAACAAACCTCTTTTGAACTTAACATAATTATTGGCAGGTTGGCCAACTTTTCACTTGCCACACAACTCCCAAAAACATTCTGTGTGGTGACTGTTGCAAGATAGCACGACGCAGTTCTAATTAAGCGCTCTTCTTGCCCTGTCTTGGTTCCATCTGATTTATGAATCATTTGCTGCTGACATTTGTTCTTTATTACCTTTTTTGTAAGGTAATAAAACCCGATACAGAAAGAAAGAAAGAAAGAAAGAAAGAAAGAAAGAAAGAGGAAGATCTGTGCATTTAGGCTGGCACAGATTGGGATGGAGGAGAAATTCAACTCATGTGCCTGGACAGCTCATCTGGTTAGAGCATGGTTAGAGCATGGTCTGATAATGCCAGGGTTGCAAGTTCGAGCCCAATATGGAACAGCTGCATGTTCCTGCATCACAGGGGGTTGGACTAGATGATCCTCAGGGTCCCTTCCATCTCCACAATTCTATGATTCTATGAATCAGTATGCAAAGCAAAAGACAGCAGCTATCTTTTGGAATATGCACTACTCTGATTATTGCAAAGCAGGCCATATGTGCAAAATTGCATATATTGGGGGGAAATATGCAAAACAATGTACAGTATATGTTAGTGGGGGTGATGGCAAATTCCTGCAGTTACGGGGTGAACTGAATTTAAGTGTGGGGGAAATGAGAAACATAGAGAACTGATATTGACAAATTTGTCCATTCCTAGGCATGTAAAGGAAAACTATGCAAGTCTGCAAAATGCAGAACTTGATCAAGTGACAATCCGAACATTTGGTGAAAACATATCGGTGAACTAATCCATGCCAGTCAAGTGTCCTTCAGTGTCATATTTGGCAAACATCAAATTTCCCAGTTATCCTTGAGAAATGTAAATGGGACACTTGAGATTCAACAAACAGCAGGTCGTCCCATACAGAATCAGCATTATGCGCATTGATTGGGGTTCCTTGAGGTAGTTACTAAGCAGCTCCAAATAGGATGTTGACAAACAGGGCCTGCAGTTTAACATACTGCAGAGATTGCAGAAGTTGCAAGGTGTCCCCCTCTCAGCCCCCCCCATTAATGTATTCCAAGTATAATAGCTTGAAATCCAGCTGCTCTTCCTGCATGCATGATCCAGCAGATTCAGAGGAAGCCCAGCTAATAGCATCAATTATTTTGATACATAATTCTCCATGTTGGAGCTGCTTCCATTACATTGTGCTAAACAGAGACAAGCAGTGCCCTGAACACGCCTGATTTCATCTGCTCTTGGAAGCTAAGCCGGGTCAGGCGTGGTTAGTGTTTGGATGGGAGACCTCTCAGGAACACCAGGTACTGTAGACATGAGGGCCAGTGTGCTGTTGTTGGACTGGGACCTGGAAGAAGAGAGTTCAAATCTACCGTCAACTTAACGTAAAACAGTGTAGCTTACACCTTTACTCTGTGGATGGATGCATCTGAATACCTCTGTGTTGTTTATTTAAAACCACTTTTGACTCTCCTTCCAAAAGTGCTCACACCAGATCAACACCAAACTTAAACACAAGACCCCAGTGCATATAAAATGGTGTTAGATTGTACTCACAAACATAATATTCCATTTATACAATAATGACAGTAAGATCCCAACCCCCAATATGACCTATTTAGTGAGCATTCATCCTGATTTGCTTGCACAATGCTTTTGCGGAGGTTAGATTATATCATGTCTTTATTGTGCACCTGTTCCGATTTGTTGGCAGGGAGATTATTCATCCTGCATTGATCCCGTTTTGCTTGCCAGGTGTTGATACATCTCCCCATTAATCACTTGTTCATTCCACACTTCTCAGTGCGTTTTCCTGTCGCTCAGCTAACTGCTGGGAGATTCAGGACGGACAAAGGGACGTATTTCTTCTCACTGTGCAGACTTGAGCTATGGGATTTGCTACCACAAGGCACTGTGATGGCCACAAGGTTGGAAGAACAGGATTAGACAACTCATGGAGGAGAATGCTACAAATGGCTACTAGCTATGTACGGTACTTCTTCTGGGTACCAGCTGCCAGAATCTACAGTCATCTTCAGGACTTTGTTACTCATCATTTTTCAAAGCATTGTGTATGTCTGGAGTGGAGACACATCACTGCTATGATCCATAAAGCTGGCAGTGACTGGGACTGGGCAGAAGGAAAGACCGTGTGCTAAAGCTCCCTTGGATGTCCTCCTCTTTGTGACTCTCCTGTATCTGCAAAACTCATCATTCGATGCCATGTGTGAACTGGCTCTCGCTCAAAGAGATCCCTGGCAAACTTTTCAGACTGCCTTGAGTGTATCCTTTGGCCACAGTGAACTTTGCTTTCTCCGCAGGCTGAAGCGGAGTAGAGCAAACATAGGTATAAAGAGCAGACAAGGAAAAACATTGTCAGGACACAGTTTCTCTTCTTCCCTTTGAATGGAGTCAACAAGGGAATAATCCCTTTGGAGATGCCTGCCCCCCCACCCCCCACCCCTTTCTTTCCCCTCTTGCATGAAAGGCTGTGAGCTTTTCCTGCCCTTGTTTTACCAAACAAGTCTTTGAATTACCTCAATTTGCCCTGTAGGCTTTCGGAAGTTTACTGATCCTATCAGAATGATCTGCACACAGTTACGTTCAAAAGAAAAGGCCCCTTATGCTTGAATCTTCTGTCCTTCCTTATAGTGGATACATCCAGCACTGAAATGTGTCCTGCAGCACACACACACACAAGTTTTTTAAAAACCTTTTTAAAAGTCCAACAAGATATTTAAAAAGTAACACACATGTCTTCCCTGTCTTGGGCAACATTGTTTCTTTTTTTATATCATCAAGGAAGAATTGTTGTGATGCAGACAAGGTTGGAGAGACTTTTTTTTGGACCACCTCTTCAAGCAGTCCCAGATGTGTAGGTGGGTCAGAATGCACCTATCCATCAGATTCTGCACTTCTCCAAATTTTGCAAAGCAGTTTCAGTTAAAGAGAGCATGCACAGAAATGCATTCCAAAAATACTTACCAAAAAGAGGCATGTATATATATCACTTGCTATTATCATCATCATTATAATCATCATTATTTGCATTTATTTTTTTGCTTCATAAAAAGAAGAAGTGCAAAATGCATAAAACGTATTTTTTTAGGCGAGGAGAGTGTACAAAAGGCATATCGAGATGGGAATATTTATCATTACCTTTTTGAGTGGTAATCTGACCACATCATGTAAGGGTGGTGGGAACTGATTCAGGAGAAACATGTGGGGAACCTTTATGCGTCCAGATATTGTTGAACTACAACTTCCATCACCCTGGCTTCTAGCCATGCTTACTGGGGTTGCTGGGAGTTTTGTAGCTCAGCCAAACCTGGCACAGGTGGACTTTGGTCTTTCAGATTTCAGCGGCACTCTTTCGCCTCTTGCCTTGCATTACGCTCAATTCACTACGTCATAGCTGCAGCACCCCCTAGGCTCAGCGCTCAGTGTGACGGAACTGGTTGTGCTGCCCTAAGCCTGTCTCTGCATCTGGAGGGGCCAAAGGTCTCCACACCTGCTCAACTGTCCAGATTCAACCACAGGTTGTAGGCTGCAAGTCTGGCAAAGGCTCTCAGAGAATGGCTGCCAATTAGGGTTGCACCTCAGTAGTCTGACCCAGGTATAAAGCATGCTCACATTCCTAAGCAGATGAAGCAGCAGAGAGCTTAGTTCTGCGCTTGGCGTACCTGCACGAAGACAGATGCCTATGCACAGAGGGGCCTTCAAGCCTTATGTTACGTTCTGCTCTGTGAACAAACTGAGCAAACTGCTCGAATCATCTCACACTTGACAGTCACGAACTTGGCTGCAAATATTCCAGTCTTCATGTAACGACATCTTCAACATTATTTTGTTTAATTCCATTGTTGCAACCTAACATTGCTAGGTGAGGCTGCAGCATTTGAAATATTATACACATATCATCTCAGAAAGATAAAATAAAATAAAAAGAAAGATCAGGAAAGGCCACGATGTTTACAGGGAAAAAACCTGCTTTATCACTCAGGCTAATCCCATCTGTTTACTCCAATTTCATATCTGGAGGTTATAATTTCACATATGGATTGCTGATGAGTCATGCCACTTAGAATCTGATATCACCGTTTTCCATTGTCAGCAAAACGTCGCTTAAAGTCAATAGGTTTGACCATCTAATGACAATTTAAATATGCTATAAAATTTGAATCTCCACACTGCTTGTTGAGATTTATTCAGACAAACAAAGGTAACAAAAGTCTTTTGTGCATTTGTCACTCATTCCCACTTCTCTGTTGTTACAGTGTCAAATAATGTCAGTGATTTCAGGACAATTACTGTAATTTTAAACTCTCAACAAATTAAGACTAGTCGTCCAGGGAGGACACTACCCCATTTCTCCCTCCCTGCTTTACAAGTAAATTTTAATTGATGGAGGGTGAGTTTCATCCTGACTGATTAGAAAATTGACCCATTTCACCATGAACAAATTTGGTTTCTTACAAATAAAAGCTGCTCCTTGTAGGTATTTTTAATTAGGCTCCATGCCTTTTGAGATGCGGTGAAGATTTAAAAGATATGCAGGGTGTTTTTTAGCCGGTGAGTGAGCACACCAGCAAACAGCATTCCAGCTGCTAAACAAATTTCCTTCTAAGCTCTATTGATTCCAATGGAATTTACTTCCAAGTAGCTATGTTTGGCATTGCAGCCTAAGGAATGCTTGGTCCTTTTGTGATGGATGATGCCAGTTGGAGACTTCTGAGCTCACAGTCTGACCACTGGGGGTTGCAACCTAAGAGTTTATGATAAAGTGCAGTACTATGATAAACTGCACCAAGAAGAGAAGTTGTGCCACTGCTGCAAAATATGCTACATCGGTAATGGTCTCCTGCTACATCGGCAATGGTCAATGGAGCAAAGTGCAACACCTTAAAGGTAAAGGTAAAGGGACCCCTGATCATTAGGTCCAGTCGTGACCGACTCTGGGGTTGCGGTGCTCATCTCGCTTTTATTGGCCGAGGGAGCCAGCGTACAGCTTCCGGGTCATGTGGCCAGCATGACTAAGCCGCTTCTGGCGAACCAGAGCAGTGCATGGAAACACCGTTTACCTTCCCGCCGGAGCGGTACCTATTTATCTACTTGCACTTTGATGTGCTTTTGAACTGCTAAGTGGGCAGGAGCAGGGACTGAGCAACAGGAGCTCACCCCGTTGCAGGGATTCGAACTGCCGACCTTCTGATCGGCAAGTCCTAGGTTCTGTGGTTTAACCCACAGTGCCACCTGCATCCACCTTGGCATTTTCCAAAGCTGTTGTGCAATCATGATAAGAAAGGGCAAAGTGGCAAGTGAAGTTACATGAGCCAGGGCTCTGTCTGTGTGAGAGAAAATGACAGCTATTTGTAGGGGGAGCTAAAAGGACAGGAGTGGCAACCTCACCAGTATTTCTCCTGACTGCTTGCTAAGACTATGCTTGCTTTGGTGGTTGTCACCGATGGAAGTGAAGGCTCAGAAAAAGCTCAATATGGAGGCCAAATGGCCGAAATATTGGGAAATTCTGGAACAAGAGGGAGATAAATTGAAATTGCAGAGCTTTGAAAAACTAAAAAACAAAGTGCGAGATTGGCTTCATTACTATCAAATAATGGAGGCATACAATTTGGACAAGAAAATTGGCTTTCAGGTGGAAAAATCAAAATTGGAAACAGAACTGTTAGATCCCAAAACTAAGACTCTGTCAAGGATGTATAACTTGCTGTTGAAATGGAATACTCAGGATGAAACGGTGAAATCTGCTATGATTAAATGGGCACAAGATGTTGGACATAATATTATGATGGCTGACTGGGAACAGTTATGGACCACAGGTATGAAGTTCACGGCATGTAATGCCTTAAGAGAGAATATTATGAAAATGATATACAGGTGGTACATGACACCAGTCAAGCTTTCAAAAATCTATCATTTGCCCGATAATAAATGTTGGAAATGTAAAGAAACTGAAGGTACATTCTTTCACCTTTGGTGGACGTGCCCAAGGATCAAGGCTTTCTGGGAAATGATCTATAATGAAATGAAAAAGGTATTTAAATATACCTTTCTGAAGAAACCAGAGGCCTTTCTCCTGGGCATGGTTGGCCAATTGGTGCCAAAGAAGGATAGAACTTTCTTTATGTATGCTACAACAGCAGCAAGAATACTTACTGCAAAGTATTGGAAGACACAAGATCTACCCACCCTGGAAGAATGGCAGATGAAGGTGATGGACTATATGGAACTGGCGGAAATGACTGGCAGAATCCGAGACCAGGGAGAAGAGTCGGTGGAAGAAGATTGGAAGAAATTTAAAGACTATTTACAGAAATACTGCAAAATTATTGAATGTTAGAATGATGTTGGAATGAAGTTAAGTGGTTTTAGCAGTAATGTTACAAAGGAGTATGTAAAAATGGATTGTTAATAGGTGAGAATGTAAAGTTACAATATATTAAGATAAAGGATTAAGATAAAAACAAAGAGGGAAAGGATTTGCTGAATTAACTAACTGAACTGGAATACAAAAAAGGGAGGTGTGAGGAGGTCAGGGAAACAAGTAAATGAAAGACAAGACATGGAAAGATTGATTTGTTTTTAATTGTTTTTATTTTTCTGTATTTTGTATTTTGTGTTTCTTTTTTCTTTCTTTTTCTTATTTTTGTAATCTTTTCTGAAACTTTAATAAATATCATTAAAAAAAAGACTATGCTTGCTTTATAATGTTGACTGCCATGTTTAATTCCCCATAATGCACTTGGGGTGGAGCTACGTCGTGGCATAAGAGTAGCATTCTGGGGGGGGGGGCAGTGGATAAGGCCCCTCCTGTTGCTGCATTAGTCTGAAAGGGCCATAAATTGATACTGTCAAGGTTCAGGGAATCCTATCCCTCCCCTGGTGGCAGCCAAAAAAGCAGGTAAACAAGAAGAGTCCTTACCACGTAATTTATTCAGTATTCACACACATACACAGAGGAATGTAGCCCCTATTAAATCATGACGTTGCTCCAAGTAAAGCCCAACCCCTCCATCTCTCTTATCCTAAGTCATCCCTGCACCGGCTGATCTGGGCTTTCTGCCTTTGAGCTTTCTGTTCTTCTGCTCTCAATGCACGCCGAGACCTGGGAGAGCGGGGCTCAGGAATGCTCTCCAAAGACTGAATCTGTCAGCTGTCTCTCCACTGGTGCTTCTTCTTCCTGCTTTCCTCTCCCAATATTTCCCAGCTTTTCCCCTCTGCAGCCTCTGAGCTATGACCTTCTGCAAACCACTGTTCTAAATCTATACCGTCCTCTCGGGAAGGTTCAGGAGAAGGAGGGGCGGCCCCCACCATTCCTCCTCAGTCCAGCCCCTGACAAATACAGGCATACACAATACCCAGCGCATGGATCACGTGGGAGAGGCCTACTTGCACATATCTGGCCGTTTCATAGAATCATAGAATTGTACAGTTGGAAGGGACCATGAGGGTCATCTAGTCCAAACCCTGCAATGCGGGGATCTTTTTGCCCAATGTGGGACTCAAACCCACAACTCTGAGATTAAGAAACTCAGGCTCTACCAACTGAGCTATCCTTTGAGATTAAATTTGTACTGCACAGTGTGTTTTTTGCAGGTGGCACTCAAGGGTACGCAGTACCAGCACCTCTTTTTGTTGCTGTTAAAAAGTGTGGCACTAACCAGAAGCCTTTTTGATAGGAATTTTAGGACAACTGCTGAAAGAAAAAACGGACATTATTTATGTATGTGACAAC
This sequence comes from Podarcis filfolensis, assembly GCF_964270895.1. Taxonomy (NCBI): domain Eukaryota; kingdom Metazoa; phylum Chordata; class Lepidosauria; order Squamata; family Lacertidae; genus Podarcis; species Podarcis filfolensis. The sequence goes on from NC_139608.1 coordinate 9,423,501, forward strand.
AGCGGCAAGAATTCTGATAGCACAGAACTGGAAGACTGGTGAAATACCATCAAAGGAACAATGGCAAGAGAAGTTGATGAACTATGCAGAGTTGGTAAAGTTAACAGATAAACCAAGGGAAAAAGACAATAGTGACTTTGAAAAAGAATGGGAACCTTTTACATCATATTTGCAGAAACACCAAAAAATATATAGAGTCATTGGCAGAATTTAAATAAACATTTGCAGTTTTATTTTTTAAAAAACAAGAAACTTAATAGTACGATAATACAGAAGAATGTAATATGAGATGTAACAAACCAGGGCTGGAAGTTGAGGGAAGTCAGTAGGGAAAGGGGAAATTGAAACTTGAATGCAATGTATTGTAATGATTACAGATATTGTAAAAATGAAAAACTCAATAAGAATGAATAAAAAAAATAATATAAAGTGTGGCACTTACTATAACAACTTCATGGTGTGTATCAGCACCTGTTTTTCTAGAAAAAAGGCACTGGTACTTAACAACCTACATTGTTGTCCTACTGGACAAGTGAAATGGCCCTTTAATTTAGGGTAGATTGTTCATGTATTAAACTAAAATCTTGTTGACTTGCTGCAAGTCAATCTTGTTCAGTTTCATCTAGGGAAGGAGGGGAATCTTGATTCAGTTTGCATTCGAAGGTCAAACCTACCTATTTTTCATTTCCCAAAATAAAATGCACAAATTGAAACACAGGCAACCTTTGAAATTTGCATTTTTTTCTGAATTTGGCATTCTCCGACCAAGGAATGTGTACAGAAATAAGCTAGTTAGAGAAAATAACTAAATGCATTATATTAGCAGGAAATGCTTGCAAGAATGTGTGCATTAAGTGGATTGTATAAAAAAATGTATATTTAGGATAAATGTACGCAAAAGTGCTAATGAATTTTCAAGAAGTTTTTTTTAATGTGAATTTATGTGGACAAGTGGCAAAACAGAATTTAAGATTGGAAAACTGAAAAACTGAGAGAACGCAAAATTGAGCAAAGTTTCCACCTTTGCTTCTAACTAAGTAGAATGCTCCATTTTGAGAAAGGCATAGACTGAGCTGAGTCTATTGTGAATGTTTTCTGAGAGTACTGCTAACACAATTTCATTCAGATTGTTTTCTTTTTAAACTGTTGCTCGTATGAAGTAGAGAGCAGGCAGGTTGGAGAGTTTTAAAACCTTGCTGATTCCATTTTTTTAAAAACTAAAAAATAAAATGGCTTCAAAGTAAGTCCATCATTTCACCACAAATTCTCATTATGTCCCAACTGACTTCTGTTTAATGGAATTAAATTTCACCCTTTCTAATTATCTTTAGCAGCAGACAATACTTTACGGGATCATTAGTAAGAGAAGTACACAATGGATCATTGTTTTTAGTATGACAAAAGAAATCCTGGAAGCAGAGCGGCATCTTAAGAAAAGATCACACAAAATACAAACTATTTCTGCCCACTTTCCCCTAAATTGTGTAACATTCAACCGAGTCGATGTAATTTAAGCACAATGGCTGCAATTTAACTTCTTTAAATTGCCAACTTTTCTTTTCTTTTGGAGAATAATATCTATGATTTTGTTCTAATTAATCAAGTATATAAACAATCTTTTTGTCTTCGGTTTTATTTCTCGCATTTCAAAGACAACAGGCAAACGCACTGTTTTAAAAGCTTTTTTAAAAAAGAAAAAAAAGCAGCGCATTCTTTTTCATCTAACTCTCAGGCGTCCCAACAATGGTCATTCTTACTGCTTCATTGTTTTAGCATGTCTTATTCCCATCCTGATAAAAGAATAACTGTCAAAGAAACGTGAGTTGTAAAAATCAGATTAAAAGATGCAGTAAACTTGCCCCATTGGGACCTAACAAATGTGCTTGTGTGTGTAGCCAAATTTCATCCTAGGCAACAAATTCTAGATATTCAACATATTAGCTTTACTCCTTCTCTTCCTGTTTTCTCACGGAAGGCAGCTATTTGCAGCAAGGAGCCACTTGTAGGCATGGAGGTTCCTCACAGATTTGGGACTCTCGCAGAAAGGGCTGTAACCACCCTCACATGCAAACACAGATCAAAACAATCTGTTCCCCCAACCGGAAAGTGGGAAAATGCTTTATGTACCAAGCAGATAGCTTGAGGAAGTGAGCCCAAGCACATATGATATGCATTCCATAGCAGCCGGTGGGGTGCAGAAAGCAGGACAGCTGCCTTTCATACACCAAGGGTCACTGCCAGATCCTGAGAGGGGAAGGCAGGAGGTACAAGGAGTGAGGCGTGGGGAGGGGACAGCAGAGGGAGTGGTGGGTTGGCTCTGCTGCCATGCCCACACCTCAAGCACTGAGCCTCACTGTGGCGTTTGCCCTCCCAGGTGTGTGACATCATACTGGGTTCATAGGGAAAGGGTTAACTAATTGTAAAAGGATTAACCAATGGGAACCCAGGGGGCAGAGTTAACTGTGTATAAGGTTTAAGCACAGAGGTTTTTTGAGGAGAGAGTTAGAGTTAGGGTGGTTGAGAAGACAGTCTGGAGTTAGAAGAGACAGATAAGATAAGTCTGAGGGTTGGGCTAGTCTGGTGTGAGAGAGTGAGAGACTTTGTTAAGAGGAGTCAGTCAAACAGTTGAGATAATCAGTCAGAAGGTATTAGGAAGGTAAAGGTAAAAGGTAAAGGGACCCCTGACCATTATGTCCAGTCGTGGCCGACTCTGGGGTTGCAGCGCTCATCTCGCTTTACTGGCCAAGGGAGCAGGTGTACAGCTTCTGGGTCATGTGGCCAGCATGACTAAGCCGCTTCTGGCGAACCAGAGCAGCGCACGGAAACACCGTTTACCTTTCCGCCGGAGCAGTACCTATTTATCTACTTGCACTTTGACATGCTTTCGAACTGCTAGGTTGGCAGGAGCAGGGACCGAGCAACGGGAGCTCACCCCGTCACGGGAATTCGAACCGCCGACCTTCGGATTGGCAAGTCCTAGGCTCTATGGTTTAACCCACAGCGCCACCCGTGTCCCATTAGGAAGGTATAGGCCAGTAAAGAAACTAAAGTTAAGGTACTGGCAGGAATATTATCGGAGAAACCATAAACTTGTAAAATAAACTTGTGGGGTTTTTTGCGGTTCACTTTTAACCACTGTCTGGACTCAGTGTTTTACCAGAGAGTAACTGGTTGGTGGCAGCGGGGAAGTGAGCACAGTGGTGGCACAGGGATCAATAGACCATTAAACGTCCGGGGACCCTGTGTGATTGCCACACTCACCTTGCCTCACATCCTCTTCCTCTCATGATCCAGCCATGGCACTTAGTGCTCAGAAGGCAGTTGAGCAACACACACACACACACACACACACACACACACCTGACTGGAACACAAGCATGTGGAAAGCTTTCCAGAACACATCATCTGCCCATTTTAGAGAACATAACACTTTAAACTCAGGAAATGATAAACAAAGCTTTGTTTTAGATGCCACCTTCAAATATCTCAAGGGGCTGTTTCCCCTGTACTCATTTTATCCTCCTCACAGCAGCCCTATGTGGTGGGTTAGGCTGCACAGGACTGATTGGCCCATGACAATCACCCAAGAGGCTTTAAGGTGGTGAGTGGCTGGGTTTCGCCAGCAGACAGTTTTGCAGATCTGGTTCTTGGCACTAAAGACCCATAACTGAGTCATCTGGGCAACCCCTACACAATGTCCTTGTCCCCAAGAGAAAGAAAACAACGATCCCATTTCACCATCGGAAACAAAACAATGTGTTGTCTTCCATCACTGTCGCCTCTTACCTTCAGGGTTTAAAAAAGTCATTCCTGATGCAAGCAGAAACACGGGATGACAAAACGCTTGCTTTCCTTTGGATCTGCAGTCAAGAAAATGAGAGCAAATAGTCTTAGAAAAACATTCTGAGCCATGGCGGATCAGTCCACACCAAATGTGGTACTTGGAGTGTTTGTGGATTATGCTGTTAGGCAGAGACTTTTTTTTATCTAATTACCCCTGTAAGGCTTTGATCTTTTCTCCCAAAAATAAAATAAAATACCAAAGCAACGCCCCCACTTTTTACCTCTTTTTATTGCCTAATCAAACACAAGCTTGTAAAACATGCAATGCCCTTGCTTAATGCATTTTGTTAGCAAATCAGGCTGGCACAGTGATTCCCCCCCCCCCCCATTTTGTAGCTCCGTGAGCCATTTGGAAGCATCCTTCGTGTCATTATTCCAAAAAGGGGAGAGAGAGAGAGGGGGGGGGGAAAGAGAGAGAGCTGGCAGCACAGCCCGTTCTCAGAGCTGCTGCTGGCTTTATCCAGCAAAGGTTTGCCGAATGACTCAGAGGTGAATCACAGGTTTCTGCAGGTGTACGCTGGGGAGGGCTGGCCCACTTCCATGTCTCAGTGGTGGCAAATGTTTACTTCATTAGTTCATGGGGTTACCCAGCAGTCCTCGCCAACTCTATTTCTCAACATTAATGGATGCGAAGGAAAACAAAAGGAGACAAGAAAGCCCAGGGCACCGTCATCATACAGGAGAGCACCGCAGCTTTGAAAATGTCATTTGTTAATGGGAGAATTTTGTATTTGCTTGGAGCAATGGAACAGGGCGAGGGCAAAGCTCTCCTGCCTCAGCCGTGTCTCCTCCATCATGCTCCCTTCTGCTCTCCATTGAGGGCTCCTAATGTTTGTTTCCCCCATCTTTTCTTTGAGCTCTTGTGCCCTCCCTTGCTCAGCTGGCTCAAGGAAGGTCATCGGCTCGTTCAGATGCCACACTGAACACAGGTACAGGCTGCCTTTAGACATGTGCAAGTGTTTGTGTGAAAGGGTGCACACTTATGGACTTGTGCAGCTCAGCTGCTGTGTACACAGGCTCACTGAGCATAGTGACTTTCCCAGGTGCTGAATCCCACTCTTGGTAGTTCCACCTCCCTAAGAAGTTCAGGATGGGTGGCCCAAGACAGGGCCTTCTCTGCAGCAGCCCCTAGGTTGTGGAATTTGCTCAGTATAAGAATGGGTCTGGCTTCTTCACTATACAGTTTTCGGTGAATGCTGAAGACACACCTCTTTGTCCTGGCCTTCGTCACCTGATATGTTTTCAGAGCCCCCAACCATTCCTGTGATTGTACACTGATTTTAATCTTGAATTTTTAATTGTTGTAACTTGCCATGGGACTTGCAGTTGAAGGGCAGGTAATAAATCTGATGATGTGATAACCCCTCACATACAGTATGAAGCTGCCATTGGCTCACCCAGCCCACAAAATCTACAACAGGTACAGCAGAGATTGCATATGCCTCAACTGTCCAGGGAAAACCGGGACATCCAATTTTATGTTATTTTATTTTTGGCACAAGAGCATGGTGCCCATTTTGGGTGATGCAATCTTGTGTCATGAACTTGCCCTGAAAAAAAAACCCACTTTTTTCAGGGCCACAATCTTGTGCAGTTCCCCAAAAAATGTGTTTTTGGGTGCTCTCCTGAAAAAGTGCTTTTTCAGGGCCACAATCTTACACAGGTCATGTGACTCACACGGGAGTGTGGCCCTGGAAGACAGCATCTTAGTTTTTCACCCTGTTGTGTTGGAGTGTATGAGATTTGGAAACCATCAGGGATTAAAATTGTTTAAGTCAAAAAATTTAAAAAGTTGATTTGGAAAATAAGGTGTTAATTAAAAGGAATGTTAAGAGATTAGGATTTGCTGGATTAACAATTTGAACTAGAAAACAAGAAGGGGAGGTATGAGGAAGTCAAAGAAACATGTTATTGAAAAACTGTTATCGAAATTGATTTGTTTTTAATATTTTTCTTTTTTTTTCTTTTTGTGTTTGTATAAAATTGGAAAACTTAATAAATATTTATTTAAAAAAAAGAGAGATTTGGAAACCATGACTGGGAACCCAATATTGTTGGCCTCCCAAATCCCATCAGCCCCAGCCAGCATGTTCACAGATGATGGGGGTTGCAGTCCAACAAGATCTGGAGGGCCACAGGGTCCCCATCTGTGTGATAAGGGCTCATCAGGGCCACCAGAATAGAAGAGTCTTTCTTGGTCTTGCTACTTAAGGTTCTTTAACTAGCAGTGAAGGTGTCCATCCATTGGTTGAGTCCATCCCCGTTTAGGGAAGCTTTTAATTTTTGATGAATCATTGTATTTTAATATTCTGCTGGAAGCCACCCAGAGTGGCTGGGGAAACCCAGCCAGATGGGTGGGGTATAAATTCTTCTTCTTCTTCTTCTTCTTCTTCTTCTTCTTCTTCTTCTTCTTCTTCTTCTTCTTCACTGAAGTTTGTTAAGTGTGCAAAAAGTTGTTAGGAGGCCCCTATTCCCCTTAGAAAGCTCAATTTCCCAGTGTTCCTTGGGAAGAGAGATTCACTATTAAACCACTGTGGGAATTGTAGCTCTGTGAGGGGAATAGGGGGTCTCCTAATGGCTCTCATCACACTTAATAAACTACAGTACCCAGGATTCGTTGGAGGAAAACCAAGTGCTTTAAATGTATAGTACGGATTGGGCTGTGGTTTCAAAAGTGCTTTGCCATGTGGCGTACAGAGGCTGCTCTTTGGAGAAACACAAGGGCTCAGGTCTGGCTCCAGATTTGGGGACGGCCTTGGACAAGATACCCTCAGCCGCCCCCTCTCTCCCTGCCATTGTCGGCGGTTCCTCTGCTCCCATCACGGCTCCCACTTGTTTGCTTACCAGACAAAGCCCATTTGCAAGCAGGCAGTGGCTGCTCCTCCTCTGCCCTCTTCTTACCACCATTGTTTGCTTGTTTGCCCTTTGTGGGTGAGAAAGAAGCAGGTGAACAAGGAGGCTGCATTGGTGAAGAGGAGGAGCCCGTCCAGGGGGCTTTTGTCACTGCTTTTGTCACTGGGCTCTGGGCCCACAACAGGTGCCCAGCCGTCCCTGAACTAGGCCAAACTCCACCCCACCCCACCCCAGACATGAACTTGGTTGTGTGCATCTTTGGAACCTGTCCACCAGCTATTGTTGTCAACAATTCAATGGGCCTATCAAACAGGCATCTATGTCAAAGACTCGAGTCACTTTACTTGAAAGGGTGACTGTTTGATTTGTGTTGATAGCATCATTATGAGGCACAGCAAAGTAACCACAACAAATACTCTTTACTCTTCAAATACACTGCCCTTTTCTGTTCTTTCGGGGGAAATTCAAACTCAAATACATCCTTTTCTTTTCCGAAATGGTGGCCCTGCTCTCAACTCCATCCTCACGGCTGTTTCTTGGGCCAGCTCATCCTCTGCCATAGATGCAATAGAGGATGTACTTCCTGGACTGTTCACGACTCTACATGTGCACCAGTGGAAGAGGGAACTTCAGCAGGTACTGCCTCTCCTCTCACATTACTGTAGGGCTGTAATGTTGTACCTTCAACTTTCCACCAAAGCCAGTGCAGATAAGATCAAAGACCTTATGCCCAGGCTTTGAGAAGAACCCAAGGGACAAGATGCCCATGACTGTCTAGTGCATCTACTTAGAATGGGGTCACATCTGCACTATGCACTTAAAGCAGTATCATACCACTTTAAAAATTCATGGCTTCCCACAAAGGATCATGGGAACTGTAGTTTGTTAAGGGTGCTGAGAGTTGTGAGGAGACCTCCCTCTTCCCCTCAGTGAGGTAAATTTCCAGAGTCCCTTGGGAAGAGGGATTGATCTGTAAGCCACTCTGCCGTTTCTGTGTCGTTATCTCTATTTAATGTTATATGTAACCACCTCTCCTGGAGGTGGTTGTTTAGAAGGCAATTAATAAATCAATGATGATGGTAACAAATAATAATAGTTGCACTGGTCTCTGCTGTCTTTTTGAATAATATTGTTATGTTTTTCAATCACACATTTATTGAAAGCCAACTTGAGAGGTTTTTCTTAAAAACAAAACAAAAAAGTGGGACAGAAATCCACACACGTCAAAACAGCTCTCCAGCGCTACCACCATAGAATTCCTTCTCGTGATTCTCTCACTTTGGAGAGCGTAGATTCTTCCGTAGCTTTGTGGAAATTCACAGACAATACCTCTCCGGTTCCTGTTCTTAATAAAGACCATTTAACAGGTTGTTATTATATACAAGGATATGAGCTGCCATTGCTGCATGCTTTTTAACGGGTTGCAATTAGGTTAATTTTAGCTTTCTCTGAAACGTTAGTCAGTCTTTCTCCACTATTTTTAATTCCCAGCCTTTAACCAACCACTGTTTTATCTATCCTTTTGGTCTATCTGCAGATATACAAATATTAGATTCTTTGTGCCGCTACATCAAATCCAGATTCCAATGATGCTAATATGTATTTAATATTTTGGCATTCTCTTTTGTGTCTGATGTGCGGTGCTTCAGCCACCAGTTGCTTTGGCTCCTGTTCTTAATCAAGCCATACCTTCTGCCTTGATCACTTTGGGAAAGAGCTGAAACTCAGTGGTAGAGCACATGTTCTGTATGCCAAATGTCCCACGTTCAATCCCTGGGAGAGTTCAAGCCTAGAGAGTTTCTGCCAGTCTGCTTTGACAATGCCGAGCTAGGTGGACCGATATTCTGGATCAGTAGAAGTCAGCATATGGGGAAGGTGGTTTGTGAGAGGAAGAAAGAAAATGTGATATCAAGGAGACTTGCTAACAAAAAATGCAAATACAAGGCAAATTGCATATAAATATACTGATAAGTTAGCATGCTCTTAGTATTTAGTGCTTAAAACAATGTGGTATTGTGGCAAGCTCATTCCGCTGAGTGAGGCGCTGGAAGTTCTGCCCTGACAGCTCCCAAAATTAAGTAAACCTGCGCCAATGGCAGCCTTCACTCTCTCGATCTTGGGGAAGTTCCCACAGCTACAGTAGCCTCTGGTGAAGCAATTGGAGTTACACCTAATGGCAGCGATATCAGATACAAGCTTATTTTCTAATAATGAGCTTAACAGAAGACTGGTTTCCCCCTCAAGGTGCAGAAATGTTCCGGGCTTATCTGCTGCTTCCATCTCGACAAATAGAAAAGACCGTCTAGGAAATGACTGAACACATCTTTGTTTTCATTCCATCGAAAACATTTGATATAGCGGGAGTGGAGCAAGAAGGGGGGGGCTAGAGCCCTCTTCTTTTTGAAAAGCATTTCCCTTCCCTAAAGTTGCTTCATCAAGATAAAAAAGAAATTCCCCAAATCCATGCTAAGCAGGTTGTCATTTCTTAATGCAATACCAAAAAGATACCTTAGAGGCACGCCATAACATGATACAGTGGCTGTGGCAAGCTGATGCAGCTTAGGAATGAACGGAGCTTGTCCATTTCAGTTTCTCCTACTTTCTCATTTTGCCCCAATATTATGTTCACATTCCCACACCAGTTTGCAATTTTCGAAAAGCCTTCATGAAAGCCCATCAGTTTCTTGGTGCAAATTCCCCTTAATATACACATTTTTGCAAGCAAATTAATAGGTTACTTTTGCTAACGTATGCTTTCCGTGGACACTTTTCAGTGATACGTACATTTTATCATTGCAGAACTACATTGCAAAATTTGGAGAAGTGCCATGTTTCTATGGATTCTTTCCCTTTGGGTCATGTATAGTTTCAGGAGATACGAATTTGGTAGGTTTCAATGAAAAGCCGTTCTGAACTTAACTGCACCCCCCAAAATCCCAAATGCAGCTGCTATCAGTGACACCCAGTCGGCAGTGCATGAAGATCCTACAGCTCAGGGTTGTTTTTCCTTGAAAAATAATAATCATTAGCACATCTGATGTTTATTAAGTCCAATACTACCCCTGGGAGTCAGTGCAAATGATTATAAACCCATTTCAGCAATGAGCCTCCCGGTTAAATGTGTGCTAAGTCTTAATTCACCTATAAATATCCTGGTTTTACTTTCTGCAGGATGACTGCACTCGAGGTAGGTGTGCTCACCTGGCATTTCACATGGGGAAGGCACGTCAATTTTTCCACTCACAGCGCCCTCCTCCCCACTCCCAATGATTTGGCAGTTCCGCACTAGATCCCAGCCACAGATCTTTGCCAAAACTTGACTCTGCTCCCGTCAGATTAACTGTCTCCATTAAACAAACTGGCATTTCTTCTAAGGATTCTGATTGAAAGGATAATCTTGAACGACACCCGCCTTATAGGGATGAGCTTTCTCGGAGGGCTGTGATTAGGCAATCAGGTCTACAGACATTCGCAGAGCCTTTGGAATGACACTAATCAACCTTTAAACTCAGGAGAGCAGCAGACCACGTGCTGTAGAACCATGGAACAGGATTTTTTGATTTTTTTAAAAAAGGGTCATCCAGCCTGGCCCTAAGACATACCAAAACATTCTGGACACGTTAGCTGCTATTGACATCCTTATCCTCGCCAACAGAATCAGACAATTCCCATCACACAATGAAGGGCTGGGAAAGGGCTTGCTGGCCTGGCCTGGCCCAGTTTCCACTGATTCCCAATGAGTTCTATGGGGTGAAAGAAATGGGCTGTAATTTGGGACTTGGTTGATGAGGTGATAAAGTTCTGTTCTGGTCGGGGATAGAGGGTGGCGCTTGGTGGGGAACTGTCATTGCTCCACTCCTTGGTATGTGGAGTGCCGCAGGGTGCGATACTCTCCCCGATGCTTTTCAACATCTTTATGTGCCCCCTTGCCCAGCTTGTCTGGAGTTTTGGGTTGGGCTGCCGTCAGTATGCTGATGACACCCAACTCTATCTGTTGATGGATGACCATCCTGACTCAGCCCCAGACACACTGATCAGATGTTTGGAAGCTGTGGCTGGATGGTTATGTGTTGAAGTTAAATCCTTTGAAGACAGAGGTCCTTTGGCTGGGTTGGGACAATATGGGATTGAGGGGGGCAACTCCCATCTCTTGCGGGGGCGCAATTAGTGCCAGCACCGTTCGTTAATAGTTTGGGTGTAATCTTCAACACCTCCCTTTCCATGGAGGCGCAGATTGCAGCTATAACAAAGGCGGCATTTTTCATCTCCGCCAATCTAAGCAGTTGGCTCCTTACCTCTCTCGCCCTGACCTAGCCACTGTGATCCACGCGACGGTCACCTCCAGACTGGATTATTGTAACTCGCTCTACGTGGGGCTGCCCTTGAGACAGACCCAGAAACTCCAGTGGGTCCTCGCTGTGGGATCACATTCCTCTCCTGGTATGTCCCACAGAGGACCTTACGGTCTACAAGCAAAAACATTTTGGAGGTCCCGGGCCACAGGGAGGTTAGGCTGGCCTCAACCAGAGACAGGGCTTTTTCGGCTGTGGCTCTGATCTGGTGGAACACTCTGTCACAAGAGACTAGGGCCCTGCGGGACTTGACATCTTTCCGCAGGGCCTGCAAGACAGAGCTGTTCCACCAGGCCTTTGGCCAAGGCACAGCCTGACCCCCTCCTTTGGTGATCCTCACAGAACTCTAGCCCAATGGTTGCCATTAATTTGATTTGAACTGATTTTATAATGAGCTGATTTTAGAATGCTGTATTATTTTACTGTTGTTAGCCGCTCTGAGCCCGGCTTCGGCTGGGGAGGGCGGGAAATAAATAAATTATTATTATTATTATTATTATTATTATTATTATTATTATTATTATTCCTGGGTCCACTGGGTATTTGGCACTTCCTGCACCCCTGTTTGTCTCTCTTCCTCAATCTTTTCTTCAGCTATTGCACCAGATGATGCCCAGGTCGAGTGAGCTGGTGTTCTCATCTCCTCAACTACTTTGGCCACTGGAGATTGGATTCTGCGATGATGCACACAGTGGGCATGGCAGGCTCTGTCAACTCCATCTTTACCTGTCGTAAGAATCAAGAATTACTACGTAAGCTTATCAATGTTGTAAACTGCTTTGAGCATGATTTAAGTTTAACACGGAAAGGCAACATACAAATAGGTAATGATGACAACAACGTTGGTAAATGTTTAGGGTCATCAGGTGTTGGTAGTCTTCATGCTTGCTATTGCATATAAGAGAGCCTGTAAGGTTTCGCTCCTGGAGGTCTGGATGGGGCCTTTCCCTCTCTCTTAGTGCAAGCCTTAGGAGTTCAGCCTGTTGCCATTAGGATCCTCTGAATTTATTATTTGTTCACGTATGGCAGTCATAAAGAAACCTGAAGTGAAGATACCTGAGTCTGTAGCCTTGAAACTAGAGCCAAAGGGTGAACTGCACACTGCAGGATCTGCTTTGGGGTTTGTTTTTTTACTAGATCCCTGGGATCCACCGGTCAGAGCCAGGTGAAAGATAATGGCTCAAGGAGTGAAGCCAGTTACCAACTGCACACTGTGACCCATGGGCTGGAATTAAAGATACAGATATAAATCTATGTCCAAGTTACACTGTGGATTAGAACACCCTGATTTAGCAAACAACCGATAGATTCCAATTCACCTCCTGCTGAACCATAGTTTAGACAGCACCCTAGAGATTTTCCTGGCTGAATCTCATTAAATTCTTATGTGTAAGTGCTTAGCTGGTGTTGGGATGGTGCCTTAACTTTCCTCCAGTCCAAGCGACCTAAGTTTCTTAGGGATATCAGGTCTTGCTGCTCCCTCAAGAGTTTTATTGGCAATTACAACCGATTAACGTTCATTCATAGAATTCAGTGGGGAGAACATGGATTATTTTCTTATGGAAATTGCTTGTATTTATGGTGTGGGTGTGGGTGTATTTCAACCATAACACTTGGACTAAGATTCCATAAGGAATGTTGTGTAAATAGATCCCTAACTGGTCCTCTTGCCCACTTTTCAGAATGGGACATTGAAACAGAACACATTTCTTTTCGAAATTGGATTAATTAACATTATCACAAATACAGGGGAACAAAGCTACCAGTACATGGAGCATTAATCATAGCACAAGTAATTAGTGCCAAAAATTAGAAACACACAGCAACACTGAGAAGGAAGAAAATAATTCTAATGTCTGCACATGGTGTTCAGAAACTTGACCATAGAAATACTCATGCAGTCCATAGTGCTGTGTACCAATAGTTCATAGGTAGATTCAACTAATCTGGATCATTTGGATAAGAATGCAATGAAAGGACAAAAAAGGGAAACAGCTCAATCCACCCAGGAACATTCCTACAATATTTAATTTGGCCTATGCATAGCTGTCAGTGAGTAATTGATTGTAAGCTATTACGCATTATGCTGCTAAAATGTTGTATGTTGCCAAAGAGCAAATTCACATGATCATGATGGTGCATGGAGAATGGCTATATTTACACATAATGCTGAATCATGGGTTGTTTTAACCATGGTTTGTTCAACAAACCATGAGTTGCCTCACAGATGAGAAAACAAGCCATGGTAAGACCATAGTTGTTGTTTTTTAAAAACCATGATTTGTAAGCCGTCAACAAACCATGACTTTGCATTGTGGTTTAATGCAATGAAAACCAACCATGGCTAGTATGCTGGGCTGGGTTCAGATGCTAAAAAACAAACAAACAACCCTACACTTTGGCTTAAAAAAACCATGGTTTAATACTACAGTATGTGTGAAGGAGGTCAGTGTAAATGGAATGTGGCTTACAAATTGTGACTCTTTATCACACACCCGAGCTTCACCCAGATTTGGTGATCTTTCTTCTGTATTTCATGGTTCATTGCACTGCTGCTAGAAACAGGTTACATAATGAAGAGTTGCATGCACAACACCTTGTGTTTTCTGGCGGGGGCTCAGTGTCAAGGTCAGCGGCTATGTGCCTTGCTGGCCCCAGAGATGTTCTCAGTCTCAATACCAGAGCCAGAGGCTCCTGTTAGTTAGCTACACTGCAGTCTTCCAGCCCTGGTGGCTCCTAGGTATCGGTTCTCCCCCAACACCCCTTGCTTTGCACAGCAGCTCTCTGGCAAGACCCACACACTCCTCCACTGCTCAGGCGATGCTCTCCATTCTTCCCTCTATCTTTGTTGCCTCTGCATGTCTCCAATGTCCCTCCTCCCATGCAACTTTCACTTCGAGAGAGCATCTACCCTGGAAAGTTATGGTGACCCCGAGTGTCTGCAGTTTCTCCTCTTATATGGTGCTCAGTTGCTGGGTGGAGACTCACCACTTGGCTTCATTAGTCTCAGGTGCTGACCTGGCTCTTAACTGGCTTCAGGTGGTGAGTCATGTGCTCTCAGTCTTGCACTCCTCCTCCTTGGCAGGCCGTCAAAGAGTCATGTTCCTCCAGTGTCCTAGCCCTCTTCTTGCTGGAGGGCTGTGTGATCTCTTCTTCCTTGTGTTCCTGGTATTCTATACTGTTTTCTTGCTCTCCCATTGGCCACCAGCTTCTCTGACATCTCTCTGTTTTTTATGGGGATACTGAGGTCTCCTGATCCAAGACCCAAGGACCACCAGCAGCTGCTGGTGCCCTCATTTGGGTCATTCTTGTCCTGCCAGTCTTTGTGTCTTTGCCATTCCACAATGCTGTGCAATTCTTGAACCTAATTCAGTAGCTAAGGTGTTGTTGTTGTTGTTGTTTAGTCGTTTAGTCATGACCGACTCTTCATGACCCCATGGACCAGAGCACACCAGGCACTTCTGTCTTCCACTGCCTCCCGCAGTTTGGTCAGACTCATGCTGGTAGCTTCGAGAACACTGTCCAACACATCTCGTCCTCTGTTGTCCCCTTCTCCTTGTGCCCTCAATTTTTCCCAACATCAGGGTCTTTTCCAGGGAGTCTTCTCTTCTCATGAGGTGGCCAAAGTATTGGAGCCTCAGCTTCAGGATCTGTCCTTCCAGTGAGCACTCAGGGCTGATTTCCTTAAGAATGGAGAGGTTGTAATGGAGAGTCCATGGGACTCTCAAGAGTCTCCGCCAGACCATAATTCAAAAGCATCAATTCTTCAGCGATCAGCCTTCTTTTAAGGTCCAGATCTCACTTCCATACATCACTACTGGATGTAGTAAGCTAAGGTATAGCTGCTGATAAACTGCAACCCGTCTTTGTGAAGGAATGGATCTGTAACCTTTCAGAAGCAAATAGGTATATTTGCAAAATATACTCCAGCATTGTGCACAAATTAACATCAGCACCTGGGGCACAAAACAATAACAATCGTATAGGAGAAGGTATATGCCAAACTGGGGTCTCTGTAGTTAGTTTATGTCTCTGTTTGTTAAATCATGCATAGACTAAAAAAGCTGTGAAGTAATACCCCCGTCACCATCCATTGTTGACTTGGGTTAAATGGGGATCGTTGTCATACATAGCCCCAAGGGTTCGAACACCAGTTTGAAATCCAACAGCCATCGCTACAGCGTTGAGCTTGAAGCAGCCTATGCAAGCTGTTCAATGGCTTAATATCAATTACGGAGTTTAATTAACACGATCAAGTGAAGCAATATTGACTTCAATTAGAGTAAATATGCCATTCAAGCTTGCTGGGGCAGGGGGAGCAGAGGGAAGGTGGCCAACTGATATTTTCAGATATACCCTCCAGGCTCTCGGCAGTCATTCGCAGCCAAGGTGTCAGTCAATATACTAACCAATCTGTCACATCAACAACAGAAGGCTGAGCAGACATTCCCTGTCAGATTAGCCAGCTACTTGGCAAATGAAGCTTACAGTCAAAATGACAGAAAGTCCGATGCAGAAGACAACTGTTCTTTTCTGTTTTTGTTTGCTCTGCTTAGCTATAACACATCAGCAGATGAAGCAGGGCCGGCTCGGGGTTTTGTAGGCCCTGAGCAAGAGATCCTCACTGCCATTTCTGCCAGCGTCTCCTGCGTTTCTTCGTCGATGCTACCAAATGCTTGTTTGGCAGAGAACCGATGAGCCAGCAGGCATTCACATCTACTCCTCCTCCTCACCTCTTGCTGGAGATTCTCTGCCCCTTTTTGAAGGTTCGTTGGAGGTAGCAACAAGAGTTAAACCAGTTTTAACTTGATTTAAATTTCTGGTCTAAGATATGAGTCTCGGATCCAAACAGAAATAGCAGTTGAAATAAATAAAATAAATAAAAAGATTGCACACGAAAGCTTATACCCAGAACATATTTAGTTGGTCTCTAAGGTGCGACTGGACAATTTATTTTTTATTTATTTCGACTGCGTCAGACCAACACGGCTACCTACCTGAATCTAGAAATAGCAGTATAATGGCAAGACTGCAACCTGTAGGTTTCATTGACTCTTCAATAGGATACACGCCATAGAAATTGGGTGCCCCCATATCTCTCATCAATACTACTTTAAGACTTCATTTTATCGTATCTTTTAAAGGCGTTCAACTCTTTTCATGATAACACCTTTCTCAAGTGATTTCCCCACCCCGGTTCTAAAGTAATTCCTTCCTAATCTATTTCTTCCCACATCTCCCTAACCTCCCATTCCTCTAACAAGGCTGAGTGAAGATGTCAGCCCAGTCTCTGGGTCAATTCAAACCCACCTGCATCAGGGGTGGCTACCCCTGGCTTAGGGTCCTGATCCAGACCCCCCCCAAGATCCTTCCAATTTTGTTAGAATTTCTTCCATCAATACTCTGAACTCTCCAAATATTTCCAAGAACATACATAGTCCTACAACATATTGGGGGAGGGAATCTATTGTTGACATGTCCATCAACTTATAGTTTTATCTGGAAGGGTTTAACATACTATGTGTCAAGGCCATGTGCTGACTCTGACCCAGTCCCAGATCCTGAACCACATCAAGCCACTTTGGGTTGACCTGGGATTTGTCCATAGAAGGTTGAGATGGCCCTGGATTAACTTGGTTGGATCGGGTTGAGATTGAAGTGGATAGTGGTTTGGTGAGGGGAGGGGATGAGATGAGTTGCTTGCAGAAAACGTGCTAATTTCATGTTTCATTAGAGTTTTAAACCCTTACATGAAGTGGCGAGCCATGGGTTGTATCTAAGTTATACTCAGAGTAGAACCACTGAAATTAATGGAATTAAATTAGTCATGTTCATTAATTTCAATGTCTTTACTCTGAGTAGGACTAATGTTGGTTACAACTGGGAGGATCTGCAGCCAAATCACAAATGCATGATTGCTAGTTAGTCACAAACAGGGGACTCTATGGTGTCATATCCTATAAACTTGTGTGGCGGGAATGGAAACAATAGAAACTTAATATTTTTCTTCCTGTCATGACACACTCCTACGTGCAATGGGGGAGATTGTCTGTGAGCTCTTCTCCAAAGGGCAGACTCCATTTCGAACTATGGACTTTTGTAACTTTTAAGGATTATTGTCTGCTTGATTTTCATCACTGTAACTGTTGAAGCCTGGCAAGACTTTTAATGTGAGTAACCCTTATATTTTCTTGTTTTTCCTAAACAGTCCTTGTTTAGAGGGAAACATAAGTTGCTCGTCCCAGGGGACCTTGCCATAGGTTAAAAAGGTCCTTGGCAAGTGTGTGTGTGTGTGTGTGTGTGTGTGTGTGTGTGTTATGGAGCAAATACTGAGTTATAACAGAAAATGATCCCTTTTAAAATGTAATACAATTACCTTTTTATGAGAATTGAGTGCCATATACTTTGAAATCAAGCTAGATAATGCTGAAAGAAAAAATCAATGAACAAAAGTTTGAATCAATTCCAAATCTAGCAAATATTCAAAATTCTGAATTTTGAAGTTTTAGCTTTTTAAACTGCTCATTCAGTCATCATCAAGTGATTGCCTCATTTTATAATTACAGTGGTACCTCGGGTTACATACGCTTCAGGTTACATATGCTTCAGGTTACAGACTCTGCTAACCTAGAAATAGTACCTCGGGTTAAGAACTTTGCTTCAGGATGAGAACAGAAATTGTGCACCTGCGGCGCGGCGGCAGCGGGAGGCCCCATTAGCTAAAGTGGTGCTTCAGGTTAAGAACAGTTTCAGGTTAAGAACGGACCTCCAGAACGAATTAAGTACTTAACCCGAGGTACCACTGTATTATCCTCTGTTTTGTTACAAATACTAACAAATAAAAAATAGAGGGTTGACTTTCTTTGTATTTTTAAGAGCAAAACCAGACTTGGTTTCATCTTCCTTTGCAAGACTCTTTAGCTAAACAGATTTCTCACTGGAGTGTCGTGTTCTCTTTGATATAAGAGATCGTTCTACAGTCTTCTCTCTGCCAAAAGGGACTCACCTATTATCTCCAATTGCAGGCAATTCGAACTTTAAGCAAGCTTGTCTTTATCAACCACTGTTTTAACAGCTGATTAATTAGGACTGCAGGGAATCCAGTGGAGGGCTTTATCTGAAGAGCAGCTCAACCATTAGCAGAAGAAACTTCCTCGTACACTCCTAGCTCAGATAACAGAGTAAGATAATAGCCCACAATCCTTTTCTGGCTAATTCAAATAGAGGCACTCCCTCTTATGCCAATACAGAGGAAGTCAAACAAACCCCCATCATAATAAATCATTATAGTTCTGCATTCTGTAATGCAAGTAAATAGTAATGTAAAAGACACCTAAACGTCAAATAATGGGAGTTACAGAGCAGTGGATCACACAGGCTAACATTTTTGGGGGCTAGGGGGGAACTTAGTGCCCCCGTTCACTCCATCTCTTGAGCGCATGAAGCATTAATGAAAGCATTGCCTGTGATCAAAAGCAGAATCCATGTTATGGCAGCAGATGCTCAAGAATAACTACAGTGGTACCTTGGGTTACATATACTTCAGGTTACATACGCTTCCAGTTACAGACTCCGCTAACCCAGAAATAATGCTTCAGGTTAAGAACTTTGCTTCAGGATGAGAACAGAAATTGCGCGGTGGCGGTGCGGCAGCAGCAGGAGGTCCCATTAGCTAAGGTGGTGCTTCAGGTTAAGAACAGTTTCAGGTGAAGTACGGACCTCCGGAACGAATTAAGTACTTAACCCGAGGTACCACTGTAGTTATAAGCTACAAGCCAGATTGCACAAGATTCCACCCCACCCCCCTTGACTACAAGAAACTAACATGGGCATTTGAAGGGGCCTTCCAATTCTGAGTGGAACAGTTTATTGTTTTATTCATTTCATAAAATTTCTACACCGCTTGATTGTAAAAAAACAACAAACCCTCAAAGCGGTTTACAAAAGATAAAACATTAAGTTAGGATTGTTTCGTCTTCGTAGATGTGTTCTAGGTTAGCTGTTCACAAACTGCATCTTGATTTTCTGTATTCCTTAGAAATGGGCACAGGCCAGAGTTTTGCCTTCTATGTTTCAAAAAATCCTGATCTGTTTCTGAGTTACTCTGTGCCCTCTCCACTTTGATCTGTGTTTCAGGTTCTGAGTCACTCTGCATAATGTGAAGCTCTGTGTTTTCCTAATCGCTCTAATGGAGAATCTAAACAAATGGTTATGTATTCTTTCCCATTTGAGGCCAAAGTGGTTGAAATTTACAGGTGCACAAGCTTCATCAGAATAGATGTAGCCTGCCGATTTTCAGGCAAATAGGTGCAGGAGGGGTGGTGGGGAAAACGTAAACGGGATTCACTTTCTTCCATAATTCCTTGGTGGGGGGAGTCATGGATTTGTCTCTTTCTTACCTTAAAATAATTAAGAGATCAATTGCTTGCATTCTTGTTTGTATGGGGTTTTTTTAAACAACAAGAACAACAACTTTGCAGCTTTATATCAGCCTTTCTTTTGGGTGGTTGTGTACTCGGTTTGGCTCTAAAGGTAAAGGTAAAGGGACCCCTGACCATTAGGTCCAATCGTGACCGACTCTGGGGTTGCGGTGCTCATCTTGCTTTATTGGCCGAGGGAGCCGGTGTACAGCTTCTGGGTCATGTGGCCAGCGTGACTAAGCCGCTTCAGGCGAACCAGAGCAGCCCATGGAAACACCGTTTACCTTCCCGCTGGAGCAGTACCTATTTATCTACTTGCACTTTGACGTGCTTTCGAACTGCTAGGTTGGCAGGAGCAGGGACTGAGCAATGGGAGCTCACCCCGTCTTGGGGATTCGAACCGCAGACCTTCTGATCGGCAAGTCCTAGGCTCTGTGGTTTAACCCACAGCGCCACCCGCGTCCCTTACAGGCATCCTAATATGCCTTTGCAGATCTCTAGTGGATCTGCTGTCCATCCAATGTGAGGCTGTCAAGGATGCTGCCTTTGGAGTTCTGAATTGCTCTGGGTTGGTTGGCTTTTTGTTAAAACAGAACAATGAATTTATTTATTTATTTACTTACTTACTTACTTACTTACTTATTTAAGAAAATTATACAGACAGCAAAACAAAGAAGCCTAAATTAACATTGACTTCTACCGATAATAAATAATAATAACTATTACAATAATGGCAATACTAAAAATACATTTATTTCCCCTTTTGAACTTCTATTCTGGTTACAATATATTACAATTTTCTTTACTTTTAAAAAGCTTTTAACTGCTAAAAAAAATTCTCTGCTACTGTTGGTGCCGTGGATTAAACCACAAAGCTTAGGGCTTGCCAATCAGAAGAAGAAGAAGAAGAAGAAGAAGAAGAAGAAGAAGAAGAAGAAGAAGAAGGTCACCCAGCAGTTGCATGTGGAGGAGGAGCGGGGAATCAAACCCGGTTCCCCAGATTACGAGTCTACCACTCTTAACCACTACACCACACTGGCGTAGTGGTCGGAGGTTCAAATCCCCGCGACAGGGCAACCTTTGAGAGCAATGTTTGATTTCTGTTTAAATCCAAGGCTGTGGGAATGGTAGACACTTTTGGAGTGTTGGTGCTGTGAACCCCTGCATTGTAGGCTCAGGTTGTATCAAACTGGTTGCTCAAACTGTATATCATAACAACACCACAGTCTCTGCTGTGCCTCATCCCCAAAAGGAAACACAACCCCTTGGTAAGCGCTTGGAATCCCTGGAATCTTGCACTATGCAGAGACTGGGGTGGCGTTCAAAAGTATTCAACGAGGTTCACTGCCTAGTAAGTTTGCTTAAGGTTGCATTTTCCCATTTCTCTCTAAAAGGCAGCAAAGCCAAAGCATGGTTATTATTCTCCAGGAGGATATTCCAGTGCTGGGGTGCCACCACTGAGAAGGCCCATCTGTCATGCTCACTTGCCTGGTGGCCTGAGGGGATAGCACACACAGAGCAGGGTATCCAAGGCAGTTCTTAAAGCCTGGGCAGGCCTATACTGGATTAATCTGCTTCAGCATGGCCTACCACCACGAATAGCATGTTGCTCAGGAAAAGGGCAGCACAGTGGTTCTCTTGTTGCTGTGGTACCAGAGCTGCTTCTTCTTCTTCTTCTTTGGCAATCACTCATAGCTGAGTAAGATTGTCTTCCATAAACGCGGTTCTAACAATGAGTCCGTAAGTGACTGTGGAGGCCAATTCTGGATCCACATGTCCTTTCACAGTGCGGACATTGGTTTCCAGGTGGGAGTTGATCATGGTTTGGATTTGCCAAGTGTGCCTTCCTCCTAGCACGTTTCTCCCTTGTGTCCTGAGTTCGACAAAGCCAGTATTAGAGCACAACATAAGTGGTCCAAGTCACAGCTTTCCTTGTGAGTGAACTCTCAGAGTAGAACTGTATGCCACTAGCAATGGTATATCAGAAGACGTGGGCCCAGTATTCTCCCCCGGCAACACCACTGATAATATTTGGCATTAATGCAAGTAGGTTCTTTATAGGAGGAAGATCTCATAATGAAAATTATATTTTGAATTAATATTACCCATGAAATCCTTCAGTGTGGGACTCATTGATATTAAACGGGCTTTTTCTTCTACATCTCAAGGAAAGAAAGAGGGGAGAAGCTATCCGTATGCTCTATAATTAAGCATTTCGCAGAACCCCGTTCCCCAGATATCTCCCGTGAAATGACTGACATATGGTATCACTCTTAGATCTGCAAATCACAAAGAGAGGAAGAGGGCCCCTTTTATTATACCATAATAACACGCTTGGAATATTCTAACAGCTATAATGAAATGTGATAAGTATGACAGCCACAATCTGCTCCCAGAGATGTCTTGAGCCGTTGGTTGAATTGCCACACTTCAGAAAATATGTCATGTCAGAGCTAAATGCAAAATTCACAGAGGTTTGGGAGGGAGGGGGAAGCAAGGGGGGGAACCTTAATTTTCACATTTTGCTGTGTACAGCAATTTTCAAATCACTGGTTGTCGGGAAATGATACAAATTTTTACTTGTCATCAATGGAGATTGCTGCTTCCTTATCATCACTGGGGACGCTGGGAAATGTTTTAGGAGAGCTAACTTTTGGAGATGTGGTGCAGCCTCCCACGAAAAGTGCTTTCATTATAGATCTGGGTTTCCCCACACCTGCTTATATGCCCTGGATGGGTTACAGGAAGTCTTAAAGGAAGGATGAAGGCAACCTGCAGAGAAGTCAGTACTGAGTTCTAAGCGCTATTAGGGCTGAATTCAAAACACTGTAAAACAACCCTTTGTTCCAGAAAGCTACCAGAGACTAAAAAATAAAGCATTGGATGTTAAGTGGTAGGTTGGCAAACACCACTGATTGCAGCGTGGCTTAAGACTGGTTTCACCAGTGGGGCCGCCACCGTGAACGTAAGTGGTTAAAAACAAAACAAAAAAAGTGTTTTCCACCATGCATTTGGGTTAGAGCACAGATGGAGAAACTGGGGGCCGCCAGGTGTTGCTGGACTACAAATCCCATCTTCCCTGACCATTGGCCATGTTGGCTGGTGCTGATGGAAGTGGGAATCTAGCAACAGGTTTCAGAGCCACAAGTTCTCAAGCCTGGGCTAAAGGCAGCACCTGGGTCTGAAAATTATGGAGATGAAGTGGAGTCTGAAGGTCCCAGTTTCAATAATAATAATAATAATAATAATAATAATAATAATAATAATAATATGCTGTCCATCCAACTGGGTTGCCCCAGTCACGCTGGGTGGCTCCCAACAAAATACTAAAAACCACAACAAAACATCAACCATTAAAAACTTCCACGAACAGGGCTGCCTTCAGATGTCTTGGACTTTTAGAATAGTTGTTTATCTGTTTGACTTCGGAGTACGTTCCACAGGGCGGGCGCCATTGCCGAGAAGGCCCTCTGCCTGCTTCCCTGTAACTTCACTTCTCGTAGTGAGGGAACCACCAGAAGGCTCTTGGAGCTGGACCTGTCTGGGCTGGACAATGGAGGAGGAGATGTTTCTTCATGTACACAGGGCCGAGGCCATTTAGGGCTTTAAGGGTCAACACCAACAATTTGAATTGTGCTCAGAAACGTGCTGCTAATCCCCAGCATCTCTAGGAAGGACTTTGATAGGCCCCTGATTGAAATCCTGGAGACTGCTACCAGTCAGTGTAGAGAATGCTAAGCTAGATGAACCAATGGTTTGACTCAGTATAAGGTAGCTTCTTGTGTTCCTATGCTCCTTTCTACATTTACAGCGCAGGTGGCGCTGTGGTCTAAACTACTGAGCCTAGGGCTTGCTGATCGGAAGGTCAGCAGTTCGAATCCCCACGACAGGGTGAGCTCCTCTTTGTTCGGTCCCTGTTCCTGCCCACCTAGCAGTTTGAAAGCACATCAAAGTGCAAGTAGATAAATAGGTACCGCTCTGGCGGTAAGGTAAACGGTATATCCGTGCACTGCTCTGGTTCGCCAGAAGTGGCTTAGTCATGTTGGCCACATGACCTGGAAGCTGTCTGCGAACAAACACCGGCTCCCTTAGCGTATAGAGTGAGATGAGTGCACAACCCCAGAGTTGTCCGCGACTGGGCCTAACGGTCAGGGGTACCTTTACATTTACCTCAGGCCCCCAATCTCTTTCCCCCTTTTAAACATGTAATTATTTTATTTTATTTGCTTTGCTTGTAGGGCAGCTGAGCCCACTGCAAAGTACAATGCTGAGGAGTCTCTTATCAACCCAGCAAATCTTAATTTCCCAGGGATAGATATTAGCATATACAAATGTTATGCAAATGTGTGTCATGAGCCTGCCTCTGGATCTCTTCAAGCACCCTGGCTGACTGAATTGTGAAGAGGCTCAAAAGGTGGTGTATATGAATGAAGATGTTAGATTG